>NC_092413.1:21439535-22067285 GCF_040894005.1 Engystomops pustulosus | reverse complement strand
CTCTGCAGCTCAGCTCTGTCCAGCAAACGGTTAACTTTAGTGATGAACTGCCGGTCTAGTCAGCTGCTAGGGGCGGCGTCCAAAAACTCCATTATATATTTGCCCAGTTCCATTTACACCGTGTTGGTTCTACTTGTCTCCTCATACCTTTTCCTGATTTTCTTACTTTGCTATTCTGTATATCCGAACTTTACCAACATTTACTCCACTTCACTTAAGCTATTTGATTCTGTGTTCTCCGCCACCTTGGTTTGAACCTGGTTCTGTCTGACTATGTTTGACTCTTGTTTGTTATCTGTTTGTCATTCTGTTTCCTTGTGTGAGCACCCGTTTGCTCCACCATCCAGCAGCTGCCAGATGAAGTAAGTTTTCCCTCTGAATTTTTAGGGTGTCGCAGGGTCTGTTAGCAGGTTTTTGATAGTGGGTTTAGCCTTAGCAGGGAGGTTTATCTGCTGTAGGTAGGGCCATAGCCTGCATGGATGTCGTAGGGCTAGTTCACCACCGCTTTCTCAGTATGACAGCTTGCACCAAGTCTGGTTTGCGGTTGCTCTGTTCACTGAACAGGTATCTGATATGTCTTGTGTTTACACTGATAGCAGTAGAGTACTTAATTATCTAATTAAAAGTCTGGCTTTATTTTCATAGTTCATTCAGGACATGTTTTAGTTATAAATCTCAACACTCCCACCAAGCATTATAATCTACTGGCAGCATATTGTAGAGAAATACACAGATTTTTCAGCATGCCTTTATTATTCCTGACCATTATGCCATATCCAAGATATTTCCAGTTGAATCCATATGCTAATAAGGTAGTTGGGGCACCCAGGTGACTGCTCAGTAAACACAACACTGCTATTCCAGCATAAATCACTTATTTTCTTGTAGTCTTGCCCCATGCTTGTCACAAGACAAATCTCCAGCTTAACGGGTAAAGAGAGTAGTAGTCCCGACAGGAATAGCAGTACTGACGTCATGTCCTGGTTGCACCAACTGCCTCATTAGCATACAGATTACAATAGGAGTTTCTCATAAACTGCACAATGGACAGAAATAGAAAACTTTTTGAAATTAGAAATCCTCGTAAAATTCTCTACAACATGCTAACAGTAGATTATAATACTTGGGGAGGTGGGAAACTCTCTTTAAATGTATTCATTTATATTGGAGTCCTATCCACAGAATCGATCAGAAGAAAGCTAACACTGCCACCACATTGACCAGCTGCTTGGGGCTGGCATAGCACAGAGAATCAGATGGCTCCACACTCTGTTGGGGCCAGGTACTGAAATTACCGGTTAAGCTTCCATTCACTTCAATAAGAGCCGCACCTTCAGTTACGGCATTCGGCCACTACACGGAGCACAGAGCCATCCAAGAAGCTGGTTGGGGCAAGGGCCAGATGTTACTCCCCAATGATCAGATAATGGTGTCCTATCCTGTGGAACAACCTGGTGGTACCTCGCCGCAGCAAGACCATCCTGCTTTGCGACGGGCTCTGGTAAAAACCGTGTGCCACTTGGACTCTGGTCCCAGGTGTCAGCTTGTGTCATCGTCCACGGTGGTCCAGGGGGTCCAGGGGGTCGACTGACCCAGAAGCCTGAAGTCATTAAAAAGTTTTGGTTAATATTTGCAAAGAGTAATAATTGCCACCAATATAGAAAAAAAAAACCTAAAGTCATTCCTGTCACCAATTGTCCCAAAGGGAGGAGAAAATCCATGTTTCAAGAAGAAACTGGAATCTATCTGCCTGTGTGACATCATGATGGAGAGTTATTATCTCCATAGGGACTAAAGCCAAGATCTGATTCTTGAAATGTTACAGGTCAACGGAAACAAAAGCAAAAGGCAAAAAGGTCAAAGTAAAAAAAGACTTACTAATTGTAGGTAATTGATGCATATGAGAGATAAATGTGATGTCAACAACAATTACAATTATTATTTACCATGGTCTGTATATAGGAAGTTTTTGGCAGGGTTAGATTCTTCTAGTATTCGGAGAGGCAATTGTTATTCTCCTGGCGCCCAGCACTACAGGTAAAATTGTAGTGAATTATAGGAAAGCAATTTATAAAGGTTTTTATTACACTTAAAGAAAACCTAGGCCTTACCCCTTGAGTTCTTTATTGAAAGTGGAAGTCGGAAAGGAGGATTCGATAAGAAGTTTTAAGAACTTTTTATGATGAAACAACTTTGTAGAAAAAAATTGTAGCTCGGGTTTCATATTTTTCTTTTCCCATTTCATGGCTGTGCTTGATGAAAAGTTATAATAAGGTTGAGTTGTACAGGATAGAAAATGTAGCCACTTCCTTCCAAACAAAGGGCCAAACCTGTATACAGACAGTGGGGCACATTTACTAAGAACACTGCAATGTATACTATGTGCAGTGTCTTGTGTAGTTTTTTTTGGTGCACCTTTAACATGGGGCGTGCAACACATTTGGACTTTGCATGATAAATCTGGTACGACTGATCACCGGAGCGCCCCCTTCAGTGCAGAAATTTAAGTCGCATGAAGAATAGTGCAGCCGCGACACAAAATGGTCGTGTGCGACACAGACACTTCTTAATTACTTGTCCAAGGAGTTTGCACTGAAAAGAATGAGCAAAGTCCGACAGAAAACTGGTGCAAGGACCTTAGTAAATGAGCCCCTTTGTGTCATATTCTGGCTTAACTCATCCCTGTGGATAGGGCCTAACTTGATTCGTGGGAAAACCCCCGTCAGGAGGAAGCATCCTGACGAAGCATCAGTGCGAAACGCGCGTCGGGGTGTTCCTGTTGGCCCTCCCCCTGTCTGCCTCTGAGCCGCCTATACCATGCCCTTGGGTAAGTGTGGCCTGTTTTTCTGACTTTGTTTCTTGACTTGGTGTGGTGGCACCGGATGGTACCTCCGGCTGAACACACAGTTATTTTGATACATAGGTCCACTGCCTCTTACTATAGTCCTATATTTGGACATTAGACATTTTTTGGATATATAACTATTTTTTGGCACAACTTCTGGGGCATATACAGGGTAGGGGGGCCATAGGTTCTCTGTGTCTGTCCAACTTCCATCTGGGACACTGTTTTGTTCCCCCTATATTTCTGACTTCCAGGAATCCCTCCTGAAAGTGGTATACTGATATTGTATGTGGTATTTTTGAATAAAGTGCATTTGTTTTCTACATTGGCAAGCTCTCTTGTTTTTTTGGTTTTTGTCAGTTTTGGTTTTTGGAGGGCAGTTCAAATTATATATAGGGGTTCTTTTTGGTGTTTTCTGATCTTGTACATAACCCAGGGACTGTCTGTACCTGGAAATCATTTGGTGCACTGTTCTATGACCTCAATGATCGAGTACAACACAAACCCAGGGGCTAATAGTTATCATAGGATTCACTGGAATTGATTTATTGGGGCTCATTTACTGAGGGTCACACTTTTGTCGGACTGTTCTTCTTTTTCGAGGATTGCACGGCTCAGACAGGTATTTAACAGGTGTCTGTGCTGGGATTGTGGCGCATGCGATCCTTTTTTGGTGCAGCTGCGCTGGCTTCCATGCTACACAATTCATGGGGCCGTGCCATCCGACGTTCCGACTGATTCGGACTGATCTCGGGATTTAACTTTCAAATTGTGTCTTAAGCCAAAGCACTTACATGCACCACTAAAAAGATGGTGAACTAAAAAGGAAGAGACACATGCAGGGTATTGGGCGCACAATCTTTTTGAATCGCGGCACAGTACATTATTCGCTTTAGGCGAACTGCAGCGAACGGGTAAGTAAATGTGCCCCATTATATCATGTTTCATGATAGAATGCTACATGGACATAGATGAACCCTCTAGTGGGTCCAAAAGAACTGCTGTCTGACACTAAATCATCGGATTGTAGAACAGCGGACATATCTGACTGACCAAAACGGAATTTAATTTCTATTTACTGTTCATTTTGTTTCTGTCTTAATTTTCTCTTGGCTTTACCCTCACTAAAGGAATGACTTTCAAAGCCCGAGCCAGAGAACACATTGTGAATAAATCAAGTAGAAACCAGTCTCAGCTGATGTCAACAGTGATTCTTGCTGGCATCGCAAAGCTTCCGCAATACACAAGGGGCTTGGAAAGCACTGAGATGGCAGAGATTGTTGTGGCAGAAGCAACTGGAAGATGTCCTGAGATTGAAACACAGACATATTAACATCACCCTTGTGGACGCTAATGACTTGCATTTTAAAATGCCACAGGCTCATACTGCCAGCTGAAACAAAGAAAAAACACATCCTTGGTCTCCGAAGACCTTAGATCTTTCCAAACTCTTAGGGCAAATTCAGCCATAATGTATTTTGCAGTATAGTTGGGCAGCTCATACATGCCGCTGGGAGAATCATTGCCCGCAGTTGCTGTAGGCGATCTAGACAGGATAGCTAAATAAAACAGCAGCTGGAAACCTTGGAGAGGTTAAACCCGTAATGAAGCATCTTCTAATGCAACACATCAAAGCTAAAGACTTACTTCTAAAAGTGACACTAGGAACCTCTGATCACTTTTATGATATGGCAGTAGATTACATTACTTTATATCAAGGCTAAAATCAGGGGTAGGCTGTGTAGGCTGCTGCCTAGGGCACCATTGGCAAGTGGGAGGTGAACATGTTCTGGTTTTCTCCAATAAATTGGGTGTCGTGTCTGTAGGTTCCAGGGATAGGATAAATATAAATAATCAAAAATATTTAAGAGTTTCTTGGTGGAAGAAGAGCACTCATCACAATGGAACTTAATCAATGAGTCCTGATGTAGAGGTGTTTAAGGAATCCTACCATGAGGAATCAGAGGTAGAATCCTCCTAGATGCCTTTCCCCTAATCTGTAATTTAATAATCTTGAAACCGAATTTAATCTGTTAAAAACTTTATTTTAGTAATATGTAAATTAGCTGCAGTTAATTTACATATTACTAAAAAAATAGTTTTTTAAAAAGTTTGGTTAGGTTTCAGGATAAATAAATGAATTATTAAATTAGGGCAGAGGCAGGCAAGAGGAATCTACCATCAAATCTACTTCTGATGGAGGACCTTTGGTCCTTCATCAAGGCTGACAGGAGTTGTTTTAGCTAATGAATTGTTGGACAACAGCTATTCCTCCTGAGTACCCCATAACGGTCAATACTCTTATGGAACCAAGTAGTGCCTGGCTCTAGTGGTGATTTTGCTCAGTTAAGAACAGTTAAGAAGGATCAGGCATGTTATAAGTCCAAGTCTGAATACCCCCAACATATTATAAGGTTACTCTAATAAAATTAGAAACTGAAGTAGGTAAGAAACAGCCTTAGACATCAAAAGAAATGCTCCACCCTTCTCAGGCCTCTTTGACACGAACATGAAAACTGCCGTATGCTTCCCGTACCAAACCGATTTCATACAGGTTGAATTGGGCCACATTCATTTCAATGGGCACTAATAGGGCCCTTCATGTAAATGGCCGTATTGTTCACCATACCGTGAGCAAGACTTATAGGGGCTTTTTTACTAAGGGTCCGCGGATCGCATTTCCGTCGGACTGGCTTTCATGCAACAGAAAGTGGTAGTGCAGTCGGACGATCCGACTGATTCGGACAGAGCGCGGGATTTAAGTTTAAAATTTTGTTGCAACCAATGTACTTACATGCACCGGGAAGCAGGGGAAGCGACGCATGCAGGATATCGGCCGCACGATCTTAGTGAATCGCGAAATAGTGCATTGTTATTGGACAATATATGTGCCAGGGAAACCAGAACCAGTGGGAGGTGCATTCTGTCAGCCAGCCAATAGTCAGCCATCATTTGCTATCCTATTGTATTTTATAGAGATACAGTACAGATACAGTGACCTACGTGCACATACGGATTAACATCACTTAAATATGCAGGGGCAGATTAAGACTCCCCTGGGCCCCGGGCTGTATGAATATTATAGCCCCTACAAGTCTGAAATCAATTTCTCCATGCGGTAATAGAATCAGCTTCTTGGAAAATGGAGTTTGTGTCTCTTCTGCTGCTTTCATTTTGATGTTTCTGGACCTTTGGAGGACTTTCAAAGGTCCTGAAATGGTTCTTGTGTGCTGAGAGCTACTGTATAAATGGATTCATACAAAACAGATATACAGGACTGGAGAAATCATACTTTCATGTGAAAGGGGGATTCAACCAACTATATTACACAATGGGGCTCATTTACTTACCTGCTCCTGTCGCGTTCCTGCGGTGTGTTGTCCAGCGAGGATTTGGGTCTGCCGCGATTCACTAAGATTGTGCGCCCGCTATCCAGCAGGTGTCGCTGCTGTGCCAAGGTCCGCCGGAGTTCACCTTCTCTCTTCCCGGTGCATGCGAGAGCTGATCTTGCGACACAATTCCATTTTTGAATTCCGCGGTCCGTCCGATTGGGTCGAGTTGTCCGACGGCCACGCCCCCCCCCCCCCCGTTTTCTGTCGCCGCTGCGCCACAATCCGATCGCGTGCGCCAAAAACCCGGGGCAATACAGCCGCCTCCCCCCCAGTACGGAGCCGGTACAAACTCAGTATATACACACACAGTGGGGGTCATTTACTAAGGGCCCGAATCGCGTTTCTCCGACGGGTTACCCGAATTTTACTGTTTTGCGCTGATTTCCCCTGAATTGCCCCAAGGTTTTGGCGCACGCGGATTGTGGCGCATCGGCGCATGCACGCGACGGAAATCGGGGGTGTGGCCGTAAGAAAACCTGACGTAATTCGGAAAAAACGCCGTATTTAAAAAAAAAAAGTGTCGCGTGACACGCACTTACCTGCACCCTGCCTAGCTTGGTAAACTCCAATGAACTCCAATGAACTCCAACGGACTTCAGCGCAGTAGCGACACCTAGTGGACATCGGGCGCACTACCTTAGTGAATCGCCGGAAGACCCGAATCCTCCACAGAGAACGAGCCGCTGGATTGCGAATGGACCGGGTAAGTAAATTTGCCCCAGTTTGTAGACATCGATACATTTATACACACGTACAGTATATACCCATCCTGCATACTACATAGACATTATAAACACAAACAGTATATATACATAATATACTTAGACATACAGGGGGAATTTATCATACACCAGAGCTCGTGCGCCAGTGTGGCTGCGGGACCCGTGAGGCCGCGACTGCAATGAGAAGACAACCAGCTACCGCCCAGTTCTTTGGACCAGGTGGAGAGCAGCAGCCAGATCCATGCGGCCACCTGAATTTACCACGGTTGAAAAAAGACACATGTCCATCAAGTTCAACCAAGGAAGGGAAGGGATTGGATGAGGAAGGGATTTAGGGGAAACAATTCTATATAACATAACCATTAATATTATTAAGATGTAAAACAGCATCTAGAACCTTATTGAAGCTCTCTGCTGTCCCTGCTGTGACCAGCGCCTGAGGCAGGCTACTCCACAGTTTGAGGGTTCTCAAAGTGGAAAATCGCTGTCGCCTCTGGTGATTAAACCTTGTTTTTTCCAGACGGAGACAGTGCCCCCTCGTCTTTTGATTTGATTTAATCTGGATCAACTTCCCACCACTTTTCTGTATGGACCATTCATATATTTAAATAAATTAATCATGTCCCCTCTTAGTCGTCTCTTTTCCAGACTAAGTAAATCTAGTTGTTTGTTAAAGGTGGCCCCTTTAAGAGCAAAGTAGTGGGGGCCCTGGGGCATGTGCACCCTATATAGCCCACCCTATAATCCACCTCTTCTCTGTCTTGTTTTTTCTCTCTGACTAGCTTGTCCATTGTTAGCGAAATCTGACGTCTCAGCGTAGAGAAATTTTTGCATTTTCCAAAGTTCCATTAAAATTTATTACCGCTGCACAATCCTGCTAAAATGGAGGCAATCTTCCATTTCCCCTCCCTTTTTTTTCTTCACCTTATTTGCAGATTAAGAAATCTGTGACTCCATTACAGTAAAGTGGAAGAAAGAAGCGGGTAAATGTATTTCTCATTATAGAATTACAGCGATACGGCAGCGTACTATTTACCATAAGAAAACAATGAACTCCAAAATTAATACTTTGTCAAATAGCCTGAAATAACTCTCCCGGCTCTGCCGAAAACATGTAATTTTAGACACATATTTGGGAATATTATATAATGTTCTTATTGGAATAAATTGTCGTTTTTGTAATGTGCTCCATTCACTGATAAAGCATCTATCAATGTACCTTTAGGAGACCATACAATTCTGTCTCGCAGGTTTATGCAGAGCAAGTTAATCGTAGAGTAAATGAGATGTAGGGGGAATAACCACAGAAAAGCTGGAATCTATAAAATTTATTCTTTCATGGGATTATTTATAACTATACAATTCATGATAATGCATTCGGGCTGTTTTTGGTTCACTTTCTGCCAATTTTCTGGTTCCGATTGATTTATTACTTTTGTGTACCAAAAACAATAGTTTTTCCAACTCCACCGATTTTTTTTCTCTCCAATGTGGGCGGGGTTTCACAGATTCAGAAATTGGGCTTTATTTGTGAAGTTGTCTTTAAATTTTTTTGGGCGCAATTTGTGTAGCTGCCTTCACCAGGTAAAAGGTGCATATTAAAGTAGGAACTTGTGCCAGAATAATTAATAAAGAAACAAGGATTACAAAAACAACCGCAATGTCCACGGGCCAAGCCTGTGCCCAGAAATAACAAATCTGCCATAATGGGGGTCATTTACTAAGGTCCCGATTTGCGTTTTCCCGACGTATTACCCGAATATTTCCGATTTGCGCCGATTTCCCCTGTATTGCCCCGTAAATTTTGGCGCACGCAATCGGATTGTGGCGCATCGGTGCCGGCGTGCACGCGATGGAAATCAGGGGCGTGGCCGAATGAAAACCCGACGGATTCGGAAAAACCGCGCATTTAAAAAATAAAAGTGTTGCAGAGCTTGCTCTTACTTTCACTAGGAATAGGCCGGTGACCTTGAGTGCGTTCCGATGCTCTTCAAAAAAAAAGGAGAGGAGGCAGCAATCCAAAAATTTGTAGTGTTTCAGATATAAGGTGCACGTAGCCCGGGGTTCTGGTGCTCAACAAAACCTCCTGTAGACATAGTGATTGGAGAAGACCACAGCACCGGAAAGGTAAAGTTCCAACGATTTCTTTATTTACAATTCATCCAGGTAAAAAAAGTTGCGACGTTTCGATTCACATTGAATCTTTCTCAAGCATGCCCAATTAACATTCAAAATTTCCTCTAAAATATGTACAAATCCAGATACTTATATAAAGAAAATCTACTTTCCTAAAACAGTAAGATGTGAGGAGAGCATACATACCCCACGCCAATATACTGTATTCACCAAAATATGCAGCAAAGGGAACTGCAGAAAATTCACACAGATGTATCATTGTCTGTTCCTTACACAATGGTAACCCAAATACATTACTATATATACATAAACCCCTCTAATGAGATAATAAAAGTCACTCTTAGATGTGCGCCATTGTATTAGCTGCACAATAACAGAACCCTCCGCCCTTCATAAGAATGAAAGTGAGAACGTCATAACATAGGTGTAAATAATGGAGGATGATGGGAAATAAAAACTTTATACCAGGACATGTGTGTGTTTTTGGTGTTACATATAACTTTATGGACATGTTCTGGTCGCGGTGTAGTCACATTAGCTGAAGAGGATTGACTATAATAACTATCACAAAATAAAAGGGAATAAGAGAGAATGGGCCACATTTATCACTTTTGTGTGCCTAAGTGTAGTAGTTGCGCCTAAATTCTGGCGCACTGTTTTCCAGAATTATCACAAGCTACAACCATCTGTGATAAGTTAATTTCCTGCCTCTTATTAATCACTTTACTTTAACACAGTTTAGGCATAGCTCCCAACCGTCCCGATTTTGACGGGACTTTCCAGTTCCCGCTGTGTCCCGGCGCTGTGTCCGCATAGTAAATACTTTGAAAGTTTGAACTCACAGTACAGAATGGCTTCTACAGACATCGGGAGGGAATCCTTTTCAGAGAAGTGTCAGGCTTAGCGGAGAGCAGGGACCACGTCATCAGGTTCAGATCAGTATCTCTCCATATATGGTCACTGCATCTCCTAGGGTTCCCCAGAGCAGACATCGGGAGGGAATCCTTTTCAGAGAAGTGTCGGGCTTAGTGGAGAGCAGGGACCACGTCATCAGCTTCAGATCAGCATCTGTCCATATATGGTCACTGCATCTCCTAGGGTTCCCCAGAGCAGACATCGGGCAGGGAATCCTTTTCAGAGAAGTGTCAGCTTGGCAGAGAGAGCAGGGACCACGTCATCAGGTCAGATCAGCATCTGTCCATACATGGTCTCCAGGTCTTCCCCAGACACAAGCTCTTTATATAATTAAATTACATAAAGTTTTGGCCAGGTTGAGATTCGAACCTGGGACCCTCTGCACCATAGACAGAAGCTGAACTAACTGAGCTATAAGCCCAGTGATACAGAGCTAAGGATTTCTGGTAAGTAAGACATGTTATCAGCCAGTGTTACACTGTGATACAGACTAATGCACTGATATATAGAGAGGGATCTTCTCAGAGGTTATTATTGTAATTATTCAGACTATTATTATTATTATAAATTGTATTATTTTTATTATTATGGAGATGATTATTAATAATAGTAAAAATAATAATAATCATCTCCATAATAATAATAATAGTCTCAATAATTACAATAACCTCTGAGAAGATCCCTCCCTATATATCAAGGCAGTAAATCTGTGTCACAGTGTAACAATAGACATAGTTCTTAGTTACCAAAATTCTCCACCTGGTTAATCACAGAGGCTATAGCTCAGTGGGTTGGGGCGCTGTGTTGTTATTGTATATGGACACTGCAGGTTCTGGGTTTAAATCCCAATGAGGATATATTTTTTTTTTTTTTATTGAGATGATTTTTATTATTTTAATATGGCTAAAATTTGGGGCGTGGCCAGGGAGTGATTGGGGGTGTGGCTTAGGGGGATCGCCGCGGCACGCTACGCGTGCCGCCATTTTGTCCCTCTTTCCCTTTCACAAATGTTGGGAGGTATGGTTTAGGCACAATTTTGGCGCAGTTTAGGCGTAATGTTAGATTCGGGCAAATACATGTCATCCTGCTACAAGCTCCTCTCTGCTTCTCCCACATCCCAGAATGAAAATAACACTCACAGCAGCACCCAGGTGTGTGACACCCAGCACCCAGTGACCTCCTCAGCAGAGGCTTCTCCTGGAGGGGATCCCCCAGTGCTGGTCTCCTGCTGCACCCCTGTAATTCTGCACAGTATCCCCCTCAGATACACTGGTGATACTGTGCAGAATTACATGGGGGACCCTTGTCAGTACTATGTGCAACATTCTGTAACGTTCTCTTCTCTCTTGCTTTGAGCTCAGGATTCTGCAGAATGTTTTGTAAATAGAAGGTGATGAACTGTAAATAGAGTCTGCAGCTCCTGTCTGCAGAGTATCTCATGTCTGTATTATCTGTACTAGTGTCTGCAGAGTATCTCATGTCTGTATGATCTGTTCTAGTGTCTGCAGTGTCTGGATGAGCTCTGCTGCTAGAAATTAGGGCACATTCACATGGCCGTCTGCGGGGACGTACATGCGGCCGCATGTACGTCCCCATAGACAGCAATAGCGGCGCGGCGCAGATACATGTGTGGCACCGATCCGGCCCGCACACCGCAAAAAGATAGAGCATGCTCTATCTTTTGGCGTGTGTGCGGCCGTGCGCCACTATTCTCTATGGAGGGAGGAGGGGCCGCTGTGTGAATGTACCCTTAGCTGTTCTGCAAAGGGGCTCAGTGCTTTCTTCTCAGTTAACGCCAGCTTCGGGCTGGAGTGTTTTTGCGCCCGCTTTTTGCGCCTAAATGAAAAGTCGCAAGTGATGAATATCATTAGGCGCATCAAAACATCTGGATTGCTAGGATAAATGAGGGAAAGCTGGTTATTTTTGCTGCGCAGCTAGTTTGGCATTTAGTTGCAAAAATGGAACAAAAACGGTGCGCCTGAATGAAAAGGCGCAAAAACATGTGGCCCAAAGTGTGTTCTTAGATTTGCATAGAGAAGGGTTAAAAACATGAATATTAGTTGATATTATCCCTTCTCAAAATGTAGTAACATATAAAGTGAATATTTCCATTATCTGTGAGGTGCAGCAGCTCCTGTGTGCAGCAAATGCTCCCGTAGCCTGATGGCTAAGAATCTGGAGCTGGGGGAGACACTTCAGGGGGCTGTATCTCTGGTTATGTGACACATAGAACCTCACTCCTTTTTCCTATGAAAGAAGAGTCTCCTCTTTTATATGAATCTAAATTTGTGTTTCTAAAATGTAGGAAAACGGAGATATTTATATATAAAAATGGCACCTGATATTCTCACTTTAAACCTGAATATCTCTGGATCCATAGCACCTAGAAACACAATTCAAGATTCATTTGAAAGAAGAGATTCTCCCCTTTCTCCCTGGGGCCCTGGGCAATTGCCACCTTTGCCTACCCATAGCGCCGGCCCTGTTCCTGAGTAAAAAAACCTATTGGTGGCCGCACCGCAAAGTGGCCAGCCACGTCATATAATGCGGGACTGGTGGGCATAGCCGGCCACCTCGGCTGGATGGAAGCTGAACGCAGCGCGGCTTCCATGCCCCTGTTTTTTTACATAGAGCACATACCAGAGAGATGGCAGCGCGATACACCGAGAGGGACCGCAAAGGTAAGTGATTTTTTTTTTTTAACCAGCCCCCCGGCCACCAATAGGTTTTTTTATGCTGTTGGACAACCCCTTTAACTTTTTGTAAAAATTTACTCTAGTCTAAATTGCAACAAAGGCATTTAAAAACCAGCATCAGAGAGGCTGTTGGAACCTGTCATCAGGTAGAAATTACCTACCTGATGACAGATTCCCTATAATGAGTATCTAGTACAATAGACTCAAAAAGATGTGGTATAGACTTAAAACTCTTTCAAGGAACAGATCATTGAGCCCTTTTCAAGATCTTCAATTCTTATGAATGTTCATTTCCAATAGCCCACCTATGTTAAGGTGCCACAGTTAAGCCAATAAATGAGAAAAGTTGTTGTGTGATCAGATTTTTTATGATGACTGTTTAGGGGGAGACTTAAAAATTTTACATTTAAGGTGAGACCGACCAACTGAGCCGAAACTACCATTACCCACAGTGGAAAATTGGTGCAAAATTTTAAAAATAATTTCCCAAATAATTATGTATCCGTTGTCCAGTGTGGGTGGGTGGTATATCCCGATCTTATATTTTCTAGAAGTCCTCATAAAGTCCATAAATGAGGTGCACCAAAAGCATCTTTTAGGAATTTCCAAGCAATAATATACATGGAGATAACCACTTTTTTTTAACAAGCAGGTGTAAATTTTACTCCCATACATCTTTACATTTCACAGTTTTTATTTTTTTACCCCATAATTTCCAGGATTATACCTACAAAGATTTAATATACTTAAGGTAATTGGAAAATAGATGAATGCATAAGATAGAGAAATGTTCTTGTGGAATGTAGACCTCCTGGTGATGATTATACCTCTGGAGTTTTTATAGGAAGATGCTATTTTCGATAATGGCCCGGTATCAAATGTCAGAACGTTACAGGAGGTGGATAATTGACATATTGGTGCCTCTAATTGCTGAGGTTGGAAGAAATCAGTTCAAAGTAGAAGTGTTATCAAGATAACCAGAGTCCTACAGGTAAATCCCAAGTGAATACCAATAAGAAGGGAAATAGATGAAGCTGGACTAATTCCTCTTAGAGTAGACGGTACCCTGTGAGGATCTGGTCTTGTATCAAAGGTCAGGGCTGTTAATTAACACATCTGAACTTTCCTAAAAAAATATGTATATTTTTATCTATTAAAAAAAAATGAAATTTTGACAGTACAGCTGCTACTGTCTGTTATCCGGCAAACACCAAGTTCTCCTCTAGTGTCACCCCTCATCCTCATATACTGTAAGCTCTTGTGTCACCCCCTCATCCTCATAGACTGTAAGCTCTTGTGTCACCCCCTCATCCTCATATACTGTAAGCTCTTGTGTCACCCTCTCATCCTCATAGACTGTAAGCTCTTGTGTAACCCCTCATCCTCATAGACTGTAAGCTCTTGTGTCATCCCCTCATCCTCATAGACTATAAGCTCTTGTGTCACCTCTCATCCTCATAGACTGTAAGCTCTTGTGTCACCTCTCATCCTCATAGACTGTAAGCTCTTGTGTCACCTCTCATCCTCATAGACTGTAAGCTCTTGTGTCACCTCTCATCCTCATAGACTGTAAGCTCTTGTGTCACACCTCATCCTCATAGACTGTGAGCTCTTGTGTCCACCTCATCCTCATAGACTCTAAGCTCTTGTGTCACCCCCTCATCCTCATAGACTGTAAGCTCTTGTGTCACCTCCTCATCCTCAGAGACTGTAAGCTCTTGTGTCACCCCCCTCATCCTTATAGACTGTAAGCTCTTGTGTCACCCCCTCATCCTCATATACTGTAAGCTCTTCTGTCACCCCCTCATCCTCATATACTGTAAGCTCTTCTGTCACCCTCTCATCCTCATAGACTGTAAGCTCTTGTGTCACCTCTCATCCTCATAGACTGTAAGCTCTTGTGTCACCCCCTCATCCTCATAGACTGTAAGCTTTTGTGTCACCCCCTCATCCTCATAGACTGTAAGCTCTTGTGTCACCCCCCTCATCCTTATAGACTGTAAGCTCTTGTGTCACCCCCTCATCCTCATAGACTGTAAGCTCTTGTGTCACCCCCTCATCCTCATAGACTCTAAGCTTTTGTGTCACCCCCTCATCCTCATAGACTGTAAGCTCTTTGTCACCCCCTCATCCTCATAGACTGTAAGCTCTTGTGTCACCCCCTCATCCTCATAGACTGTAATCTCTTGTGTCACCCCCTCATCCTCATAGACTATAAGCTCTTGTGTCACCCCCTCATCCTCATAGACTATTAGCTCTTGTGTCACCCCCTCATCCTCATAGACTGTAAGCTCTTGTGTCACCCCCTCATCCTCATAGACTGTAAGCTCTTGTGTCACCCCCTCATCCTCATAGACTGTAAGCTCTTGTGTCACCCCCTCATCCTCATAGACTGTAAGCTCTTGTGTCACCCCCTCATCCTCATAGACTGTAAGCTCTTGTGTCACCTCCTCACCCTCATAGACTGTAATCTCTTGTGTCACCCCCTCATCCTCATAGACTGTAAGCTCTTGTGTCACCCCCTCATCCTCATAGACTGTAAGCTCTTGTGTCACCCCCTCATCCTCATAGACTGTAATCTCTTGTGTCACCCCCTCATCCTCATAGACTGTAAGCTCTTGTGCCACCCCCTCATCCTCATAGACTGTAAGCTCTTGTGTCACCCCCTCATCCTCATAGACTGTAAGCTCTTGTTTCACCCCCTCATCCTCATAGACTGCAAGCTCTTGTGTCACCCCCTCGTCCTCATAGACTGTAAGCTCTCATATTAATTACTGTATGGCAGGGGTAGGGAACCTATGGCTCGGGAGCCAGATGTGGCTCTTTTGTTGGCTGTATCTGGCTCTCAGACAGATCTTTAATAACTAGTGATGGCTGCTGCTGTGTCTCTTAGACTAATCACTGGACACAGGCAGCAATGTTACCGCTGCCCACGTCCTTTGTACGACCCAGGTGCCATCGCCGCCATTGTCTAAGCCTGGGTCAAAGAGAAGAGCGTGGGAGCGATGAGGAGCTGGCCGCAGGGAGCGCTGGTAAGTGAATATTCTTTTTTTTTTGTGACTACCTATCTACTGGGGGGCATGTGCTGTGGCTACCTATCTAATGGGGGGCATGTGCTGTGGCTATCTATCTACTTGGGGGCATGTGCTGTGGTTACCTATATACTGGGAGTATCTGGTGTGGCTACCTCCCTACTGGGAGTATGTGCTGTGGCTACCTCTCTAATTAGAGTATGGCTACCTATATACTTGGGTGTGTGCTGTGGCTACCTATATACTGGGGGACATGTGCTATGGCTACCAATCTAATAGCTGCCAGTCTTTATAGGAACCCAGGAAGTGGGTGGCACCAATCAGCGCACTGGCCCTTTAAATCCGCGTGTGCAGGAGCGCGTGCTGGCCAAGCGGGACAGAAGCCGGAAAGTGGTGGGATGAGTGAGCACGGAAAGGGGCGCCGCCACGGAGAGGGGCACGGGTGTGCCTGCAATCCGCTAGCAATCTACTGTGGGGCATGTGCATATGCTACGGCTCTTATGGAATAACATTTTAAAATATGCGGCGTTCATGGCTCTCTCAGCCAAAAAGGTTCCTGACCCCTGCTGTATGGTATAGTTATCTGTATGACCAGACACCATATCGCTAGAGGCAGCAACATCTAAGACCGGCTCTGAACACCACCATGTAAACAAGACATCAGGTGCCAATGCCCTTTGTTGTCTTTGGACTAAATACATGTATTGGCAGGGATTACGTCAACCCTTGAGAAGACCTCTAACTGTCTGCTAAGTCTTGTCTTCGAAATATGCTGGCACATTGTAAAATCTGAAGAAGAATCACATCGAAAACCTGCGACACTTAAATGTCTATTGACTGCTTGGCAGACAGGACGGATACTCCGAGGGGGACATTGTGGCTAAGTGGCTCATTCCCACTGTGTAGTAGAAGCCTCGAGATATCACATGGATACCTCCAGAAACAATCACGTCTGGGGGGGGGATTGTACTTACCAGTTACCGTATATATATACTCGAGTATAAGCTGACCCAAGTACAGCTTATACATACGACCCCTAGTTACAAACGGACCTCTGGATATTGCTAATTTACTGTACTTTAGCCTTAGGCTACAATAATCAGCTATAACAGTTATCACAGGCGTCTGTAATGAAGTTTTAGTGTTTATCCTGGTTCTTATGACGACCCAACATTTTTAAAATCCAATTGTCACAGAGACCAAAAAAGTTCTGGCTGGGATTACAATGATAAAATATACAGTTCCGACTGACCTACAAATTCAACTTAAGAACAAACCTACAGACCCTATCTTGTATGTAACCCGGGGACTGCCTGTATAAACCGAAGCCCCTAATTTTACCACAAAAACCTGGTAAAATGTATAATTTTTTTTTACTCGAGTATAAACCGAGTTTGGGTTTTCAGCACATTTTTTTTGTGCTGAAAAACTAGGCTTATACTTGAGTATTTATGGTACATTATACGGTTCTATACATTCAATCAAAAAAGGATACAACAAGATTCTATCTACAATTCCGTAAACGGAACACGGGGATCTCTTCTACGAGCGGCAGAATATCAAAGTGATTTCTCTATGGGACCCATACCCATATTTAGCTAGAACGGAATGGATAAAAGCTTAATGCTGATAAATAATAGCATGCTATTAAAAGCCCACAGAATTAGGAATGGGAAAAAAAAAAAAACTTTTAAAGCAAAGTTGTTTGGAGAACAATAAAAGTCTTTTTTTTTTTTCTAAAAGCTCTGTAAAATGTCAGCTTTAGACAGATAATTGCATAGCGCAGACTACCTTCCCCTTCACCAGGATGATTTAAATAATGCATTTAAAATAATAATAATCAAGTATAAGACAACATGTAATGTTACGTGTCACCGCGCGGCAGATAAAAAGCTTCTCATGACCAAATATGTCTGTCTTTGTCGTACTCTGCTCATAATTATAATGTTGGTTAACGGGAGACTTAACTATTCCGCGCTGGCTGCTGCGTGATGGAAACGTGAACTCAACTTGATGAGAAGAGGGGACTGGGAATTGTTTTAAGGAAGTCAAAAAGTTGAGAAGAAAGTGGATGTATCCGCTGAATTTTTTTTGAATATTTTTTTTTTGAATTTTTTTT
Organism: Engystomops pustulosus; assembly: GCF_040894005.1. Classification (NCBI taxonomy): domain Eukaryota; kingdom Metazoa; phylum Chordata; class Amphibia; order Anura; family Leptodactylidae; genus Engystomops; species Engystomops pustulosus. The sequence goes on along the minus strand of NC_092413.1, from coordinate 22,049,428 downwards.
TCTATACATTTTTTTTTTGCCCTACATAAGGACACCCGACTTACAGACGACCCCTAGTTAAAGACAGACCCCTCTGCCCACTGTGACCTCTGGTGGAGTCTCTGGATGTTACTATAGTCTCAGGCTGCAATGATCAGCTGTAAGGCGTCTGTAATGAAGCTTTATTGATAATCCTTGGTCCCATTATAGCAAAAAAAAAATTTGAAACTCCAATTGTCACTGGGGAAAAATTTTTTTTTGTCTGGATCTACAATTATAAAATAAACATGGACCCTATCTTGTACGTAACCAGGGGACCGCCTGTATTTAAAAATATATATACAGTATACAGCCAGTCCTCTACTTAAGGACTCCCGATTTACAGACGACCCCTAGTCCACTGAGACCTCTGGTGAAGTCTCTGGATGCTTTACTATAGTCCCAGAATTACAATTATAAAATATATAGGTTTGACGTACATACTAATTCAACTTAAGAACAAACCTATGGAACCTATCTTGTACTGCCTGTATATAGACAGACCCACTTAAAGGAAACCTACCACTTGTAGTGGCAGGTTTCCGATGGCAATACCGAGCACCAGCTCAGGGTGAGCTGGTGCCGGAGCTCATTTTAGTTAGTGTTTTAAACCGCGGTATCGCGGTTTAAAACACTTTTTAAACTTTATAGCCGGCGCAGGCAGGTACGCGCTCGGCGCTTACCATGCGCGCGACTACATAGGAAGTGAAGGAGAGCCGTGCGCATGGTAAGCGCCGAGCGCGTACCTCCCTGCGCCGGCTATAAAGTTTAAAAAGTGTTTTAAACCGCGATACCGCGGTTTAAAACACTAACTAAAATGAGCTCCGGCACCAGCTCACCCTGAGCTGGTGCTCGGTATTGCCATCGGAAACCTGCCACTACAAGTGGTAGGTTTCCTTTAAAGGGAGTCCGCCACCTCTGAAATCACTGCACAAAAAGGTATAACAATGGGGCAGATTTACTTACCCGATCCCGTTGCGATCTCGCAGCGCGTTGTCCGACTTGGATTCGGGTCTGGTGCGATTCACTAAACCCGTGCGCCCGAGTTCCTGCATCTGTTGTTTCTGCGCTAAGGTCCGCCAGAGTTCCCCTGCTTCTTCCCGGTTCATGTGAGTGCTGATCTTGCAACACAATTCTTTTTTAAATTACGCTGTTTGTCCGAATCCGTCGGGTTGTCCGACGGCCATGCCTCCCAATTTGTGTTGCGTGCATGCCGGCGCCAATGCGCCACAATCCGATCGCATCTACCAAAAACCCTGGGCAATTCGGCGCACATCGGAAATATTTGCGAAACCCAACAGGATTGCGGTCCCGCGGACCCTTAGTGAATAAGCCCCATTGTGTAGGGCAACTCATAAGCTTTCCAGACATACCTTTCCTGTATGCCAGTAATTTGTCGTTGTGGAGAAAATTAAGTTTTTATCTCTATGAAAATGAGTGCACCAGGAGCAGTTTCCTTGAAGCTCAACACCATCCTACACTTTCATTTTAGAGAATAATTGGCATACTCTGTATACTCTGTATACTCTGTATAGAACTGATATAAATATAAATAAACAGTAAAAATCATAAACACATTAGGTATTGTGGCATGCGAAATGTCGGATCTATCAAAATATAAGAACGTTTTTTTACTGCATTTAACCCCGTTATGGAAAATAGCGCCCAAATTCGAAAATGGCACTTTTTTGCCATTTTGAAAAATAGAAAATCAAAAGGTCGTACCATCCTAAAAAGTTGTAGCATTGAAAACGACATCAAAAGTCGCACAAATTGACACCACCCACAGCTCTGTACAACAAAGTATGAAAAAGTCATTGGCGCCAGAAGATGGCAAAATCAAAAAAATTTCTTTTGTACAAGAGGTTTTAATTTTCGTAAATGTATGAAAACATTATAAAACCTATACAAATTTGGTATATCCGTGATCGTACCGACTCAAAGAATAAAGTAGACCTGTCATTTGGGGCGCTCAGTGAAAGCCGTAATATCCAAGCCCACAAGAAAACGACGCAAATGCGTTTTTTCCCCATTTTCACTGCATTTGGAATTTTCTTCCTGCTTCCCAGTACACGGCATGGAATATTCAATACCACCACTATGAAGTGCAATTTGTTACGCAGAAAACAAGCCATCGCAGAGCTCTTTACGTGTAAAAATTAAAAAAGTTCTAGGTTTTTCAAGGTGGGGAGTGAAAAATGGAAATAGAAAAAACAAAAAAGGGCCAGGTCGTTAAGAGGTTAAAGGTGCACCATAAAAAAAGATGGTGAACTCTGTCGGACAGACGGACAATGCACTTTTAGTGAACTCCAGTGACTCTACTGTAAGTAAATGTGCCCCATTCTTTTACAAAAAAAAATAGATATCAGTGTACTCAGCTACTTCCTCTTTCTGCCCAGTAGCCTCTGCTGTCCCTCCTACCAGCGCTTCTGTTGCTATACAGGGTCCTTCGGAGCTCTGCGCATGCACAGTAGCTTCGGCATACCCGGGCCGGAGGAGATCCGATAAGGCGCTGTGCCAATATCCTGCATGTGTCGCTTCCCCGCTCAGGTCTGATGGAGTTCACCTTCTTCCTCCCGGTGCATGTACGTGCATGGCTTGCAACAAAATTTTTAACTTAAATCCTGCAGTTTGCCAGAATCCGTCGGATAGGGCGACGTCCCGGACCCAATTTGTGTCGTATGTCAGCCGACGCAATTGCGACTAAATCCGATCGTGTGCGATCCCAGTGGCGCAATCCCCCAAAACATAAAAAAACTCAACGGAAATGCAGCTGCGGGACCATTCGTAAATAAGCCCCAATATGTGTATGTGCGGACTTAAATTCCGAACTACAGAACATTCATAGAGCTCTCAAGGAGCCAGCGGAGCGACAGAAGCACGAATAGAACGCGCAGGTGGAAGAGACAGCAGAGGTTCCTGCAGCGTGGAGTAGCTACTCCACACCCGGGTAACCTCTGCCGAAAGTTAGCATATTAGTTAAAGTGTAGATAAGATTAGAAAGTATCATAGGATTAGCCAAAGCAGTTCCCCACAATGTACTGAAGAGACCCAGCCAGGTCAGAACAGTGGGAATCTGTTCCTTCTAGAATACATAGACTGGTTTGGCCCAATCCCACATGTCCCTTACACTCCGCTTGACCATGGCGTGTAAGCAGGGCCGGATTATAGGCGGGGCTCACGGGGCTCTAGCCCCGGGGCCCCCACCATCTTGCCCCCCCAGGGGGCCTCCACCAGTTTGCACCCCCGCGGCTCAACTCCTGTGCCGCCACCTCCCTGAAGCCCGGCTGCCCCCCGCCACAGGTGACTTCCAACTGCCCGCCTCCACGGCATAGGTCACCTCCTCCCCACCCGCCTCCATGTCCGAGCCTACCGCCCCCCGTCCATCCCCCTGCAAGGCCGAGCTGCACGCCCACTGCACAGTCGACCGCCAACACGCCTGCCCATCCACCTGCGCTACAATGTTAGTACTCCCGCCGCCCCCCGCCCAAAAAACGCCCTCCGCAACTCCCTCCGTCACAACCCCAACCCCCCCCCCGCTGGAAAAAGCACCTGCCCTCCGCAATTCTCTCCGTCCGCCCATCCCCCCCCCCTGGCTGGAAAAAGCACCTGCGCCGCCCCACCTCCGCCGAACAAGCAACCCTGCCGCCCCTCGCCCGAAAGAGCACCCGCCCTCCCCAGCTTCCCCCGTCTGAAAAATGCACCCGCGCCCCCCCCCCCCGGCCGAACAAGCACCTGCAAGACCCCCCACCGGCTCGAACACCCGCCTGACGCTGTGGCCAGTAACCCTTAAAGGTAAGTATATAAATATGTATTTGTGTGTATATATAATGTATATTATGTGTATATATGCATTTACTGTATATATGTATATTATGTGTATATATGCATCTACTGTATATATGTGTATATAATGTGTATATATGTATCTACTGTATATATGTGTATATACTGTGTATATATGCATCTACTGAATATATGTGTATATACTGTGTATATATGCATCTACTATATATATGTGTATATACTGGGTACATATGCATCTACTGTATATACGTGTATATACTGTGTAAATGTGTGTATATGTGTATGTATGCATTGACTGTATATAAGTGTATATACTGTGTAAATGTGTGTATATGTGTATGTATGCATCGACTGTATATAAGTGTATATACTGTGTAAATGTGTGTATATGTGTATGTATGCATCGACTGTATATAAGTGTATATACTGTGTAAATGTGTGTATATGTGTATGTATGCATCGACTGTATATACGTGTATATACTGTGTAAATGTGTGTATATGTGTATGCATGCATCGACTGTATATACGTGTATATACTGTGTAAATGTGTGTATATGTGTATGTATGCATCGACTTTATATACGTGTATATACTGTGTAAATGTGTGTATATGTGTATGTATGCATCGACTGTATATACGTGTATAATGTGTAAATGTGTGTATATGTGTATGTATGCATCGACTGTATATACGTGTATATACTGTGTAAATGTGTGTATATGTGTATGTATGCATCGACTGTATATACATGTATATACTGTGTAAATGTGTGTATATGTGTATGTATGCATCGACTGTATATACGTGTATATACTGTGTAAATGTGTGTATATGTGTATGTATGCATCGACTGTATATACGTGTATACGTGTATATACTGTGTAAATGTGTGTATATGTGTATGTATGCATCGACTGTATATACATGTATATACTGTGTAAATGTGTGTATATGTGTATGCATGCATCGACTGTATATACGTGTATATATGTGTATATACTGTGTAAATGTGTGTATATGTGTATGCATGCATCGACTGTATATACGTGTATATATGTGTATATACTGTGTAAATGTGTGTATATGTGTATGTATGCATCGACTATATACGTGTATATATGTGTATATACTGCGTAAATGTGTGTATATGTGTATGTATGCATCTACTGTATATACGTGTATATACTGTGTAAATGTGTATATACTGTGTATCTACTGTGTATGGGTACATTCACACGAGGTATGCCCAACATGCGGGCACCGCCATGTGCTGGAGAGGAGGAGGAGGTGATCCCTCCTCTCTTCCTAGAAAAAAGCGTTGAGCGGCCACACACACGCAAAAAGATAGAGCATGCTCTATCTTTCTGCAATGTATGGCACGGATTGGTGCCACACATGTGTGGCACTGTACCGCTGCCGGGCCGCCATTGCCCTCTATGGGGACGTATATGAGACCGCAAATTTGCCGCCGCATGTACGTCCCCCCAGACGGCCGTGTGAATGAGCCCTAAATATGTATATACTGTGTATATATGTGTATATATGCATCTACTGTGTATATATGTATATACTGTGCATATATGTTTATACTGTGTATATATGTATATGCTGTGGATATATGCATAGATGCATATACAGGCAGTCCCCGGGTTACATACAAGATAGGGTCTGTAGGTTTGTTCTTAAGTTTAGTTTGTATGTAAGTCGGAACTGTATACTTTATCATTGTAATCCCAGCCAGAACTTTTTTGGAATCTGTGACAATAGTATTTTAAAAATGTTGGGTTGTCATAAGAACCAGGATTAACAATAAAGCTTCATTGCAGACACCTGTGATAACTGTTATAGCTGATCATTGTAGCCTAGGACTAAAGTACAATAAATTACCAATATCCAGAGGTCCGTTTGTAACTAGGAGTCGTATGTAAGTCGAGTGTTCTTAAGTAGGTGACCGTCTGTACTGTATAAATTTATATGCACATATATAGGTGCACCTTTAAATATATGTATATATGATGTGTGTTTTTATATATGCTATGTATATGCTCTATATAGTGAATGTGTGTGTGTGTTGCTGTGCGGGCTGAGGTGTATGTTACATGGGACTGCATATCTGGTAGCGGTGAAGGTAGATATAAAGATGTGTTACAGGGGGGCGAGGCGGCTGTGAGTAGCTGTGTTACTGGGGGCGAGGCGGCTGTATGTTGCTGTGTTACTGGGGGCGAGGCGGCTGTATGTAGCTGTGTTACTGGGGGTGAGGGGGCTGTATGTAGCTGTGTTACTGGGGGCGAGGGGGCTGTATGTGGCTGTGTTACTGGGGATGAGGTGGCTGTATGTAGCTGTGTTACTGGGGATGAGGTGGCTGTATGTAGCTGTGTTACTGGGGGTGAGGCGGCTGTATGTAGCTGTGTTACTGGGGATGAGGTGGCTATATGTAGCTGTGTTACTGGGGCGAGGCGGCTGTATGTAGCTGTGTTACTGGCGCGAGGCGGCTGTATGTAGCTGTGTTACTGGGGGGTGAGGCAGCTGTATGTAGCTGTGTTACTGGGGGCGAGGCGGCTGTATGTAGCTGTGTTACTGGGGGCGAGATGACTGTATGTAGCGGTGTTACTGGGGGCGAGGCGGCTGTATGTAGCTGTGTTACTGGGGAGGAGGCGGCTATATGTAGCTGTTTTACTGGGGATGAGGCGGCTGTATGTAGCTGTGTTACTGGGGGTGAGGCGGCTGTATGTAGCTGTGTTACTGGGGGTGAGGCGGCTGTATGTAGCTGTGTTACTGGGGATGAGGCGACTGTATGTAGCTGTGTTACTGGGGATGAAGCGGCTGTATGTAGCTGTGTTACTGGGGGTGAGGCGGTTGTATGTAGCGGTGTTACTGGGGACGAGGCGGCTGTATGTAGCTGTGTTACTGGGGGCGAGGGGGCTGTATGTAGCTGTGTTACTGGGGGTGAGGCGGGTGTATGTAGCTGTGTTCCTGGGGATGAGGCGGGTGTATGTAGCTGTGTTACTGGGGATGAGGCGGCTGTATGTAGCTGTGTTACTGGGGATGAGGTGGCTGTATGTAGCGGTGTTACTGGGGGTGAGGCGGCTGTATATAGCTGTGTTACTGGGGGTGAGGCGGCTGTATGTAGCTGTGTTATTGGGGATGAGGTGGCTGTATGTAGCGGTGTTGCTGGGGATGAGGCGGCTGTATGTAGCTGTGTTACTGGGGATGAGGCGGCTCTATGTAGCTGTGTTACTGGGGATGAGGCGGCTGTATGTAGCGGTGTTGCTGGGGATGAGGCGGCTCTATGTAGCTGTGTTACTGGGGATGAGGCGGCTGTGTGTAGCTGTGTTACTGGGGGCTAGGCGGCAGTGTGTAGCTGTGTTACTGGGGGCTAGGTGGCTGTGTGTAGCTGTGTTACTGGGGATGAGGCGGCTGTGTGTAGCTGTGTTACTGGGGGGGAGGCGGCTGTATGTAGCTGTGTTACTAGGGGTGAGGCGGCTGTATGTAGCTGTGTTACTGGGGATGAGGCGGCTGTATGTAGCTGTGTTACTGGGGATGAGGCGGCTGTATGTAGCTCTGTTACTGGGGATGAGGCGGCTGTATGTAGCTGTGTTACTGGGGATGAGGCGGCTGTATGTAGCGGTGTTACTGGGGACGAGGCGGGTGTATGTAGCTGTGTTACTGGAGGCGAGGCGGCTGTATGTAGCTGTGTTACTGGAGGCGAGGCGGCTGTATGTAGCGGTGTTACTGCGGGGATAGTGGATAGTGAGCAGGAGGACGTGTGTGCACGCTACAATCAGTGGGGGCCTCCACCAGATTTTGCGCCCAGGGGCCCCCACCAACCTTAATCTGGCCCTGCGTGTAAGGGGCATTTGAACTAACATGAAGTACAAAGTGTCACGAGAAAACAAATTCAAAATCACTTGGATATGTTAAAGCGTTCCAAAGTTATAACCACTACGTATGGTGGCTTCAGCATTAAGGGGTTAAGTGTTGGGTACCCGTTAATCTGCACTCACTGTGATGTATTTTTGGAAATCTATGTCTGTACCGTATGTGGCTGAATATAAAATAATTATACTGCCAAGAGGTCATGTTTGTACAGTAAGTACACACTTTAACCACTGCAGGACCACCCATACTAGATTTATCAGAGGTGCCTGAGAGCAAAACTTGTCTAGCTTCTCATGGCAACCAATCAGAGCTTAGCTTTCATTTTATAAACTGCTGTGAGAAAATGAGAGCTGAGATCTGATTTCATGCTTCCCAACCATCCCAGATCCACTCCCGGTTTTCGTGCTCGTTCCCGCCCTACAGAAGCTATCACCTCCGGACACTGACAGAGCAGATTACAGTGAAGAGAGGCGGCAGCTCTCTGCACTATCACTGTTCCTATGCTTCTGCTGTGTGTAGCAGAGCCGGCAAGTGATGACATCATGTGATAAAATCATCCCTGATTGCCAGTGCAACACCCCTGCCAATACATTAACAGAGGAGTAGATGTGATTCTTGTCTACCAATTATATAGCACCATGTACACTGGTGTGTGATTGGAGAGTCAGCCACCACCTGACCAGGTTAACAAAACCCCTGGGCAGGGAGGGGCTAGGTCTCTTAGGATCGAGGTCTCTTGAGTTCCAGAACCACTGAGAGCTCATGCTCTTACCCCAGGCCTCTTAGGCCTCAGCTCTCACTATAGAGCACATCCTGTCACAGAGGAGAGAAAGTGTCTGTGCACCATCAGCACTAACACTCAGCTAAACCCACGATAAGAGCTGCAGCTTCCACAACTGGACACAGCTCCATACCAGCCTTCATCGGCTACCAGGTTGATAACCCAATTCCTGAGGACCACTCTCCATGACCACTCCAGTAATCCGGAATCTCGAGTAATGCGGAATCTGTTCCAAGATCGTTTTGGCCGTTTGCCAGCAGTTGTTCTAATGAAGAACCGTGAGTTATTTTGCACAACGTTGCCTCCGTCTGTTCCCTGGATAAGGCTGTACCACCAAGAGCTTCCCATCCATCACCCAGGGACATAATTATGGACACTCAGGGGTTGCCCCGGAGAGAACCAGTACATCAGCTTCTCCCTCCATATTTCTTGCACACACCACCTGCTGGAGACCTGCCAGGCTGTAGGTCAGCCCTCCAGTCCCCATACCAAGCACTATTACATCAGTGTGCCTAGGCCGCAACAGCTAGCCACTCCGAGATTCTGGGCCCTGGCTGCCTCCAAGCCCTAAGAAAAGGCTAGGCCCCGGTGGGGGATGTTGCACCAGCTTCACTGCTACATACAGCAGAAAGAGAGGAGAGAGGAGGAGCTACTGTGGTGGAACGGGTAAAGGTGAGAATGTGTGTTTCTTATTTTACTGTGGGGGCACAATAAGAGGGGGAGTTGCTGGGGGGCACAATAACAGTAGGAGCTTCTGGGCGGGCACAATATGAGGAGGAGCTTCTGTGGGGGCACTATAAGAGGAGAAACTGCTTAGTGGGCAATATAAGTGGGTATTGCTGGGGGGCATAATTTGCAGGAGACTTCTGGGGGGCACAATATGAGGGGGATCTGCAAGGGGGGCTTTAATACTATATGAGCGAAAGCTGGGGGAACAATATCAGAGGGGCTACAATGTTTCAGGAAGCCGGAGGAACACAATGTGAGGGGGAGTTGGAGGCACTAAGGAGGAAATTATACTGTGTGAGGGTGGGGTAAGGGGTGGAGAAAAAGGTGTGGCTTAGGACAAAAGCAGCTTTCTGCACTGCTCAAAACGCACCGCATCTTTTGTCCTTCTTTCTCTCCTACATATGTTGGGAGGTGTTTTAGCTCCATGTCCTGTCCTGTGCATGTTATTAACAAAAAATAACAGCATTTCACAGATATAATTCCAACCTGTCTCTATCAGACCTGGTGTATACAATTTTGGTTGCCCCTGGACCCGACCCTGGATCTTCTGAATTTAGGGTTGGCAGAAATTTTGTTCTTCTGTCTGACGCTGCACTGAGCTGCCCTCTGCCTCTAGCCCCACCCTTGAATTCCAGGACGAGCTCACACACACACTGACTTCCTGCCGGCTAACAACAACATTGTGAGGAGAGTAAAGCTACAAGCTACAGGCAGAGAGGATCTTTATCCCAGAGATGGGGAGGGAGGTATATAGCAGCGCTGTGTACGCTATGGCTGTGTTAGCAGAGCTGAGATTGTCATGTGTAATATGCATCTCATGGATCTCAACATCTTTCATCTCTGATCTGTCTCGTGTCTCTTTCTATGTGTCAGATACTATTAGAATGTTCATAAGCTAAATAAAAGTGTAAATAAACCCTGTACCCTGATAATCTAAGCACATTGTCAGCACACAGCATCTCCTAGCACAGAGGGATCATGAAATATCTGCTTAGAGAGTCCTGCACTCAGGAACCTTACACTGACTATCACTGAGTGATAAAATTGTAAAGTAAGGTGTTAAAAATTATCTTTATTGTGTGAATTTGAGAATTTTCTTCCATGGGCAAACCCCGTTAAGGTATTACAGGGTGATATAATGGTTCATATGTATGAAACAATTTCTTTTAAAAAGTTTTAAGACTACTTTTTATCTTAAAAAATAACAACTCCTCGTGCTTGTTCGATTTCAGACATTGCTAATAAAGTTTATTTTATTACTTATTTCCTATGTGTCCTGGTTTCTCCACACAATTTCTCAGCACCACCTTTCCCTGAGATCAGGTCCTGTCACTGATAACCGAGGACAGTACGATATCACGTATTGCTCTAACCCAGGAACAGCTCATGGTTGTTCCTTTCCGTCTGGACTGTACCATTATTCTAAGGAGGGTTTCATTTATTACACTACAATCTTGACCACAATATACACTTTCCAAACCCCTAATAAACCTCATCATAATATATAATATCATAGCCCCATCTTCGCTCCTTTCTTGCTGTATTATCTAGCTGTCGCTTTCGGTGTGGCTTCGTAGTGACGTCACGGCCACCCCCCTCCCCTCGCGTGGAGGGTGTCCAGCTGTCACGTGCTCCCCTGTCCTTGGCCGGCGTGCGTTCCGATCAACATGGCAGCTCTCCTGGCTGGTGCCCGGCTTGTACTGCGACAAGGTGTCCGCCTGCTGCCCGCCTATACCCGCCGCCCGAGCGCCGTGCCAGTCAGGTCAGAGCTTCTCTGTGTGTGCAGCGCGGGTGTATGGCTGCTGAGTGGTGTCAGGGTATAGGGCTCATGTCTGGCAGAGCCTTCAGGTTATAGGTCATTACTGGCATGGGAGCTCCTAAGCCCCTGCCAGCCCTAGGTGCAAGGTTCATACATGGTACAGGAGCCAGGCTTAGGGGTGCCTGCTTGGCGATGGTGCCAGGCTTAAAGGTGCCTGCTTGGCGATGGTGCCAGGCTTAAAGGTGCCTGCTTGGTGAAGGCGCCAGGCTTAGGGGTGCCTGCTTGGCGATGGTGCCGGGCTTAGGGGTGCCTGCTTGGCGAGGGCGCCGGGCTTAGGGGGGCCTGCTTGGCGAGGGCGCCGGGCTTAGGGGTGCCTGCTTGGCGATGGTGCCGGGCTTAGGGGTGCCTGCTTGGCGAGGGCGCCGGGCTTAGGGGGGCCTGCTTGGCGAGGGCGCCGGGCTTAGGGGTGCCTGCTTGGCGAGGGCGCCGGGCTTAGGGGTGCCTGCTTGGCGAGGGCGCCGGGCTTAGGGGTGCCTGCTTGGCGAGGGCGCCGGGCTTAGGGGTGCCTGCTTGGCGAGGGCGCCGGGCTTAGGGGTGCCTGCTTGGCGAGGGCGCCGGGCTTAGGGGGGCCTGCTTGGCGAGGGCGCCGGGCTTAGGGGGGCCTGCTTGGCGAGGGCGCCGGGCTTAGGGGGGCCTGCTTGGCGAGGGCGCCTGGCATAAGGGTGCCTGCTTGGTGACGGTGCCAGTCTTAGGGGTCCATGCCATAATCTGGTGAAAATTCAAAGATGGTGTAGATGCTTTGCTTATGGGTTCATGCCAGTCCCTGGTGCTAGGTTCATGCTTGGTGAAGATGCATTTTTTAAAAGTTTATGCCAGTCTTATGTGCCAGTGCCGGATTTGTGCATGTTGGAGGATATACATTAAGCTTATTTTAAGTCTTATTTGGACCCCAGACTGATGCTAGAAAACTCTGGCATCTTGGTGCATAGTTCATGCCCAGCCCTTGTGCCAGGGCGACACTTTAATTCTTCACCTTGCCTCGGTATTAGAAATTCATGGTCTGTTCGGATTCCTTGTTGCACTATTGTTATGAATCTGTTGCAGGTTTTGTGCCCAGTCTGGTGCCAAGTTATAGTATTGTGTTTGCCTCTTTGCACTTCAGTTGAGTTTGCACCCAGTTGTGATGCCAATGTGAATCCTTCATGTCTGGTTCTGGTGTCATGGTGTAGTCCTTGTGCCTGGCTCTGGACAGTGATGTAGGTTTACGTCATAGAAGACCTATAAATACTGTGACGTGGGCACAACAGTCGGGTATATTGTGCATTGCTGTGAGATGATGGTACATTCTGCATCTGCATCATGGGTCCTGTCAGTCTTTACCCTCATGACCTTCAGGATAGTATCAGGACCTTGGTATAAGCACCAATGGACAAAGTTGCTGATTAGTTAAGATTTTGTCTTCTCTTTCAGTGACTTGTTTTTGCAATGTATATTTTTTTTATTTCCCAATATTTATAGTAATGGTTTCCTAATATTTACACTTATTGTATAAATTGTATCCCTGCACAAGCAGCAGGTAGATCTGTGACCTCTGACTCTGTGAAGGTCACTACTTCCTAACCCTGCAGGTCATGCTCCCTCTACTGCTGTGTGAGTGGGGGGTTACGTCTTTGTTTTGGTGCCAGGAATTGACATCTCTCATCACAGTATATTATTACTTAAGAGGATCTTGGGTAAAAAAAAAAAAAAATCATCTTATTGATTGAAATAAGTTTATGTAACTCAGTCATGAGCTTAGACCTGGTGATTTGTATATTTTTGTGTACGGCTGCCACTTTGTATCAGTTATCTCAAGGCTATAAAGTTAAATTTGAGGGTATCCTCCTCTGCTGTATGGGTTTGAGGGTGTCAATGGGTTCTGTATAAACCTCTGAATGTTCTTAGAATTTGGAGCCAAAATTTGGACTAGATTGGCTTAGAGAACTCCTTTTACAATTGATTAAAAATTGGACACTATGTAATTTCTTGTAAAGAGGATGTTCCAAGTTTTGAGGTTATCCGTTATTATTAGAATAGGGGATAACATGCTGATCGGTGAGGGTACAACTGCTGAGATCCCTGCAATCCGGTGAGTGGTGATCCTGCTCTCGCTAATTGATGGAGTGCAGGTCGTGTAATGCACCCTGCCTCCAATATTATGGGACTCGCATATTCAGTGAATGGAGTAACAGGGCACAGGCTCGATATGTTCTCCATCAATTAGTGAGAGCGGGATCCCCGTTCTCTGGGGGTCCCATAAGTTGGACCCTAACCGATCATCATGTTTATAACTTCGAAACTTGGAGCAAACACTTTCATTGTCTAAAATCTGTTGCTTACAAGAAAAACGTGCTCCATGTTCAAGGGCAATTTACTGATTTCCTTAAAGGGGTATTCCCATTTCAGCAAATAAATGTTATTGTTTGTTTAATTAAAAGTTATACAGTTTTCCTAAATACTTTCTGTATCAATTCCTCACAGTTTTCTAGATCTCTGCTTGCTGTCCTCCTCTAGAAAGCTTCATTGTTTATTTCCAGTGGACAGAAATCCTGACCATGGTCACACAGGTGCACGGCTCATTATAAAACCAAGCTCTCATTACTCTCTGTGATATAACGAGCCGTGCACCTGTGTGACCATGGTCAGGATTTCTGTCCACTGGAAGTAACCATAGACGCTTTCTATAGAATGACAGCAAGCAGAGATCTAGAAAACTGTGAGAAATTGATACAGAAATTACACTGGGAAAAATGTATACATTTTTATTATGCAAACTTTAATTAGCCGTAATGAGATCACCCTTTTAAGCCCATTCCATCTTTGTACTGGATCCTCGCTGTTCCCATTTTTCTCAGCCATTGTGGTTTGTTATAGGACTGCTGCAGCCAGTCCCTGGCCATAGCTGAGACTGCATTGTCGTCAACATATTTCTGCTGAGGCTGGTTATCGTCTATGGGGAACATTTTATATTTTCGTTATACTCTACTTAAAGGGGTTGTACGGAGGTAAAATAGCATGGCTGCTTTCTCCCAAAAACTGCTCCACGCCTGACCATGGGTAGTGCCGACATTGTACTCCAGTTCTTTAGAAATGAATGGAGCTTAACTTCTATACCATACACTAACCATGGTCAGGAAGAAAGCAGGCATGTTTTTTTTTTTTTTTTTAGACTGCGGACAACCCCTTTAAAAGTGGAAATGCCGCTTGTGCACAAAGTGAGTTTATAGGACTGAACTTGCTCCTGGGCAACCTTTCTAATACTGTCCCCTGCCACAGAACAGTGGACTCCCATCACCACGTCATCCTCCCACGAGATAAGGGATATGAATAATTTTGTACTAACTCCTCTCGTTATTTATTTCTGTATTTCAGATGTCTGAGCAGCTCATCCAGATTACTCACCCTCGTCGCACAAGAGCGGGGAAGCTCAGAGGTCGAGTCTGCTCCTGTAGCCCGGGTGAGAACATGGCAGGACGGTTTGTCCATCCATCTGGTAGGATCCAGGATGAAGAGGAGCGGCCGTGTTGGCAAACAGAAGCTGCTCAGAACATTTGAAGAAGTTTGTAAAGCAGGTAATGGTTTAATTTAAAATAATTTTTGCTTTGCTGACTTATCTGCATTATTTGTAGTGTTTTGGCATTCCCCTCTTTTCATACATTGAGCTAGCAGTGCCTCATCTCTCACAAGAACTGCTATATCTTCACCCCAAATTGTTCCATGTTTTTCGTCCTTCTCCCACCTTCATGTTACTGTTTCCTGTTTCTGGTCCTGACCCTAAAGTTGGATACTGATGGTTCAGCTTTGTTTCCTTTTTCCCCCTGATCAGTGCACGGAGGCAATAGAGAGAACTGTGCGGCTGTAATTTTGACCAGCTGCACAGTTCTCTATATTATTTGGAAAAGTGATTCTTCATCACTGTACCCGATGCTGATGAGGGGAGAACAGGGTGGCATCTGATTGGTCTAGAATATGCCTTCACTTTGTTAGGTGGGGAGTATGCCCCCCCCCCCCCCAATTCTAAGGACAAAGGGGCTGCACTTGGCTGTTCAGAAAACACAAGACGTAGCACTACACCAGCTCTGTGGCCCCTCAGTCCATGGATCTAGCTGTAGGCCTTGGATTTAAGAAATGATGGGGATCGCTTGCTGATTTAATATTGCAACAATATGGAACCAAGCCAATGTGACCTGCACTTTGGATAGAAATGTCTGTCTAGGTAGTGAAGTCAATTTCTCCACTTTGGGTGAAATCAAACATTGAGTATTTAGCAAAGGTTAAATAGGACTATATATTACATCAAACTCCAACTTAATGGTTTGCACTAAGTATTATAGTTACCCCTTATCTACAGGATAGATACTGGTCGGAATGCAGGGGTCCACTTCTCACTAATTGTATGAAGTGTCTGGTTGAGTATGTGTCCTGCCACTCCCTCCATTACTATTGGAGCATTGGAAATTGCAGATCACAACGCTTAGCTATCTCCATTTCTAATTCTCTATCTGTGATGGTGCCAGGGAAACCTGAGCGCTCTGCAATTTCCTACACTATCATAGTAATGAATTGGGCTGCAGGAATTAATCACGTCTTGCTTCATTGAGTTAGTGAGAACAGGATCATTGAGTGTCTCAGTAGTCGGACACCCACCAATCAGATTTGTTATCCACAGGAAAGGAGTTAATGACAATCACCATGTTGTGACATCAGCGCACCCCACTGAATCCATAAGAGGAGATAATGTCTATAGTTGGCCGATCCGAAGCATATCACATGCTTGTGACATCACTACAGGTCCTTTGTATCGAAATAAGCACTTCCAAATGATGCAGGGCAGCTTATTTGTAATTGGCCGGCCTGAAGCATGTGATGAGTCATGCTTGTGACATCACTACAGGCCCTACAGCCCCTCTCAACAAGCCTCCTGTCATCGCTAGTTGTACTATAGGGTTTCCCATCGCAACCAGGAAGCATGGCAAATTGAGATTAGCCTGGGAGGCAAGGTAAAACCTCTGCTAGCTGCTAAAGAGCTGCAGATAGAGCATTATAGTTAATTAGAGAATTGCTTATTTTTGCCTAGTGCAGAGTGAGGATAAAGTTTTGATACTTTACACATGTACTTTACGTGTGCTTTATATTAAAGGGGTTGTCCGAGTTTAAAAAAAAAAAAAAAAATACATATATATGTGGCCGGGAGCGGGCTGCCTAAAACAACAAAGCTGTACTTACCTTCCGGTGCCCTCCCGTATCCAGCGCTGCTGTCGCTCCGGTCCGGGCGCCATGTAAACAAACATGGCCGCCGGAGCAGCGCTGCATTCAGCTTCCGGCCGTCCGTGGCCGGGTACGCCTATCCGTCCCTATACACAGCATTGTGTATGGGGGCCGGAAGGTTGTCGTGTCCGGCCGGAAGCTGAATGCAGCGCTGCTCCGGCGGCCATGTTTGTTTACATGGCGCCCGGACCGGAGCGACAGCAGCGCTGGATACGGGAGGGCATCGGGAGGTAACTACAGCTTTATTATTTTAGGCAGCCCGCTCCCGGCCACATATATTTTTTTTATCAAAACTCGGACAACCCCTTTAAGACCTGCCAGTGAGATACAGGAGTAGGATTTGGGTTATACATTTCGTCATAATTTGTACTTTTATGTGTTTTAAAAATCCAATCAAATTTGTGATTACCTCAGCTAAAATGTAAGCGCCTCTACGAGTGCGTTCTCCTTCACTTGTATAAAACAGAGATACATTTTTTAAGGAGTCAGGATTTGATGTCTTGTGGTCAAGAGAGTAAGAACTGAAAGTCCACGACAGGTTCCTCAAAATGTGGATGAACATTTGGCTAATGTTATAGTTTGTAGCCCAGTAGTATCTGATCTAAAATTGTATTTTTGTGTTTATATGAAGGTAAACCCAACAGCAACCAAGCCTGGTTCTTCTTGCGAGCATGTGGGTCCTTTATGCCGGAGGTGCCCTTGTTGGAGCGAACAGAGACTGTAAACAATATCTGGAACAAGTTAAAGGAATTGGGTATGTTTTAGTATTTCCTTAAGTGATTATGCAGGTTTCACATTGAGTAGTTTTCCTTTAAACTATCTACTGTGATAAAAATCCATTATGATAAACCAGGGACTCGAACTTTTAGATCCAGGTACCGAGACTGTGGTAATCTTCTTATATTTGTTATCCGTGGTCTCCTTCCTTCTAACATAAACTTTAACAATTGTGCTATGGGCTCCTCTGTGCTGGAGCTTCACAGGCTGTTACGCTGTCTCCCTTCCCCCATGCTCCGTCAGCACTCCTCCCACTGCCTGATGTATTATCACACTATGAAAGAGCACTCCCCCTCTTACTGTGTAACAGCCTGTGAAGCTACGGGGCAGAGGTGCTCTGGTAATGCCCCCTAGATCTCTTCAGTCTCATTAGCATTATCTTATATTTGTTATACCATGTCTAAAATCGTCTAAGTTGATTTCTATAGCACCATCAAATTCTGCATCATTTTGCAAATCATAGGGGACATGTACAAATATAGTATTGCAGTCATAAGGAACAATAGTAGTGAGGGCCCTGCTCTCAAGAGCTTACAGTCTATGAGGGTGAGGGGGTGACACAAGGGATTACAGTCTGAGGATGAGTGGGTGACACAAGGGATTACAGTCTATGAGGATGAGGGGGTGACACGAGAGCTTACAGTCTATGAGGATGAGGGGATGACACAAGAGCTTACAGTCTATGAGGATGAGGGGTGACACGAGAGCTTACAGTCTATGAGGATGAGGGGGTGACACGAGAGCTTACAGTGCATCTATAATAATCTATAATCATAATCATGTTTTTTTTTTAGGTGTGGAGTTTAATGTTACCCATTACAACACTCTGCTGGATATCTACATACAGAATGAACATATCTTTTCCCCCACTGAATTCCTCGCAAACATGGAAGCCGCCAACGTGGAGCCAGATCAGGTGGGGCCCGTATTGTTATATCGGCTGTGCTGTGTGTTGCATTTTTGTCTCCAGAACATGTCGGTCTTTACTTTTTAGTGTTATGCTCGGTCAGCCTTCTAAAATAGATAACCAATCCTTCCATCGGAGATGAGGTTTTATTCTCCCCTCCATGCCTCCTACATCACTCCTATCTGCAGAATGGATTCTCTGAGCCCATTGACTCCTGTGGGAAGGTTTTGTAGACCTGGCCCGTGCAGAGAGAGGTGTAATCCTGCCTGTGCTGCCTATTCTGTATCATTTGTCTCCGTATTATGTGTCACAATAACATAACATATCAACGTAGACATCTACATAGGTATCTGTATGCTGTGTGTAAAGTATTAGATATACTAGATGTAAAATATTACGTCTTAACCATTGTTTTGAACATTATCTATCTTTTTTCCAGGGCACTTACCAGGGGCTCATTGCAGCTTATTGTAGCGAAGGAGACATTGACGGTGCAAGGTGTGTAGTAAATATAGTGTTTAATAACTGATGGTTATACCATAGTGTATAGGGATGGGGGAGGAGATAAGCTGTGACATCATCTATTGTCAGTAGTGATGTAATGATGGGTCAGTGTTATCTATATAGAGGTCATTGTACAGGGGGGGGGGATAAGCTGTGACATCATCTATTGTCAGTAGTGATGTAATGATGGGTCAGTGTTATCTATATAGAGGTCATTGTACAGGGAGGGGGAGGAGATAAGCTGTGACATCATCTATTGTCAGTAGTGATGTAATGATGGGTCAGTGTTATCTATATAGAGGTCATTGTGTATGGAGGGGGAGGGGATAAGCTGTGACATCATCTATTGTCAGTAGTGATGTAATGATGGGTCAGTGTTATCTATATAGAGGTCATTGTACAGGGAGGGGGAGGAGATAAGCTGTGACATCATCTATTGTCAGTAGTGATGTAATGATGGGTCAGTGTTATCTATATAGAGGTCATTGTGTATGGAGGGGGAGGAGATAAGCTGTGACATCATCTATTGTCAGTAGTGATGTAATGATGGGTCTGTGTTATCTATATAGAGGTCATTGTACAGGGAGGGGGAGGAGATAAGCTGTGATATCATCTATTGTCAGTAGTGATGTAATGATGGGTCAGTGTTATCTATATAGAGGTCATTGTACAGGGAGGGGGAGGAGATAAGCTGTGACATCATCTATTGTCACTTCAAACTCCAAAAAGTCGCACGGCCAGCGACCACTAATACCCTTTAGCCACCAAAATAGGTAGTAAAACTCAACTTTTATTAGATATTAAATTAAGACTTCATAGATAACGAAAACTCATTTAAAATTTGCAGACAGACGATAAAGGGGGTCAACTAGAGGAATTGAGATACCTAAAATGGGGCAATCGATTATATAGGAATCGAAAAGGTGGCTTCTATGAACATTTAATAGTGACATACAACACCCTTGAGTGAGAATTGATCAATCTCCCTCTAGGAAATTGACATACCCTGCATCACAGTCTAATGAAGCGTCTTAGTAGTATTCCACCCCATTGACCTTTCCCTTTATCGTCTGTCTGAAAATTTTAAATGAGTTTTCGTTATCTATGAAGTCTTAATTTAATATCTAATAAAAGTTGAGTTTTACTACCTATTTTGGTGGCTAAAGGGTATTAGTGGTCGCTGGCCGTGCGACTTTTTGGAGTTTGAAGCGAGTAATTTAGATACCCAGCCATCATCGGAATATACACTAACGGGGCCCACAAAAAATTTTCTTTTCCCCCTCCCTCCTGGAAGGGGAAATCTTGTTATAATAGATCATCTATTGTCAGTAGTGATGTAATGATTGGTCAGTGTTAACTATATAGAGGTCATTGTCAGTGGTGATGGGTCCGCATACTGAGCATTTTACATTAAATCATGTATTAATCATTTGAGTTGTTATCTTCACCAAGGTTTAGTTCTTGTAATCTGTCTTTCAAATGTTCTTATTTGATCGTTCAAATTACTTATTCTGTGTGTACACATGTGTTTTTGTTTTTTTTCTGCAGCCAAATTTTAGGATTTATGAAGAGTAAAAATTTTCCCATCACTGAAGAAGTTTTTAATTCTCTGATTAAAGGACACGCCAGGGCAGGGTAAGGAGAACACTTGAATTGATGGATGAGTCTTTTGTTATAGCGATGGGTACATATATATATTGGGGTAATTCAGCATTGTCATGATAAAGTGGCAATTCCCTGCCCAGAATGTCTCCTATTGAAGATTTGGGACATGTAGACTTTATTTGAGCTGTCGTTTTACATTGCTTCGTGTGAAGACATGCTCCAAAATACAGTCTTGGGGTAGGAGCTCTGAAGTGCCGGAGCTCATGTGAATTCTGTGGGATACAAGATGTTGAAGGATTCTTAATAGGAGGAGAATGGTGATGGCTCAATTCACCATCTTTCTATTTGCTTGTTTTTGCAGGGACATGGAGAGCGCCAAGAACGTCCTGTCCATAATGACCAGTGCCGGGATAGAGCCGCGGTGGAGCACACATGTTGCGTTATTAAATGCCTATGCTGAGAGGGGAGACATCGAAAGTATCAGACAGGTAATTGTTCTGTCACTAAGTTTTCCTCGTATACCAGCTTAAAGATGGGTATTTTGGATATGGGTCCGAATTAGAAAATCCCACTCTATATAATCTCTAACCCAGAGCCTGAGTCACTGCAAATTTTTTGGTGTGGACTTTATAATTTGGGAACCTGTCAGCAGGAATGTTGTTTTTTTTTTAGCTGCTGACAGGTTCCAGTAGCCTATGCTGTGCTGATTTTATGAATCATATCAGCAGTTTTATTTAAGGGGCATCAGCACCCTGTTTGTTCCTGTGTCTCCTCTTCTATACACTCAATAAGCTCCCCCATTGTGTGCATTGAGCAGGCAGGATAGGGAGGGGGATGGTGTGGAGATGGGGACAAAAGGATAAGGAGACCGAGACACAAACACACAGGCTGCTGGGTGTGTCCCTACTTGCTCCCTTCCCTTCATTGTGCCACACATCACCACCTTCTTGATCCGCTTTAGGGTAAATTCACATGGCCGTCTTCGGGGACGTTTATATGCTAACGCATGTACGTCCCCATAGACAGCAATAGCGGCACGGTGGGGATACGGTGCCACACATGTGCGGCCGTGCGCCGCTGTTTTCTATGGAGGGAGGAGGGGTCACCTCCTCCTCCTCTCCAGCACACGGCGGTTTGCCCGCGTGTGAATGAACCCTTACACTATCCTCCAACCAAGAGGCAAGAACGTGCGGGGGAGTGGAAACCTGCACATGCGCAGCACAACTTTTTTGGTTTCTATTTTTGTCTGCAATTCCACATAATGTCCCATGAAGTGTTGCGGGAGTATGTGCATCCCAGTATGAGTCTGTAGTAGAGTATGGTGCGCAGCAGGGATCTCCTCTGAACCTCAATAACCTAGCATATTATGGTGTCGGAGGGAGGCGTGACGGCACTGGTAGGTAGTTTGCCAATTTACATAGGAGGTGAGATGTGGGGAGAAAGGAGTGTGGGTGTGCACAGTGCCATAACAAGAATGCCCCATCCGCTTATGCAAAGAATAAAAGTTAAAAAAAAATATTAGAGGATTTTCTGGAAAAGGAGAAGTTCAATGTTTATGAAAATTCATTTCTCTTGCATCTCACTTTCATATTTTTTGCAGGTTTTGAATGACAGTGAAGTCAATGTACCACAGAAACAGCTGACATCAGTCATACTGGCGCTGACCAAGTCGGGGTACTCGCAGTATGTCCCTGATGTACTGGAGTACATGCCAAACTGCATCAGCTTTTCACAAGGTAACGACGCTCGCTGCTAATATGCTGTACAACAGCCGCTTAAAAAATCCATCATGATAAACCAGGGACACTTACTCGTAGATCCAGGCACCGTAACTGTGGTAATCTTCTTATATCTGTTATCCATGGTCTTCTTCCTTCTAAAATCAACTTTTACAATGATGTAAATGACCAAGCGCTCCTGGGGTTGTTACCAGAGTGATGTAGCTTCACAGGCTGCTACACTGTGCACTTCCTCCTCCCTCTGCCCGCTGTGTGTGTGGGGATTTCCTGCACAGTGTAACAGCTTATGAATATACAGAAAGGAGGGGCTGTGGTAACATGCCCCAGGACCCTTTTGGCTCACTAGTACAATTATTATAAAAGTTGATTTTAGAAGGAAAGAGTCCATGGATAACAAATGCCTGGATCTGTGAGTAAGTGAAGCTGGTTTATCCATACTTGATTTTGCTAAATTAATGAAAGTGCCTAGGCTACTTGCACACTTCCGTATGCTCGTCCGCGGCCCCCTTTTTCCTTGACGCACGATATGGTACGTTGCCACACGTGTGGTCTCCATACTATACTATAGCCGTCTAGGAACCTGGGGCCCGATATACGTCCCTACAACGACTGTGTGATATGTGGTGATGGATGCAACAGATAGAATTCTGTACCAGGAACTGGACTCCAAGCATCAGATTGATATGTGATACAAGGAGTCCCTTCTCACCTGCTAAACAGCAGTGGAAGACTGGGTCGGTGTTGGGTTTGTGAAATCCGGCCACCAGTGACTTGCAGTGTTTGCAACAGAAAGATTTGCAGAAGTTTAATAGTTTTCACAAGTTACATTTCAGAAAATACAAAATCATTATCATTGTTACTAATGTTAGTATTATCATCACTATTATTTTTTTATATATATATTATATTTGAATTATTATTTTTCTTTTACAGAGTTGTGCCTTTTAATGGGATATTGCCTTTTACAAACAATGATAGTGAGATGTTGCAGATATTTCCAGCATACCCTGCTTGTTGTTGTCAGGATCTCTGCTTGCTTTTATTCAGAATTTCTGATGATTTCGGTGCATTGCGCAACAGAAATTATGAAAAATGTTGGCATAATTAGCAATTTTTAGAAATTATTTTATACTTCTTATACAAGTCGAAACTTTGAAATCCGGATGTATGTATGGATTCATTTTTTAAATTGATTTGAAGGTGCTGTGGCAGCTGAGAAAAACATGACTACAGCACCGCTCCTGTCTACAGGTTGTGTCCGGTATTGCAGTTTAGATCAATTTATCTTATTAGAGGTAAGGTGCAATACCGGATTCCACCATTGGACAGGAGTGGAGCTGTTTGTTACAGGATGCTAGCTGTGTTTCTCCAGTATCTATGGGTCTTTTGGACACTAATATCTAAATTCTTTTTTTTTTTTTTTTTTTTTTTAGATATCATAAATCTCTGTCTGACTTTAATGACTCAGGGTTATGAAGATGCAGCTCTGGAGGTTGCAAAAAAACTTAATGCTTGGAAACCAGCAGATGGTAATCCAGACAGCCAACCTGGGGACTTCATCCTCCGTCACTGCGTTCATCTAAACCGGGTGCGTATGCGCTTCACAGGTAGAACAGGAATAAATGAATATAACTACAACCCTTTCATATACATCTGATTTGCTGCAATTATGTACAAGATAAAAAAAGTCTTCATTTGTCTTATTATTTAACCTTTCTTCTTTTTACTCATTTTCTTAGTTTTTTCCTTTATTTCAATGCTGTTTTTCCCTTATTCCCCCTCCCCCCCCCCCCCCCGTGTTTTTTTGTTTTGTGTTCACCTTTTCTTCTGCTGTTTAATCTTTTGCTTTTTTCCACACTTTATTTTATATATTTATATTCATTTTTTTTGCTCTTGATCTGTTTCACTCTTTTCATTCTTGGCTTGTATTTTATTTTGCAGTTTGTTTTTAATTTTTTTTTTTTTCATATTTGTTTTTATTTTGGCCTTTTCCTTCTTTTGCACAAATTTTCTTGTGCTCTTCCTATTTCAGTATTTTTTCCTATTTGTGTAAATAACATTTGCACATTTTTTTCCCCTCTGTTTAAAATGCACCCTTCACTCTTGTTTTTTTTTTTTTTTTTTTTTTTTGTTTCAAATTTTCAGTGTGTTTTTTTTTCTTTGCTTTTTCAGTTTTTTTCTCATCTTTTAAAGGACATCTACCATCAGGATTATGGATTATAAACCAAGTACACTTACATGCTGGTGTGTGACCCCTTTGTCAGGATCCGCTCTTCTTTAAGCTTTTTATGCCTTAGATTTTACAAAAAATAGGCTTCATAATGAGCCCAAGGGGAACCACGCTTCATAGAAGTTAATGGAGCCTGTAGCCCCTCAGGCTAGTTTGCATAATTTTTAAAGCATATTTTCTTATAAATTGAGGGCATAAGAAGTTAAAAGAACAGCAGATCCTAATACAGGGGGCACACAACAGTATGTCAGTATATTTGGTTTATAATCCATGATCCTGATGGTAGATGTCCTTTTAAGTTTTCATTTTTTCCTTTTACTCTTGCATTTTTTGTCTTGCTCACTCTTTTGTACTTTTGTTTTTCTTCTATTTTCCCATTCGCTCTTTATCTCTTTCCTGTCTTTCTTGATATGTACCTGCAATTTTTTTTTAATAACTTATTTGGGTAATTTCTTTCCTTTGCAGCCGATCAGTGTCCTGTATAAATGTGCCGAGCAGTTGCAGGCGGCGGAGATGCACAAGCAGCCCAAGGAGTTTATGTTGCAATGTGCTTTGAGGAATTCTAATATAGGTATTTCTTTTGTCTTATAGTTACTACTACGTTCATTCTTAAAGGGGTTTTCCCACAAAGCAAGTTGGGGATAGGGCCTAACTTGCTAATCGGTGGGGGTCTCTGTGATGGGTCTCCCACAAATCACTTGAACGGAAATCTGATGTACCCCCGTTGCACCCAAAGATGAGCGGAGCAGCTGGTCGCTTATGGCTGGGCTACCCCGTTCATCTCTTTGGAGCTGATGGAGATTACCACGTATGACGCAGTCTAGTCATCTCTGGTTGTGACGGAGGTACATGGGACCCTCAGTTCCCGTGATCTGTTGGGGGTCCCATCACACAGACTCACACCGATCAGCAAGTTAGGCCCTATGCTGTGGATAGGGCCTTACTTGTATTTGTGGGTAAACCCATTTAAGATTAAAAAATAATTTTCTGTCCTTTAGTTCAAAATGTAATTTGGGATAAAATATTAGACAACTATAAAACTTGACTTGGTAGCTTTGATTCATGGGTAAATAATTATTGTACTGTTTTTGCTGTCCATATTCCTTAGTATAACATTAGATATTCCTTTGTTTATTTCAGACTTGGCCGTAGAACTCATGAAGTCTATGAAGGATGAAGGGATTCAGCTTCGATCTCGCTACTTCCGGCCGGCGCTTATGCAGTTGCGTAATAGGAACGACCTGCAAGGTTTGTCCTTAACCTTTTTTTACTTTATTATTTTAAAGGGATTGTCCAGAATATTTCCCCTACTATTAAATACTTGGCCAATCCAGCACCACGATCTTTGTAGTCTACACTGTTTCTTACTTGCCCTAGGTTTGTAAAAATAAAAAACTTACTCTGTGGATGCCCTCTGTATGAGAAAGCCTAGTCTGCTGTCCTATACTCTAGTTTTAAAAATGTTAATGGAAGCCAAAAAGAAACTATTTGCCCTCATTTGAGTCAGATGGAGGTTATTATTTAGACTGTATGTAATGCTTAGGCACAGCTTATACCAAGCTTAGCACATGATTCCAAAATCTGACTACACAGGGTTTGTTTGTAGTCTGTTACCCTGGAGACAAAGGCTGCATAGAAGTTCATGCATGAAATGGTAGGACATTTTCTTCACTTTAAGATGCTCAAAAATTTGGGCAAATGACTGTTTCTGAAGGCTAGTAATACACAATGTGTATGGACACTTGATTTTGGGAAATTCTATGCCGTATTTTCCAAATGTTATGTGTGTGACGAAACTGAAGTTCTGTTCATCTCGGGTTTTATCCACAAGTGGATACATTTATCCCATTATCGCTGATGGGGGAAACCAAAGCCTATTGTTTCAGACAAGTCCAGACTTTAAAAGGGGGGGTGGAATGGGGAGAGATAAAAATGGAATAATTGACAATTTAGTAAAGTAATACCTAAAGTGTTGAGTATAGCAATCAAGATAAGCGTGCAGACATCTGCCAAATGCGCGACTGACCTGAGCGACTGAAAATATATATATAAAAATCCCTTATGGAACCTTAAGTGGTCCTAAGCGTTTGCAACACTTTCCTTTTTGTTACACATGGGACGCCATTAGAATGGGACCAAATTAAAACAAATATGGCTTTTTTCTCCTCCCCCCCCGGTCTAAAGTAACGGTATATTAATTCCTTGAGTTGTATTAGCGGCGTTTCACAAAGTGTAATCTCATAAAAAAGATGCTTTTAACAGAAGTAGTTTACCCTTGGGGAAACAAAAAAAAGTATTTTTCCATCTTATCGCGCTGTATAATGTACCGCAGATTGAAATGCGGAATTGTTCGTGTGACACCGGGTGACAAACAAAATGCTCAGAAAAAATGAAGAAAAAAAAAGAAATGCTTTTAGCTTATTTAGTTTTTGTTGCAATTTTCAGTTAAAATATACATTGGCATTAGTGCTTAGGAGTAAAGTTGGAAGCAAATATTCCCTAATTGTCCATGGCTATAAATGCTACAGTGTGTGCTGAGAGCTACTTTCTAGAAAGTTATCCCCTTGTAAGTTCACCTGAATCGTAAAGTTTGTGTCCACCCTTAAACTCCATTTTGTTACTCTTAAGGGGCCAAAGTAATGTAAAAATGTTTTTATCAAATCTTTATGGAGGTCAGAGCACTGTAATTTTCATAAAGAGCTCCAAATTTCCTGCTAAGACAAAAGAAAACAATTTTCTCTGCCTGAGACCTCCACTAGGGGGAGCTAATTGCATGGTGTGCGTTTTGCAATGATGGCTAAAATTTTAACTTGGTTGCTATGAAATAAGACTTGTATGAAGTAATAAATGATCACAAATCATTGGACTGAAAATGAACATGTTGTAGACTTTAAAGGAAATCTGCAATCAAAATCCATCCTGATAAACCAGGGACATTACTCATAGAGCCAGGCACTGTGGTAATCTTCTTATATTTGTTATCCATTGCCTCCTTCCTTCTAAAATCAACTTTTACAATTATGCTAATGATCCATTACATACATTGCAGTCAGTGCAATCATGTACAGCGTATATATAAAGAGCATCACATGGCAATATACAAAAGGCAGATTTCGTCTAATACTGTACTGTTACGACAAGTTCTTCTTATTGTGACAGCCTGTGAATCTTCAGTACTAAGGGGCTCTGAAAGAAACTGTGCAGGAAATCACCCCCCAGCGGGCAGAGGGTCAGGAAAGTGCACAGTATATCAGCCTGTGAAGCTACATCGCAGAGGGGCTCCAGTAACACCCCCCGGAGCGCTTGTGGCTCATTTACATCATTGTAAAAGTAGATTTTACAAGGAAGGAGGCCATGGATAACACATATAAGAAGATTATCACAGTCACGGTGCCTGGATCTATGAGTAAGTGTCCCTGGTTTATCAGGATGGGTTTTGGTGGTAAATTTTCTTTAATAGGACACCAGAACTGTGTTTCTAGGTGCCCTGGTTAAGGAGATGTGACAATTCAAAGTTTGACACTGTCATGATGTGTATTTACGTTTCATTCACACGGTGCATGTGCGAGTATATAGTCGTGAAGGGGTTAAAGACTACCCCCGGAGTCCCGTGCTCCATAATCAAGAGTGAAGGGGTAATTTCCCAAATTTGAGCCTTGTGTAGTGTTTATACGGCATATATATATATCGTTATATCTGTTTTGCTGTTCTATATTACTGTATATATGTGGGTCTGATTTATACCATCTGGTGGATGTTACTAACTATTATCACACAGTTGTTAATGCAGTTTTTGGGGGGACAAATTTTGTGATGCAGGCGAAATAGTATTGGATAGACTGATGCTACTTTGGCTTTTGTATGGAGCTTTGTGTCTGTTTATGGGATATAAGCACGTGGTATATTTGCTGCATATGAGGAAAGATGAGGCATAAAGTGTATAGAACCCTCCTGATTGTAGCTGGACTGTGTGAATACAGCACAGGCAGTCCAGGGTTACGTAAAAAACATATATTCTTTATGTTTGTTCTTAAGTTGAATTTGTATGTAAGTTGGAACTGTATATTGTATAATTGTAGCTCCAGACAAATTTTTCTTGGTCTCTGTGACAATTGGATTTTAAAAATATTGGATTTTGATAAGAACCAGGATGAACAATAAATCTTAATTACAGACACCTGTGATAACTGTTACAGCTGTTTATTGTAGCCTAAGGCTAAAGTACAGTAAATTACCAAAATCCAGAGGTCCGTTTGTAACTAGGGGTCGTCTGTAAGTCAGGTGTTCTTAAGTAGGGGACCGTGGCATTGTGTGTGCGTGTACCCATAACACAAACCAGGCAATTCAACAAACACTAAGAGGGGATCCCACTTAGTGATGGGGTACAGCCAATGTTTTTGGGAAGGGAAAAAAAATTCAAAATGGCTGGTTCAAAACTTTGGCTCCTCCCGTGAACTGTGCCAGACGTCCCATGAAAAGCATTGGAGCGCAGTAGATGCTGGAATTCGGTATCGCATGGTGGTTTAAGGAGCACCTGTATTCCTCCATTATGCCAAACTTTAGGGGTCCTGCCATTCTGAAAACCTGGTTAAACGATGGATAGGAGACAATTGTCTTTTATGGGGAAAACCCCTTTAAATGAAATCTCACATCAAAATCAAACATGGATAAACCAGGGCACTAACTTGTACATCCTGGCACCATGTCTGTGGTAAGTTTCTTATATTTGTTATCCATGGCCTCATTTCTTCTAAGTATCAACTTTTAAAATTATACTAATGAGGCAAAAGTGCTACGGGTCCCTCTGTGGTGTATCTTCACAAACTGTTGCACTGTATCCCTCTCCCCCCTTCTCCCGCAGCTCTTCCACCTCCCTCTGCCTGATGCAATATCACACAGTGGGAGGGGGAATATGCTCCTGTATAGTGTAACAACCTGAGATTTGAAAATCTAGAGCATGGAGGGGTTCTGGTAACACCCCAGAGGCATTTTGGCTCATTAGCATAAAAGTAGATTTTAGAAGGAAGGATCGTTAAAGATTATTAGTCGCGGTGTCCCTGTTTTATCATGCTGGTATTTGATGGATTTTCTTAAAAGGAACCTGTCTCCATATTTTTCACATATACAGCTAGTGGCAGGTTCCTATAGAGCCCTAGTAACTATATGACGCACTTATTTTCTATAAAAATTGTTTCCATCAGTTCCCCATAAAATCAGTTATAAACATGCCTGGGATCTATAGAGCGAATATGGGGCGTGGTCTAATGTCATGTGACAGGTCCTTTAGCCTCTTAACATTAGCAAACTGTACCCCATGCACATATCTGAGCACATAAAAAAAATCACAGTATGCCTGCATGGACTTCTTCTCCTCTCTATGCTGCTACTGTGATTTCATGTGATATGATATGCATTGATTTCATGAGTGCTTGGTGTACAGTTTTCTAGTTAGAAGGCCTAAGGACCTGCGACCTGGTCACATGACATTACAGCTGCTTGCAGAGCAAGCTTGAGGAGGAGCTCCTGGATTCAGTCGCAAGAGGCCGCGCCCACCTTGACTCACTATAGACATCCTTGGATACCAGGTAAAATTATAAAGTTGAATGTATGGCAATGTGAGGGGAACAATATTTAGCTAAAAGGTGGTGTCAGTTTGTTACTAGGGCTCTATGGGAACTTGCCACTAGCTGTATTTGTTAAAAATTTGGTGACAGGTTCCCTTAAAAGCAGAACCATGATGGACCGACTTAGTTATACAATATTTGCCAGGTGGGTGGCTACCCCTGCCCTTAGCACAATGAATAGGCTCTAGTGTCCCACTATAATATATATTTTATATTCTATTTTATATTCTATTTTATATATATTTCCTTTTTTATCTTTGGAGTGATTTTTACTCCTATTCCTTAGACTGGGTCTTCATCAGGTTGTCGTCGCTCTATTATCGCTTATGAAAAGCTGGAAGAAAAACGAATCTGCCACCTTGGCCCGAACTAAGTGGCCGCTTGCTCCGGGCACGCTCAGTATTTGCAGTTAAAGTGGCGATAATTAATGCTTTATCCCTTTTTTTTCTTTTTTTCTCACATCTCCGACTTTAAATAAGGCGTTTTGTTTAAGGCAAAGTTGAGCAGCTGATGCGACTTTAATTTAGTGTGACTTGCCTGCATGTATTTTTAAGTGCTCAAAGGGAATTCACATCATATTACTTGCACCGTAGTGCACTGCATAAAATATTCATGGAAGTGTCACTTTTCCATAGGTGGCACTCCGGGGCAGAGCAGGGGGGACTTTTCAAACTTTGCATTTAGAAAAGTATGAAATCCACCAGGCGAGTAGTTTGGGGGGAGGGGGGGTCTAGCATATGCTGTGACGGCGCTCAAACCCCGCAGCTTTCAAGCAAAGCCCCTTTTGTACTGGCGAGATGTCAATACCTGTAGAAGTTTTGACATAAGGAAGATAAGTGCGCGTAATGGAATGAAAGCAAAAGCTTGTAAATATTATGGATCGGGGCGGACAACCCTCCGGCTCCGCACAGTGAATGCTTCAGCTGCCTGATGCGCTCTGTCTATTTGCAGCTCTGATTTTTTTTTTTTTTTTGGAAGGCTACGTTGTGTCATTCTAGTATACTTTTCCAATATCATCGAAAGACTTTATGGTCTGGATTTGCTTTCGACTTTGACCTTGTTTTCTTGCTACTGCCCCTTTATCCCCCTTCGTGAATGAGGGTCATTGGTCCTCAAATGTGCGGTCAGATTTTTTTTGCAGTTCTGTTCTGCTCTTCTTTAAATTTTCTTCTTTGGAACTGCTTTACATAACAATTACTAAACAATTTTTAATTAGTGTTTTTTTTTTTTGGCATCTTTTAATAAGAATTAATAATTTTATTTACTTTTTTTTTTAATAAGCCGTACAAATTTTATAATGTAACCCATTCTATCACAACTGGTTGATCACTGGGTGTCGTATTGAAGAGATATTGGTCACTGAGGAGCTTGTTAAAGGCATTCTACCACTTTTTAAAGGGATTCTGTAATGTGGTGATACTCTGGAGAGCAGTGCACTTTTTATCTAAGGAAACTTATCACTTTTTTTTTTCCTGATTTGTACCCATAAATACTATGACGAAGATTCATCATCAAGTTTCGGAGGTAAAACTGTTCTAGTTACCCATGAAAACCAATCAGAGCTGAGCTTTAATTTTATAAACAGCTGTGGGAAAATGAAAGCTGAGCTCTGATTGGTTGCCATCAGAAACTAGAACAAGTCTACTCTATAAGACTTATAATCAATCTCCCCCTTTATCTTTACTGTACTTGCCATTTATCAGCAGATCTTAGGAGATCACTTTTCAGTTCAGTTTTCACTGCTGGCTTCAATGTATCTTCAGTCAATGTATTTATGTTCTGTTGGGAATAGAACGTTATCCCCTTTTCTTTGTTTTCTCCAGGTGTAATTCATGTTATCAGATGTATGAAGGCCGTGGGGGTGGATGTGGAGCTGGACGTCCTGTCTAAGATTATGTCATGGATCTTATCCGAGGCCAACTCCGACCAAGCTCTGCTGCCGGTATTGCCTCCTTCTTAGGCATCATATTTTTGACTACTGCATTGATAACCTCTGTATAGTTATTGAGCAGATTTGTAGCAGTTTACCTCCATGTTAATCTATGAAGAACAGAAATAAGGCTACAGATCTAAACCTCACCTTTAAATATACATCTAGCCCTATGAGCACCGATTGTAAACCAAGCACACTGGCATACAGGTGTGTGCCCTCTTTGGCCAGATCCGTTTTTCTTTTAGCTCATTATGCCTTTGTTTTTATTGTAAAAAAAAGTTTTTGGAAATTATACAAATGAGCCGTAGAGGCTTTGGCTCCATAGCTCTTAATTGAACCCAGAGCCCCTCGGGGTCATTTGCATAATTTTCCATATTTTTGAGGTCATAAGAAGCTAAAAGAAGAGCAGATCCTGCTAGAGGGGTCACACAGCAGAATGTAAGTGTGTTTTCCTTTAAAGGTGAGGTATACTGCTACTTGAAGCCTTATTTCTGGTGTTATTATTTTATTTTTTTTTTTAAGACATTCCTTTATTTAAAAAAAAAAAAACTCTACATCTGATGGCATCCCACTTTGGGTGGCTGATGTATATGCACGTACATGCTATAGACCATCGGTTATTGCAATATAGGCTGGGGAGGGCGGAGCTAGTGCTCTGCTCCCAAATACACTGGACTCATAAGCTGTGTCTAATGTGTTCCTTGTTGTAAAACAGCATGCAATAGTGGCTAGTTCTGGTAATAATCGGTCCTGAACTCTGCACTCTATACCCTGCTGTTATATTAGACATGTTAAGTTGATGGATTTGCTTGAAGAAGTGGATCCAGCTCCAGCAGGTAGAAGTCTAAAATCCAGGTTATTTTATTAGAAATTAAATAAATGTGACAATGCAAATTTGCTCTGGGTGGCGCCTCCTTCCCTTCTATGCCCGGCCGTGCGCCCATACAGCAGGTTACCACCACATATGGGGTGTCGGCCCTCGGGATGAATTGGGTATCAAACTTTGTGAAGCTTTTTGTCCTTTAATCCATCGCAAGTTTTTAATTTTCCGCCCAAAATGAATGTATTGTCCAAAAAAATTTCAATTTGTAGACCGCACCTCCATTTTGTTTTAACCCATTTAAATCATGTAAAGGGTTAACAAACTTCTTAAAAGTGCCTTTTCATACGTTGAAGGGTGTAGTTTCCATAATGGGGTAAATTACGAGTCTTGCTATTATTTAGGCCTCTCATAGTCAATTGAAAGTTGAGCAGGTCCATTTTTTTTTTCAAAAATTTGGAAAATGTCACCCAAATTCTGAGCCTCGTAACTTTCTAGAGAAATAATCGGATTCTTAAAAAAAAAAAAAAAGGCATGCCAACATAAAGCAGACCTTTGGGAAATGTAAGTTATGGATTAGTTTGGGGGCTATGACTATCTGCTTCAAAAGTAAAGAATTTAGAACTTTGGAAATGCAGAATGTTTCAAATTTTTTTCTTAAATTTTCGTTTTTTTCATAACTGAACACGAAAGATATCATCTAAATTTTTAAACTAATTTGAAGTACAATGTGTCACGAGAAAACATTTTTAAAATCCTCTATGTATGGTTTCAAAGTTTTTAAGCGCTTATCCAGGGCAGATTTTAGAAAATGGGGCTGTGCCCTTAAGCCCAAAGTAGGCTGAGCTCTGATCCACTTCTACAAGTGACAGCCTCATTAGCATAATTTTATAATTTTTTTCAGCAACACCATTCAGTTCAGGGATTTAACAAGATATGTTTCTGCAACAGTGTAGCTATAGCATTCTCAAGGCATGTGGATCATAATGTATAAAAACATCGATGATTGATAGATTCCTCTTTAAAACATTTTTTTTTTTTTTTTTTTTTTCTTCAAGGATAAGGAATGTCTGGATGATCTACAAAGTGTTTGCGCATCGTCCGTCAGACGTGCACTGTTCACCGGGAATCTAGCAAATGTGCATTACTACTGTAAGTATCTATATAATGGGGGTGTCTGTCTGCTCCTTCCATTGACCCTGCTCCACTATCTCCAGCACCGCCATAGAGCACTTCAAATTTCTGAGCACTGCCCCCTTTTATTCATGACACTCGCATGTCCATCAGTCAGTGGTAACTGCTACCCCATTCTTGTGTTCAGTATGGATCCATTCGCTGGACCCTCCCCAGGAAATTTATCATCCATTAATCCATTGATCGAGGATAACACATAAGCTTGTGATAACCCCCTTTGAAGGGAACCTGTCACCACATTTTTCATGAATGCAGCTAGCGGCAGATTCTCAAAGAGCCCTAGTAACTGGCACCCTTCTTTTAGCTAAAAATAGTTTCTTTCAGATCCCCATATAATCAACTTTATAATTTACATGGTATCTAGGGCCTCCACGTACTGAATACAGCAGCTCCACCCCATGCTTTCTCTGCATGCAGCAGTAATGTCATGTGACCAGGGTGACATCATCTTTTACAGCCTCTTAACATTAGCAAAACTGTACACCATGCATATATCTGATCACATAAAATCCTAGCATGCCTGCCTGGACTTCTACTCTTCTCCATGCCTCCTTGCAGGCGTGCTGTGATTTAATGTGATCAGATATGTGCATGGTGTACAGTTTTCTAATGTTGGGAGACTATAGGACCAGCAATGTCACCCTGGTCACATAACATTACTGCTGCATGCAGAGAAATCATGAGGAGGAGCTGCTGGATTAAGGCCAGGATACCATGTAAAAGATGATTATATGGAAATCTGAAAGAAATTATTTTAGCTAAAAAAAAAAAAAAGGGTGCTCTGTGGGAACCTGCCACTAGCTGTATTTGTGAAAAATGTGGTGACTCGTTCCCTTTAGAGTTTTCTTGGATCAGGGTATACATGGCTTAGACCATCAATATGAGATCAATGGGGCTGCAGCTTTTTTGAAGGGGTTGCAGTACTTTACAAAGTACTTTTTCACATGGCCCGGTTTCCTGAATTACTCATGAGCAGAGGTGGCTGCTTTGTCCCATTGAACAGGCAGTACCAACCAAGTGTGTATACTCTGTATCTTGATGTAGCAAAAAGTTGGAACATCCAGGGCATAGTCACAGGCCTCCAAATAGATGATTGGTTCGGTGCTTACAGTCGGAGTCTGTGTATCAGTGTAGTCTAGTAGAAGATGCGTTTTTCTATATTAAGTTGCTACAATTTCTCTGTAACATCTTGTATTTGACTTATCTCTTTTCAGTGTCCTCCTCCACGACGCCCATTCCTAAGGACAGAAGTTTAGTGGTCGCACTGGGGGCCGCGTTCTTAAAGTAAGTGAAAAACCTTATACAGACAGTCTCCGACTTATGGACACCAGACATGGTTCCAGTTACAGACAGGCATCAGGATGCTGATCATTTACTAATCTATAGTTATAGGCTACTATAACCTACTGAGTTATTAAAGGTGTCTGCAATGAAGCTTTATTGTGAATCCTTGTTCCCATAACAATCCAAAATTATGTAAACCCTATTGCCACAGGGACAAAAAAAATGTTTGACTTAAGTTTCACTCAAGTATACCTGACCTGACTTGCATACAGATTCAACCTAAAGGACATCTACCACCAGAATGAAGGATTGTACACCAAGCACACTGACAAACATGTGTGCTCCCCCTCTGGCAGGATCTGCTCTTCTTTTAGCTCCATATGCCCTTTAAAAATTATGTAAATTAGACGCCTGAGGGGCTCTGGGCTTCAAAGCTTTTAATTGAGCCCAGAGCCCCTCAGGCTCGCTTGCATAATTTTTAAAGCTTTTTTTTGTAAAAACAAGGGCCTGAGAAGCTAAAAGAAAAGCAGGTCCTGCTAGAGAGGACGCACACCAGTATGTCAGTGTGTTTGGTTTACGCTCTCGCATCCTGGTGATAGATGTCCTTAAAGGAAAAACATAAAGAATGTATCCTGTATGTAACAAGGGGATGGGAAATTTTACATACAGTAAATGCACCATTCTTTTGATGATTTGAGGCGAGTGTTATTTCTCAGGTTAAACAGGGGTCAGGAAGTTCTTATTGTTTGAGATGTGGCTCCCAAGTAAGGTTAAGCTGGATAAGCCATTGATAAATTTTCATTGCCCGTGTGGAACTGTAGACAGAGTATTGTTTCTGGAGAGATGTGCAATCAGAACTTTGTGTATGTTACTAGTAGCCGCAGGCCTGTGATTTGTACTCCAGGATTGGAGCTTATCACTGGGGGCGTTTCCTCACACTGCTTTGCTCTGTGCATTAAAGGAAACCTACCATTTGATGCTTTATGAAGCAAACATACCTTGAGACTGCTGTAGCTACACTGATGCAGGATCATATCTTGGTTCATCCCTGTGCTGAGTGGTTTTGCAGATAAAACAGATATAACATTATGATAATGAAGCTCTGACGATTCTATGGCTGCTTCAGCGCTTGTTTCTACGCTTCAGGTAGCAAGAGCTTTTCTCTGCTGGAGAGGATGATGCAATCACTATTCTCCCTGCCAGACAGAATAAATCAGTTGCTGCACCATCCCCCAGCTGCTGTGTATGAGTGATCCAGCTCACGTTAATAGTGATGCCTGACTTACCTCCATTTGTAATTACAGGCTCAGTGTCTAATGTAGCAGCCATGCTGACTCAGCTTTCCCAAGGTCCTGAATGTTATAATAGTTTTTTTCAGCAAAACCACTCAGGGATCAACCAAGATATCATCCTGCATAATTGTAGCAACACCATTCTCAAGGTGCTTCATAATGCATCAAATCAAATGGTAGATTTCCTTTAGGCTGCGGTCACACGTGGCACTTTGAACCCGTTTTTAAGCAGTCAGTTAAAAAAAACGCATGTGTTTTTTTTTTTTTATAAAAAAAGCCTCCGTTTTTGGACAGGTTTTTCCAGTTATCTTAGTTAAAACGATCAAAAAACGGATGCGTTTTCAAGAATGCTGCAGCTACAAACTGAGCTCCCATTAATCTATTAGTGTTACCTTTAAGGTAATAGCTTTCCCTTCTCCATTACATAGAGATGTAGCAGAGCTGAGCAATAAATTGCACCATAGAACAGACTGGAATCTCCTACAACAAAGTCGGCTCTGCTATACGAGCAATCGCAAACGAGCTCTAATTATTTCTCCGCTTAACTAGATGCCGTGCTCTGACTACTGCACGCGCTCATTTGTATGTAAATCCCGGAGTCGTCTCCTGATGATGGGGAATGGATGTGTGTGATTAGGAGCCCTGACAAACTGCCAACATCTCGCAGAAAGTGGGTGGGCACCCGCGAGACGTTGTCACGGCGCACTGACACATCGCCGTCAGTTCTGTTACCGCTACAGTAAATTCTCCTGCTACCGTCCTCGCGGAACATCACATCCAGCCGCTCTCCGAGTCGTAGGGGGATAATTATCATCCCTTTAACTAGGACGGATCATTAGAAATGAGCTGAAACCGCAACTTTCAATCACGGCCATTTTATACCTTTTTGATTTTTACATTTGAGAGTTCCTGTCAAATCGCTGTACGGGCGTCTGCTCCGTTATTTTCCATCATTAATTTTATTGGAAAAGATTTTTGTGTATTTTATGCATTTAAATGTCCCTTCTTAGTGTTATAGGAAACTACTGGGAGGTCCTCCAAGGTATTCATTAGGTTAACTACGATCTGTATCAATCTGCTCGTCTTGTCTAATCTACTCAGATGCTGCTGCTCTACAACGTGCTGCCTGCAGATAGGCCGCTTTTTATGTTCAGCCACGTTTTTTTTGCTCTATAACATGCTAATTGTAGCAAGGACACTGTGGACAATTTGCTCAGCATTTCCTACTCTATAACGCATTTTGCTTAGTGAGTGATGCACAGGCGGTATGTTATAGAGCAGGAGGTCATAAGCAGATTGTATATAGTGTCCTATCTACAAGCTGCATATTATAGAGCAGGAGGAGCGTCAGATTATTGTACATGGTGTCCTTTCTGCTGGGAGCATGTTAAAGAGCAGGAGGAGTGGAGAAGTTTGTCCTGGTGATGTGAAGTCCGGCTCTTAGTGGGCTGGATCATTATTCTCCACTAACTAAATATATAATAGGAAGCCTCAGTCCATCCAGTCGTCCCACTCCACGTTCAACCCGAGCCGGGGTTAAGTGAGCCAGAGGACCGGCTATTCGTGGTGGCTGGTTTCCGAAGGACTGCTCATTAGTTTGTACAGTGTCCTATCTGCAGACAGCATGTTATAGAACAGGAGGAGCTAAGCTGATTGTACATAGTGTCCTATCTGCAGACAGCATGTTATAGAGCAGGAGGAGCTGAGCAGATTCTACATAGTGTCCTATCTGCAGACAGCATGTTATAGAACAGGAGGAGCTAAGCTGATTGTACATAGTGTCCTATCTGCAGACAGAATGTTATAGAGCGGGAGGGGCTGAGCAGCTGCAGTCAGACGGGACACTACGTACAATCTGCTCAGATGTTACGGAGCAGGAGCAGCTGATTGTACATAGTAGTTGCCGCAAGCAACTTTCTTTTTAGCCTCATGGCTTCTTCAGTTTTCTTAGCACAGCGCCGTTCACAACCTTGTGGCGGTTCTTTGGTATTGCAGATCAGCCCACTAACCTGAAGGGGACTGAGCTGCACACTGGACCACATTACACATAGATGTGACATAAACAGAAGCGGGGCTCACTGTGCAGCTGTGACCTCTCCGAACTGCTGATCGAATGGGGGAGCGCAGGTTCTTGCTCCTCCACTTCACCAATGTTTAGGCTAGATAAGCAATATTGGAATTCAATAAATAATTCTAATAGCTTTTTATTTTTTTTAATGATATTAAATGGAGTGTCTGCAGGTTTGTATTATTGTGCCTTGGACCACACTACATTGTGCCAGTCGGCTCTGCTACATCTCTCTCTTTATAAATGAACGCAATGGAAATTGATGTACAAAGTGGTTTACAGATGAATTTTTGAGAAGGGTAATGGCAGATCCCAGCGCCCGCCCGCGTGTGTTATGATCGAGGAGGCGCCCGGCCAGGCACTTTGTAAAATTAGTTTGTGTGGATGACGGCTGCACTTACCTGTATCCTTTATATTAATACATTTTTACATATTCCTCTTAAAATACCAAATGACAGAGTAAAGTGTGTAATAAAGTTACCGCTGCCGTTTCTCGCTATGGAGGGTTTTTTTCCCATTTTTAGAACATTTTTTACATTTCTTGTCCTCTGCTGCCACCTACAGGTCCCAAGATGTAGAATTGTTGGCAAAGGTAAGTGCATGATTTTTTTCCCCCTTCCCTTCTCTGTACGAATACCTTTCTTTCTTGATGTTACTAGAATATTGCACACATTTTTTTAAAAAAACTTTTTTCAATTTTTTTTTTTTTTTTTACGTAAAAACTTTTTTTCTCCATTCAGTTTGTGCTTTGGATCTTTCCCTTTTGGCCCAGCATGGCAACACTGGGGATAGTGTTCGCATGTCTAATGCTAGAGCTGCATATTTTTTAATATTAAAATTTGATTTTCTTTTAAAGTTGTGTAAATTTAAATTGATTTAATTTCAGTTTTGAAATTGGTATGTCATTAATTTTTTTTCTGCAGGCATGTAATTTTTTATTCACAAACTTAAAAATGGTGTATATTTTATGCTATTTTTTTCCTTTTTTTGTATTTTTATTTTTGTTTATAGTTTTACAGATGGCATATAGCATGCAGTCTGCAGGCAGTATGTTATAGAGCAGGAGGATCTGAGCAGATTGTACATAGTGTCCTATCTACATACAACTTGTTACAGAGCAGGAGGAGCTGAGAAGCCTGTATTTAGAGTCCTATCTGCAGGCAGCATGTTATAGAGCAGGAGGAGCTGAGCAGATTGTACATAGTGTCCCATCTGCAGGCAGTATGTTATAGAGCAGCAGGAGCTGAGTAGTCTAATCACTCACTGACAGTGTTCTCTGGCTGTACCCCCCTTAGTACTGCCCACTTTTTTGTTGTTCAGAACAATGCACGAAATAAAAGAAATGTTACACTAGTTATATTGACTCTTCTTTCACTAAATTCTCTTACATCCTTATGGGATCTTCTTACCAGATAATCTCATGATCATCGGATATGTGTGTAGGTAAAGGCCTGGGCTATGGGATGTTCTGTGCATTGTCCGGCTCTGGTTGTAGTATAAGGAGGAAAACATGTCGCCCAGTAACTGTCCTGTCCAGATTTGCCACCTGACCCAAATAACCTGCTCCTTTTTTATAGAAATGAATGAAGTAGTTACATTGCCGTCAGAAACCTTCAGTTTCCATAAATCTGTGTTTTGTGCAAATTCCCCAGAGTGCACTAGATGGCTCGCAAAATCTATAGTAATTTGTCCACCACTGCTATAGCCTAAACCAAAACTGTCCCCAGACTAGACACTAACACAAGAGCGGTTCCCCCGGAGCCACCACTAAATATCCATCTTTCTGCTTGCTTGGCACCATCCATAGTACTACTAGTGAGCAGAAGTCTGGCGCTTCACTGTCCTACAGATATGTGGAGGGGTTGTCCAGGGTTAAAATTATGAGTTTTTTTTTTTTTTTTTTTTTGCTGAAACAATGCCTCTACTATGCCCAGGTTGATTGTAGTACTGCAGCTCAGCCCTATACATTTTATTGAAGCCAAGCTTGCAGTATTGGATATGGACAGCAGTGGCGCTGTCCAGCTGTCGGTCGGCCAATAGATTGTTCCATTTTATGGACTGCAATATTTGGCCTCGGTAGGATCACTAAGGGTCTATTTTACATATATTTGCCACTCCTGACTGGTCTGTTTTTTAATAAAAACTGCGCCAGAATTGTAATTTCAAGCAGAGCGCGCACACATTTACTATTGTAGAATAGGGACCGGTATATTAGAGGGATGAAAATATTAGATGGGCTTCTTACACCAGATGAAATTAGGGACCTATATATTACAGGGATGAAATTGTGGAGCAATAGACCAATTTGTGGTCTAAAATGATGTGGAAACCTTCAGCACCTTAAAAACTCTCGGTGCATACCAGTAACATGTAGTATACTGGTAGATGGAGGCATTTTTTTCATCCTGCTGTGAAGAGTCAAGTTTATGCTCAGCGTATGCCATAATGACCTATGGGGGGACGGATGCAACTGTATGGCATCCATCCCTAGCCTCCACTGAGCGTACACTATTGATGTTTCCCCAGTAATCTAACTGTCCATATAAGGACGTTTACATAACGCAGCAGCCAATCATTGACTGTTATTGATGATCACTCATCCTGCCACTTTCAGGGAAGGGCAATGAACAAAATACCATTTCTCGCTGTATACAGCATACTGTGGGTTACACCCTACTCTTCACATCTTAAATGTGCCTGACGTATCCTTAAAACGGGTGGGCTAACCACAGGATGTGAATGTAGCCTAACTTGGATGAAATTAGGGACAAAGTGAGGCACTTCCACATTCTGCATTCATGGATAGTCCCTGGGACTGTGGGAGGTCTCCCAGTTTTTTTTAGGATTGTCCGGGAGAGATGGCAAATTTGTTTATATTGCTGCCTGGACCTTATATAATACTAGTTTGACAGTTCCTTGTATCCCTCGGATTCTGAAGACTTTTTTTTCCCCCTTCCCCCGGGATGTGAAAGGGTTAAATGGTTTGGCCCGGCAAATAAAATTCAGCTTTTTTTTTTTCCCTTTTTGTATGTCATTTTGTCCCCATATCTGTGTTTTATTTTCTCCTGGAGTAAATTACTATGATGCGGCGTGGAATAATGTGTCGGGGGAGAGACGCTTTATTATTTAGAGAATTCAATTTCAGTCCCCGGTTGTCCGAGGTGCCTACGTGTGTGTGTGTCGCCCCCTTCTCACATGGCTGCAATAGATGATTATTCTGTCTCCACAGATAACAGGCCTGGTGTACAAGGACGGCTCCCACAGCAAAGATTCTTCAAGACCGACTGGTAGCGTTTCAATTTCTATGATTGTAACTTATCCATAAATCTGTGCTCCTGTGTAACGACTGACGCCGGGGACGCTGATTGCTATTATTTAAAAAAAAAAAAAAAAAAAATTCTCATGTTTTTTGAGAATATTATTATTTATATAGTGCCATCCTATTCTGTAGCACTTTACAAATCCTATTAGATTAAAAAAAAATTTTTTTGATCTGCTTTGTATTCTTATCGAATACTTAATATCTAAAGGAGTTTAAAAATTTTTTTTAAATTTAGGTAATTAAAAAAAAAAAAAAAAGCCTATACTCATACCTAAACTGCCTGACTTTTATTAAATTCTACACAACATATAATTTGGCGCACTTTCAGACCAGCGGTTTCCAGGGGCTATCTGGGAAAAGCATAAATGAATCCATTGTTGTTGTATGTGGCTATTCACACATCCGTTTATGGAATATAAATCGCAGCATTCGCTGTTTTTTTTTTTTTTCACGTTTTTTTTTTTTTTTTTTCCCACGCATGCGAACCACAAGCTTCCATAGAAATCAATGCGTCCACACAGGAAAAAAAAATATCTTTCTTGTGCGGTATTTTTTATATTTTTCTGATGCTGGGTAGCCACAGCTTTTTGCTATCTAAATTCCGCCAACCTTCATATGCCAAGCCAATTTACGACACCCTCTACGTTAATGGAAGCTTTAGTCTGATAGAACGCCAAAATGTACTTGTGGCGTCTCATTGCGCAAAAACAAAGTTACAGCTATATAATCTATACACACATCCCTATCTATATATCTATCCATCTTTATCACACACGTCGTACATCTATGTATAGATATAGTCTGATTTACTGCACTTACTGCGTCATTTTATAGCGCAGCGCAATAAATGTATGTAAATGCCCATGTCAGGAAGGATCGGTCTAAACCTCCTAAAAGCTTAATTATCAAAGTAAATGTATAGCAGAAGTAAGTGTAAGTAATATTTTGCATGCACATTAGTCTGTTCTTGTTTTTTTGTTATACGGCTTTGGTCTATGGACAATTTAAACTTTCTAAATTTAAACTAATCTCACATCTATCTATCTAGATCTCTTATTTATATCCACACATCACTTCTGTCAAATTCAGACGAGCTTTATTGGCAGGACCAAATATAAGTTAGCATTGCCAAAGCATGTAAAAAATAAGGGATTGTGTGGTGGGGAA
This sequence comes from Engystomops pustulosus, assembly GCF_040894005.1. Classification (NCBI taxonomy): domain Eukaryota; kingdom Metazoa; phylum Chordata; class Amphibia; order Anura; family Leptodactylidae; genus Engystomops; species Engystomops pustulosus. The sequence continues at coordinate 22,006,679 of NC_092413.1, read as the reverse complement.
CTGGATGATGGCAGACATGGGTTGCAGGTGGTTTGTCGATCTATCTAAAAATCTGTTTCCTATCCATTTGTCCATTTGCCTGTCTCCCATCTTTCTCTATCCTATCTATCTGTCTCTCTGCCTGTCTCCTATCCCATCTCTCATCCATCCATCTCTTATCCATCCATCTATCCATCTCTTATCCATCCATCCATCCATCTATCCATCTCTTATCCATCCATCCATCCATCTATCCATCTCTTATCCATCCATCCATCCTCCATCCATTTCTTATCTATCTATCCATCCATCTCCTATCTATCTATCTATCTATCTATCTATCTATCCATCCATCCATCCATCTCTTATCTATCCATCCATCCATCCATCCATCTCTTATCTATCCATCCATCCATCCATCTCTTATCTATCCATCCATCCATCCATCTCTTATCTATCCATCCATCCATCCATCTCTTATCTATCCATCCATCCATCCATCTCTTATCTATCCATCCATCCATCCATCCATCTCTTATCTATCCATCCATCCATCCATCCATCTCTTATCTATCCATCCATCCATCCATCCATCCATCCATCTCTTATCTATCCATCCATCCATCCATCCATCCATCCATCTCTTATCTATCCATCCATCCATCCATCCATCTCTTATCTATCCATCCATCCATCCATCCATCCATCTCTTATCTATCCATCCATCCATCCATCCATCTCTTATCTATCCATCCATCCATCCATCCATCCATCTCTTATCTATCCATCCATCCATCCATCCATCTCTTATCTATCCATCCATCCATCCATCCATCCATCTCTTATCTATCCATCCATCCATCCATCCATCTCTTATCTATCCATCCATCCATCCATCCATCTCTTATCTATCCATCCATCCATCCATCCATCTCTTATCTATCCATCCATCCATCCATCCATCTCTTATCTATCCATCCATCCATCCATCCATCTCTTATCTATCCATCCATCCATCCATCCATCTCTTATCTATCCATCCATCCATCCATCCATCTCTTATCTATCCATCCATCCATCCATCCATCTCTTATCTATCCATCCATCCATCCATCCATCCATCTCTTATCCATCCATCCATCCATCCATCTCTTATCCATCCATCCATCCATCCATCCATCTCTTATCCATCCATCCATCCATCCATCCATCTCTTATCTATCCATCCATCCATCCATCCATCTCTTATCTATCCATCCATCCATCCATCCATCTCTTATCTATCCATCCATCCATCCATCCATCCATCTCTTATCTATCCATCCATCCATCCATCCATCCATCTCTTATCTATCCATCCATCCATCCATCCATCCATCTCTTATCTATCCATCCATCCATCCATCCATCCATCTCTTATCTATCCATCCATCCATCCATCCATCCATCTCTTATCCATCCATCCATCCATCCATCCATCCATCCATCTCTTATCCATCCATCCATCCATCCATCCATCCATCCATCCATCCATCTCTTATCTATCTATCCATCCATCCATCCATCCATCCATCTCTTATCTATCCATCCATCCATCCATCCATCTCTTATCTATCCATCCATCCATCCATCCATCTCTTATCTATCCATCCATCCATCCATCCATCTCTTATCTATCCATCCATCCATCCATCCATCTCTTATCTATCCATCCATCCATCCATCCATCTCTTATCTATCCATCCATCCATCCATCCATCTCTTATCTATCCATCCATCCATCCATCCATCTCTTATCTATCCATCCATCCATCCATCCATCTCTTATCTATCCATCCATCCATCCATCCATCTCTTATCTATCCATCCATCCATCCATCCATCCATCTCTTATCTATCCATCCATCCATCCATCCATCCATCTCTTATCTATCCATCCATCCATCCATCCATCCATCCATCCATCTCTTATCCATCCATCCATCCATCCATCTCTTATCCATCCATCCATCCATCCATCCATCTCTTATCTATCCATCCATCCATCCATCCATCCATCCATCTCTTATCTATCCATCCATCCATCCATCCATCTCTTATCTATCCATCCATCCATCCATCCATCTCTTATCCATCCATCCATCCATCCATCCATCTCTTATCTATCCATCCATCCATCCATCCATCTCTTATCTATCCATCCATCCATCCATCCATCCATCTCTTATCTATCCATCCATCCATCCATCCATCCATCTCTTATCTATCCATCCATCCATCCATCCATCTCTTATCTATCCATCCATCCATCCATCCATCCATCTCTTATCTATCCATCCATCCATCCATCCATCTCTTATCTATCCATCCATCCATCCATCCATCTCTTATCTATCCATCCATCCATCCATCCATCCATCCATCTCTTATCTATCCATCCATCCATCCATCCATCCATCTCTTATCTATCCATCCATCCATCCATCCATCCATCCATCTCTTATCTATCCATCCATCCATCCATCCATCCATCTCTTATCTATCCATCCATCCATCCATCCATCCATCCATCTCTTATCCATCCATCCATCCATCTCTTATCTATCCATCCATCCATCCATCCATCCATCCATCTCTTATCTATCCATCCATCCATCCATCCATCCATCCATCTCTTATCTATCCATCCATCCATCCATCCATCCATCCATCTCTTATCTATCCATCCATCCATCCATCCATCCATCTCTTATCCATCCATCCATCCATCTCTTATCTATCCATCCATCCATCCATCCATCCATCTCTTATCTATCCATCCATCCATCCATCCATCCATCCATCTCTTATCTATCCATCCATCCATCCATCCATCCATCCATCTCTTATCTATCCATCCATCCATCCATCCATCCATCCATCTCTTATCTATCCATCCATCCATCCATCCATCCATCCATCTCTTATCTATCCATCCATCCATCCATCCATCTCTTATCTATCCATCCATCCATCCATCCATCTCTTATCTATCCATCCATCCATCCATCCATCCATCCATCTCTTATCTATCCATCCATCCATCCATCCATCCATCTCTTATCTATCCATCCATCCATCCATCCATCCATCCATCTCTTATCTATCCATCCATCCATCCATCCATCCATCTCTTATCTATCCATCCATCCATCCATCCATCCATCCATCTCTTATCCATCCATCCATCCATCTCTTATCTATCCATCCATCCATCCATCCATCCATCCATCTCTTATCTATCCATCCATCCATCCATCCATCCATCCATCTCTTATCTATCCATCCATCCATCCATCCATCCATCCATCTCTTATCTATCCATCCATCCATCCATCCATCCATCTCTTATCCATCCATCCATCCATCTCTTATCTATCCATCCATCCATCCATCCATCCATCTCTTATCTATCCATCCATCCATCCATCCATCCATCCATCTCTTATCTATCCATCCATCCATCCATCCATCCATCCATCTCTTATCTATCCATCCATCCATCCATCCATCCATCCATCTCTTATCTATCCATCCATCCATCCATCCATCCATCTCTTATCCATCCATCCATCCATCCATCCATCCATCTCTTATCTATCCATCCATCCATCCATCCATCCATCCATCTCTTATCTATCCATCCATCCATCCATCCATCCATCTCTTATCTATCCATCCATCCATCCATCCATCCATCTCTTATCTATCCATCCATCCATCCATCCATCCATCCATCCATCTCTTATCTATCCATCCATCCATCCATCCATCCATCTCTTATCTATCCATCCATCCATCCATCCATCCATCCATCCATCTCTTATCTATCCATCCATCCATCCATCCATCCATCCATCTCTTATCTATCCATCCATCCATCCATCCATCCATCCATCTCTTATCTATCCATCCATCCATCCATCCATCCATCCATCCATCTCTTATCTATCCATCCATCCATCCATCCATCCATCTCTTATCTATCCATCCATCCATCCATCCATCCATCTCTTATCTATCCATCCATCCATCCATCCATCCATCCATCTCTTATCTATCCATCCATCCATCCATCCATCCATCCATCTCTTATCTATCCATCCATCCATCCATCCATCCATCTCTTATCTATCCATCCATCCATCCATCCATCCATCCATCTCTTATCTATCCATCCATCCATCCATCCATCCATCTCTTATCTATCCATCCATCCATCCATCCATCCATCTCTTATCTATCCATCCATCCATCCATCCATCCATCTCTTATCTATCCATCCATCCATCCATCCATCCATCCATCTCTTATCTATCCATCCATCCATCCATCCATCCATCCATCTCTTATCTATCCATCCATCCATCCATCCATCCATCCATCTCTTATCTATCCATCCATCCATCCATCCATCCATCTCTTATCTATCCATCCATCCATCCATCCATCCATCTCTTATCTATCCATCCATCCATCCATCCATCCATCTCTTATCTATCCATCCATCCATCCATCCATCCATCTCTTATCTATCCATCCATCCATCCATCCATCCATCTCTTATCTATCCATCCATCCATCCATCCATCCATCTCTTATCTATCCATCCATCCATCCATCCATCCATCTCTTATCTATCCATCCATCCATCCATCCATCCATCTCTTATCTATCCATCCATCCATCCATCCATCCATCCATCTCTTATCTATCCATCCATCCATTGGCTTGACATAGGCTGCTGTGCAACTGAAAGTTGCAGGGGGTGACATAAAGATCTCCCTTTTTCCCCACTCCCTTTGGCGTGCTGCCTTGCTTTGGATTATTATATGCATTCATCACTCTTGTATCTCTACCCCCCTCACATATCTATCATGTATAATGAAGCTTCCAGCGCTGCTCAGTTAGTAGTGATGGACTTCTATAGACCCTGCACTGCTGTCTCAGGCAGACCCCGGGGGGGACAGCAGTAATATTTACATGTCCTGTACATTTCCCCCGTCCTTCCTTAGTTATTGAACAAGGTAATAATGATGATTAAAAAAAAAAAAAAAAAAAGATAAAATATAAGCAGACATTGAAGATTTGGTAGAGAATCTGTCTTATGGGTCTTATAATAATGAATGTTGTGTGCAGTCGGCAGCTGCGGCGCATCGTCTCGATGCCTCAGTGATCATTGTTGCGGTTGCAGCCTCTCATCAGGGTGACATCTCACACCGAAATGATTTCTTCTAAATTAATCTCGATAACATGACAGTCCCAGTAATTTCACCGCAATGCTTTTCTCTTCTTCTTGTTTTTTTTTTTCTTTTTTGCTGTAGATTTTCTTGGCTATTTTCTGTATTACGTGATTGACAGAATGAGTGACTCGGAGGCGCAGGCCATGGAGGAGCATCTGAGACAATACTTCCATCAGCTTACCGAGATGGTACCATTCCCAGTTCTCTCTTCTACATAATGCCTGCTCCGGCTGACATGTATCTATTAGATTTCTAAATTGCTGCTTTTAAGTAAAACCAGACCACTTCTCAGTGTCATGCTAGAAGTTGGAGACGTGAATTATGTCGGAAGATAATTTCTTTTGAGACCGATTTCATTTAGTCTGTGTTTTAAAACTCGGATTTACGTATATATTAAGAAGCGTCTGAGAGCAAAACTGTAATAATTGTTCATGGCAACCAATCAGAGATCACCTTTCATTTTATAAACTGCTGTGGGAAAATTAAAGCTGAGCTCTGATTGATTGGTTGTTATGAGATAATTGTACTTTCAGACACTTAAAGGAAACCTACCACCACAAATCTACCTATAAAGGTAGATCGGGTGGTAGGTGAATCAATGGGACGTGAGGAGAGCCCTTTTAAGGGCTAATCCTCACGTCCCCGCACTGTTTTATAAACTTTTATTACCCTAATATGTTAATTTACTTATGCGGCTACTGGGGCGTGGAGTAGCCGCATCTGAGGTTACACGAGGCGGCTACTCCACGCCCCGGTAGCCACATTACCCCTCCTACTCACCATGTTCGGCGCGTAGCTGCGCGCCCTCGTCCGCCGATCCTGCCGTCTGCGCATGCGCAGAACAGCAGGCCCGCGCCTGCGCGGTCACTGCTCTGAAGCCTGGGCTGCGCAGGCGCGGGCCTGCTGTTCTGCGCATGCGCAGACGGCAGGATCGGCGGACGAGGGCGCGCAGCTACGAGCAGCTGCGCGCCGAACATGGTGAGTAGGAGGGGTAATGTGGCTACCGGGGCGTGGAGTAGCCGCCTCGTGTAACCTCAGATGCGGCTACTCCACGCCCCAGTAGCCGCATAAGTAAATTAACATATTAGGGTAATAAAAGTTTACAAAATAGTGCGGGGACGTGAGGATTAGCCCTTAAAAGGGCTCTCCTCACGTCCCATTGATTCACCTACCACCCGATCTACCTTTATAGGTAGATTTGTGGTGGTAGGTGCCCTTTAAAGGGCAACTATCACCAGGATGAAGGACTGTTATGAAATGAGCCCGAGGGGCTGCAGGCTACATACGTGTTAATGGAGCTTGGAGCCCCTCAGGCTAATTTTATTTTTTCTTTAACTGTATTTATTGAGTTTTTCCAATTTTGTATGAAAACAAAACCCCAACATAGGGTCAACAATACAAACATTGGGTCTGGGGCCAAAGGAGAAGGGAAAGGAATGGGAATGGAAAAAAAGGGAGAAGTTGTATCAGGTCACTATGTTCCATTGAATTCAGAATGGCCCCTCAGGCTCATTTGCATAAAGTCTTTCATCCTGGTGGGAGGAGTCCTTTAAAGGAAATCTACCACCTGAATCAAGGATTATAAACTAAGGACACTGATGTGCAGGCGTGTGCCCCCTCCATTAGGATCTGCTTTTCTTTTAGCTTCTTATACCCTTGTTTTTTTTAAGAATAAATGGCGTTATAAATTATGCAAATGAGACTGAGGGGCTCCAGGCTCCATTAAAACCTATGCAGCCTGAAGCCCCTAAGGGTCATTTGCATAATTAGAAAATCCTTTTTGTGTAAAAACCAGGGAATAAGGTGCTTAAGACCCAAAACCACTTTGTCTTGGTTTACAGTCCTTGATCCTGGTGGTAGGTGTTCTTTAAATGAAATCTACCATCCTGGTAAACCAGTGACATTCATAGATCCAGGCACTGTGACTGTGGTAATCTTATAATTGTCATCCTTGGCCTCCTTCCTTCTAAATATCAACTTTAAAATTATGCTAATGAGGCTGAAATGCTCTGGAGAGCATTAAATGAGCTATTCCTTGCTGCAGCTTCACAGGTTCTTACACTGTGTAGGAGTTTATCAAGCTTGATATTGATGGTACATTCTATTTCTTTTAAGCAAACCCCCCTCCTCCCCATTTTCTACCTTCCATAATTTAGTATTCTTTGCATGTGCAGGGCTTAACGATTGACAGAAAACAGTACCAAGGCATCCAGAAGTTATTGGAGCGTCACGGAGTGCCCCAGCTGAATGAGGTGGGTCTGACCACATCGGATTAAAAAAATAAATTATCTTATTTCTGGAACCAATTTGCATATCACATGAGACTTTAACTTCATAATATAGTTTTATTCTTTAAATATTTTTATATGTAGCATTGGTAGATGATAAAGTGAAAAGGATTGCACACGTTGTCTTCTACTCAAGTTCTTCTTCAATCCTGACGAGATACAATATTTTTTTTCACAATTTGCATCTTCATATATCTGTTTTTTTTTCTTTGTAGGATCTAAAGAAATTGTTGAAATCCAATGATACGGTAGGTTCATAACGCAATCTATTTTACTGAAATGGAGTCTCCCTTCATCAATCTTCTAACCAATGACACAACCACACTGTGAGCTACAAGATATTGTTCTGTACGTAAATTGGGGAGCTACAATACATATAAAGTAGCCTTCTCTCCCCCAGCACATCCAATCTATGGTCGCCCTAGCGCTGTTCATCCTGACAATCCGATCTAACTGCCCCGGACATCATCGATTGCCAATTCCTATGCACCCGTGACTTTCCTGCGCATGCGCAGTAGTTGCTGTTATCTTCAATTGTGATGTCCTATGTTCATACTAAGTAAGGTCCAATTGTCCACGGAGAACCCAGAAAAACCAACCTAACGCAGGCCCAAAAAACTGAATAATGATGTGACCCAACAATTCATAGAAAAACCCCATTTAAAGGGTCATGTAATGAATAAAGTTCCTGATTCTGTCAGCAACCATAAGGGGGAGCTAAAGGCATACAGACTACGGTTGTTAATAAGCTTAAAAATCTACCATCAAAGTCCATTGTGATAAACCAGGGACATTACTCATAGATCCAGGTACCGTGACTGTGGTAATCTTCTTATATTTGTTATCCATGGCCTCCTTGTCTCTAAAATCAACATTAAAATTATGCTAATGAGTCTGATGGGCTTCTGTGGAAGTTATCAGAGCCCATCTATGCTGAAAATTGACAGGCTGTTACAATTGGAGAGTGTGATTTGCCGCTGCAGTGTAACGGCTTGTGAAGGCTGAGTACATAGCGCTTCTGTAACACACTAACAAATATCACAGTCCCGGTACCTGGATCAATGAGTAATGTTCCTGGTTTATCAGGATGGAATTTGATTAAAGATTTCCTTGGAGAAGTCAGCGGGTTTTATCATTGTCAAGATTGTTTCTACTGTGTCTTTAGATGCAGATGTATGATAGAGTAACCTATTAGGAAAAGAGTTGGGCGTCTCTGTGATGGGATCCCCACAGATCACGAGAACGGGGGTCCCATGTACCCCAGTCGGACCACTCATCGCTCCTTGAGATGTCCGGTGCAGTCGTTTGCACACGGTGCAGTCGTTTGCACACGGTCTCTATGTAGCAGACAGAGATTACCTAGTGCCGCGTTCGGCAATCTCCATAGAGATGAACTGGACATCCTGACAATGTTTGACCAGCTGCTTTGGGCCATCTCGAGGGGTCACATGACTGAGATCCCCACTGATCGGCAAGTTGTTTTTACACGAAGCAACTTGCTAATCGGTGGGGATCTCAGTCATGTGACCCCTCAAGATGGCCGGAAGCAGCTGGTCACACATGGTCGGGATGTCCAGTTCATCTCTATGGGGCAGATGGAGATTGCCGAACATGGCGCTCGGAAATCTCCGTCGGCTGCATAGAGATGACCGGGGCAGTCCGACCATGTGCGAACGACTACTCTGGTCATCTCAAGGAGCGATGAGTGGGTCCGACTGGGGTACATCAGACCCCCGTTCTCGTGATCTGTGGGGGCCACAACACTGATACCACCACTGATCAGCAATTTAGGCCAAATCCTCTGATTAGGACCTAACTTGCTTCATGGGAAAACCACTTTAATGGTTTTATTAGATAACACATCCGCATAGAGGTTTGGTTCTAATAAATCGTGCCCCCCCTGCCCCCCTCTAGGTGGAACCAGTTGAAAGCCCCGCTGTCCTGGAGGAAGAGCTGGCCAGACTAGAGAAAGAAAATCAGCCCATTCAAGCCGTTCTAATGAAACTTCTAGGCTTCCTCCGAGCAGCAAAGGTAAGAGTCAGGGCCTGTAGTCGAAGACAGTGAAAAGGCCATTGACCACATAAAGTTATTACACCTCCAGACAGGGGTCTAGTTAAGGCTAATTCATTAAATAATATATGGTGCAGATCTGAATGGAAGAGCAGGACTTGATTCATTGTATTTTTAGAACCTAGAATACCTTTCCACAGTCCCGCTGTTACTAACACCACACACAAAAGGAATGGTTACACATCTCTCCAGAGACCATAAAAGCTTCTTCGTTTTTGCGGTTTCATTTTTCACTCCCCACCTTCAAAAATCTATAACTTTTTTATTTTTCCATGTACAAAGCTGTGTTATGGCTTATTTTCTGCGTAACAAATTACACTTCAAAATGGTGATATTTAATATTCCATGCCATGTACTGGAAAACGGGCAAAACATTCCAAATATAGTGAAATTGGTGAAAAAAACGCATTTGCGCCGTATTCTTGTGGGCTTGGATTTTACGGATTTCACTGAGCGCCCCAAATGACATGTTTACTTTATTCTTTGGGTCGGTACGGTTATGGGAACACCAAATTTGTATAGGTTTAATAATGTTTTCATACATTTACAAAAATTAAAACCTCCTGTACAAAAAAAATTTGGGGGATTTTGCCATATTCTGGCGCTAATAACTTTTTTTTATACTTTGGTGTACAGAGCTTTGGGAAGTGTAATTTTTTTCCAACTTTTAATGAGGTTTACAAAGCTATCATTTTTAGGACTGTACGACCTTTTGACCACTTTTTATAGAATTTTTTAAATGGCAAAAAGGTGCCATGCGATTCTTGGCGCTATTTTCCTTTAGGGGTTAAACGCAGTGAAAAATGGTTATTATATTTTGATAGATCGGGCATTTTCGGACGCGTCGATAGCTAATGGGAGTCATTTACTAAGGGCCCAATTCGCAGTTTCCCGGTGTGTTACCCGAACATTTCCGATTTGCGCCGTTTTTTTTTTTTTTTTTTTTTTTTTTTTTTTCCTGAATTGCCCCAGGTTTTTGGCGCACACGCGATTGGATTGTGTCGTGCCGGCATGCACGCGGCGGAAATCGGGGGGGGGGGGTGGGTGGTCCTTGTCGAACGAAAACCCGACGGATTCGGAGAAGCCGCCGCGTTTAAAAAAAAAAAAAAAATGTCGCTTCACTAGGAATAGGATTGTGAACTCCGGTGGACCTTGGCGGACTTCAGCGCAGCAGCGACATTTGGTGGACGTCGGAGGAACTGCCTTAGTGAACTGCCGGAAGACCCGAATCCACCGCAGAGAACGCGCCGCTGGATGGCGAATGGACCAGGTAAGTAAATCTGCCCCAATGTGTTTATGATTTTTACTATTTATTTATATTTATATCAGTTCTAGTGAAAGGGGGGTGATTTGAATTGTTTTTTTAATAATTTTTTTTATTAATTTTTTTTTACTATTTTTCAGACTCCCTAGGGTACTTTAACCCTAGGTTGTCTGATTGATCCTACCATATACTGACAGAAGGGAGGGGGGGAAAGCTCGGCGGTGTACTAAAGAGACTTGATGACTTGGAGGATTCACGTGGATGCCCACACGACTTGGAGGTTTTAGGTTTAATCTGTTTCTAGTAAAAGACACTAGCAATGTTTAAAAAAAATTAGAAGTCCATGTTAAAAAAACGCTATTGGAACCTCAAAACCTTATGTCGGGTTTAGATATTACGTTTCCTTCTGTCCGTTTCATATTCCAGTTGCTCTGGAGTGTAGAAGTGCAAGGGGTTAAGTCGGACACATGCCTGCGGAGACGACTGTGCGCAACAGGTCTGATAGGACTTGTCATCCGTGCGGAGAGTCCTCCCGCAGCCGCGGCTCTCTTCACTTCTATCTATATTGTCAAGCAACAGATATGTGTTTCCAATGATTTGCAAGTCAAATCCGGTCATTTTTAATGCCGGGATTGAAATTCCATTTTCCTGTGGAGGCAAAAGCATTTCTGCGAGATAAAGGTATTCATACTATCCGCCACCAGACATCCAGCCGCACTTCATATTCATTTCTTGAGAGCGCCTACAATTTATAGGATATCATCAGACTTTTGGGGGCAATTTCTTGTTCTGAGCGATTTTCATGCCTTACCCTTAGTGTGTATTTTTTTATTTTTTTTTTTTCCAGCGAGGAAATGATTGCGGCGGAGTATTTTGTATCTCTGGGAATCCACTTTGAGATTACTTGCTTGTGACAACATTACAGATAACATAGTATTTGAAGGCTGAGATAATTTAAAGGTTTAGTCCTCGGCAGCCTGTGTTTAGAGGAACGCTCGGTTTTGTGCAGGCGACATTTTAACTAACCTTTTCATGCACGCTTATCGCGCCGCGGAGCCAGTAATTGTGTTCCGTGTTTAAACACCTCGTAGTCATCAATGGAGCATCCAGAAATTTGGGAGGATATTTATTCACCTCTCAGTTTTTTTTCTTATTTTTAGTATGACCCTAAAGATTTCACTGTCTTTACAATTCGGGGAAAAACCCCAGTGGGCCTGTATCACTCCGGTACTTCTGGTTTTGAGCCTGCACGAAACTGGAAATCACAGGACCCACTTTATCCAATCAGAGGCCTCCTCAACAAGGGGATTCCACTTCCGGTGTTGTCTTACAGTCTGAGGAGGCCTCTCATTGGATGAAGCAGGCTCCAAGGCCACGCCCTTCACCCCACCCCCAGAACTTCCAGTTGTTCCTAAGCCTTGAACCAGGCATACCAGAGAAATCGGGAGCTGGAGCGGGCTAAGGCTGTCTGGTAGCTTTCTTTATCGTTAAAACGCCTTTAAAGGGCATCTACCACTAGGATGAAGGACTATATGCGAATGAGCCTCAGGGGCTCCAGGCTCCATAGGTGTTAATGCAGCCTGGACCCCCTCAGGCTCATTTGCATACAATCTTTCATCCTGGTGGTAGATGTCCTTTAATCTCCAAAGCATTAGTACACTATGAAGCCTCCTGTGCACAGGTTCCCTTTACATTATAATGGAGCCTTAAAGAGAACCTGCCGTTGAAATTTATCTACCCAAAATAAGTACTAAAAACTCTGATTAAAAAGCATTGTCCTTATCCCTACATGGTTCCATTCCAGGGCTGTAATGATAAATTCAGTAAACTTATAAGTAACTCACCTGATGTGAGTCCAATGAGGTCTATTGAGGACCTGCATATTCAGTGATCACTGCACTGCCCTGTCTCCTTGTTCCGGGGTACATGGGGTAGATGTTGCACATGTGACAGGACATTAGATGACATCACTCAGGTCACATGACATGAATTGCTGAATATTTAGAAGAGGCATGAGACATGGGGAGGAGTAGATGGGAGGGGCTGACTGAGGGGGGGGGGTGCTCCTTCAAAATTGCTTATTATCTGTAAGGGGAAGAATTTTCAAGCTGCTTTGCTATCCTCTGCTCTGAGTAACTGCTGTAGTTCCGAACTGAAAGCCTGCTACATATTTTACCCAGAGTAAGATGGAGCTGTAAAGCAGCTTTAGATTTCATGGCATGGCAGTGTTGGGACACTCCTATAGCTTCACGCCCAAGTATGATCCTAGAATATGGATCCATTTTGCTGCTATTATCATGCACACATGTATTATTTACACAGCTGCTGGTGCGGCTACTCTGCACGGTTCACAATTTTGCATTATAAAATTTTGTCATAGACTCCCTTTAAATAGGCTTTATGACAAGGGATAACAATGTGGAAATCCTATAAGCTTTACGCTTTCCTTTTTTTAAATGAAAAAGCAATGCAAATTAAGACATTCTTATATGGGCAGTACCTTTCCTGCAAAAATGTACATAAATCAGTAGTACAAAACACATGTTTGTTAGCATGACGGTCAGGAGCTCACTAAGGTGGCAGATTTTACAGTCTCTATGCAGAAGGAAAGGGGCTGGGAGCCACAGCAGCTAGGTCAATAGGGGAGGAGACTGGGAGCCACAGCAGCTAGGTCAATAGGGGAGGAGACTGGGAGGCACAGCAGCTAGGTCAATAGAGCAGGAGACTGGGAGGCACAGCAGCTAGTTCAATAGAGCAGGAGACTGGGAGGAGTCACAACAGCTATTTCAATAGGGGAGGAGACTGGGAGGAGTCACAGCAGCTATTTCAATAGGGGAGGAGACTGGGAGGAGTCACAGCAGCTAGGTCAATAGTGGACGAGACTGGGAGGCACAGCAGCTAGGTCAATAAGGGAGGAGACTGGGAGGCACAGCAGCTAGGTCAATAAGGGAGGAGACTGGGAGGCACAGCAGCTAGGTCAATAAGGGAGGAGACTGGGAGGCACAGCAGCTAGGTCAATAAGGGAGGAGACTGGGAGGCACAGCAGCTAGGTCAATAAGGGAGGAGACTGGGAGGCACAGCAGCTAGGTCAATAAGGGAGGAGACTGGGAGGCACAGCAGCTAGGTCAATAAGGGAGGAGACTGGGAGGCACAGCAGCTAGGTCAATAAGGGAGGAGACTGGGAGGCACAGCAGCTAGTTAAATAGAGCAGGAGACTGGGAGGCACAACAGCTATTTCAATAGGGGAGGAGACTGGGAGGAGTCACAGCAGCTAGGTCAATAGGGGACGAGACTGGGAGGAGTCACAGCAGCTAGGTCAATAGTGGACGAGACTGGGCGGCACAGCAGCTAGGTCAATAAGGGAGGAGACTGGGAGGCACAGCAGCTAGGTCAATAAGGGAGGAGACTGGGAGGCACAGCAGCTAGGTCAATAAGGGAGGAGACTGGGAGGCACAGCAGCTAGGTCAATAAGGGAGGAGACTGGGAGGCACCGCAGCTAGGACAATAAGGTAGGAGACTGGGAGGCACCGCAGCTAGGACAATAGGGGAGAACACTGGGAGTGACATCAGTTTGTTCAGTAGAGTTAGGGATCGGGAGGAGTCTCAGCATCTAGCTCTCCATGCAAGAGGGAGGAATGGAAAACTAAAGAGAGGCAGATCAATAGTTGTAATCTATTCTTTGTATAAAATTTCATACAAAATCACTTGCTTGAGAGTAAAATATCTACTATTTTTTTATCGCAGGATTTGCCAAAAGCCCTGCAGTTGAAATCAAAATATGAGGACGTCTTTACTTTTGGCATGTATATGAGGCTACTCTCTATGTGCTGTGAAGAGAATAACCCACAGGAGGCACTAAAGGTGAAGAGAGAGATGTAAGTACTGTAGTCGGGATCACGTTTGCTCGTTCATGGTACGCAGCAGACATTGATCCGGGGTAATGATGGTGCGCTGTCACTCGGTGGGGCCAGCTGTTGTGACGGCTCTGCCAATATTCGCAAGGTTAAGACGTGAATGTACAAAGAGCTATTGACATGTCTGGGGTAGAGGGCAGCGAGTGTCTTGTGGAATCAGTTTCTGCTGAGTTGATGGCTTCATTGTCGGTTCATCGCACAAAACGGTTGTGTGTAAACAATGTCATTAAGCCCTCAAGAATTTACCGAATTGTATCTCTGTCCACAAAATGGCCTTCTCAGTCCCCATGTGATACCTTAGAGTAAATGTCCTCATTATAGACATTATTTGCGATTTTCAACTTTTTTTTACACGTTTACATGGTAACAGACTACAAACAAACTCTACGTAGTCGGAAGATCTATTTTGTTTAGATGATCTGACTACTACAAATACAGGCAGTCCCCGGGTTACGTACAAGATAGGTTCCATAGGTTTGTTCTTAAGTTGAATTTGTATGTAAGTTGAAACTATATATTTTTAGAATTGTAGTTCCAGATAAATTTTTTTTTTTTTTTTTGCCCCAGTGACAATGGGAGTATCAAAATTTTTTGCTTTAATGTGACTAAGAATTATCAATAAAGCTTCATTACAGACACTGATCATTGCAACCGGGGACTAAAGTAAAGCATATAGAGGGCTTCACCAGAGGGCAAAGGGGGACAGTCTTTAACTAGGGGTCGTCTGTTAGTCTGGTGTCCTTAAAGAGAACCCGTCATGCAAAATAACCCCCCTAAACTAAATATATTTTCATAAAATGCCATTAGAGAGCATTGCCTCTATCCATTCATTGTCCCTCTACATGCCTGTAAACCTAAGCAATGAGGTCCTAAAGCTGTATGCAAATGACCTGTGAAATGTCCAATGAAGCATTAGCATATTCAAGCTGTCCACTCTATTCATGAGTGGGAGGCACAGCCACACCCCCAGTGCATGACTGACAGCCTGTATAATGATGTGAGGCTGTATAATGATGTGCTTGCTGGTGGCCACGCCCCCTGCAGCCTGTGTGTGCATGTGTGTGTGTTTAGGAGAGATACAGCAGCTCCAGGCAGCCATGTTACAGCAGAACATGTCAGATTCATGTGTAGCTGATGTCTGTGTCTCTCACCTGTATATTAGGAGGATGCAGCATGTCAGCAGATGCAGCACACACACTAGCCATGCTTTACTATACATTACACACAGACATGAGCAGGGGGAGGATAGGGGAGGGTTAACAGGGGTGACATCACTGCCTCTGACCATGTGACCAGCCTCATTCACATGATAAAAAAATAGATGATTTTACAATGAATAATGTATGAAATAACTAGATAAAGGCTGGGATGGATCCTTGTGAGCTGCTCCAACAGGTAGTAGTAACAGGACAAGTGACACAGACCTGATGACAGGTGTCCTTTAAGTAGGGGACCACCTGTACTGTAAATAGATAGAGGTTTGCTATATTCCGGAGTTTTCTGTTTGAGCGTTATTCATTCAGTTAAATCATAACAGCAAGCTAATGAGCGCCCTCTAGTGGTGGCGCAGACTTTATAATCTTTCGATATGCAAAATGTTTGGAGCCATGTTTATGAAAACTTGAGATAGATCGTTATACATAAATAATTAAGGGGGGCGGGGCTAGGATTAGAACAACTTTACTGCTTTCCTACAAGAACAGCGCCACACCTCTTCACAGGTTGTACTTGATATTGCAGCTGAACTTCATGAGCTGCAGTACCATTAACAACCTGTGAGCAGTTGTGGCGCTGTTCTACTATGTTCTATGACCAGACGGCATTTTGAATTTCTGGATTTTCCATTGAATTTGGCTTTATTCCAGTGAATGTCAAAAGTGCCAAATGTTCTGCCTCTCGTCTCCGTGTATCAATGTTCATAATCGGTTTTCTCCCTTTCTCTCTCACGCAGCGATCAGAAAGGATTTTCCACTGTTGCCACCACTCAGAAGTACATCACCCTCTTAAAGGTTCTCACCGAGAACGGTTTAATAGACGGTACGCCACTTGTGTACATGCATTATGTTGTCTGGTAAAAGTATCTTGCCACCGAAAAAAAAAAAAACTAAAAAAACCCCAGCCTTACAGTTAATGGTATATCATGCCCCCGAAAGTGCTTGAACATTTTGCATACAAATTTGCATGTGAATTCACCCAGAGCCGCTTGGCCAGTGCAGGCCATTAGTTTTAATGGCTTGGCAGGCTTGTCATTTACATTTGCACAGCTCAGTGGCTTCTGCATTTCTGTAGCGCTTTTTTTTTTTTATTAGCTTTGCTGTTTGGATGGAGTTTGAAGATCATGACTTATGGCATAAATTGCGTATGTGCCCAGACTAATGGCTTTGTTTGTGCTTAAGGAGGTCTGATGGCTGGAGAAAAACCTAAAACTCTAACCTCCTTGGAAAGGGACAGTCGTGCCCCGGTAGTGTGTGCTCGAGCCGGTGCTTGTTTATATACATGTACATTTATAGGACGGTCTGTGTGTACATAGAACTTAGATTTTAGGTATGTCTATTATCCATTTCTATGTGCTTAGATATTTTAAAACGTTTATTTGGTAAACTTACGTTTGATGTTTTATTATATTTTCTTATCTTCTAGATTTATTCTTTTTTCTTCAAATTATTTTCAGTTTTTTTTTCAAATTTTTTGAATAATTTTTTATAGTTTTCCCTCTACCCTTTCCCCCTAATACTTATTTTTTTTATCCCCCCTCATGCTTGTTTTTTATCCCCCTTATGCTTATTCCTCCCACTCATGCTTATTCCCCCCCCCCAACACTCATGCTTATTCTCCTCCCCCCAACACTCATGCTTATTCTCCTCCCCCCAACACTCATGCTTATTCTCCTCCCCCCAACACTCATGCTTATTCTCCTCCCCCCAACACTCATGCTTATTCTCCTCCCCCCAACACTCATGCTTATTCTCCTCCCCCCAACACTCATGCTTATTCTCCTCCCCCCAACACTCATGCTTATTCTCCTCCCCCCAACACTCATGCTTATTCTCCTCCCCCCAACACTCATGCTTATTCTCCTCCCCCCAACACTCATGCTTATTCTTCCCCCCCCCCCAACACTCATGCTTATTCTTCCCCCCCCCAACACTCATGCTTATTCTTCCCCCCCCCCAACACTCATGCTTATTCTCCTCCCCCCAACACTCATGCTTATTCTCCCCCCCCCCCAACACTCATGCTTATTCTCCCCCCCCAACACTCATGCTTATTCTCCCCCCCCCAACACTCATGCTTATTCTCCTCCCCCCCCCCAACACTCATGCTTATTCTCCTCCCCCCCAACACTCATGCTTATTCTCCCCCCCCCAACACTCATGCTTATTCTCCTCCCCCCAACACTCATGCTTATTCTCTCCCCCCCAACACTCATGCTTATTCTTCCCCCCCCCCCCCAACACTCATGCTTATTCTTCCCCCCCCCCCCAACACTCATGCTTATTCTCCTCCCCCCAACACTCATGCTTATTCTCCTCCCCCCCCCCCAACACTCATGCTTATTCTCCTCCCCCTCCCCAACACTCATGCTTATTCTCCTCCCCCTCCCCAACACTCATGCTTATTCTCCCCCCCCCAACAATCATGCTTATTCTCCCCCCCCCCAACAATCATGCTTATTCTCCCCCCCCCCAACAATCATGCTTATTTATTTCTAATTTTTCCCAAAGCATCTACTTTATTTTTTTTTCCTTTTTTTTTTTTTAAATTGCGGTTTCTACTTTATCCATGCCTCAAAAAATTGGCATTTCTCAAAAAAATTTTGTTGTGAAAGAAAATGGGCAAAAATGCTATTGGATGTGTGAGAGATCAGGGAAGTTTTAGCAAAAATAATAAAATAAACACTGATGAAATAAGTGTGAACTTCTCCTAACATACGTCCGCTGCCTGCACAGTACTGTTGTTTATGCAATCCATTGTTTTTGCTAACTGCTATCACACTGCCAATGTATCACACTGCCCCATATGCGGCGTTTTGCGCATAACAACTACCGCGCCCTGTGTATGAGCGGCCGGTCTTCTCTTATTCCTGCCTCTGTTTGTTGCTTGGACATTCTTTTTCTACTGACAGTAATGAGTGAGTGGACCTCACTTGCCGATGACGCTAGGGCCACCAAAAACGGACAACGGATCCCTTGTTGTCGGCCCATGAAGGGCACACGTGGGGCTGCAACTAGGCTTTATGTTTGAGATCCTGTTGGTCCAGCTCTCCCAAACCAAGAATGGCAAATTTTTTTCAGTAGTAAAACCTGTACCCGCTTTCCCAAAGACCTACCCACCGATGGTAACCACTGGGCCTCTTAGTTAACACTGTTGCCCTGTACGGCTCAGGCCTCCTTTTTTTTGTATGGGAACGAAAGCATCAATTTTGTGTGTATTCCCCAAGCAAAAAAAACCCAAAGAATATATAATTAATTTAGTAAGTACTATTTGAACATAGTATAGATAAATTTCCTTGAGCTAACCGCTCACTCACGTGAGCCATCAGATCCGGGACGCACAAGTCCGGTGCATGAGTCGTCAAAGGAGATTTTTCTGAGATTTCAATGTATGTTTCAAAACCGACATCTCAATTCGCTAAAAAAAAATCTTGAAAGTTAATTTCATGGCCGTAAAAAAAGGTGCATAGTACAAAGGAACATAGCGTTTCAAAAACTCATGAGTAAGAACAGAAATTGTGTTGTTCGAAGCGCGTAGGTCCTTTGTACTATGCACCATTTTTTTTAATGGACATGAAATAAACTTTCAAGATTTTTTAGCGAATTAGAGTGCCGGTTTTGTACCTACTATTTTTGGACTATTTGTACATAAACCAGTGTGAATGCTGACCATCTCTGCGCTAGTCTTGGGAATATGTTGGCACTTGATTATTGAGACATGGGTCGTAGAAATTGTAGTGTTGGATATGACTTTAAATTGAAAATAAGAAGTGGCGCCTCTTTTTGTTCCTGCTGTTTCTGGTAAAAAAAAAAAATAGATTTTGAACTTTTTTCTTTTAATTTCTTCACTTGCTACTTTTGTTGAGAATTTACCCCCGGGTATTTGGCTACGGAGCAGAAAGTTGCCCTTGATTCAGCTGGTGACCATATTAATGTTTTGAATTAAGAAGCCGGCGGGGCGTCCTTCGCTTCCCATAATGCCGAGCTCCTTTTATTTACATAAGGTCGACGGTGTTTAAATATGTGAAGATTTGCCGGCGCCTTCCAATTTTCATAGAGGCATGGCGGAGTCGCCGCGCTCACTCATCACGCATCTCATCAGCTGCTCCGCAATATGGCCCTCGGTACAGACATTATGTGCTTGGCCAGGCTGCTGGAAGGAAATTTAGCTTTAAGCTTTCCTTTATTGTTTAAAATATGTACCAGCGTAGGGAAATGTGCAGAATCAATGAGCCAATGCATTGAATATAAATAAAGCAGAAGTAACGCGCTCGCCTCTAGCCCCGTGCAGGACGGCCACTGGTGAGGAATCCACATTTTCTACGCTTTATTTGCAGAGCGTAATTATTTTCTCGACTGTTGCCTTTTCCCCCCGCGACTTGTGAGAAAACAACATTAAACTGGTTTAACCCTATAGGTGTCATGATTGGGCATGTAATTGTCATTCTTTTTTAATGAGAAGTGACATTTCGTAACCTTGACTTGTCTACCCCCCCCCCCCAAAAAAATATCTCCTCAAGTCCAAGTCGTTAGATTTATCATCACTACATCTTCAGAATTGTTATAAATGGGGTTTGTGTTTTGTAGCCTTTTGTGTACAGCAGCACAGAGTGTTTTAGGTTGTGAAGATGGATCTTTTTGTCGTAGCCAAGATTGCAGACTTTATCCGTAGTCCTGATCCTAGACAAAGGGGGGGGATTTATCAGAACTGTGGTGGCAAAAAGTGGTGTGTCCCTAATTGCACCATTTTAGCGGCACAAAAATGCAAAGACACGCCCATCAGACTCTTCAGCTAAATCCTGCCTTTTGTGTGAAGAAGCTTTATTGTTTTGAAATTCCCAACAGCACAGTGTTTCAGATCATTAGTGTGTTTAAAGGATATTAATACACGTCAACTGCATTTTTTTTCTCTTATTTTAGTAATGGGGTTGCATTGAGAAAATTCCTACACAGACAGTTGGCATGGGTTTGGCTATACACATCAGAGCTACCTCCCTAAAATCGTAGTAAGATACAGATGGTCAATAACCTCTCATCCCTCATGTACGAGTCTCTGTACACGATCGAGGAAGTCAGGAAGGGCTTGGCTTATCTCACAGCAGTAGCTCAGTGAGCTACAGCTCAATCCCTTCCTCAATCAAGCCCTCTTGTGTCTCACAGCAGTTGGCTCAGTAAGATACAGCTCAATCTGCCCAGATTCTCTTTGTTGTCAGTGTTTGCCACCTTTATCACTAGTCATGAAGTGTAGAATTAGTTATTGTTCCCTCTGAAGCTTGTACACTTAAAACAATGTATTGTTGATATGTAGAGGTCATGTTATCGCCCATTGCGGTGTGGGGAAATAATTATTCATACATACGCCGTTCTGGTTTTCATTTTCCACTGAGCTCCAGCAATTTCCAGTTATTCGGACATGCGTCTAGCCGGATGTTTTAGGGTTCATGTGGCCACCTCAGAGCTTCAAATGATAATTCAGTTTTCCTGGGGAATTCACTTCCTGTGTTGTCCTGCAAGACAATTCATTAAGCCAGTCTCAAATCCCCATGGATCCTACAGCCTGTAGGCCTGAAAAGCTGGTGTAACCGGGGTACCGGATAGAATTGGTTGAGGGCTGTAAAGATAGAAGTTTGTTGTATAAATGCACTGCTCCTTGACAGAATTTAAGTGGCCATCTTATAGTTAGTACTACTACTGTTAATACTTCCATTACTCAGACCCATAATTTAAAGTTCTTGTCATAATCTTTGGCTGGTGTAGTTCTATGGAAATTAACAAAGAATTGTGGGATACATATTCCTCTGTAGGGGTGGTATGAATTTGCTTTATGAGGAAATATTTAAAAAAATTGCTGTCGACCATCTTAAGACCAAGATGAGATTCTTGTAGTTACCAAGACGCTTTAGGTTTGCATGACATCCGTTGTAGCCTGCGGTTCTTCATGACTATTCGCTTGGTGACTGCCGACAACGGTGTTAATGTATAGATGGTGTCGTCTATAGGATGTCAACTGTGATTAAGATCAGACAAGATTCTACCATTTCTGGTTTTCAGGAGACTCCTGGGAATAGCAGAGATATGTAAATGTAGTATGGACAGCGTGTCAATACATTGGCTGTGTAATGGAGCGCGTCGTACACGGTGTCCTCATTACTGAGAAGCTAGCGCTCGTTCACACACTACTTGATGAAAGATCACATCACCTCTCCCTCTCATATATTTAAAAATGTGTGTACTCTCCTATAGAGCAGTGTTCATCTACTACTGTTTGCATATATCAGATATTTTTACAAGTGGATTTTGGGGATTTCTTATGGACCCTGTTTAGGAGGCTGGATAGAGGCCTATGACCATGATGGATGCCTCTTAAAACATGAATGTTGTTGGCTTCATTTAGTTGGTGCTTATGTAACAAGTATTAGATCGATGGTTTTCCACAATCCGTGCCCCCACGATCGGCTGCCCGATCCTCAAGGCTATCTGATGGGACACTACTGAACGGGCCCTTAACCACACCTGAATGGGCCCTTAACCAATCATGAGAACTGGGGCTCGTTCCAAGTCCTTGATAAGAGAGGTCGAGCACACGTACTGCCACTCCTTTCAATTTTATGGGAGCTCTAGAAATGTCTTAGTACAGTACCCAACAACGACACTTGCTTTGACCACCAATAAAAGTGCTGGACATAACCAAATTCTGATGCTTGACTTGTATCAATCAACAAGAACGGGTCCCGTTTTCTTGTGATTATCGGGTTCTGTTTTTGTGATTTTTTTTTGGGATCCCAGTAACCGGACCCCACTGATCAGATAAGCGTTAAAAGGGTTGTACTAACAAAAATTTGCCAACTTATCCTCCCAGTTTCCAAGAGAATTAACAGATGAACAGAAAAATACTGAATTCACATGAAAGCCGCAAAAAAATCCTGTCAGGATAGCCATTGTATATGGTTGGGGCCTAGGAATCCTCTCATAGCAGTTTAGGCCTGGTAGATTAGATGCGATGTCTGTCTTTCATTAGAAATAAGTCCTCTTTTGAGTGTCCCCCCTCGCTAATCTCTTCCCCCATCACGGGCGTTCGAAATAATAGGGATGATGGCCATATGCTCATTATGTGCCCCTCTTAACCCCACAATTTCATGAGTGCTTAGACGTTAGATGAAACCAGTGCCAGTGTCTGTGAAACCAGAAGAAATGAACAGGGGAAAAAAAAAATAAATGTGACCTAGAGAAGAAGAAACGCGCCAGTTCTGGGCACCGAACACCCCCCTCCTCGTATCTCAAATGTAAATTGGTCAAAACATTTGCTTGTGCGATAATTAAGAAACAAGGCGACGTAAATCCCCTTTACTTATCCCACACACCAAAATGTTTATTTCTGCCTTCCTAATGAGGCTTAATGAGCCTAATGTTTTAACATGCAGTCTGTTGGAAAGCTTTCATTGGCTCGGCTTGTCTAATTAGTATCGACACAGCAAACAGACCCTATCGGTATCAGGCCATTAGTCTGGCTGTATATACACTGTAAATACATCTTTATTATCTGGCCTCCTGACAAGCCATCTGCTGAAGAAACAATGCCGCGATTTAGCAGATGTTGGCATTGAACGATAAAAGCATCCATTTAGTCAGATCGTGCCGCTATAGGGCAGACAGTACAGGGTTACACGGTGAAAGTGGGCACACGGCTCCTATCTGTAATTTGTAGTCACAGTTGCAGGGGAAATGATAAAACCACGCTATTGTGGATTTATAATTGTAGTCTCGTTTAGAAATGCAAGTAGTAATTAACTTGAAATCGGCATTATACACCAGAATTTACATTCCTGCTGGGTTGGAAATGCTGTTTTAATAACAGTTTGTTTTCACTCCATGAAATTACCTAAGGGTCCTTTTGTGTCGCTCTATTGTAGACGCTATTAACATTCTGAAGGAGATGCAAGAAAAAGATGTTCCCATGAACGAGTCCAGCACCGATTACTTCTTCCATATCCTCAACAACATGGCCTTGAAAGGGGACGTCCAGGCTGTCAACCTCTTCCACGAGTACAGCGTGATGATGGGGTTGATCTCTCCCAATGGACGGATGTGTGCCCCGCTGGTGATGGTACATCTAAAGAAGTAAGTAGTGGGGCCGGGAGATGTGACCGCTATTTACGTAAAGTTTAAAGCATAACTGTAAAGTGATAATGATTTTACCAAATTATTATATTATTTAAAAACAAACAGAATGATGTCCACTTTGTGCTGCTCACCTTTTTTGTTCCCAAAGGAATGGTATTTTCTGTTTTGAAGGTGTTTGACAAAAATCTTTCTGTCTATGCCCTCAAGCTGAGGCTGACCAAAGATCCCATGATGCCTTGTGTTCTCAAAGTAAATTCTCATTACATATAGTTTCCCACAAGTAAATGCACATACAGGATGTATATGGTGACCAGCCTAGCAGCTTCCATCACATGGAGGAGCAGGGAACTTATAATAAGCGGAAGAAATCAAAGTACACCAGTTACATGCCTCTGCTGTGTGAGCACTAAGGGATAATAGCTTTTCTGCACAGAGCTGTTACTGCCGATAACAGGGTGTGAAAAGGGAGCAGCATGAGGTGCGGATATAGACAAATTTCTGTTGAATCACAGACTGGGATGGACGGACTGAGGGGGAACAGGGGAGACCTTGTACAGGGGAGACCTCACTCCTCTGTGCAGGAGGCATCTGATCACATCAATCTCTGCTACATACACGAAGAGCTCTGTCACATGACCTCCTCTGTGAGCAGGGAACAGCAGCCCCTCCTCTCCCGTGAAACCGACAGGAATGTGCAGTAACACCTTCCTTGTGCAGACGCTGGCACAATGCTTTTAATCCAGTTCTTTCCTGTTTTTATATTTATTTAAAGAGGACATGTCACCCAGAAATTCGGCACTAGGATCTGGTTACTTTAGGTCACACTGATAATAATAATAATAATCTTTATTTATATAGCGCCATCATATTACTGATAGCGGAAACCTCCGATAACGCTATCTAACACCGCTGCGGAGTACAATAGAAACGCCGGGCCGACTGCTGCGCGTCATGCGGCAGACACCGCCCCTAATCCCACCCCCTCATGAATATGCCGGACCGCTTAGAGAGCGGTCCTGCGTTTTCATTGTACTCCGCAGTGGTGTTAGATAGTGTTATCTAAGGTTTCCAATAACGCTATCATTGTAACACTGCGGCATTTGTTTTAGCACTAGGAGCTGCTTACTTCAGCAAGCAGCTCCTAGTGATGAATTTCTTGGTGACCGGTCCTCTTTAAATGATGCAAAGGTTCTCCTTGTGGTTTCACTAAAACCCATCAGGCTCTAAAGTGCTCTGGCTATAACATGCCCATGTAGACCTTCCCTGCTGCTTCTGCTGGCAGAGGTGGGGAGAGTACAGAGGGAGTAAGTGTTAAAACCGGAGCTCTTGCAGCCAGATGGGCTCTGGTGACGCCCCCTATGGAGCCCTGTTCCGCATTTATGTAAATCTAAAAGTTTCGTTTACAACTAGTGATGATCAGACCCAAATCTGTACTTTAGCCAGAATTTGAAATTCGTCTCACCTCCCCCCACCACTCCCACGAACTGTGCTGGGTTTCAGGTTGGCCGATCTCACAGAAGCATCCATGTTAATGCTGAGATCCAAGTTTTCCCATCTGAACATTGCCCAATCAAGGTCCTTCTTCCATAAAATATTTAGGTAGTTAGGTCTCAATGTACCTTACTATGGCTCCAAATTTCAGTGGATTTAGTATATAGTAGGAAAATATTTCTTCCACATAGTTTATGAACAATTTGAAGTACCCATCAAAGACCTCGACGTTATGCCTTGAGCTACAAATTCCTCAGATCCTTAAGTCCTATTTAGCAAATGTGGGAGGAAAAAAATAGTCTGACCTATGACTCATAACTACTAGACCTTAAGAGGATCTAATGCTAATATCTTAGACACCTTCAGAGACTTTCTGTAGCCCATGATTTGTACAGTCACAGCAGTTTTGGCAACACAAGGTAGAGGACATATCCAGTATTGGGTTGGTGGCTTTGTTTTTGTTGATCGATATATAATTTACCAATTCTTCCGTTACTTTCTGGAGGCTTCTGAATAAAGACGTCCTGGGAGAGTGGGCCAGTCTACTTTGATCAGGGTATTTTTTTGCGGTTGGGTCACTAAAAAGGGTGCGCATGTCAAAAAGGTGGGAATCTCGGACAAAGGGGGAAGGGACGTGAACTGGCCCCAAAAGTTAAGCCAAGCACCAAGTGTGCCAAGTCTTGCGTAGCCACAGTAGAAGATGTTGCACGTGTGAGATCTCATACTACAGAGGACCACTGCTCGTCTACACTGTTAACTTTACATAGTAAATTAAAAAAAATCCTGTCCCAAATATCATCTCCTATGGTCACAATCAATCGGAAAGACGAAAGCAAACAAAGTCGTGCCCAACCCCAACGGGATGAGACGGTTCCCTCGTCAAGGATCGCTGAGTCGTAATTAAGTTACAATCGTGGCTATTGGTTTTTGAAGGATGATTGGTAAATGACTGGCTTGATGTGCTTTGTACGGATAGTGTTCGATAGGGTGAATGCAGTGGGTTTTTTTTTTTTCGTTTTTTTTTTTTTTCTTGTCAGAAAATCCCGTCGAGTCTGATAATGTAAATGTGGCATTTTTTATGCCGAACAAAAGAGCAAGGAAAGGAGCTATCTTGTCTAATCATTCAGTTGTTTAACACCGACTTCCAGTGTAGACTTAATTGGCTGGAAAGCACTTGACATGTGAAGTTGGAGCTGCTCGAAACGCGTGTTTGAGTAAATTTTAAAATAAGTGACAGCTAAATTGTACCTAGGGAAATTACAAAGCCTTCAACACAGTTAATTTTTTTTTTTTTTTGGGTTGAGGATTAGTTGTGGTGAGGATTTCATCACTAGTCTCCTCGAAGAGTCCCTATTGTGGCGGGATAAGTCAACGGGCAATTTGGCTTAACCCTCTCCTGCCTTTACGAATAGGTTACTTAGCTTTTCGAGAAGAAATTCCCAAGTTTTTCCCAACGTTCCGGGCATATGCTTCAGCTTTAAGCTGGAAGGATTATTTTAAAACACAATTTTTAAGATTTTTTTTTTTTATATATTTTAATTCTACAGTCTAGTTCCCTTTTCTCTCCTCCTCTAGTGATTTTCAGGTTTGAGAGCTTTTCAATCAGCAAAGCCCTTAGGTAAATTGCCACTTAGCTTTAAGCTTTGTGCGTAATTCTGCAGCACTTCTCCGTAATATCAATCAATATTATGCATTTGCCATTCTACGCCTCCCCCCCCCCCCCCAAATAAAGATATAAAGTGCATGTTGATGTATACGCGCACGTAGTGATTATATAAAATAATATAGCGTATAGCAATTCTAATACGCCAATGGTACAGACATGTAGAAATGTATAGCGATGTATGAGCGTTGAGCATGAGTTACAAGGCAGGAACCACCCATGTCGTCTCTGTATTGTAGGGTTTGTTCACACTTCTTTGACAGGGATTTTGACAGGGAATGTGTGGTATGTACACATCCTATGTGTAACTGTTAAAGGAAATTTTTTTTTCCCTCATCCGCACTGAAAAATCTGTGAATTTAGTTGGGAGTGTCTCTTACGGTAAAATGTTAGATATGTATTGATGGAAGCCAACGGTATGTCGATTAGTCCAGTAACTAATTTACTCCCGTTTCACAAGTTAGTGGGTAATTGGCTAATCGATGACCCCGTAACCAACTAATTTATTCTCGGAATTGGGGGAGGTCCCAATCATTATCGATTAGCAAGTTACCCCCAACCTTCATAGAAGGATTTAAAGTCATTGCCAGACGAATTGCCAAATATGGCACAAGACTTGTAGAAAGGAACACCGATTCTCGTACTCTATGGGGGAATCAGCGTTTAGACCGTTATCGATAAGCAAGTAACCCCCAACCTGCATAAAAGGAATGAAGTCATTACCAGACTAACTGCCATATATGGCCCAGACTTCTATAAAGGAACACCGATTCTCGTTATCGGTGGGGGATCCAGCGTTTAGACCGTTATCGATTAGTAAGTAACCCCCAACCTGCATAGAAGGAATGGGACCAGACTCCCATAAAGGAATACTGATTCTCGTTATTGTGGGGGTTTCAGTGCTTGGATATTAATTATTCCCAACTTACATAGAAGGAATAAAGTCCTTCCCAGACTAATTGCTATGTATGGGACCAGACTCCTATAAAGAAACACTGATTCTCGTAATCGGTGGGGGTTCCAGTATTTAGACTTGGTGTTCCTTTACTAGAGTCTGGTCTCGTATATGGCAATTAGTCCGGTAATTATTTCATTCCTTAATGGCAGGCTTGGGAGTAACTTGTTAATTAATTATAATAGTCTAGAGACTATTAAAAAAAATCACCTCCAAAGTCATTGGCAAATAAGTTGAGTAGCGTTACTTTTTGCCTAAAACAAATCCATTTTAGAGCCTGGAGGGAGATGTTAATATCAGATGCCTCCATCTTGGGCTCTGTAGCAGTTACAACCATGATTCTGGTGTCATTGTAAAGATGAGAATCCGATCTTTTAAATTGCAGCAGGATTATGTTTGCCCGAGACAAAAAAAAACAAAAAACCCATGTTACAAAGAGACGCCAAAGAGAAACTGCTGTGAACCTATGGTAATTTACCAGTTGTGATTTTTTTATAATTTTTATATTTTTCTTCTCTTCATTCTCCGATGTATTTTTTTCCCCCCTCCCTCCTCTCTGATCTGTTTTAGCGTAGAATTTTGTATGAATTATCTTGGACTACAATAAAAATGTAAAACGTCTCCCCCCTTGAGCTTTGAAACCTATTTTTTATTATTACGTCTAAGAGCTTTTTTTTTTTTTTTTTTTTTTCTTTTCCCTAGTGTCTTTCTTTTAATTTCCTTTCCATCACTGTTATGTACGCAGAGAATATCTTTTCACATCGCGCATTCTGAGACTGAAGTCAATTAGCTTGTCCATTTGACTGGCACCATAATCGTTCATTAATTAATCGTTTTGACCTAAAACAGTTCTATTCATGCTGTGGGAATTGGGTATAGTCAGTACTTACTATAGGATAATTGTTTTGCCATCATTTTGAAAAGCTGAATTTTTCTGCGCTGAATGAAATGGCAATCACAGACTTTGCCTTTTCTCTCCGTATTTATAGATCTATCTATCTCACGTTTCAGCGCCGCTGTTGATCTCGCCTCTCAATAGACGATCCGCCTCGCCATTGTTTGATGGCTCTTCAAAGTTTAGGGCTTGGAAATTGGGGCTTAAATTGAAAAAAAGAAAAAAAAATTTAAAAATAAAATTATATCCATATCTGTTTCTATTTCGCAGCATCGGGGTCTGCACGTCATCACCTGCTGCTTTGATTCCCCCGAGTGTGACGTGACCGTAATCTAGAGCAGGATCCCTTTAAAGCTCCTCTATCTCTGCAGCTGTTTCACTTTGCAGCCATGAAATTAACCTGTAATTTAGACTTCACCCCAAATGACAAAAAAAGATGTAAACGGCTCGGTGGGGCGCGGGGATATTTCCACCTGCTTGTTGGTGTTACTGCTGTCAAATGAATGGTTCCCTTACATGGCTGCTGGTGGAGTATATCTTCAGTTTCCACTAGGCCGGGGTCTGTAGCACCAAGAAACATGGTGTTGGTATCATACTAAAGAAAATGATCTCCTCTTACAAGTGGCAATGTATCTCGGCTCGTACTAGTCCGACACTTGCCGAAATGCTTCCTGACTGTTCAGGTGAAATGCGTAAAGATACAAATCGACTGGAAAATCGGGACTGTAATGGGGACAGCCTATCACCGAGCCTGAGCTTATAACACTGAGCGTATAGTATGCTACTTGTTCCATATTTATACAATACGCACTACTGCACTCTGATATCAGTGGAAACGCAGGAATAAAAAAAAAAAAAAAGTTTAAATGATTTTGCCTTTTTTAAAGAAATGGTTTTTAAAGGAACACAAATGACCTGCTGTGTAGAGACAATCTCGGCGAGCTGAGGGTACTTGGCTCGTTATATCCCTGGTCATGTGATGTCACACAGCTGTTCAACTCGTATATACCTGGTCATGTGGTATCACACAGGTGCACGGCTCGTTATATCCCTGGTCATGTGATGTCACATAGGTGCGCGGCTCGTTATATCCCTGGTCATGTGATGTCACACAGCAAGAGTTGACCGCACAATTGCGAAATTTTCAGAGAGCTGAGGCTGGGGTAGATGGAGTAAATAAATTAGTACACTGCTGTTTAATAATGCACAGATTTATAAGGCATCTAAGAAATTAAGCTTTTTTTTTTACTTTAATAGACCCTTTTAAAAAAAAATTGGTACACGGCAAATCCCGGAGGGGCTCCGATGACGCTTCCAGAGCCCAGGCTCATTTGCATAATTTTAAAAGCTGATTTTTATAAAATGCAGGCCATTTCCAAAAATAATAGTAACAGATCCACCAAGAAGATTAAAAAAAATCTGATTATAGACATCGTTTAGGTTTTAATGCTCTCTAGTGCAACTTTTTAACTGTTAATTTGAGTTTGAGGGACATGT
Source organism: Engystomops pustulosus (assembly GCF_040894005.1). Lineage (NCBI taxonomy): Eukaryota > Metazoa > Chordata > Amphibia > Anura > Leptodactylidae > Engystomops > Engystomops pustulosus. The sequence goes on along the minus strand of NC_092413.1, from coordinate 21,976,046 downwards.
TCATTGAAAATGTCCCGCTCTCGAGTTAATTCATTAAAAACTTACAAGAACAAAATCGTTCTTTCCTGTCCTTAAATTTTGATCACTCTCCTTTCTCCTCCCTTGATTTGTACGACAGGAATGATCTGGTCTCCTCTCTGAATGCAATGAGCGAATGCATCGAGAAGTACAAGTGCGCCCCCCTGCTGCACGACGTGCTAAGCGCCCTGGTGGAGAAAGGAGAAACTGATTTACTGAAAAAAGGTGAGTGTGAAATACATCTTTTTTTAAATATTTACCAGTCTTCCAAGAATTTCCCAATTAGGAAATTGAAAACTATACATTGTGCAGACTGGTAGCAAGAGTTAATCTGGTATTGGAACAACAATTTGATGATATAAATGTCTTTAGGATCAGTGTTTTGCAGGACCTAGATTGATATGCTTCCTGCATCATTGCAACCCTCTCATGGTTCCTGGGGAATGGGAGCATGGATGAAGCGGGGGCGGCGGCTGTGGATGAAGCGGGGGCGGCGGCTATGGATGAAGCGGGGGCGGCGGCTGTGGATGAAGCGGGGGCGGCGGCTGTGGATGAAGCGGGGGCGGCGGCTGTGGATGAAGCGGGGGCGGCGGCTGTGGATGAAGCGGGGGCGGCGGCTGTGGATGAAGCGGGGGCGGCGGCTGTGGATGAAGCGGGGGCGGCGGCTGTGGATGAAGCGGGGGCGGCGGCTGTGGATGAAGCGGGGGCGGCGCGGCCCGGCGGCTGTGGATGAAGCGGGGGCGGCGCGGCCCGGCGGCTGTGGATGAAGCGGGGGCGGCGCGGCCCGGCGGCTGTGGATGAAGCGGGGGCGGCGCGGCCCGGCGGCTGTGGATGAAGCGGGGGCCGCGCGGCCCGGCGGCTGTGGATGAAGCGGGGGCGGCGGCTGTGGATGAAAGGGGGGGGCGCGGCCCGGCGGCTGTGGATGAAGCGGGGGCGGCGCGACGCGGCGGCTGTGGATGAAGCGGGGGCGGCGCGACGCGGCGGCTGTGGATGAAGCGGGGGGGCGGCGTGGCGGCTGGGGCTGGGGCCTCCGAGTTCTGCCCATTGTGTCGCAACCATGTGATCAGTTCTCTTGTCCGTTGTTGGCAAGCGATTGTTGTACTATATGTTGTTAATAATGTGTATGTTTGATATATTGCATACCCCCCCCCACACACACACTTCTCGTAAGGGTAGATTTTAGTTTTTTCTCCCCTTCTGCCTCTTGTACAATTCCCAGACATTGGCAGGAGCTTGGGTGTAATTTGCATTGTATGGGCTAACAATACCTAATTCTTGTCATCTCGTAGCGGCTTGGACATATCTAATCTGTGAGCTCGGAATCCATTTTTTTTTTCCTCCTAGAAATGTTTATACGAGAAGCCTAAGATAAAAGGCTTTTTGTAGCACTTAGAACATTTCGCTAACCTAAGCGTTTAATTACAAGCCTTCCCCATTGAGCTGCCTTTTTTTTTAATCCAAAGAGTCCACAGTGAGTCCAGACATTTCAACAAAGCCTAATGAATGACAGGTATTATGCTCACAATATTATCCCGGTGCCCTCCCATGTTTTCATGGATAATGAATTAAAACATCAGCGGCCATACTTCATTCTAACTCGCGGACCCTTTAGACGGAACGTTCGCCGCGGCTTTTGTGGATAATAGCCGTACATTTTGTAATTGATCTGTAATTGAGAATCACCTTTTCATTGGGAACATGTACTGCTGTGGGCACAGCGATTTTCTCATTCCTCCCTATGACTGCATGAATAGGCTTTTTTTTATTTTATTTTTTTTCACCCTTTTAAAAACTTTATATGTGATTAGGAAGCGAAAAAAAAGGTGAGCACTTCAGTTTCTCCAGGCAGCCTTTTTTTTTCCCCCTCTTAACCAAATCATTCACTTTCTGAAAAAGCCTGTTCTGCATGTGAAAGCAAGTCCCGCTCACTCACAAGTCAAGTCAATTGTACAGAGCGAGACCGGCTAAGACATTGTGCCGGTAGATGGACATCGCTGGAGGTCACTTATGGACAAAGCACCTTCTTAATTCTCCCAGATCAGTAGCTGTCACTTTACTGATTGCTGCCTGTGACGGATTGTCTAGTCGATTTAAAACTATTAAAAATAAACTAAAGGCATAAAATAATCAAAAACTAATGTAAATCACCTTACTAGCTCCCCCTCCCAATCACTTGGGTTTTTTGTGGGTTGCTACTTACTGGACCCACTTGAAGGTGAGAAACAATCCCTCAGGGAATCGGGTTATGGCCTCTGCTGGCGATTTTGGTTGTGAAGTCACTTCCTGTTTGTTAAATTAGAACAGGAAGTGGAAACTTGCATTCTGATCAGGTGTGGGATTTGCAAGCTGTCATGGCGATTTGGGACACTAAACCACCCAAAAGTCCTTATCATGGTTCATAAAACTTAAACAAAAAGCTGAGTGGTGAAATACTGAAGGCCACCTGGACACACATTCTCACCATTTCCACACCTATGCTTTAAGAGCCCCTTGTGGATTGCTACTTCCCGTACGCTCTTGACAGGAAACTATCACCGTAATATATGGTCACCAGTTCTGTCGGTGATTGGCTGAACAATTACTTCCTGTGTTTCATATTGGAACAGGAAGTTTCATCTTTCGGCACCCGGGTTAGGTGTGGATAATTGGAGTAGTAAGGGCTGATGATGGGGGTTGACAATGAGTGTTTGATGTGCACACCTCCACCGAGACATGTGTCACGTCGATTGATGTGGTGCCGATATGCTGTTCAGCACCCATATGGGCTCAGATAAGGCACTGTTAAATTTCCGAAATAATGGTTCCTGGCCACATCTCACAAAACATCCGATTAATGGGAGGTTTTTGTTGATATTTCAGCACGTTTAAACCCACATTAAGGACCTTGGACACAATTCAGAGACCATGAGGGTTGTGTTTTCAAGCAATGGGTGTTCATAAGTGTCTATACTACCAGGTGGAGGTCCGTGGTCTTCCTGCTCCCAAATAGGACAGTTCACCTGACGGTGGTTCCTGAAACGGTTCACTCCAGAATCTTGAGACTTGTGAAAAACTTGTGCTGGAATCATTAGTTGAGGTTGTGAAAGTTCCTCTGTAAGTTTTTTGTCATCTTCTAGGACAAATCCTTTTCATAGTTGGTATGTAGGTTAATTGTACCCTACACAAATGCAGATGTGACCTTGTGTCTTGTGTGTTCGGGCAGCATGTTATAGAACAGGAGGAGCTGAGCCGATTGTACACAGTGTCCTATCTACAGGCAGCATGTTATAGAGCAGGAGGAGCTCAGCTGATTATACACAGTGTCCTATCTGCAGGCAGCATGATATAAAGCAGGAGATGCTCAGCAGATTGTACATCATGTCCTATCTGCAAGCAGCATGTTATAGAGCAGGAGGAGCTGAGCAGTTCTGCAGACAGCATCCTTTATGATGAAAGTCACACACTAAGGACTTTCTCTTCGACTCCTATACCTTGAATAAATCTTTTTCCTGCAAATCTGCTCGGCTCTACGTTGAACTCCCTTTAATGTGACATTAACAGTGTGTTTTGTCCTCGCGACACATTGAAATCCTATAAATCTTGTAACAATAAAGCCTTTTCTTTTTTTATTGTCCCCCCAAAGCTGTGGACGGCTTAAGTGACTTTATGGGCGAGCAGTCGATGCTCCATGAACTTCTCTTCGCCTTCATCAGAGCCGGAAAATACAGCGAGGCCGAGAAGATCGCAGAGGTGAGTCTGGTAACCGCTCTTCCTCTAATCACAGGGTCACGGAGCGGCCATGTTTAATTGGAACGCATTTATTATGGTAACCTTTAATTATGCCTTCGTCCACTTCATATTAATAGAATATAGCTTTAATAATGGGAAGGCCGGAATAAAGAGAATAGGACGAGCTTAGTTGGCCGGCTACATAAGTAACTTCTCTATCAGTGTAATTATAGACGAGGAGCCGCGGTCTCATCTGCGTTGCGAATCTGTCTCCTTTTACTCGGCGTGGTCAGCCGGAGAGAGGAAGAAAACATGGATGAATTAGCATAAAGTCAATCTTGAATTGTGGAACAATTAAATTATAGCAGCATTCCTGGGTGTAAAGTTGTCTAATCCTCCGAGCTAAGGAATTCTTTGTAGGGACTTAAAAGCTCCGGAATTTAATTTGCGTCCGTCCTTGCTAAGATTTAGCCGTTGCGCTTGTCTTCGAGTTAATCAGCCCAAGTGCTGACGGCTAAAACGTTTGGGATTTTCATTTACCAGGATTTTTTATTTTTGTTTGTCTTTTATTTTTATTGTCCCCTCCCGCCGTGGGTAAGCAGCTTATAGGAAAGGGGCTAGGTGACAAATTTGGTCTGCTAAGGGCTTAGTATATTTTATCTGGGGCCTGATTGAAATTCTCCTTCCTGAAACTGATAAGTCGGAAGCTGGAGAGAAGTGCGCAGGGTGTAATTATGTGCCGCCACTTTTATTTTTTATATATGGTATTTTTTGTCCCAAAGCACTTGGGGTTATTTTTCTAAGGGGTGTTGTTGTACGTTATTGGCACAATGGTCGGATTTGTAATTGTGTCTTCTCCTGATCTTCCCAGGGCATTAAAAGTAAAAGGACATTCAATTATAAGACGGCGCGGCTTTAGTTTAAAGGCTTTTTATTACGGATACAGATTTTCTGTAATTGGTTTATTATAATTTTTAGATTATAAGGCAGTCAGTTGCTGCTTTCTGATAGATAGTGTAGACTAGTGCGGCTTTATACACAGTGGGCCTCATTTTATTAAGTGTCTGAGAGGAAAACTCACGGCAACCTATTACAGCGCAGCATTCATTTTAGAAACGGCTGTGGGAAAATGATAGCTGAGCTCTGATTGGTTGCCCTGGGCAACCAGAACAGGCACTGTTGATAGATCTCCCCCAGTGAGTCTAATGTACTGTATGGAATTGCTTCATTATGGGCCAGATTTTTTCTCTGGCTGGAGATCTGCTGTACGAAAAAAATTGCCATACTGCGGGGTTTAACATTTTGTGCAAAAAGTGTGGAGCAATTTCGACGCCTAAGGGTGATGGCACACGTGGTGTTTTCAACGCGTTTTTGGCACTTTTTTAAGCAGTCTGTCAAAAAACGATGCGTTTTTTGACCAGTTTGAATTAAGATAATTGGTCAAACCTATCAAAAACGCATGCGGTTTTTTAACTGGCTGCTTAAAAACGGGCCAAAAACGCGTGCAAAACGCCACGTGTGCCATCACCCTAAGTGTGTACACATATAATTATAAATCTCCATTACCATAGTAGAGAAGGCGGCCACCAACTAGGACCGCTACGGCTCATGGTGACTAATGTAGGCTATTTATTGGAGTATTACCATTTTGTGACAGTACAGCATAGCCGAGACACCTATGAAGATGATATGTAATAATATGGTTGGACATTAAAGGGAACCTGTCAGCAGCTGATTGACTTATAAACAACCAAATGGGCTTTATATGGGCTTTTGATGGTTTTCTGAACGTTATTAAGGGCAAACGCTGCCTTTATCTAGAAAAATAGTCATATCCAGGGACTGCTACAAGTCAGGGGGGTGGGGTTTGGGTCAAGCAAGTACCCCAAGGTCGACTTGTCGGGTAACTCTTGCCTCCTTAACTCTAGCTGCTACCGGCCCTGCCTCCTGGCTCTTCATCGCCTCCCCATCCTCCTGTGGTCTTGTTTCAGACCTTACGCATGCGCAGTGTGCCTGTCCTCGCCCCTCTGGCCATGCTTGTACCCGGAGAAACGCACATGTGCCACTTTCGATCCACTGCGGCACCGCGTACCTGCTAACCTGCTCCGCTGTCAGTCGTTAAAACTGACTATTCGGGAACCTGTCATCAGGAACAAGCACAATAAACCTTACTCGCCCACCACTCCTTTGTTGAAAAATCCAAAACAAGCATCCTAGCTTAAATCTGCCCCCCCACCACCAGTAAAATGTATGTCAGAAAATATTTTGTGTCTTCGTCTATGTTGTCCCACCCGTTGCGTGGTGCATGAAATGAGAAGATCTGCAGTTACTTACACAGCGCTCACTGCTAAATTTACCATGCAGCGAGGGGAACAGCATTCTGGTAAGGACCGGAAGTGCAGAAGACTTCCTCTCTGCTCACGATTTGAAGTGACACTGAGCTGTCAATCAAAACAGGGAGGCGCGGTTCACTGGCAGTCTTGAGAAACATGACTCTTTTATTCAGAATGTGACTCGTCTATACTCTTTTACAAATCAGAAAAAGGACTGTAATAAAGGTACAAAGCCTCAGTGACAGATGATCTCAGGAGATTTAACCCTTTACTAACAGGGATTACTTGTGTGAGGGGTAAACTCTAGTGACTGGTCGTCTTTAATCAAGTCCAACATTTTGGATCCCGAGATGAAGACTTCTGCTTAGAGCTGCAGTGGTTCTTCTTGTATGGATTCTGGATTCAACCGCGAGTTTTGCCTCTTGACGCCGTAAAGGGAAAATTTTGAAGTGGGAGAGGTAATGAATTGCGCGTGTTGCCATTTGCTTGGTGATTGACTGATTGCGCTTGGCATTCACAATCGCTAATAATCCACGTGATTGATAAGGTGACATGTTTAAAAAACAGTTGTTTGGAGGAAGGTGTCAAGGAAGAATGGAGGCTTTCTACGCTTTGTTATCCCTTTTGTTCTTATGCTAATGGTATTGAGCGTATTTTGTTTCTTTGCTATTGTTCCGAGCAGTTATATATTTACAGGAATGATTTTTATATATACTGAACCAAGTCAGTTCTTTATGACGGCAGGAACAGCCATGGAAGGGAGCGCAGCAATTGTCAAGAGAATCAAAAGCTTGGAGTTGTTTAAAGGGGCTCTTGTCCTTGGCAGAAAATTCATTTTATTTCATCGTAATCTGCTCTAGACCCCCGTTACTCTTTCTAGCCTCTTATTTCAAGTGGTAGAGTGAATCTCATTGCGTGTAGAAGCCGCATTCAGTGTCATCTGCTGTTATGACAATTATTTAGCTTCTGGAGAATGCAGTAGATTGCCGGTAAGCCGGAGGTCTTCTAGAAGATTCCATGGGGTGACACATTTCACAGATTTCCATTAGTCGGTGACAAACACTTGTATTTTAGGGCAACTAGGAGATGCTGGCACTTGAACCTAGAATCGTAGTATTCTTCCGACTGAAAAAGATCATTTGCAATATTTTTTTCCCATGGAGCATTGCTTATTCGTAATTCTCGATACACTACTTAAACCTAACAACGCTTCATCTAAGGTTCCCCGCAACCTTTTTGGAGGAGACATGAGTGCACTTTCTTTCCTTAAGCAGAGTATTTAATTTCCTTATTTCCCATGGAGCATTGGTGATAAGTTTCCACACACCTTCTGGATCTCTTCATTGAGAACCGTCCGTTTAGTCCCATACCCTGTTTTTCAATGCTCTTTCCAAGTCCATACCTTGGCCCTGATGAAGCTCCTCTTAGAAGAGGTCAAAATTCTTCATACCAGTACCTACTTTTTCCAACAATTGCCATATTGCATGCAGACTATATATCAGCTGCTTTATATTTATAGTGTGTAGAAACTTACACTTAGAAGCTTATCCCTGTAGGGCTTAAGAATGGTAATGACTATGATGCTTTTTTGTGAGTTTGCTTATAGTGAAACCTTATCGCTTCCCTGGCCTCGGTGTGCACATGTCGAGCTAATTCTTCCCGGGGACCACATCGGCCTTGTGATTGCCTTACAAGGGCAAAATGTCATTTTAGTACTGTATAAATGTATCTAATCCTTAACAGTTAGGTGAGCTGATTACTTCCATTTTACAGTATTCACATTAAAGGGATTGAAAAAAAAAATTGCTTCTCTTCTTCCAAAAACAGCGCCAGACCTGACCAATGTTTTGTGCAGGTATTGAAGCTCAGCTGTATTGAAATGAATGGAGCTTAGTTGCAATGCCACGCACTACCCATGGTCAGGTGTGACGCTGTTTTTGGAAGAAAGCTGCTATGTTTTTCCAACCGCGGGAGAACCCCTTTAAATATAGCACTTTGAGAGTAAGCACGGCGCCAGCTCGCCCAGTAGCCCGCCTCCGGCGCCAGCTCGCCCAGTAGCCCGCCTCCGGCGCCAGCTCGCCCAGTAGCCCGCTCCCGGCGCCAGCTCGCCCAGTAGCCCGCTCCCGGCGCCAGCTCGCCCAGTAGCCCGCTCCCGGCGCCAGCTCGCCCAGTAGCCCGCTCCCGGCGCCAGCTCGCCCAGTAGCCCGCTCCCGGCGCCAGCTCGCCCAGTAGCCCGCTCCCGGCGCCAGCTCGCCCAGTAGCCCGCTCCCGGCGCCAGCTCGCCCAGTAGCCCGCTCCCGGCGCCAGCTCGCCCAGTAGCCCGCTCCCGGCGCCAGCTGGCCCAGTAGCCCGCTCCCGGCGCCAGCTGGCCCAGTAGCCCGCTCCCGGCGCCAGCTGGCCCAGTAGCCCGCTCCCGGCGCCAGCTGGCCCAGTAGCCCGCTCCCGGCGCCAGCTGGCCCAGTAGCCCGCTCCCGGCGCCAGCTCGCCCAGTAGCCCGCTCCCGGCGCCAGCTCGCCCAGTAGCCCGCTCCCGGCGCCAGCTCGCCCAGTAGCCCGCTCCCGGCGCCAGCTCGCCCAGTAGCCCGCTCCCGGCGCCAGCTCGCCCAGTAGCCCGCTCCCGGCGCCAGCTCGCCCAGTAGCCCGCTCCCGGCGCCAGCTCGCCCAGTAGCCCGCTCCCGGCGCCAGCTCGCCCAGTAGCCCGCTCCCGGCGCCAGCTCGCCCAGTAGCCCGCTCCCGGCGCCAGCTCGCCCAGTAGCCCGCTCCCGGCGCCAGCTGGCCCAGTAGCCCGCTCCCGGCGCCAGCTGGCCCAGTAGCCCGCTCCCGGCGCCAGCTGGCCCAGTAGCCCGCTCCCGGCGCCAGCTGGCCCAGTAGCCCGCTCCCGGCGCCAGCTGGCCCAGTAGCCCGCTCCCGGCGCCAGCTGGCCCAGTAGCCCGCTCCCGGCGCCAGCTGGCCCAGTAGCCCGCTCCCGGCGCCAGCTGGCCCAGTAGCCCGCTCCCGGCGCCAGCTGGCCCAGTAGCCCGCTCCCGGCGCCAGCTGGCCCAGTAGCCCGCTCCCGGCGCCAGCTGGCCCAGTAGCCCGCTCCCGGCGCCAGCTGGCCCAGTAGCCCGCTCCCGGCGCCAGCTGGCCCAGTAGCCCGCTCCCGGCGCCAGCTCGCCCAGTTGCCCGCTCCCGGCGCCAGCTCGCCCAGTTGCCCGCTCCCGGCGCCAGCTCGCCCAGTTGCCCGCTCCCGGCGCCAGCTCGCCCAGTAGCCCGCTCCCGGCGCCAGCTCGCCCAGTAGCCCGCTCCCGGCGCCAGCTCGCCCAGTAGCCCGCTCCCGGCGCCAGCTCGCCCAGTAGCCCGCTCCCGGCGCCAGCTCGCCCAGTAGCCCGCTCCCGGCGCCAGCTCGCCCAGTAGCCCGCTCCCGGCGCCAGCTCGCCCAGTAGCCCGCTCCCGGCGCCAGCTCGCCCAGTAGCCCGCTCCCGGCGCCAGCTCGCCCAGTAGCCCGCTCCCGGCGCCAGCTCGCCCAGTAGCCCGCTCCCGGCGCCAGCTCGCCCAGTAGCCCGCTCCGATCTTGCTTTCTTCCGACAGCTATGTCTGGGTTGAGATTGGTCTCCCCCCGCCCCCCCCCCCCCACCTGAACGTTGCCTAGTTGGCCGATCTTTTTATGTAGTGTTGGTTGGTATGGTTGGTTGGTATATTTCTAGGAGTGATCAATGGCTTCTTTATATTTGGACCATAGCTAGACCTGTTGGTCCTTGATAACCAAAGCCAAGGTATAAGCTATTGTTCAGCCAGGCCCAGAATGGGCCACAACCCAAATAATTACCATAACTATACCATGAACTAAAATATCAATGACAACCCTGACAACGCTCTTTTACCACTTTTTGTTCCTTCCGTATTTTAGTATTTTTACATATATTCGTTTCCAATGGCTACGGTATATAATTTTTTTTTGGTAGAGGTGAACTTGACTCTTAAGTTAGATAAGTATAGCGCAGAACAGGAGAGATTGCTTCTCATGCAGCCTGCCAGCCGGGCTCGGATGTTTGTAATTCACTCAGATGTAAGAGATAAGCTACAAATATGGACTGCTGTGCAAGCCAAGGAGATTTAGTTAATCTGACCTAGATGTTCTTTTGATGATTGAGACCCTGTCCAAGCGCAACAGTTCTCAATATCAAAATGAAATGCAAGGATATCTGCTGTTCTAGTCGTTCGTCCTTGCAATGACAGCCTTTTTCAATCAGCCGGGAACAAGAGGGAGATTTACTATATTAAGTTGTGAGGCTTTGCAGCTCTTTAGATCATTGGCATTTGGATCTGCGATGATATTGAAAGTTGTCGGTGAATTTAACTCCAGGCTCTTCGGGAAAGAGGATTAACACAAAGTGAGACCAACTTTTACAGTGTCCTTTTATTTGCCTCCGTTCTTGAACCCACCATCGTAGGTCTGACCTCCCTACAGTCTTTCCAGGTGACTCCATTTTAGGTGTCTTGGAGGCCTCCTTAGATATCGCCTGCTAATCATATCTCATTTATTACAATTTTAAGCTCTGAAGAGCCGTTCCCAATTGTCAGCATTTGGCTTGTGTGGGCTTACTTTCATGGTTTTGGTCATTAAGCACCACCAAGTAAGTCAGTCAACTGTTCAAAGAGAAGCTGTCTGCTTTTTCACCACTGGAGGTCCATCTAAGACTTCTCACCCAACCATCTAACATGGCAGCAAAGGATCCCAAAACTGCAGTCTACCGATGCACAACCTTTATTTACAGGGAACCTGTATCATACAGCACGTATCTCTTCAGGGACCTTCTAGACAGGTCGTTGTCCAACATTGGGTCTGACATCCATCTGGAACCTCAGAACATTGGCAGCTATTCTGAAGCTAATGCAAAGAGAACCCATTGATGTGACCCTTGGAGTTCCTATTGGTTAGGATTGATTAGGAGAACGTTTTTGAAAACTTTGAAAAAAAATCGACATATTCTACTGCAGATTTCGTCCTACGTGTTGCGAAGGGTGTAACCGACGGTGAAAATCTGCCACTTGTTTTACAGTATATTGAGCAATGATTTAATCGATTTGAAAAGTTGCAGATCTCTATAGATCATCGTTTCTTCTGCCTGTGGATGGAGTAATGAAAGTCCCTCTATGTTCCGAAACCTCAATGTATATGGACACCATCAAGGGCACCTGATTTGTGACACTAAACCACCCACAGGTCCTTTTGGACCAGTAGTTTAGTGTCCCAAATCGCGCTTTAGCTAGTTCTTCTGTGGCCACTATTTAAAAAAAAAAACAAAAAACTTTTACCCGTAACTCAGTCCTCTGCTTACTACACCCCGGCTTCACCGTGCATGCGCTGCGGTTATGGCTCTTGTACAGTTAGGACGGGTTCTTTGGCTTCAGTTTTTTGAATAACTTTGCAGATATGGGGAACACTCGTGATTGGTCCAATGCCTCTTTAGACCCATCTTTGGGAGAATAAAGGTTTTTTTTTTCTTGTTTTTTTTTAATAAATGCCCAGTACAAAGGGACTAGCTGAAGGACAATTTGGGTCTAGAAGGACCTGTTGGTGGTTTATTTTCCCAAGTCGCAGTTCCCTTTAAATGGTCAGTCGATGGAAAAAAGTCAGTTTTGTCGTCTTTCTATCCTCATGGTGGACCTTTCCCTGTTTACTTTAAGTGCAGTGTAATATTATGTAATACTAAAATTGTAACTTTTTTTTCCCCCAGACACCCGGCTTGAGAGCGCATCCCACCAAGATGAGTTGGTTTACAGATCGGTGCATCAGAACAAACCAGGTAGATGGATTGTACCCAGCAGTCACCACCCTCATGATCACCGGAACACGGCAATCCAGTTTCTTCTAATTTATGGAGCATGCTCAACCTGATGCTACTCCAACTAAGGAGAAACTGGACCCCTATTCTCTTATTTGGTCTAAATTCAACAGTCCGATTGTAATCATCTATCCTCCAGCTAAAGGATCACAATGGAACTTGGGGCCAAAACCTTCATAGATTTTTGTCTGATCCCCTCTAAAATGTGCACCCTGTGATCCTAATTCCGAGCCCCTTTATTGCAGAATTGAGACTAATAATCCCCAACCTAATTTGCCTGGAATTGGGCTCATGGTTCCTCAGAAAACTGCAGCTAAGACAGTTCCTTTTTTTGGTAGCTTCAGAAAAATTTGCCAATATACTATATAATATACTAGTCCTGTAACCCCTTTATTGTGGGTTGGGATACCTTGATAGATGGCAGATTAGGTACAATGGTCTGGCTTATATTACCTGCCTTGGGAAGTGATGTATCAACTAATGTTATCCTGAAATTCTTTCTTTTTTTTTTTTTTACAGGTGGAATTGTTGGAGAAATGTGTAGACATTTCCCAGAAACTATTTGACAGCAATAGGGAAGACTTGTACTATCAACTATTCAAAATATATGGTGGGTGTTATTCATAGATATAGTAACCAAATCTTCTTTCCTTAAATATGAAAATGATGTAAGTTCCTAGCTTTATACAGGAAAGGCTATGAATATCTGTTGGGCGGGGGCGGTCCTACATCTGTGTTCTCCGCCTATGAGGAGCTGAGTGACTCTGAAATTCCCATATTCTTTGGAGAGACATTTAAGATTGTCAATTCATAAAGTGGTGGTGTTAGTAATTAGTGGTGGGTTCCCATTCTGTTTGTTTTTGCATGATATTGGGATGCACCCGTTCAGGGTATGTAGGGTTTTCGTGAACCGGACTTGGTTGTGTCTGGCATGGCAATGTGGCGTAACATCTGACACAAGTTTTGGCCAATTCTGCACAAACTTTTTTAGCTGTACGAGAAGATCCAAGATCAATGCAATGATGCGTAAGGTAGGAATTCTGTGGACTAAGGGCATCATTTACATGTGGAAGAAGCAATGTTTGTTCACTAGTTTAGGGAAGGATTCTTTACAGTAATTGTAGTCAGACTTGGTTTCTCCCAGGTTCTTATAACAGTCATATCTTTATGTTACAGACAAAAATAACAACTGGGAAAAGACAAAGATCGCTTGGTCCAAAATGAAGGAGGAAAACATCCTACCCCAAGAGACGACACTGGCCCTCATTAAAGGGATATTTAAAAAGAATGGACAAGATATTGATGTTCACATCCCGGAGGTAACATTAAATGCTTCAAAGTGTGAATTGTGGTTAAAGTTAAGATTCCTGTTGACAAGGGATTCCTTGTCCAGAATTTAACTCATTTAAACTACTGGCCCCCTTTCTAAAATTATTTTTATCCAAAATCTACTCCAGATCTGAAAGTGAGCTGAAAAGAGTCATATTTTGAGTCGTATGAGTAACTTTTTGAAGCTGTGGGTGAAGAATCCTTTGACTCCCCTATCTTAAGTTCTGTAGTAGTTAGAAACATCTTGGTGTGAAATTAAAGATAAAAATTTCATATTTCAGATCATCCTTGTGGTTCTGTGAGCTACATGACAGATATTGGCAGTTAAAAACCGGAACCAAGAGCCAAATTTTATATCAAAGAATTATTTCTTAGATTTAATATGACGCCAAAAGTATCGTTCAGGCACTACAGAACTCAAGATGTGAAGCCTCAGAAGCTATTCTTACCCTGCAGCTTCTGAAGGTGACTCATCTCAGGCAAAATATGACTCTTCTCTGCTTGTTTTCACATGACTCTTGTTGGAGATTTTTTTTTTTATAGGTAAGTGAGATAACATGCATGAGGGAATTCTAGAAAGGATATTTTATACCCTACCTGAGGGGCTAGATTAAAATCTAGCGTCAAAATCCATCATGATAAACTAGGGACATTACTCATAAATCCAGGCACCGTGACTGTGGTAACCTTATATTTTCCATGGCTTTCTCCCTTCTAAAATCAACTTTTAAAGTTATGCTAATAGGACAGGCTCTGAGGGGCATTAAAAGAGCCCCTCCGGGCTAAAGATTCACAGGTAGGTACCCTGTGTAGAAGCCCCACCCCTACACAGAGGAGAATCTAGTGGAGGAGTAAATTGCTGAGGCAGCAAGGGGTGCATCCTCTGCTTGCTGTTATCTCACACTGCAGGAGGGGAGAGGCGAGCTTATGCACAGTAACGGCGCATTTAGCTGCAACTCGGAGTAGCTTTAATAAGGCCCCCTTAGTTTCTGGCTCATTAACATAATTGTAAAAGTTGATTTTAGAAGGAAGGATACCATGTATAACAAATATAAGAAGATTACCCCAGTCACGGTGCCTGGATCTATCAGTAAGTGTCCCTGGTTTATCATGGACAAGGATATTTATGGTAAAATCTTGTGACTGGTTCCTTTTTAGGTTTATTATGATAGAGGAGTAACATTTTTATTTATTTTTCTTCCTTTGTTTTAGCTTGAGAATATGCCTAAATCAGTCCGAAAATCTGGTACACGGGTCATAGACTTATGCAGGGAAGGCAAGATTACAGGTTTGTATTCCATGTCTTCATCTTTCATCTTCAGGGGTTTCGGTAAATAAGATCCTTGTTTGGGTAATTACCTGTATATGGTACCTGGGCCGTGTTATGGTTGTGGCATGGGGCTGTTTTCTATGTAGCCCCATATGAATCCTGCTACCAGTACATTTACCTACTCCTCCAAGTGTTAAGGTGCGACCATTCAGAGTGTCGTCCCGGCTCATCATCCCAATCTTTGCTATAAATGCTCCCACGCGTTTCAGTCTGGATTGCGGTTTCAATGAAGTGTTTGTTGCGGCGCAGTCTCGCTCTGGTGGGTTATCTGTGCGAGATGTATGGCTAGCGTCGTTTTAAAATTTCAGATTTTCCTTTCATAACCTGACAGTTTTTGTGAATATGTGAAATAAAACTATTAATCAGTCAAAGAAGCGCAGAAACACTCCCCCCCCCCCCCTTTTTTTTTTTTCGTTTAAAGGAAAGATTGCAAAGAAAATGTTCCTATTTTATATCTGCGTGTGCCGTCTTTGTGTTGTTTTTAACCCTCACCCACCCTCAACATAGAGCAACTCATCCTCATTCGCTATCATTTGGTGCTGCGTTGCATTTCCATTGCCACCTTGTGGCCTAAGGCCCTGTTCATACAGCTATTTTCAGACCATAACTTACTCTCTGCAATATTTGCAGGTCCAAATACTGCCCCAGGACCTGGTCTCAATGTGAAATAGTCATATATGATGCTAGGAAGAACTACAGCCCAGTATGGAAAACGGAACAGTATGGAGGTGTCGTGCTATGGGAACACGGGGACTCCTGGAATCTTTATATGACGATGTCAAACGTCTGGGCCCCCTTTCCCCACCGCCCTTTATCTATTGAGATGCTCCGGTCTCTTGGTAGATGCGGGCCCGATATTGCCAGGTTGGACCTACTTTAGACCAGGTCTGATCTGGCGGAGATTTCTGCTATAGCCTCTGATGGTTTTCCATTCAAGCACCTGTCCACCCTGTGTGCATAGAAATCTCTCCAAAGTGGTGTAGAAGGGGAGATTTGCATGTCTTATCCACCAGAAAACTAGCTGAGAACTCATATATCCCACCCCCCATTGTATTTGACTTTTTTGGCCATTGTGTAATTCCTCCTTTTTCCTCTGGGAGTGCTGTTGGGATGTTGAACACTTAAGAACAGGTTCTTCTTTAGTTTGCAGTTTAATTGGGAAATGTTCAAGATGTTCTTTATTACAATAAAAGATTGTGCATAACTCGTTACCTCCAAACAATGAATGAGATTGTAATGTGGCGAATTACACTAGTGGATTATAATACAGGTGGTTTTTGTTGGCAGAGACCCAGGCATTCTAGGTGGCCCATGGCCATCAAATCGCCAACCAAATTTTATACTCCAAAGGAGCTTCACCCATGAAATCCTCGTACATCTGTCTGTTCCTGCTCTCAATATACATGTACACAAGAGTCATTTTATGACTTTTTGAAGGTCCTCCAAAGGTCCTTAAACCATAGATTGAAAGCAGGAAGAAGGAACCCAAGAATTCTAGTACCATATGTACGAAGTAAATTCTGGACTTGTAGCGGCTATAATACTCATACAGCCCAGCGCAGTCTTAATTCCGCCATAACTCGGACCGAAAAATTCATTTTAGACTGTCACTTTTCAACTTTGACTTAAATCAGATACGGTATTTCTGCTGATTTCTGTGAGTGGGTGAATCAAAATATAAATAATATGCACTCACCGGCCACTTTATTAGGTACACCATGCTAGTAACGGGTTGGACCCCCTTTTGCCTTCAGAACTGCCTCAATTCTTCGTGGCATAGATTCAACAATGTGCTGGAAGCTCCTCAGAGATTTTGCTCCATATTGACATGATGGCATCACACAGTTGCCGCAGATTTGGCGGCTGCACATCCATGATGCGAATCTCCTGTTCCACCACATCCCAAAGATGCTCTATTGGATTGAGATCTGGTGACTGTGGAGGCCATTTGTGTACAGTGACCTCATTGTCATGTTCAAGAAACCAGTCTGAGATGATTCCAGCTTTATGACATGGCGCATTATCCTGCTGAATGTAGCCATCAGATGTTACAGGGTACATTGTGCTCATAAAGGGATGGACATGGTCAGCAACAATACTCAGGTAGGCTGTGGCGTTGTACCAAGGGGCCCAAAGAGTGCC
Organism: Engystomops pustulosus; assembly: GCF_040894005.1. Lineage (NCBI taxonomy): Eukaryota > Metazoa > Chordata > Amphibia > Anura > Leptodactylidae > Engystomops > Engystomops pustulosus. The sequence goes on along the minus strand of NC_092413.1, from coordinate 21,959,362 downwards.
AAGAAAATATTCCCCACACCATGACACCACCACCACCAGCCTGAGCCGCTGATACAAGGCAGGATGGATCCATGCTTTCATGTTGTTGACGCCAAATTCTGACCCTACCATCCGAATGTCGCAGCAGAAATCGAGACTCATCAGACCAGGCAACGTTTTTCCAATCTTCTACTGTCCAATTTCGATGAGCTTGTGCAAATTGTAGCCTAGGTTTCCTGTTCTTAGCTGAAAGGAGTGGCACCCGGTGTGGTCTTCTGCTGCTGTAGCCCATCTGCCTCAAAGTTGGACGTACTGTGCGTTCAGAGATGCTCTTCTGCCTACCTTGGTTGTAACAGGTGGCGATTTGAGTCACTGTTGCCTTTCTATCAGCTCGAACCAGTCTGCCCATTCTCCACTGACCTCTGGCATCAACAAGGCATTTCCGCCCACAGAACTGCTGCTCCCTGGATGTTTTTTCTTTTTCGGACCATTTTCTGTAAACCCTAGAGATGGTTGTGCGTGAAAATCCCAGTAGATCAGCAGTTTCTGAAATACTCAGACCAGCCCTTCTGGCACCAACAACCATGCCACGTTCAAAGGCATCAAATCACCTTTCTTCCCCATACTGATGCTCGGTTTGAACTGCAGGAGATTGTCTTGACCATGTCTACATGCCTAAATGCACTGAGCATCCGTTTTTCTTTTGTAGTAATAGAGTATTTTATCAGATTTTTTTTTTTTTTTTTAAATGTAAAACTTTTTGTATAATTCTTTCTTTTAACCGTTTTCCAGCTGTTAAGGCGTTCTCTCACTACTTGACCTTCCACCCGCTCGATCCATCCGATGCCATCATATATGTTTTTATTTTTGTGTTTCCTTTCAGAGGCATTTGCCGTATTTCAAGAAGCCGAGCAAAGTAACGTCCCGTTGACCAACAGGACGTACACGAGTCTTATAAAGGCGCTGGTGAGAGAAGGCTTACTGAGCGAGGCAGCGGAGGTGGAGGCTGTGTAAGTCTGGAGGGTTATGGTGCTTATAGTCTTTGTGTTGTGACTTGAAGTATCGATGGCCAGATGTGGATCTAGCAGAGCTAAATACGTTAGAAGCAGCATAGTTTACTATAAATTTTAACTTTGCTTCATCTGATCAATTTAAAGGGGTTTGTCAGTGAATAGAATGGTGTCCAAAGGTGGACTGCAGTGGATCGGTAACATAAACTGTTCTCGCTGCATACCTGCCGTTCTGAGCTATTGGTTTACTCTAGTAGCCCCACCCCTGCGGTGCTTCACTTCCTGTTTATCTGCAACCACAGCAGTTTAGGTGAAGCTTCTTGTGCCTGTCACTGTTTTATCCACCAGTGGACTCGCTGAGCTCCCGTAGGGTTTTCTGTGACCAGACTGAAAAACTAGGTCCCTGGTTTGACCTGCATTTACCAAAACCTTGAACCTGAATGACGACCCCAAGCAATGTGGAGTCCCGTGGGTGGAGTTACTCATCAGGCATGTGTCCTGCCGCTCCATTCATTAGTACGGGGGTATAGTGTTTGGCTATCTACGACTTTCGCATGGACCATGAATTGGAGTGCCACAGATAGCTGAGTGATATCCTCCGTTTATTTCGGACTGCTCCCGTGGTGTTGAATGGAGCGGCAGGACACATTCTTTACCTGCTACTCCACCCACTAGTGAGAATGGACCCTCCTTTCTCTTGGATTGCTGGAGGTCCATTTTTGTGATCATGGAGGTCCCAGCAGTTAGACCCCTCACCAGTTAGCTTGTTTTCTCTTATTCCTTATCCATTAAACTACTAGCTCCTCAGGTAGGGGATGAATTTTTTTTTTGTTTTTTTAAGAGTTTCCTCTTTTCTGTGAAATTCTCATCCTTTTACCTATAAAAAAAAATAAACTCCCCCAAAAGTCAAATTGGACATTTCTCACTCTATTTTCACATGAGGTGAGTCAAGTTTAGTGGTTGCAGGGGGGTGTCACGGCAGAAGCCCCTATGACTTGTTCTATAGCACCTGTAAACATGCTTTTTCTTTCAGATTACATCCCGCTTAGTTCTGTGAGCTACAGAACCAGAAATACAGGCAGCAAAAGATCAAGTTCCATCCTATTTTGTAACTGCCTGTATATCCACTCTTGTAGCTCAAGGAACCATGAACCTGATGGGATCTGAACAATTCGATTTTTTTTTTTCTTTAATATGACTCAAAAAGCATGTTTCTAGGCTCTGAAAATGCAACCTTTGCGACCACTAAACTTGACTCGTCTCCTATGAAAGTGGGATGAGAAGAGTCATGTTTGTCTGGCTTCGAGGGAGAATTGTTTTTTATAGGTAAATGGCAAGATTTCACATAGAAGAGAGAATTCTAGAACAGAAATTTGTTGCTGTACCTTAGTTTAGTGGGGTAAAACCTGGTGACCGGTTCCCTTTAAGAATAAAGACAACTATTTTCTCAGTTCAGTGTAATTATGTCACAAGTGAGTAGACCCCATTTTTATAGGATATAGTCTATCCCATCTATCATAGATAGTTTGTGCACTTAGATCCTTGTGTAGAGCTTCGGGGCGCAGTAGCAGATTTTGTCGAATGTCTAATGACTTCCCTGTCGTCCGCGAGGGCCATGAAATTAGATGTAGTAGTACTGGAATGAAAGATTAGGTCTGTAATAGTGGCTAACATCTATTTAATCACAATGAAGATTGAAAGATTGGGGGGGGGGGGGGGGGGGATGTAAATCCCACGTTACATGTAATTTACAGCCTCCTGCGTGAAATGTTGATTTAAGGCCTTTGACAGATGGGGCCCAAGTAAGAAGTGGAACTGAGCAATGAGTGCTTAGGCAGGGATTAAGAGGATTGCTCCGTACAGTAAGAAAATCCTGCGTCCAATGACTATGGCTGACCCCCCAGAGGCTGAAAGTGACTGAGAGGACGAGGGGGGGGGGGATAGTCCTATTCTGTCCTCCACAAAGGATTTTGTAGGGATTGATGAGAATAATTTAGCAGTGACCCTGCTTACTTCTCAATCTGCTCAGCGCATAAGTTTGAGTAGGTAGAATAGACTGCTCAGTTGGTTTCGCCTCAAGACGATCAGAGCGATTTATCTCGATTTTGTTGATATTCTAAATGACAATGACCCGGTAATCCCTCGTTACTCTCACTGCTTTCCCTGCCAGATGAGATTGTGTGTTTTTTTTTTTTTTTTTTTTTTTTTTTTTTTTTTTTGCTCTTGTTCAATCTAGAGATGAACTTTTTGCCAAAGTTTACACCCGGATTTCATTAGTGGTCGGGGCATCTGGCAGATGCTCGAAAACAGATGCCGTTGCAAGCTAGACCCTCTTCTTCTTTCGAAACACCCCCCCAATCTCGACATTTACCCAAGGCTACGGCATCTACCGGCAGCAGACTCTTGACGGCAGCCACGAAACATGGAAAATCCTTGTCTAACAAAAATATCAAAATTTATCCACCATATTAAGTGGTACCGTATATACTCGAGTATAAGCCGACCCAAGTATAAGCCAAGGCCTCTAATTTTACAACAAAAACCTGGTAAACCCTATATTTTTTTACTCGAGTATAAGCCGAGTTTGGGTTTGCAGCACATTTTTTTTGTGCTGAAAAACTAGGCTTATACTCGAGTATAAATAATTCAGTGTATAAAACAGAGGAAATATGGGGGAGGGTATATAGATAGATAGATAGATAGATAGATGGATATATAAATAGATGGATATAGATATACAAAAATATTGCTCAGTTTTACTATTTTATAATTAGCGTAAAGGATGATGAAGGGGGTTATGTGACACCATCTCGCCCCCGACAAGACATAACAGGCGCGGTTATTTTAATCCTCTAATATGTCGACGTTCTCGAATCTAAACCGATTTGTTTAAATTTAAAAAAAAAAATTAAAAATATAAAATCTTGTTCTCCCATTTGTTTCCTTTTTTTGTCGCTCATTTCCAACTTTTTGTCATCTGTCAGATTTGGGAGGGAAAGAGAAAGGGAGAGAGGGGGAAAAAAAATTAATTTATTCCCGCGTCCCCCCATTGACAGGATAGCACAAAAGCTTGTCTCCAGGTCGATATTTTCCGGCAATATTTTTAACATATGAACAGTAGTTTTTTTTTTTTGTGTGTAATTTCACCTCGGAGCTCAACCGTTTATTATCGTATCAGAAGCATGTCAGTAATTCCCTTTTTCTTCAACGTCTGCCTCTTTTTTAGCGCCAAGAACCGCGTCAGGAACTACAGCCTGAGGGGTACAGCCAGTAATCTCCTCATCGAAGAGCAAGTTAGGCGGGACTGTTTGAAAGGTATGTCACAATGCTTGACCTTTACGTCACATTAATGCCTCTGTAGATTTTTCTTGTAACGCCCTTCGAATACTTGGATAAAGGAGTCCATTTAGCAAATTACCTGCTTATCAAGAGCCTTTTGTGGTGGCGCGGGGAGACGTAAATTACTGTACATGCATTTATAATACATCTTGAATATGAATGTACTTGTCATCTGACCACTTAGTCCGGTTTCCATTCCATTTAACACAAGATGTTGTTTTTTTTTTTTTTTTCTTAAGATGAAGCGTTGCTCTTCAGACATGCAAAATTTGTGTTCTCCAAGCCGGGGAGAAAAGGGGGGGGGGGGGGTCTGGCACGGTACACGCTTTCAGCAGTGTTAAAATTCACAGCACAAGTCGGTTTTGATTTTTGCAAATTAAGATCCTTTAATGCCAGTGAACAATTCCGTAGTAGTAGTTTCAATTTTTTTTTTTTTTATTATTTTATATTTCTTTCTGTGAAATTTTTTCCATCGAGTTAAATTGAGTGGTAAATGTGTGTGATTATGCGCCAAGTAATTGTGGTATTGATTTAAGGAAAAAACTTGGTAATGTATATATAATTTTTTGATGGTTTCTGATGCTGAGGTGTTTTTTTTTTTTCCCACCCTGCTTGTTTTGGTTTTTAATAACCGGTAGAAAATTTCGTCTGGTGAGAGTGACTGACGGCTGCTAATTGAGTCTTGGCCTACTGAATTTTGCCTTTGATACATAAAAGTAATATCACGATCATAGACGAGGTTTCGAGAGGGTTGATGTTGCCATAGATGGTGGTATAAATGGCGAGCTCTGATGTCATTGTTATCATTCTGATGTCATGGCTTCCAAGGAGAAAAATGTCAAGGAGATAAAGATGAGGGAGACTTATCAGAAATGTCTGAGGTAAAACTGTTCAAGTTGCCCATGGACCAATAAACCAATAAGAGCTCAGCTTTAATTTTATAAACAGTTGTGGGTAAAAGGAAAGCTGAGATCTGATTGGCTGTCGTGGGCAACTCTAACTGTTCTGATAAATCTCCACCTATGTAGTAGTGTATGAGAGCAGACGAGTCTGAGGTGAACTGTTCTAATGTCTATGACAACCAATAAGAGTTCAGCTTTCATTTATCCACAGCTTTTTATCAAATTAAATCTAAGCTCTGATTGGTTGCCATGAACAACTAGAACAGTTTTACCTCAGACGTTTTTGAGAAATCTCCTTCGCTTGTGACATGCCATATTGCATCTCGTACTACCCAAAGGAAGAAGTTTGGGTCAATGCATAGGCCTTAAAACAAATGTGGCAGCCTCTGTAGGCGTTTTGTGTGTCGGGCCATTTGTTTTCTCCAGAACTGCTTTGGCTCTTAAAACCCCAGTGGGCTCAAATTTGTGCCCATATTTCCTGGGCATCATTGAAGAGTTTTCTTTATCTCCACCAGAGGTCAAATTAAGCATTACAAATTACTATAGGAATGGCCTTGCAGATTGACAGATGCTGTGTGTTCCCTTACTCCATTGAATTTAGGATCCCTCTCTTAGAAGAATATCTAGAAAATGGCTCTTCTAGACTGGATAATGTTAAAGGGGAAGTCCATAATCAATCTTTCCCCTAGCGCCGGGATTGCTGATTGTGGGATCCCCAGTGGTCCGCTTCGGGGTCGGCTGAATGTTTCAGTAGCCCCCTGGGCGACAACGCCTCAGTAGGCCCCTTTGCAGTGAACTCATGTGGCAGCATTAAAAATTTGGAAACCAAAATAGTCTCCTATTCCCTAAAATATTCCCTAGTTTATCATCCCAAACGGCCCCCTCATGGTTATTTTATGTAAGCACCCCCTCATTTCTTTGGCCCCACAGCAGATCTGGGCCCTGGCACTTGGCCAGGTATGCCCAGTACTGGCATCAGCCCTGGTCTGCTTTACTCATAAATGAAGGAAAATGTAGACAGCGTACCCTTCACAGTTGTATCAGATGAGGAGGGTGCACACAGCTCACTGACTTTACATATCCCTGCTGCTCTATTGATCATTATGGCACAGCCCTGCTGCTCTATTGATCATTATGGCACAGGGATAACTGAGTGCATTTCTCCCGTCAGTGCCATAGTCCATTCATTTAGGGTACAACAGACCCCCTCTTCTTGTGAACTGTAGGGGTCACACCTCTGGGACCTCAACCAATAAGCAAGTAATCCCCTGTCCTGATATTTGTTGTGACTGGACAACCCCTTTAAGATAAACAAACATACCATGGTCAGTTTCTCAGTCCTTTATCTATATACCCAGTGGGGTACTTACACATCCATGTGGTCAGGATATGATCTTGGGACCTTGTTGCTTTTAGTGTTTCACCAACTTTAGTGATGCTGATTTCTATACTGTGCATCTGCATCTTCATCAGACGTAATCCTGAGCTTGCGGAGTTTCCCTGCCCATCCTGCTTTGACACTCCAACCACTGATTGACAGTATTCTCCCTATTACCATTCATGGGGAGAAAGCTGTCAATCAGCCATGCAATCACTTACAAGTCAATAGCTGCAACCTATAAACCTGGAAGACTACTCTCTTTAGAACGTTGTTAGTAGAGATGAGTAGACCGGAGGTATGTTTTGACAGGGGGCGTCCGCCATGGCCAATCAGAACTGGGGCTAGTATCGCCAATCCGGCAGTATGTCCGGGACGCGCACACTAACGTTGGGTCCACTCCTCTCTAGTTGTACGCGCTGCTACTAAGTGTATCAGACATAGAGGTAAATCCTCACTAGGTCGTGCTGCATTCCGAAATTGATTTTGCTACACTAAGTTCTGCTTTATTGCAATTTGCATTTTATAATTATCGCAGGTTATTGCTAAACCCCTGACACCCGTATAGACCTATATCACGCAGAAGTCGCCAGCGTTTATCACGGAACGACCCCCGTTTAATGTATTTGCTGTGCAGATAATGAAGTGTTCTCCTCTGATAGTAGCCTCCGCCGGCGCCGTCTGACGCCATATCATTTCTGAAAGTGATAGCTGTTTATCATAACGCGGATCCATTATTTGTGTTTTTCACATAAATATGAACCGGCCATTAATACAATTTATCTGGCACCCGCTTTTGTGTCATTTGTGCTTTTTTTTCCCCGGATTTCAAAGTGCACCTCCAGCATTTGCCAGGAATACATTATCACTGGGCGAAAAGAAAAAAAAAACTTCTTTCCATTGACATGGAGTGCATCGCTGCTTTTGTGCTGTGACTTTGTCAAATGCTATCAGAGGCTCCGTGCAAAGGAAAGGGGGTGGGGGGGATGGATAGAAATTCCATATTGCTTCCTCAGCAGCTCGCCCCATGCTCTGCCAGTTCCATCATTAAGTTCTAATCTCCGGCGCTCACGACATTTTTCTGCAAGTCGCTAATATGACAAACAACAGAGCAAATTCTAATCACTTGTCCGCTTGTCTCTTCTGTTTTGCAGGGTCTTGTGATCTGTGATTGCTCCAGCGTTTTTATCTTGTGCCTCTTCTTTCCTTTTTTTCCACCCTCTTCAATAGATGCGCTAGTCACTCTGCAGACAATGCTGGAAAATGGCAGCCGGCCCATGCGTCCCTCATTAAACAAACTCGTCAATGCTCTGGCTCTGAGTGGAGACATGCCAGGCCTCGAAAAGATAAAGGAGTTAAGTCAGCGCCATGAATTGCCCGCCCAAGGGCTGCCAGAAAATCTGAACACCTGTGTGGTGTTGGCCCACCTGAAAAAGTAAGTCCATGGACCAGGGATGTAGACGGTGCACCCTACCGCTTTATTACTCTACCCGATGTATCGATAAATTCTTCTTCTGGCAATTGTGTAGGTCTGTTTACTGCCAACTCTTCTGGAACTATTGTCATATCTGCTCCTCATCCTTAAAGCAATTTTTAATCCTCTATTGAATTGACTACCCTTTAAAGGGAACCTGTCACCAGGTTTTACTTCACTAAACTCCCTGCGGTTAGGGAGTGAAATTTCCTTTCCAGAATTCCCTCTTTTATGTGAAATTTCACCTGTCTACCTATAAAATATTTCCCCCAATGTCGGGCAATTATGACTCTTCTCATCCCATTTTCACAAGAGATGAGTCAAGTTTAGTGGTTGCAGCGGTAGTGTCTATTCAGAATCCCATATCTTTGGTTCTGTAGTATCTAGAAACAAGCATTAAATGTCATATTAAAGATAAACCCTAAGCCACCAGACTTGGGGTTCTGTTAGCTACAGAACTGGATATACAGGCGGTTAAAAAAAAAATCGGCAGAAACTCTATATCTGCAGCTCATATTTCCCACTAAGCATTAAGCTGCCTGGTTTTGTATCTTACAGAGCCAAAAGCCTGAACTGATCCAAAAGATGATATTCTTATCTTTACTATGACACCAGCAGCCTGTTTCTAGGTGCTATAGACCCAAAGATAGGGGTGTCTGTAGTGACACTACCCCTACGGCCTCTAAACTTGACACATCTCATGTGAAAATGAGGTGAGGAGTCATTTACGTGACTTCAGGGAGATTTATTTGCATGAAATGGGTGAGATTTCACATAAAAAAGGGAACTCTAGAAAGGACATTTCATCTCCTACCTAAAAATTAGCTGCTTGGTGCCCGATGGGCGGGGCTGTTTCTGTTGGTGCACCTGATATTCTTTCTTCTTGTAGTCCATTCTGCAGAGGGGGGCTGTTGCTTGGCACTTGGCAGAAAGTAAAGAAAAAAAAAACGGGTGCAGCATTAGAAAGCTCCGCCTTTGGTGCACAGAGAAGCTCATTTGCATAAAGATGATGACTACTTTTTCTCTATAATGACAAATTATTATGAAATAGCAAAGGGATGTCTGGAAAGCTTGTAGAGGGTCCTGCACCATGCTGATTTTACTTATGTTAGTTATGAGGTGGAGACCCCCTTTAAGACCCCAGATGACTGTACAAATTGGGTGTGATCTTCATTTTTTATGACCACCCCATACATTTTCAGCGTTAAAGCAGTTTACTGTTGTCTGTAGGGAAAGACATGCCCAACCCTTCTACCCCTGACAGACAGGGAGGCCATATTCCTTCAATGGCTGCATAGTTAGTCCAGTATATAATAAGTTATTGCTGGCTTACTGACACTGTATAGCCACCAGGGGGCATTAGATTATTCATTCATGGGGGGAGAACTATTTTGCATATTTGCTTCCCCTGAATCTCTGCTAATTAGATCTCCGAAAGTAGAATCATTCATGAGAAAAGTCAATTACTGTAAGCAATTTCCTAATCTCTCATACAAAGTGACTGGTGAGCTAGCACTTCAATAATTAAGGGAACTTATTAGTGGACTGAAGGCCATATTGACAGACAGCGTTGGGTGTCTACAAATATGTATTTCTTGCTTACAAAAGAATTGCCTTATAAATTTGGTGTTCTGTTGAATGGAGAGAACTGTTTTATAGATAACCTACAAGGTGTAGTACATACATCAAAATGGGCTCGGGAGGTGGGGGCGAGTGAGAGACTGGGCTCGGGAGGTGGGGGCGAGTGAGAGACTGGGCTCGGGAGGTGGGGGCGAGTGAGAGACTGGGCTCGGGAGGTGGGGGCGAGTGAGAGACTGGGCTCGGGAGGTGGGGGCGAGTGAGAGACTGGGCTCGGGAGGTGGGGGCGAGTGAGAGACTGGGCTCGGGAGGTGGGGGCGAGTGAGAGACTGGGCTCGGGAGGTGGGGGCGAGTGAGAGACTGGGCTCGGGAGGTGGGGGCGAGTGAGAGACTGGGCTCGGGAGGTGGGGGCGAGTGAGAGACTGGGCTCGGGAGGTGGGGGCGAGTGAGAGACTGGGCTCGGGAGGTGGGGGCGAGTGAGAGACTGGGCTCGGGAGGTGGGGGCGAGTGAGAGACTGGGCTCGGGAGGTGGGGGCGAGTGAGAGACTGGGCTCGGGAGGTGGGGGCGAGTGAGAGACTGGGCTCGGGAGGTGGGGGCGAGTGAGAGACTGGGCTCGGGAGGTGGGGGCGAGTGAGAGACTGGGCTCGGGAGGTGGGGGCGAGTGAGAGACTGGGCTCGGGAGGTGGGGGCGAGTGAGAGACTGGGCTCGGGAGGTGGGGGCGAGTGAGAGACTGGGCTCGGGAGGTGGGGGCGAGTGAGAGACTGGGCTCGGGAGGTGGGGGCGAGTGAGAGACTGGGCTCGGGAGGTGGGGGCGAGTGAGAGACTGGGCTCGGGAGGTGGGGGCGAGTGAGAGACTGGGCTCGGGAGGTGGGGGCGAGTGAGAGACTGGGCTCGGGAGGTGGGGGCGAGTGAGAGACTGGGCTCGGGAGGTGGGGGCGAGTGAGAGACTGGGCTCGGGAGGTGGGGGCGAGTGAGAGACTGGGCTCGGGAGGTGGGGGCGAGTGAGAGACTGGGCTCGGGAGGTGGGGGCGAGTGAGAGACTGGGCTCGGGAGGTGGGGGCGAGTGAGAGACTGGGCTCGGGAGGTGGGGGCGAGTGAGAGACTGGGCTCGGGAGGTGGGGGCGAGTGAGAGACTGGGCTCGGGAGGTGGGGGCGAGTGAGAGACTGGGCTCGGGAGGTGGGGGCGAGTGAGAGACTGGGCTCGGGAGGTGGGGGCGAGTGAGAGACTGGGCTCGGGAGGTGGGGGCGAGTGAGAGACTGGGCTCGGGAGGTGGGGGCGAGTGAGAGACTGGGCTCGGGAGGTGGGGGCGAGTGAGAGACTGGGCTCGGGAGGTGGGGGCGAGTGAGAGACTGGGCTCGGGAGGTGGGGGCGAGTGAGAGACTGGGCTCGGGAGGTGGGGGCGAGTGAGAGACTGGGCTCGGGAGGTGGGGGCGAGTGAGAGACTGGGCTCGGGAGGTGGGGGCGAGTGAGAGACTGGGCTCGGGAGGTGGGGGCGAGTGAGAGACTGGGCTCGGGAGGTGGGGGCGAGTGAGAGACTGGGCTCGGGAGGTGGGGGCGAGTGAGAGACTGGGCTCGGGAGGTGGGGGCGAGTGAGAGACTGGGCTCGGGAGGTGGGGGCGAGTGAGAGACTGGGCTCGGGAGGTGGGGGCGAGTGAGAGACTGGGCTCGGGAGGTGGGGGCGAGTGAGAGACTGGGCTCGGGAGGTGGGGGCGAGTGAGAGACTGGGCTCGGGAGGTGGGGGCGAGTGAGAGACTGGGCTCGGGAGGTGGGGGCGAGTGAGAGACTGGGCTCGGGAGGTGGGGGCGAGTGAGAGACTGGGCTCGGGAGGTGGGGGCGAGTGAGAGACTGGGCTCGGGAGGTGGGGGCGAGTGAGAGACTGGGCTCGGGAGGTGGGGGCGAGTGAGAGACTGGGCTCGGGAGGTGGGGGCGAGTGAGAGACTGGGCTCGGGAGGTGGGGGCGAGTGAGAGACTGGGCTCGGGAGGTGGGGGCGAGTGAGAGACTGGGCTCGGGAGGTGGGGGCGAGTGAGAGACTGGGCTCGGGAGGTGGGGGCGAGTGAGAGACTGGGCTCGGGAGGTGGGGGCGAGTGAGAGACTTGGGACGGACGTGATCAGACATTTCCATCCGCTTATGCTAAACCTGCAGGTAGTGAAAGATGTTGGCAAAGATGCTAAATTTTAGTTATCAACCATTGTTGATGAAATAATTTATATGACGAAATGTGAGAACCAATCACTGATCTTTATAAAGTTACTACATTATCTGCCGCTGCATATGTAAGAATCTCAGGTTTTCCTGTGAATACAAAGGGTTGCGGATGCAGAGAAGGATTTTGTTCAGTTGCTCGCTCAGTTTCCTTAACGTGACCTGAGTGGTAAGAACATATAACATTAGAACAAAAGCCACAAGGTAATCTAAAAGTTCCTGCGAAAAGTACACAAACGCCACGACGGCTTAAAGAGCCGGCGCCGTTTTCTAGGTGCGGAATCAGTGATTTTCTCAAACCATTCTTGCATGGCCTCATCATGTGAGCAGGTAGAGCGGCTGAGAGCCGAGCCGCGCCATCGCCAAATGGAGTTGTCATCCCGCGTTATGCAGACGGCACGCTTCCCGGGCGCGCATATACACACCCCCCTGTAGTAAACATATTAAATTATTAGCGCGGTCCCTCGCTGGAGAAAACCTGAAGCGCTGGAAGTGCCGCGGACAAATTATATTTATTATCAGTTTTTGAATCAAGCCGGACAGTCTGGAGGGGAAAGTGCTGCCGGTAAATATTTAATTCAATATTACCAGGAATACAGTCATAGTTTTCCTACATAAATTATTGAATATTGAACATTTAATGTGCGTTTTTAACATTCATAGATTAACTTCCTCTGTTGGCCAGTCAGTTTTATTCAGAGGGAACGGCACAAATGGGATCCATTAAGAGTGGCCGTGTCCTGCTTTTTCTTAAAGGGGATGGCCGGTATTTGAAAAATGGGTTCCCAGCTACTTCTGTCCTCAAAAGGTCAGACGGAGGTACATCAGAACTCCCTGTTCTAGTGATCTGTTGGGGTCTCATTACTGAGAACACCACCGATCAGCAAGTCAGGACCTATCCAAATTTGTTTGGTGGAAAAATCCCTTTAAACTATCCCGGGACTCTCTGTAAAGAGTTAATCTCTCCAGAGAGATGAATCATCAATATTCTCTAGGGGTGGCAAGAGTTAATCATTAGCCTCCTTATCTGTACACAGAGCTCTGAATGATTTTAGATAAACTGCTCACTACAGGAGAAAGAAGAAGCAGATGAAAGGCACAAACCATCTTTTTTTTTTTTTCCATAAAGAAATGTATACAAATTTTTATTCTCACCTGCCCTATTGATTTCTGAAATACAGACAAATGTGTTTCAAATTTTACTTACACCTTAAAGTCTCTGTCTCTCCATTCAATCTCTATGTGCCTGACGGTGTCAATCAGTAACAAAAGCCCTTTGTAAAAAGTCTACAAGTCTAAAAAGTTCTTGTGAACTCAATCCCTTAGTAACCACAAATTTATCATCTACTTTATTCTGTGGACAGGTGATAAATGTTTTTGGTCGTCCATCCCCTTTAAGCTCCGCCCCTGAAATAGCCCTCCTTCATGCAAATTAGCATTATTCCCACCCACTCTCGATGAAAACATAGAACATTAGTATTTTGTAATAGTTTTTGTCAAAAATCTTCAGGGTGATTGAGTTAAATTATTTTTGCTGTTTTATACTCATCATATTTATGTTGTTTTTGTCTTTTTAGTGGCAACTTTGAAGAAGGAATCTCTCTGTTGGAGTCTATATGTATAAATGACCCTAAGAAAACCTACACGTCCTTCTTGATAAACCATTTGATAAAGGAGAACATGGAAGAGGCCCTAGAAAAATGTACGTCTGCCTGTAGTATTTCTATATTTTGTAGGCGCCTATTAAAGGGGTTTTCCACTCGTTATCTTTTAGATGGGAGAGAACTTTCTTATCTGCTAGAACGTGAATAGGGCAGTTGTTCACGCCAGCACCCTACAGTCCTAGTTATCTCTATAGCACGAATACTTCTGTCTGTGCCATAGACATTGAAGAGAGTGGCAGCACGGATACTCGACTTGCAATACCAGGCACAGCCACTGGTGAAGAGAGGCGCTCTTTCTAAAAAAAAAAAAAAAAAATCCTACATATATGAACAAAACATCGTCTCCACGTCTCTTCACGGGTACAGGGTGACCCTTTTAGTTGGTGGACCTAAGAGGGAAGTTGGACGATTGTTAAAGCACTTGATTTAAGCCATTGATGGTCTTAGTAGGTCATCTGGTTCTGTCAAAATCGGGATGTTCAGCTCACCCTGCCCTAATGTCTAGGGTGCTTTAGCCATAATACTATATCTATATCTATTTTATACACCTTATCTCCCGTTTCTTTTTTACCAATCTACTACTTCTCTCCCTCCGACTGCAGTTAGTATCCTGGCAGAGCGAATGGCCAATCAGTTTGCCAACTATGGACCAGTTACTGATCTCTTCCTAAATTTTGTCAAATCGGGAAGAATAGAAGAAGCCAGTCATCTATTGCAGGTAACTAATAACGGAGTTTATATTTTTGGAAATGACTTGGTCTGTCCTTTCTTGTACATCATTGTACTTTCCATTGGAGATGTAACATTTCTGTAAACTGACTATTTTTTAAAAGGGGGGTATCTTTTTGTTAAAAGCCAGTTTCGAGATTGTACATTTAACCAGTTATACCAGTGATCGGACCCCTTTCCAATCGGGAAGCAACTATTTATCTTCCCTGCAGCATCTCCGCAGGAGGAATTAAGTACTACACAATTATTATCAAAATCAATCAGTTTTGGGTCCTCCTGAGCAAAAGTTTCTTCTGGTTAAAACATGAGGTTCCTAAACAAATAGACTACCGTATTTTTCGGACAATAAGGCGCACAAAAAATCCTTTGATTTTCTCAGATATCAAAGGTGCGCCTTATAGTCCAATGCGCCTATATGAACCACACTTACGGACAACAGCTGCATTGAACAGTGCACAGGTCTGCCATTCCTCCTTATAATCAGGAGCGCCTTATATATGAACCTAGACGTTTTGCAGGCATTTATTAATGGTGCGCCTTATAATCCGGTGCGCCTTAAATACGCTACTTTCCTGTTGAGCTTAAAAATGTAATTTCCCAAAACAAACCATTTCCACCACGGGTAGTGTTTGTGTGTTTTAAAGTGGGTACATTTAAAAAAAAAATATATATTTTTTTTGAGTAAATATGAAAATGACATATTTGTGCACTTTTTGCACATTATATGATAATATGTGTAATTTTTAATATGGTGATTTTTGTTTTGCGTTTTCCACACAGTTTTGGTTCTCGCTTTACTGCCGGTTGCAAAAAGATGGATCACTCATAAGAATTATTAGAAATTTTATTAAAATTTTTGCAAATAATTTGTGCAAGCTGCGAAACAACGGTGACCATTACATTAACGCAAATAGTTTAAAAAAAAAAAAAAAATTAATAAGGGGGGAACCTGCGGTTACAGTAACTCCTTCATCAGGCTCAGCATCGCCTTCGCTCACGTGTTAGTTGCTTATTACAATCGAATTCCTCTTTTTTTCATTTTCCCGACGTGTTAAATGAGAAGCGCAGGTTCTTCCCAGTTGCCGACATTCTCTCCGAAAATTAGCAGTCGTCAGGGAGCGAGGCGGCCGCATTCATGCCGTTTTTTTTTTTCCCCATGTGCTAAATATAAAAGTGAGCGGACGTGGAAGGATCGGCTGGTGACGAGAACTGCCACTGCTCGTGTACACAAACAGACGCAGATGGGGAGTCTCTTCCCTGCAGGTGGCAGTCAAACAATCACAGTGATCCCGCAGATTGCCGGGTTTGTATAGACTCCCCGTGTCAAATTAAGGCCTGTTACCAATTTCCGATAGTAAACAGCACTATATTCACTTAAAATGCTTAGCAGCTGGTAAAACTGTAAAGCCGTAAAATAAAAGCTAAACCGCTGCTTTAGTCATCACCGTAGACATCAATTTGCATGTTAAGAAGAAGCCAAACCTCAAGGATTGCTCTGGAAGATGAGACTGCCGGCAATGTGAAACCAGGATCCCCTGCATGAAGAATAGGGCATTATGTAAATGGCCGTCAGTGTTGAGGAGTGACACGCAGTTAAGGCTGACAGCCACAAGGACTAAATGCTAAGATTGCCGTCACCTCTTAAAGGAACATTACATAAATCTGCTTACAATTTACCAAAGCTTAACTGTATTTGAATGACTTGGTTTCTTCTCCGTTCACATCTAAAGCTGCATAGTCTTTGGGCTTTAGGGGATTAATAAGTACCCATAATACTGGTAATATTTGGAGGGTTAATAATGGATGTAGAGCAGCAGGATGATTACAAATTTTTTTTGTTGCCGTTTGCCACCACAAGGGGGAGCTTGAGCGTTTACTGTACATAATCGAAGCTTTCCAGATATAATAAATGTCTATGGTGAAGCTCCTTCATAATACAAAGGGATTCAGAGGGGACATATACAAAAACATGGCTTCAAGTTCACCCCTTGCCAATTGTATGAGGCCTTCTTTGCAGACTCTGTAAAACTTCAGATAAAATAGTTTTCGGATGACAGTAACACCTCCTTGATTTGCACTATTTTTATGCAGCTTATGGACACCCAACATCGAGCCTTAATTATTTATACCCCATGTAGAAATCTGTGGGGACATAAAGCTAGTTGCAATCACAGCCCCCCCACCCCTTGAGCAACCTAATTTCTAATTTACATATAAATAAAAACAAAACTTTCTCTCAACTCTAAATAGATGGAAAACGGTAAAAGTTTGTCTGAGGAGCTTATTTGGCTCACCCGTTAGGTGATTTACCCTTCCTATAAAGATATGGCATTAAAAAAAAGCTAATTGCAATCACAGCCCCACCCCTGACCAATCTAATTTCTAATGTGCATATAAATTAAAAAAAACATTCTAAACTTTAAATTGATGGAAAACGGTAAAAGTTTCTGTTACCCTTCCTATAGAAATTTGGCATGTAAAAAAGCTAATTTGGCACACAACAGTCACACCCCTGAGGACCCCAGTTGCTAATCGGCATATAATATTTTACTGTTATCAAATTTTTTTCTAAAATCTCATATGGTGGAAAACTGTTTATTCTGTGCCACCCATGATTCCCCCCCCCCCTTTTTGCAATATAGAAATGAAGGTGCGGAAAAAGGATAAATAGCCCAAAAGTGGTCACAGCCCCACCCTTGAGGATCCCAGTTTCAATTTTTATACAAATAAAAACTGTGTTTGCTATAAAACCGTTTGATTTGAAAACGGTAAAATTAAAAGGCTGTATTTTTTTTATTTTACAGTTCTAAACTGAAAGCCATAATTAAAGGGCATCTACCACCAGGATGAAAGACTGTATGCAAATGAGCCTGATGGGCTCCAGGCTCCATTAACACCTATGGAACCTGGGGCCCCTCAGGCTCATTTCCATACAGTCCTTCATCCTGGTGGTAACTGCCCTTTAAGAAGTGACCTGGGGCTCTTGTGATTCTGATGGGCATGCTGGAGTCCCCCTTTAAGTGGGCGGGTCCAACTTCCATTAGCGCCAGAACTGTTGCATTGTCATCAGAATGACCACCACCACCAACTCCGCTATAATGTGAGATATCACCTCGTTGTGACTTAGGTTGTGTAGCACACGCACTTGATTTTTCCGACTTGTCGTGTAAACTTTTTCTCCCCCCCCCCCCCCTTCCCTTCATGTAACTTTAACTTTTTGTCTTTCTCAAGAGCTGACTGTCTGTTGCATTGAAAGGCTTTTATAAAGCAGATTGAAATCAGTCCTTTTGTATGCATAAGTGTCGGTAATTATACTTTAAAGGGAACTTGCTTTGTACATTTTAATTTTTTTAAAGAAACGCACAGTTATCTCCCTGACACCTTATTAAATGTATAATTAACCTTATGATCCCGAGCTCACTTATGAATGCTTGGCAGTATAATTGGAGATGAATAGAATTCCTCCCCCCCCCCCCCCCCCGTCTTTTTCCTGTTCCAGTCCCTAAATCTCATTTCTTGCTTCTACTGAAGCATTGGTTTAGTTTTTTGTGGGTTTTTTTGTTTTTCCTTTTAAACAAACCTGCACTGCGCGGTGCCAAGGACAGATTGGTGCTGGTGTTTGTATCCACTCCTCCAACGCTGTTATTAACCCGCAGTGTTTTGCTCAACAGTGGCATCTTTTATTATAAATGTAATGATTCTTGTTTCTTTTTGTTGTTTTTTTTTTTTTATTGTTTTTGCTTTATGTGCGTTTTATGATTTTAGTCTATGTTGATGTATCCGGATTTGTCTTTTACTTGCAGAGATGCAACGCTGTCGCTGAGCAGAGAGCAACGCTGAGCCGCTACATTACTAGGCAGTTGGGTCGGAATCAGGTACATTTTTAATTGAGCTGTAAAATTCTTTTTAAATTGGAGAATCTTTTGCCTTTTAACGAGCTTTGCATTACTTGAGTGAGTGTGTGTTTTGGTCATTATCTTTAAAGTTGCTCTACATTTTAAAATGTTACGATGGAAATCTAGGTGCTGTGACTCCATACTTCCCGCCCATTCTCATAGAGCCTTTGTGTAATCTGACACCTCCATCAGTTTGTCCGTCTTGTTAGCATGATGGATTGCAGGTCCTACCAGGTTCTCTTGCTGCCAATGCTGCCTGGGACCACCTACCTGACTTTATATATTTATCCAAATGACCTCTGTGTAATTTCCTTTCCAGTTGAAGTAGTTAATGAAAGGGTTGTTCCCTTACTACACTGTTGGGGAGATTTATCAGAAGTGTCTGTTCTAGTTGTCCATGGAAACCAGTCAGAGCTCAGCTGTAATTTTATAAACGGTTGTGGGAAAATGAAAACTGAGCTCTGATTGGTTGCAGCTCTGACACTTCTGATAAATCCCACCCAGTTGTATATATTCTGCACATTAAAGTGTCTCTCAGTTGCCCATCAGAGGAAGCTTCGGCTGTATATAGTTTTATTGCAGACAGGACACAGTCCATAGGAAAGTAGGGCTGCTGGTAGCTAACCCTATCCATATGTTGACTGTGAACAAGAACTATGGTAAGGAACATGATGAGGATTGAGCTCTCAAACACACCTTGATCTGTGCTGTTTTGAACTGAAGCAACCACATCAGCCAAGTACCCAAGGGTGTACCAGCCAGGAGGAGCGTTGAGCTTCTCGCCTCAGGCGGCACCATCTGCAGGAAGGTGGGGGCAACATCTGTCAAATGTTACAAAGCAGGACCTGAAAATTCAAAATAGTGTCAGCAAGGGTGTAAGAGACTGCATGGAGAACTCGCATAGTAAAAATATGATGTATTAGTATTGGATTGGAAGGATGGGAACACCATTTTACAGTTTGCCTCAGGCAGTAGAGTGTGTAGGTTCACCCCTGCCAGTACTATGTACAGTCCACTCGGTTTTCAAAACTTGTTCTCCTGTTTTCAGGAGGACATGAGCGGGACACTCTCTCCACTCCCAATCCAAATCAAATTTCCTTTACAAGTATAAACAATGTGTCTTCTGTGCCTTGCATTTATACGGCACATATATCATCTCTCTACTGGCCATAAATGTTAAAATATCTAGATCTTAACTTTTTTTCACCAAAATGAGAAAAATAAATTTGACAAATTCTTAAACTCATTTGCAGTGATTATTATTATTTATTTTTTTTACAATATTGCCAAACCATTCCCTTTAAGACACTTGAGCATAACCATCTCTTCTACAGGAGGAAGACGCGATGCGTGTGATCGAATTGGTTTCTGATCCATATTACAAGCAGGTCCTGTACAGTTTCAAGATGAAAAACTACGGTAAGTGACAACTGACTACAGTCCTACAAAATGATGAGTTTTTTTTAAAACTTGTTTTTCGTTGGTTTGCCTATAACATTCTGTGGTGATATATAAATATAGTGTATTCATAACCACCACCCGCCCCTCCTCCAAATAACTTTGGTGCTTACTGATTGGCTGAGCTGCTTCTCTTAGCATTTCCTGTTGTGTGGGGAAACGCCCAGGAAGTGCAATGCATCAGGGCAGCGGTTAGTGTCTCTCCCCCCCCCCCCCTTTATTTTTTTATTTATTTATTTTATTTACATTTTGTTATATAGATATGTTTACAAAAATCTGCATCCCCTCTCCAGAACAGAGAGGAATAATCATTTTGCCACCTGTCTCTAAGCGGTATAACAATAAACCCGCAAAACTATTGGGGTACACACCAACCGCTCTGAGAATTGGCACAGTGTTTGTCAATGACATCCAAGGAAACATGTTTTTTTTTTTGTTTTTTTTTTAGGGGGTTTTTTTTTTAGTTTTTTTTCTTTTCTTTGTTTTTGTGTCTTATGCTGAGCAGCCACGCGCCATAATTCATAATTTTCATATCTATCCACTTGACTTGTTTTATCGCGCCGCCTCTTTTAATCTCTTCCTTAAATTTCCCTCTAGAATCCAAGAAGGAGGTTGATGCCGCCGTCGCTTTGTATGAGAAAGCCAGAGCCGAGCACTTGGACTTAGATGAGCTGTCCCTAAAACGCCTGGCAGTCCTTCTAAGAGGCGCAGGGAAGCCTGTCCCATTCTCCGAGCCCCCAGTGAGTACTTCCTAATTATACATACCTCTACGTCCTAAACGGAACGCTACGGTCTAGGGGAAGGGGGGGGGGGGGTTCTGCTTAATTACACGGGGATTAAATCTTGTGTGAGTATCCTCTATGGGCCATGTGCATGTGAAGTGCTCGCAGCCCCCAGCTCCAGGATTAATTTAGTTATGCTTTTAACACAATAATCCACAGAAGGTTATCATCTCCCAAAAGTATAAGATAGAATCAGCCGCGCACATGTGCAGGTCATATCGGAGGCAGAGCCTCGCCCGATGTCCTCCGAGGAAGGAGCTTTCCCACTGTTTAGGAGCTTGAAAGGTGTTTTTAATCCCTCATATTTATTGACCACTAATTGCTTTTGTTTTGCGCCTTTTATATTAAAACAAGTTTTTTTTTTATTTAGGGAACAACAAATCTTGTTTTATCGGAGGTTGTTCACAGCTTTCAACTCTGAGCAGGAATCGGCAATCGCAACTTCCCGAGATAGAGAGAGATGTAGATTAACGGTGACATTCAAAAGCCCCAAGTTATAAGTTTATAGAAATTTAGATAATGGATCCCAGTGTTTTTATAAGACACTTACAAACAAACAGAAAAAAAACCTTGAAAAATTTTAAATTCTTTTTGTTTTTGTTAGAATCATTTTGGTTGTTTTTGTTACCGCTCAAATGTTAAGCGAGACATAAGTGTATGTAGTTTAAAATGCCAGTCGCTTCCTGACTCTTATCAGACAGCATGCTGAGCAAGGGAGCTAGATTCACCTGCTACCAGGGAGGAAGTGAAAGAATAGACAACTGACTATAGAGTCAAACTTTAATAAAAAATTTCCATCAAATTTTTACAAAAAGCTGTAATGGCGGCTTCTATTCACTACTTCTGTGAGAGCTGGGCATGTAGTTTGGCTTCACGCCCGATACACAAGGAGACCTCCACCTGCTGCCTGTACAGTGTCGCAGCGGATCGCCGGCAGTGCCTTCTCTTATCCTATCACACTCATAGGATAGGTCATTAGTAGTTAAAGGGATTGTTCAGGGTTTGGCATCACACCTGGCCATGGTTTGTGCTCTATGTATTGCATTCAATTGTATAGAGTGAATAGAGTCACCCATGGTCAGCAGAGGTGCTGTTTTTGGGAAAAAAGCAGTCATGTTTTTCCAACCTTGAGCAACCCCTTTAAAGGGGTTGTTTGAGAGTCATTTTAAAAAATGAGCTGGCCGGGGGTGGGCTGCATAAAAAAATAAACTTGTTCTTCCCGTGTCCGTTGCTCCGGTTGTCATGTGCTAAGGTTAGTTTACAGGGGCCCGGTTGCTCCGGACACACCCACTCGTCTCCATGTCCCAGCACCTAATACAGCGCTGAGACAGTGGTGGGGTGGGCTTACCCGTCTGTCCAGAAGCTATCCAAAGGAAGCTTCTGTGCCCCTGTAAACAAACGGCCAAGAAAGACCACAGGGTGGGACACCGGGAGCACTGGAAGGGGCAAGTAGAGCGTAGTTTGTTTTGTGCAGCCCACCCTGGCACATTGCTTTTTATTATTCCTTTTGGACAACCCCTTTAAACGGCCACAAAACCTTTAAAAGATTTTTGTAAGAAAATAGATGAGAAAAATATCCGAGTTTGTCATTGATTTGAGTCCACTGAAGAAATTGCCAAACGGAGACCTCAATTTCCAATACTGAAACTTTTTTTTTTCCTATATTTTCTAGGAAACCTTAGAATATTATAAAGAAAGACTGAAGACCCAGACATTGCAAGACAACGTTGAGCAGAAAGAAGACTAAGATATTTTTTTTTCGTTTAAGTTTTTACATTTTTTTTCTTTTTTGTAATGTGTCCTTTTGTTTAACCATTGTAAATTGTTACGTGACCCCATCTGTGATCATACATTAAAATATCCATAAATTAAAAGTCTCAAAACTTATGTGAACCTTCCTTGCTGTATATCTGAAGAGCACTTAGTACTTATTTTATTTTCATGGTGTCCCTACATCCCTTTAAATTACAGTGGCATATGTTGATCTTACTTGTACTCTGTATAAATGGTACATTCTCACCTCACCTATTCTGAAATTCTCCTGTTCCCCAACATCTTTCACCTAACCAACTATGCCCATCATTAGAAACCAATGTATGGTGGGGGCTTAGCTGACATGTAAGGACAGCACGTGTTATTTGGGGCCTGGAGCTGGAGAACCAGTGAAGATCCAGCCATTGGTACAAACCTTGTAGGCTGCATGTAATGAAATGGCGGCCACATATGGCCCATCGGCCTTGTGTTCGACATGTCTGGTGTATATATAAATCCTATCACTCAGTGATGGTCAGTGTAAGATTAGAGTGTGGGTGGGCACTCTCTAAGCAGACACTTCATGATTCCTGTAGTGCTGTGAGAGGATGTGTGCTGACAATGTGCTTAGATTATCAGGGTATAGGGTTTATCTACACTTTTTATTTGGCTTCTGAACGTTCACTAGTATCTGACACACAGAAAAAGAGAGATGTATTTTATACACAATTTCATTCTTGGCTCTGCTACATCTGAGCTATAACAAACACTGTCAGCTTTGCTTTATGCATCCTTCCCCTGTCTGTAGCTTGTAGGTTTAGACTCCTCACTGCCAGCAGTAAATGCTCATGTGAGCGTTGGAATGCAGCGTGGGGGCCACTGCAGGGAGCAGACAGGAGAAGCTATACATAAGCATCTGCCGTATGCTAGTCAGAAGAAGATTTAGGGTCGTATTCAGGGGCAACCGAAATTGTAAACACCAGGACTGATAGAAGCAGGTTAGAATTATATCTGTGAAATTCTGTATTTTTGTAAATAACATTGAATTGGAGAATGTGTTATTTTGTTATGCAGAGTATATTTAAGAATCTTGTCTTCTTGGGAATATCCCTTTAAGAAACATTGGCATAAACAAATAATCATTAGGTCCTACATTTAGAGGGCCCATGAAGAATGGAGGAACATCACAATCCTAGTTAGAGGGTGGCAAGACATTTTGGCACCGGTCCTCAATTTCCCACGGAACTGAGGGGGTAATAATAATAATAATAATCTTTATTTATATAGCGCCATCATATTACGTAGCGCTTTACAAATCATAGGAAACAAATACATATATAATATAACATGACAGAGCACAACATTTGTATGGAACAACAGGAGTGAGGTCCCTGCTCGCCAGAGCTTACGGTTTATGAAGATGATGGGGTACCACGAGGTAAAAGAATATTTAACGGTCAAGCCATTCTTCTTAGGGAATAGAACAAAATATAATAAATGGAATTGCTGTCGCTTGAACCACTCAGCCGTCATCTTATATACCAGGTCCAGGGTGAATGGGACTGCAGAGAAGTCTGGTGCCTGTTGGTTGCTGGATAACAGATGGGGTACAAAGGTTACTTCAGGTGCCGCTGGAGGAAGACCAGAGTTGTTGGACCAAACTCTCATGGCTCACAGTCTTTAGGCCAATTTCTTATACTATGGTCAACGAAGATACCCAGTGTTCCCCAACTACCTGGCTTTGGCCCAATCCTAATCATCATGTAAGTAATTGGGCCACGGCCTGGTAGTTGGGGAATACTATTCTGGAGGGATTTTTATTAACCAGGGTATCAGAATTTGGCCTAATTCACCTTTGCCCACGAGCAAGTCCAGGCCGTCCAACTGGCTCCGTGCACTCGCGAGAATCGCCAGACGAGCTGAATTCCGTTCAATGATTCTGGGTTCCATCCAGTAAATCCTGTGGGTGTATGGAATAAGGAATAAGTTTGTCGGACACAACACCATTTAGCGCCCCCCCCCCATATGCACCCTAAGGGGTAAGTTATTAGGTCGCTTTCACAAGAACTTTTTTTTTTCCCGGCGGTGTCCTACCAGTAGCATTTCGCTAAAGCAATGATACAGCCCCTTGCATTTCATTGGGCGATAAGTCCATCATTATGGGTGGATGTATTGCCCACCGTACAGGGGGAAAGGATTGAGTTTGCTCTTTCCCCACACGTAGGGCCGTGCCGCACTCCTCCCTGGTGAACATACATTAATGTGAAAGGGACCTTGCACTGTAATTTGGAGTGAGGGGGCATATTCCATCTTTGCTATGGAGCCCCCTCTCTTCTATGTATATTGGTAATATTTCCGGAACCTTCTATGTAGATAATGTTAATACGTTCTCCGCTATTTTAGTCCTCCGGAACGTCGCGGGGGCTGCTGATCTTGCATTGCTGCCCCATGTATTTAGGTTTCACCTGCGATCACGTCACCCGGCGTTCATGAGGCGCTGACTTTAAGCCAATGGGAAGTGACCATCACTAGTAATGGCAGTTACATGCGGATAGAAGCTTGGAGTTTGTGAGGCATAAAGGAGGCGTCAGCACGGCTCGCCTCGCACCAGTCACTTCTCATGCCACCAGCGCCGTAATCGTTTTGGTCACTTGCATAGTTGTACAATTTCCGCCGTCCCGGGTGATGTTTCCAGAATAGTTGTGCGGCTTCTGTGTCAGCAGGAATCTGGGCAGATGTAGAGATACAAGATCACAAACCGGAAAGAGATTTTTCTAGCGGTTTCCAGCAGCTGATCTGCGTTAGGAAAGTAAGTGAACCCCAGAGCCCGTCTCCTATACGGCACAGTATTCACCTCCAGCAGTGAGGTACAATTAACCCTTTGTGTAGGGGAAAAAATGGATCCACCTAAAGCCTATAAGAAAAAACTCCTCTCTATTACTGGGGCCTTTCCTTCTCGTGTCTCTACATTACTCAGTGCTGCAATGATGTGTGTCAGGTATTGACCCAGTTGAATAGATATTTAGCTTAAACTCCTACGCCACATTTTGGAGTGTCAGATGATCAGTAATGACTCCCCAATGTGGGGAATTTAAATGTTTGATATCCGCTCGAGGTACACCATAGTATATAAGCATGGGGGCTCACAGCAGGAGGCCTATTGTAAATGTGCTACATCTCCCAGAAACTTCAGAGGAATAACGAATGTATTGCCAAATGAAGAGCAGGAAAAGCTAAGCACATTGTACATAGTGTCCTATCTGCAGGCAGCATGTTATAGAGCAGGAGGAGATGAGCACATTGTACATAGTGTCCTATCTGCAGGCAGCATGTTATACAGCAAGAGGAGCTGAGCAGATTGTACATAGTGTCCTATCTGCAGGCAGCATGTTATAGAGCAGGAGTAGCTGAGCAGATTGTACATCGTGTCCTTTCTGCAGGCAGCATGTTATAGAGCAGGAGGAGCTGAGGAATTGGTATATAGAACTTCCCTCCGTTCCCCCGATGAGAATCCTGCCCGATCTGCCACCCAAAAGCAAAAGGGGCAGAAATATCCCCCTCTCTCTGAAAGCCCCATATTATCTACAAGTTTATCCTCTGTGATTTGCATGTCTATATTTTGATGGAATACAAGTTATAAGGATGAGACTTGATTTGTGAATTGTCAGGCAGCTCCAATATAGGGAATGAAGGCAGGAAAGGCCGGCACTGGCTGCCATGTTTATGGGCGAAGCAAATGTAATGAGGTTTCCAGAATCTCAATGGCCCCAAGTGGCAGTCAAGTGCGTAGGTGAAACACTGTGCGAGAGACTGCATTGGGATGTAAAGAATCTTGAGATGAAATTTGAGGTAGTTTAACGGGGTTGTACCAACTTGTACTTATTCATAGGATAAGAGATAACACTCTGGTAGGTGGGGTCCATCCATTGGTGCCCCCGCCGATCATGAGAACCAAGATCCTCACTAATTGATGGAGCTGTGGGTCGAGCTTGTGTCATGCCATTTCAGTTACGGGAGGGTCCGAAGTTGCTCTGATATCTTTGACACTATCAACCTGCCCTATCATCAACTAAGGAGAGGTCTGCAATGCAAGGAACCCAAGAAAGATTTGTAGACCCCACCACTTTGGGTTCCAGTCATGGCTAACTTTAAACAGTCTTGGCTGCTTGACTGTACCGAAATTGTCGTCCTCTCACAAGTCCAATTCTTTTTTAATGGTTTGACGTTTACTACCTACCTAAGATACCAGAAGAAAGCTCCTTGGGAAAGGAGGAGGAGGGGGGGGGGGTCTCATGTCAATTTTTTGTTCTATAGCTATGGGACCTTTGGAGGACCCTCTTTATTATCCTTACATGACAGTGTACATGATACATAGACTGTGTTTGCTTCCTTCTTGAAAGACCATTTCTTTAAGTAATGGCCCCACTTCCCTCCATTTCCCTGATGAGAATCCTTCCCGATCTGCCACCCAAAAGCAAAAGGGGCAGAAATTGCCCCATATGATCCAATGGTCTTCCTCTGTGGTTTTATATTTTGATGGAATACAAGTTATAAGGAGGAGACCTGATTTGTGAATTGTCGGGCATGTACATGATACATGGACATGACATTACTGACCTATGAAATGGAAGTGGCACACACATGAGTCCCATGATGACTATACACTGCTGCTGTCAAACCCCCGACATTCTGATATTGATCACCAATACTTAGTATAGGTGAACCAATTTTTAATATCCAGCGTACCCCTTTAATCTATCTATACACAGTATATTGTTTGAAGCCATTGATTTTGACGGGACCCATCAACCATAAAATATTGGGGTTTCCCCAGTTTTATCATTTTTTTTTTTTTAGCTAGGGATCATAGTCTCCCCCATTCACTACCTATGAACTTGGTCTATGCGAAATTTGGGGATAGATAACTAAAGTCTTGGCCTACAAACTATCCAGAGTTCATGGTGGGTTATACTAAGGAGGTGCGATACATGATACATCTGTATATCCCTACTAAAAAATATCCTCAATTCAAAGCAAGAAATTTTTGTGACCTTTGTTTCGCACGACAAACACCTGGAATTCAACTTTTTGGTGGCAAGACGGGAGAAAATAACATAATTACAGCTGTTATTTATTTTATTTTTATTTTTGTAATCACACATTCGATTAACCAAAAATGATTATTTAGATGTCCGGACCTGTCACAGCGGATGACACAGATAAAATAGCCGCGGGTCTGTGCGGAGAGTCTTGCTCCCGGTATCATGCTTGAACAATACAATTGGTAGCACGGAGCCGTTCCATTAATGACAATGGGTAAGTAAAATGACATTTATATGCATAGAAACCCGTTTTTAACTCAGCTGGAAATCTCTTTCTTGCGGCAAGGAGCAGAGGAAAGTGACAAATGAGCCGTAATCTAAACACGCAAGTTGGAGATCTCCTGCTGAGAGTAGAAGAAAATATGTTCCAGTGCGGAGATCCTGCTCGACAGCCGAATGAGTGACAACAAGATTAAGGAACGGGGATGTTTGTTTCCCGCAGAAAATTCCAAACAAAAAATTTTACAATTACGACACAATATCCAACGGAAACGTACGGTAACGAAGCCCTGCAAAATACTCTTGCCTTAGGCGCTACCGATTTATCAACTGGTGGACTTGGTTGACTTTTTAAGAAGAGACAGTAACGCCATGCAGGGCCGCGCAACAGCACTGGGCATACCAGAGCAAGAACCGGGGCCCAGAGCTACTGGGGGGCCCACATAAGGAATCCATGGGGTATAGGGTGGTTGTGTCTAATGAATGCACAGGGGGTGAGGGAGGCTTTATATAAAATACACATGAGGGCTCTGTATATAAAATAACCATGAGGGGGCTGTTTGGGATGATAAACTAGGGAATATTTTAGGGAACAGGAGAGTTTTAGTTTCCAAATTTTCAATGCCACCATATGAGTTCACTGCAAAGGGGCCCACTGAGGCTCTGTCCCCCAGGGGCCTACTGAAACCTGGAACCAACCCTGAAACCATGTTCACACTAAAGGGTCAATTCATCCATGACGAAGCTCTTGCTATTATTTGATCCCTGGAGATGAGGAGGGTCTCACAGTGGAGGGAGGAGGAGACATAAGACTGTCAAATCTGTGGTTGGAGGAAGTGTAATGAAGTGGGATGCCGATCAACATCCCACATCCCATCGGAGCAGAGTAAAAGGTTGCCCCCCAGATTTAATTTTACAAGGATACCAAGAAGGGAACAAATCAACCCCTTTTAACACTGTCGATACAGCTGGTCATACAGAACTGTTCTAGTTTCCCATGGCACCCAATCAGAGCTCAGCTTTCATTTTCCCACAGCTGTTTATAAAATAAAAGCTGAGCTCTGATTGGTTTCCATGGGCAACTTGAACAGTTTTACCTCAGATAACGTTGATAAATCTCCCCCAGTTTCTTTATGTGGGGAAGTGACAACTTATGGCACCGTTGCTCATGAATGAGTTTGGTCCCATAAAATTTGCTCCATGCGCTTACAGGATTAACCAAACTGAACCTCGAATCACTGAACTGAACGGACATGCTGAGTTCAATTCAGTGACTGAAAGATCGGTCTGGTAAATTTCGCTCGGATCGACTTTCCGTGGGTAACGGGTTCAAGGCTCCTGGACCCCCTGTGACCGCACTCTGTTCTCCCCCTTTAAGTTACATCCCAGGGACTCCATACATTGATCCAGCATCAAATACTCCATTATGAAGAGAAGACATGGACATGTTTTTAGCTAAACTTAGAGCTCAGTATATACCGGTTGCATTTTTATGTATTTTTTTTACTGTAATCTAATGTAACCCAAGAGTCATTCTTGAGCCCCAAAACACCCCCAAGGTTATCTTCTTCCATAGACCTTCACCTGGTCTTCCCCGAAACGAAAATATTTAATCTCTGAAAACCAGAATGAATGAAGACGTCTGAAAGTGAGTGTGAATAGAAAGTCATTTAAGGGGTTTCTCAATCTCAAGGGGTGATCCTATGAAATTCCAGTGGAAGCATCGGGGTCCTGTTGAGGCTGGATTATACTTCCCAAACCTCAAATCATATAAAAAAAAAAAGCACCATTTTTGACATATCTTTTGTATTGCTTCTCTGTAACATTGGGGATGACACCTAACAAACGTGATTGTGAAGGGAATGTTGTACCTACCATTTTATGGCTTTATTGTGTTTTGAGGTTTTTGAAATCGATTCCTCGAAATCCTTCCCCTCTGTTGTCGTGGCCAATACAGAACGAGCACGAATCCTCAGCGCACGCTGTAGGACGTATTAGAAATCTCTGCTTACAGGGAGCTTTAACACCCGGGACCTGAACTGATCTGCTGTTTGGGTAGAAACTGTACTTTAGAGCAGGGGTCAGGAACCTTTTTGGCTGAGAGAGCCATGAACGCCACATATTTCAAAATGTCATTCTGTAAGAGCCGTACAATATGCGCATGCCCCCAAGTAGATAGGTAGTGGCATTGTCACGGATGCCCTTGAGATCTACTTCTTGGATTGCAGGCACACCCGTGCCCCTCTCCGTGGCCGCGCCCATTTCCAAGTTCATGCAATTCACCACTTTCCGGCTTCAGTCCCGGCTGGCCAGCGCACACGCGCTGGCACTCGCAAGTTTACAAGGCCAGTGCGCCGCTAATTGGCACTGCCCACTTCCCAGGTTCCTATAAAGACCGGCGGCTCCTAGCTTTCCCCGCCGGATCTTAGTGCTTCATGTCTATGAGGAAGCTTTCCACAGTGTTTCCTTCACAAGTTTTGACCTCCCGTTGTGACCCCGGACCTGTTCCCGATTCTGCTCCTTCGCTGCCAGCCCTGATCTCTTGCTCCATCCCCAACCTTCTGCCTTGGCCCCCTGCCTGTTCCTGACCATGACACTGCCTAGTGATCCTGTACCTCGACCTTGGCTGCCACCGTGGACAAGTCGTGTCTGTGGAACGACCTGGTGGTCATTTGATGGGCTCTGGTGAAGACTGGATGCCACTTAGATTTCAGTCCCAGGTGTCTGCTTACATCATTGTCCGCGGTGGTCCAGGGGGTTCACTACTCCAAATCCTGACACTCACCACATGCCTCCCAGATAGATACCCATAGATAGGTAGCCACAGCACATGCCTCCCAGTATATAGGAAGCCCCAGCACATACCCCCAGTAGATGGGTAGCAGCAGCACATACTCCCAGTAGATAGGTAGCCCCAGCACATACCCCCAGTAGATACTGTAGGTAGCCCCAGCATATGCCGCCAAGTAGATAGGTAGCCATAGCAAAAAAAAGAAAGTTTTCACTTACCAGCGCTCCCTGCAGCCAGCTCCTCATCGCTCCCACGCTCTTCTCTTTGACCCAGTCTTAGACGATGGCGGCGATGGCACCTGGGTCGTACAAAGGACATAGACAGTGGTAACATTGCTGTCTGTGTCCAATGTCTAAGACACACACAGCAGCCATCACTATTTATTAAAGATCTGTCTGAGAGCCAGATGCAGCCAACAAAAGAGCCATATCTGGCTCCCGAGCCATAGGTTCCATACCCCTGCTATAGAGGAACCCAGAAGCAGGAGGTTCTGTCCAATATACCTTGGCTCTGCGAGGGAACAGCTCCTCTGTCCGCGTTCACACCTGCAGTTCCCAATACAGTCTTCTGCTTCTATATTACTATAGTTATAAAGGTTCCAGCCCCAGCAAGCAGCCAGAACCGAGTGATGCAGGGTCCAAAGGAAACGGCCTTGGTTTGGACACCCACCGATTAAAATACTAAGGATGCGTCATTAGTAGGAAAAATGGTTCATGGGATCAGGAAACCCCTTTATAGCTGAAACCAGAAGCCACATTTACATATAAGACACATTTACATGTTATTCTCACTTATATGAAATCAGAATAAACCTTTCCCGTTTTAGGTCAATTAGGACCAAAATTATTTACATTTGCCAAATGCCGGAATAACGAGAGAGGATTTTTGTAAGAGGACTTTCTGCAAAGTCAAAAGTTTCCATACATGTCATTAGTATTTGGTACCATCGCCCTTACACTGACTTGGGTCACACATTTTGGATCTCCTTCCGGAAGTTTCTCACTATAGTTGCTAAGAGTTTGGGCCCCTTCCTCCTGACAGAACTTCTGTAACTGAGCCGTGTTAGTAGCCTCCTTGCTTGCCCATGTATTTCAGCTTTGCCCAAAAATTTTCCATAGGATTGAGATCAGGGCTTTGTGATGGCTCCAAAATATTGACTTTGTTCTCCTTAGGCCACTGTGTAACCAGTCTGGCACTAGCTCCGGGTCATTGTCCGTCTGGAAGACCCAATTGCGTCTTGAGATGTTCTTCTTCAGTATCACCACATAATGTCCTTTCCTTATGATGCTTCTATTGACGTGCACCAGTCCCTCCACAACATGACGCTGCCCCCGTGTCTCACAGTTGGGACGGTGTCCTCAGGTCTTCAAGCTTCTCCCTTTGTCCTCCAAATGTAACGATAGTCATTATGGCCAAAAAGTTAAATTTTAGTTTCATAAGACTTTTTCTGTTTCTTTTGAAGGAATGACTTCTTCCTGACAGAGAGGTCTTTCAGCCCAAGTAGATACAAGACTCGTATCACTGTGGATAATGACACATTCTTATCCACTTCAGCATCTTCACAAGGTCTTTTGCTTTTGTTCTTGGATTGTCTGGAACTTGCACCCAAGGAAGAACCAGGCAATTATTGCGTATAATTGTTTGTACAGATGATACAGACATCTGTAGGTATGTGGAACTTGCACCCAAGGATGAACCAGGCAATTCTTGGGTATAATTGTTGTACAGATGATACAGACACTTTCGGGTATCTGGAAATTGCACCCAAGGATGAACCAGACAATTCTTGCATATAATTGTTTGTACAGATTATAAAGTCCTTCAGGGATCCGGTAATTGCACCCATGGATAACCAGACAATTCTGGTTTATAATTGTTTGTACAGATGATAAAGGCGCCTTCAGGTATCTGTAAAATGCTCCCAAGGATGAACCAGACAATTCTTGGCTGATTTCTTTACACTTTCCCATGATGTTACATAAAGAAGCAGTGTGTTTTAGACGTGACTTCAAATACATCCACAGGTGTGTCTCCAATTAACCTGGATGTTGCCAATAAAACAGAACCTCCCAAAGAAATTACATCATCGTATGTGCTCTCCCGTATAAGTTAAAGGCATAGTAATCTAAGTGTATGTAAACTTTTGGCTTTGCAGACAGTAATATAAAATGCCTTTAAAAATTCTCTTTAATTTTTTCTGGCATTTGGCAAATAAAAATAATTTTGGTCATCTGCCTAAAAACGGTTTATTCTGATTTCATGTCAGATGAGTGTGAAAAACATCATATGTGTCTTTTTATATAGTGGATGGAAGCTTCCTGTTTCAGCCATAAAGGATCCGGATCCCATGAACCATTTTTCATACTGATGACGGATCCTTAGTATGTCATTGGTCCAAACCGTGTCCTTTGGACCTTGCATCACTCGGTTCTGGCTGCTTCCTGGTGCTGGAACCTATACAGTAATATAGAAGCAGAAGACTGTATTGGGAACTGCAGGTGTGAACACGGGCAGAGGTGCTGTTCCCTGGCAGAGCCAAAATATATAGGACAGAACCTCCTGCTTCTGGATTCCTCCATAGTATAGGATCTACCCAAACGGCGGATCTGTCCCGAGGTCAAACCTCCCTGTAAGAAGTGATTTATAATATGTCCTAAATTCTAATTTCGGGTGAAAAAAACAAGTATATGAGTCTTTTTATATAGAATATGTGAACTTCTGATTTCAATTGTATGTGACAATAACTCATGACCCCTATGGTAAGTAATAGGGAAAAAAACCCTTAAAGTAAAACACACCTATAATAACATCTGATCAAAAACTCACCTGCTGATCCTGTGGACAACAGCGACACCCAATGGCTACAAAGACTTACTGCATGTTATTAGACCTCATTACTGATTGGCTACTGGGT
The DNA here is from genome assembly GCF_040894005.1 of Engystomops pustulosus. Classification (NCBI taxonomy): domain Eukaryota; kingdom Metazoa; phylum Chordata; class Amphibia; order Anura; family Leptodactylidae; genus Engystomops; species Engystomops pustulosus. The sequence goes on along the minus strand of NC_092413.1, from coordinate 21,926,188 downwards.
AATAATAATTCCTTTATATATATATAGCGCCAACATATTCCGCAGCGCTGCACAGAGCTGTCTGTATTTATAACTAAAAAGTGTTGCTGAATATTGTAATAAAGAATAAAGTGACCGCTGTAATGAGCTGATATCACATCACATCACAGCATCAACATCGCCCACATATAGCACCTACATAGTCTAACAAGTTCATCATAAACGCCAAGAAATATGCTGAATGCCGTGTGTGGCCGAAATAATACAGCAATACAGTGTTCACCATATACAGTAATACCGCCATACATTACACTCACTATATGGAAAAAAATAAAACCGCCATGCAATACACACTGTATGTAAAAAAAAAAAAAAAAGCACTATACAATACACGCCGTATAAGGCTAAAACAATACACATTATATAAGGCCAAAAATAAAAAAAATAAATAAAAGATACTGTAGTACAAATTTCACCATATGCATCCTAAATAATACCGCCATACAATGCACTCCAAATGTGTAAAAATGAATACCACTATACAATACACACCATATATGACCAGAATACTGTTATATGATACACACCAATATATGGGTAAAATAATAGCGCCATACAGTACACATCATGTAAGGCAAATATAGTGCACAACCTATAGGGCTACGGTCACATATCAAGAAATGAATTGTATTCTGCTCTTATAACATGAGTCAAGGAAGAAAGATTTGAGATGGAAGAGAATAATAATAATAATAATAACAATAATAATAATAATAATTCTTTATTTATATAGCGCACACAGATTACGCAGCGCTGCACAGAGTTTGCCAAATCAGTCCCTGTCCCCAATGGGGCTCACAATCTAATCATACTACCAGTATGTTGTTTTTTGGGTTTTTTTTTTTGGAGTAATGTAACATCTGCAAAAATAGTTGCTCTACAACCGCACTATAATAATAATAATAATAATAATAATAATAAAGCAGCTTTATTTATATAGCGCCATCATATTCCGCAGCGCTATACAGATCACTGATCTGGTGTCTTATGGGAGAGAAGGGTATTTGGAGGCACTTAGGAATAATTAAGGGTTACTCTTGCTCTCTCTCTGCACCCTATGCCATAGCTGGACTCCCGCTAACAGTGAGCGTTATTTAGTGTCATCATGTAACAAGTTCACATTACACTGGAGTCTAACAGGGTTTGTATTACTTGGGCTGGTAAGATATCGCCATCTAGTGGCAAGACATTATACTGCAGTTACCCTAATAATAATGATTCTTTATTTATATAGCGCACACAGATTACGCAGCGCTGCACAGAGCTTGCCAAATCAGTTCCTGTCCCCAATGAGGATCACAATCTAATCAATCTACCAGTATGTTTTGGAGTGTGGGAGGAAACCGGAGGACCAGGAGGAAACCCACGCAAACACGTAGAGAGAACATACAAACTCTTTGCAGATGTTGACCTGGATGGGACTTGAACTCAGGACCCCAGCGCTGCAAGGCTGTAATGCTAACCACTATATATCGGCGTTGTGTACATTTTTCCTCTATAATACAGATCCCAGATCAGATAATAAAAATGATAATGCAGAAAACTAGATAAGAGAAATAACAATTCAGACCCAAATCCAGTGAATGAATATTAAGTGCAGACCCCCAGATGATACATAAGAATTCAGATTTGGGACAAATGATCATAATGCAAACCCCAGAGAAGAACATGATCATTTACAAGCCAGAGAAGGCGAATAATAAAAACGTAAGGTCAGAAAACTGAACAAAACTCAGGACCCAGAATAATATTAATTATAATAATAGTAATTATAATAATAATAATAATAATACTAACAGATAGTACAGACCTCAGAGCAGAGAATAATAGTAAAGTAGGCTATAAATAACAGTGGTAGCCCCAGACCTTAGAATAAATTCGAAGACCCCAGACCAGAGAATAATATTAGGGCAGAATATACATATTGGCAATAGCCCCAGACCTCAGAATGAAAGAGAATATAGACAAATGGTGAGTACAGGCAGGGGGTTCATCCCTCTTATATAATATCATTCCTTCCTCTCACCACAGTATATACCATATACCACCACAGTATATACCAGAGCTACAATCTTCATGACCACTACAGATCTGATATATAACAGGCATGACCCCCAGGCACATTGACCATACAAAGGAGCAGACAGCGTTGTGCACACTATAGAATTATAAATGTAACCAAAATCTTCTGCCCCATTTACATTGTGAGACATTTCAATGATTGCAAACTGTACATTGAGCTTTTTACTTTGATTCTGCTGCCACCTAGTGGTGAGTTAGGAGTTACACCACTGAAGTTTCGTACAATAATTACACTCACTGGCCACTTTATTAGGTACACCTGTCCAACTGCTCGTTAACACTTAATTTCTAATCAGCCAATCACATGGCGGCATTTAGGCATGTAGACATGGTCAAGACAATCTCCTGCAGTTCAAACCGAGCATCAGTATGGGGAAGAAAGGTGATTTGATGCCTTTGAACGTGGCATGGTTGTTGGTGCCAGAAGGGCTGGTCTGAGTATTTCAGAAACTGCTGATCTACTGGGATTTTCACGCACAACCATCTCTAGGGTTTACAGAGAATGGTCTGAAAAAGAAAAAACATCCAGTGAGCGGCAGTTCTGTGGGCGGAAATGCCTTGTTGAGGTCAGAGGAGAATGGGCAGACTGGTTCGAGCTGATAGAAAGGCAACAGTGACTCAAATCGCCACCCGTTACAACCAAGGTAGGCAGAAGAGCATCTCTGAACGCACAGTACGTGGAACTTTGAGGCAGATGGGCTACAGCAGCAGAAGACCACACCGGGTGCCACTCCTTTCAGCTAAGAACAGGAAACTGAGGCTACAATTTGCACAAGCTCATCGAAATTGGACAGTAGAAGATTGGAAAAACGTTGCCTGGTCTGATGAGTCTCGATTTCTGCTGCGACATTTGGATGGTTGGGTCAGAATTTGGCGTCAACAACATGAAAGCATGGATCCATCCTGCCTTGTATCAGCGGCTCAGGCTGGTGGTGGTGGTGTCATGGTGTCTTTGGGCCCCTTGGTACAACGCCACAGCCTACCTGAGTATTGTTGCTGACCATGTCCATCCCTTTATGACCACAATGTACCCTGTAACATCTGATGGCTACTTTCAGCAGGATAATGCGCCATGTCATAAAGCTGGAATCATCTCAGACTGGTTTCTTGAACATGACAATGAGGTCACTGGACTCAAATGGCCTCCACAGTCACCAGATCTCAATCCAATAGAGCATCTTTGGGATGTGGTGGAACGGGAGATTCGCATCATGGATGTGCAGCCGACAAATCTGCGGCAACTGTGTGATGCCATCATGTCAATATGGAGCAAAATCTCTGAGAAGCTTCCAGCACCTTGTTGAATCTATGCCACGAAGAATTGAGGCAGTTCTGATGGCAAAAGGGGGTCCAACCCGTTACTAGCATGGTGTACCTAATAAAGTGGCCGGTGAGTGTATATCCCATCAATTAAAAACCTGCAAATGAAAATATAATCATTGACAAAATATAAATATGTTAACCCCTTTCTATCAATGCTTTGTGCTTTCAAGTCTTTATATAGGAGCCACGTTTGACATTTGTTGAATGGATATACTCATCTGGAAATTGACATTTAATTTAAAGGGTTAAACCACCAGGATGAAGGATTGTAAATCAAGCACACTGATATACTGGTGTGTGCCCCCTCTGGCAGGATATGCTCTCCATTTAGCTTCTTATTCCCTGGTTTTTACAAAAAAAAAAGAGGCTTTTAAAATTATGCAAAGGAGACTGAGGGGCTTTGGGCTTGATAGATGTTAATGGAGCCTGGAGTCCCTCAGGCTCATTTACATAATTTTTTTTAAATGAGGGCATTGGAAGTTAAATAAGAGCAGATCCCCCCAGAGGGGGCACACAGCAGTATTTCAGTGTGCTTGGTTTACAATCCTTCATCCTGGTGGTTTAATCCTTTAAATAATATATTTCCTTTTATTTATCTGCAATTTATATACATTTCTTCAATTGGATGTTATTTTAGAAAATGTAACTGTGTGAAGATAATGTCCCATACATGTAGTCATATGGTTCCTTAGAAACAGTTGCCCTTGGATACGACCACCACTGCTAAAGTGAATGTACATAGAAAGAAATAGTTTTTGCATATTAAATTGTTCGGGAGTTGCTGCATGTCCACAGCCATCCTGTACTAATGATCGCTTAATCCAGGCTGTCAGACAGAGCTCAATGGCCAATGTGTTACCACTCCGGCCAGAGTACAGGGATGGTCGTATCCAAGGACAGTTATTTTCTTTCTAAGGGGCAACATGAATTTCTTTATGAGAAATTATCTTTATGCACATATATATATATATATATATATATATATATATATAGCAGATTAATTCAATTATATGTGAATGTCAAAGATCAGAATCAGCAGCAATGAGTGAGTGAGGTCAGAGCAGCAATTCCCTCTGCAAAACCCCTAAGAAGCTGTAAACAGTTGCAACAGTTGTGAGATGTTCATCCCAGTTTCTCATCCCAGTCAAAATACTAAAAAAATTCCTTCCATTCCTACCATCCTATGGAAGCCTATTAGTCCCAGTCGGTAGGGCATATATAAAAAAATAAATTAATACTGCACATAATTGATGTCACTGCACTGCAAGTGATAGAATTTTACCCAAAAAGTGAATATCAGAAAAATACTGAAAAAAAAAAAAGAATGGTGAAAAAACTTAGTCATCAGCATAAAAATGATAACTTTTCAGGTCCCATTCCTTGTCCTTAAAGGGAATTTACCCCCATTAAACGACCAGCCTCATCAGCTAGGGGATAAAATATCCTTTCTAGAATTCCCTCTTTTATCAAATCTCAACCGTTTACCTTTAAAAACGTCCCCTTAAATGTCATGTGAAAATTAGCCGAGAAGAGTCATGTTTGGAGGCTGCACAAAGAGGGTCACTTCACATGCCCCATCTTTGGTTTTATAGCCCCTTCCAACATTTTAGTGTAATGTTAAAAATAAGAATTTCATCTGTTAGATCGCAATTTTCTTTTTCTTTAATGTGATCCAAAAGATAAGATTCTTATCTTTAATATGACACCAGCAGCATGTTTCTAGGTGCTAAAGAAGCAAATATAGGACCTCTGAGGTGACCTTCCCCTTTCAGCCTCTTAATTTTTTCAGCCATTAAAAAATGCTGCGTTTTTCCGAATCCGTCGGGTTTTCGTACGGCCACGCCCCCCGATTTCCGTCGCGTGCATCCTGGCGCCGATGCACCACAATCTGATCACAATCTGATCGCGTGCGCCAAAATCCCGGGGCAATACAAGGAAAATTCAGCGCAAAATGGACAAATTTGCGTAACCCGCCGGAAAAGAGCGATAAATGACCCCCATAGAGTCACTAACATCAGCATTTTTACAGCTAAAATTAGCACATTTAGAGTGTTCTCATTTGCCGAGTTCATTACAACATTAATCAAAACTTTGGTTAGGGTGCCTGAACCCGAACAACCTTTAAAGCAAACCTGTCACCGAGAATTTTTAACTGATGACAGGTTCCAATAGCCAACTGTATGTTATACTGATTTTCCAAATGTCAGCATTCTGAATCATTTCAGTACTGTATAAAACTTTATTTTACATTCCCCGACTCCCTGCCAGCAGTATGTAGTGAGTCCAGGGGGAGAGGCAGCCAGGTTATGTGAAATAAAGTTTTATAAAGTACTGAAATTCATGGCCTCCTTCCTTCTAAAATCAATTTTTTACAATTAATCTAATAGGAATGTTACAAACCAAACGTCTGGCTTAAGTCCAAGTTTGGGGATGAACCAAAACTTTGCAATTCTGGTCTGCTTAACCCTACTAGTGAGGATTTTTACTAAATTTGGTTGATTTTTTTTTCCTTTGCAGAATAAGGTTAATCGGTTTTCGATTTTTGGGTAGGTTTTTGCAAACCAGTTTTACTATCTACTTAAGTGCCTTGAGTGTTGACAGGACCATCAGGAGTAGTAACTACTCAGAACCATACACTAGGAGTGTAATAAGTGCAGGTGACAGCATCGGACTCACAGACAGACGCCTCACGTTACACAAGTCTCACCAGGCAGAACACGGAATAGGAATAGGACTTGGATTTGGTCACTTATGTCCCTGTAAAATTGCTGTAACATTTGGGCAGATTTACTTACCAGGTCCATTCGCAATCCACCGGCGCGTTCTCTGCGCTGGATTCGGGTCCGGCCGGGATTTATTAAGGCAGTTCCTCTGACGCTGCTGCGCTGAGGTTCCCCGGAACGCACTGGAATACACCGAGCCGGACTGAGTGAAGGTAAGTGCAAGCTCCGCGACACATTTTTTGTTTTAAATGCAGCGGTTTTTCCGAATCCGTCGGGTTTTCGTTCGCCACGCCCCATGATTTCCGTCGCGTGCATGTCAGCGCCGATGCGCCACAATCCGATCGCGTGTGCCAAAATCCTGGGGCAATTCAGGGAAAATCTGCGCAAATCGGAAATATTAGGGTAACACGTCGGGAAAACGCGAATCGGGCCCTTAGTAAATGACCCCCATTGTGTAATATTTTGTCACAGGCACCAAAGAGGTCTCCTGTAGCAGGTACTAAATTTGTGGATCCTGCAGATGGTAATATTTAAATAGCCCCTGTAGCAAGTATAGAGAGCAAAGGTGCAAATGTGTGGTCCAATATCACCCCTAGACCTGTAAAACTTCACCTTTATAGAAAAAAAATCACCTTCAAAGCCATATGCAAATGAACTGAGAAGAGTCACTTTTGTACCTTTTAGATTCTGTAGGTGAAATAACTTTAGACAATCCTATCTGGCATCCTGTTGTACTTATAACCATTTTTGGTGTAATATTAAAGGTGAATATCTCATCTTTTAATACACATTTAAAGGTAATCTTTAAAATTATAACAAAACATGATTCCGCAGTAGTTATTATAAAGACCAATATTGTAGCATTCGAGCATCCGACACTGCCCCTTCAGCTTTTCAACGTGACTCATATCAGGAAAAAAAGTGACTCCTTTCTGTATGATTTTGGATGCAATCATACAGATGGTAAGCAGATGAATTGTAACATAAAAGAGAACATTTTTTAAAAAAAGTGTATGTCACAGGTGCTCCAACGACCCATATCCCAGGTCACAGGCGCACCCGTGTGCCTCCCTGTGCCCCCGGAGCCAGTCTGCATCCTCACTCACCTTCCCTGGCTCCAGCAGCGGTCCCCATATTTCTAGTGCGCGCCCCAGCTCTGTGAGATTTAAAGGGCCAGCACTTCGATAATTGGCACTGGCCGGCCGCCTGCCCTGATAAATTGCCATCCCCTTCCTGTATCCCCTGCCGGATCTTTGTGCCTCGTGCCTGAGAAAAGCTTTATCCCTATGCCTTGCGACTGTTTGCTGAATTCCCATTGTGACCCCGGTTCCATTTCTGACCACTCCACCGCTGCCTGTCTGCACCTTTTGCCTTGCTCCTGACACTGATCCTGTGCTGCCTGCCCTGATCGCCTGCCTGCCCCGACCACGATACACCGCAGCAAGTCCAACACGCTTTGCAGCGGGTTCTGGTGAATACCGGGTGCCACTTAGAATCCGCTCCTAGTTGTCGGCTTACGTCATCGTCTGCAGTGGTACCCCTGGTGCCTGACACTATGAGGCAGATTTACTTACCCGGTCCTGTCGCGATCCAGTGGCGCATTATCTGCGGTGGATTCGGGTCTTCCAGCGATTCACTAAGGCAGTTCCTCCGACGTCCACCAGGTGTCGCTGCTACGCTGAAGTCCGCCAAGGCCCGCCGGAGTTCACGATCCTTTGCTGGGTGAAGGTAAGCAATTCAGGAAAAATCGGCGCAAATCGGAAATATCCGGGTAACACATCGGGAAACCGCGAATCGGGCCCTTAGTAAATGACCCCCTATATCTCATACCCTGCCTGAGGATGCTGTTAGTTTAGTGGTGTTAAAGCCTTTAAGGTTACAACATGGCTTCCAGATTTGTCTAGGACTGAGGATCAGGGATGTGCTGTATCACGTGTAATCTGAGAAGACCCCCAACTTATACCTACAAAGATTTAGTGATATCCTCGGCATATTCTATTAATATATTGGTGTCAGGTATCAATAGACATTTTCAGAGGTCTTGTAGGGTCCTTTAATGAAAGACTTTATCAGAGGTTTTGTAGGTCCTTGTCTCAATGAGTTTATTGAAAGTATTACAGATCCTTTCCTGAAAGAGTTGATCAGAGGTCTTGAAGGTCCTTTCCTCAAAGAGTCGATCAGAGGTCTTGAAGGTCCTTTCTTAATGAGTTTATTGAAAGTCTTGTAGCTCCTCTCCTCAAAGAGTTGATCAGAGGTCTTGTAGGTCCTTTCCTCAAAGAGTTGATCAGAGGTCTTGTAGTTCCTTACTTCAATGAGTTTATCAAAAATCTTGTAGATCTTTTCCTCAAAGAGTTGATCAGATGTCTTGAAGGTCCTTGTCTCAATGAGTTGATCGAAAGTCTTGTAGATCCTTTCCTCAAAGAGTTGATCAGAGGTCTTGTAGGTCCTTTCCTCAAAGAGGTGATCAGAGGTCTTGTAGGTTCTTCCCTGATGTAGTCTATTAGAGGTCTTGTTGGTCCTCCCTCAATGAGTTTATCAGCAGCACTCAGAGTTATACGATATTACCTATACAATACAATCTTTAATATTACGGCTGGCTGCTATACATAAGCCGTATGTAATGTACTGAAATTCTTATTTTGTTTGCAATTTTCCTCCTGACCTAGGACATCAGTCCCACCACAAAACACGTCAATTGTTGGCATGTGCACAGAACGAGAAATCAGACAAATTGCTTTGACTTCCGCACTTCGGGAAAGTTTTAACCTACTTTTTCGCGGCGCCGACAATTGCCCATTTGAATGCGCGCATACATTACACTTCAATTAAATGATCAAAACAGAGACGTACATATAGTTAAGAGCAGCCGATTATTATCCGCCTCATAAAAATAGCGTCTCAATCGTACGTTATAAAAGGTCTATTAGATAGCTCGTCTTGCCGAATTCCGTCCTCTCGCCGAGGCGCCACATTCAGCTGGTAATTGCAAATGATGGTAACAATTCAAACTCTGTAATATACTTCAGATAAAATCGTAATTTCCCGAATTACGTCTATTGTTAATTTCGCCGAGCGATGCGCGCAACAAACAGAGTAGCCTATAATTTCCCCTCTAATTATAATACTCTTCTATTGGCCTTTTATTTTAAGACTTTTAAAAGGACACGTGTAGTCGGCGAATTACCTGGACCCCCCGCCGGTCGCCTATTCTGCGATTGCAAAAGTGATATTTCATTCAATATCAAAGTGAAAAGCGAACGCGCTAACAACGCCGGAGAGGGTTAAGATAGGAAAACATCTCCAGTGAAGCCACACACCTGAATTATATGCGACAGGGCGACTACGAGGAGTTTTTGTCGTAGTCAAAAAAAAAAGACCCAAAAATTTGTGCTTCTTTTAGGGTTGTAAAAAATAGCTTTCCATTAATCAAGATCACAATTTGTCTGTTTGAGTTTAACAGATATTCTAAGGCTTTAGAATAATTTTTTTTTATCTTTCCGAATTAATAAATGACACCCATTAAAAGGACTCTCACCATATTTTACCCCACTGAAACCTTCTGTACCCTCCGATAGGAAATGCTATTTATTTTATGTGAAATCTCACCCTTTAACCAATAAAAAAAAATCCAAAGATGAGAAAAGAAAATCAGCTGAGAAGAGTCAAATTTGCCATAGATGAGTCAAGTTTAGAGGCTGCAGGGGGGTGGGTCAATTCAGATGTTCCTATCTTCAGTTCTATAGCACCTACAAATGTGCTTCTGGTGTCATATTAAATAAAAGAATATCATCTTTCATATCAATATCAGACTTCTTCTGTGATCTACAGAACCAGACATGCAGGCAGGTTTTTTTCCTTAACTTTCTGTATCTCTGATACTGTGGATCACAGAATTAGAAGTCCAATGTGATCTGAAACATGAAATCGTGTCCTTTTACCAATAAAAAAAATCTCTTCCAACGATGGGAAAAGAAAATGAGCTGAGAAGAGTCATATTTGCCATAGATGAGTCATGTTTAGAGGCTGCAGGGGGAGTGTCAATTCAGATGCTCTTATCTTCAGTTCTGCAGGATCTAGAAACATGCTTCTAGTGTAATACTAAAGAAAAGAATCTCATCTTTCAGATCTGTATCAGGCTTCTTCTTTGATCTACAGAACCAGACATGCAGGCTGTTTTTTTTTTAAACTTTCTGTATCTCTGATACTGTAGATCACAGAACCACAAAGTCCAATGTGATGTGGAAGATGAGTTTCTTATCTTTTATATGATACCAAAAGCATGTTCCCAGGTACTATAGAACCCAATATATGGGACATCTGCAGCCTTTAACACTTGATTCTTCTCAGGCAATATATGACTATTCTCAGTCAGTATATGACTCTTTTCTGGCAGTATATGACTCTTCTCAGGCAGTATATGACTTTTTTTAGCACATTTTCACATGACTTTAAAGAGATTTTTTTACAGGTAAATGGGTGAGATTTCACATAACCAAAGAGATCCTTGAAAGAACATAAAATATACTACCTGAGGGGACTGCTAGTTAATGGGGTAAAATCTGGTGACAATTTCCGTTTTAAATTATAATTTCTCAATGATATCACTCCAATAGGAATAAAAATGGAATGTCTCATGTATCCAATTAAATGAATCAGATGTAAGTTGTGAAATATTGGGGAGGTGCATAACGGTGGTCCCCAGAAATACCAAAACCACCCGTATGTGTAGGGAAGGTTCATGTGATATTCAGTATTTGTAATCCATGATATTGCAGAATTCCACTTCATCCTGAAAAAGCTATCTACCACGTATCAGGGCACAAAAATCCTGGCACAGCATAGAAGCCAGAAAGTCATCGAGTCAAGGTCACGCAATTAGGCAATAAAACAATGAAAAGAAACCTTGAAAGAAACCTGGCACCAGAACTTTCCAGACTGTGCCAAGGCTTACTGTCCTAGACTCAACACACTGCAATCACATTTAGCTATAAAATCGATATTTCTCCATCAACAAATTAAAGAATATTGTTGGTCACCTTGAAATTGTAATTATATACTTTTCCATATGGCCACAGGCAGTGTCAGACCTTGATCCATCAGATAAAATAGTCCTGATGGCTCATGCTCCTCCAACCCATCAGAATAGACTCCATATAGATGATTCATCTGGTGCAGTATAAGACTGACAGCTCTTACTTTACACCGTTTCTGATACTCCAGTCCCATCCAGAGCTGCAGTCTTTTCCTTATCCTATTATAGCATCTCTGACACTCCAGTCACATCCAAATCAGCAGTCTTATATCTCTCATTAAACCATCTCTGATACCCCAGTCACATCAAGAGGTACAATCATCTATCTATTGTTATATAATTTCTGATACTCCAGTCACATCCAGAGTTGCAAATTTCTATCTACTGTTATCTCAGTTGACTGCAACTCTGGATGTGACTGGAGAATATATCTGACATTATATTATCTCTGATATCTAGTCACATCCAGGACTGCGATCATCGATCTACCCTCATATCATCTACAATGACTGCAACTGTGGATGTGACTGGAGTATCAATCTGACGTTATATCTTCTCTGATACTGCAGTCATTTCCAGAGCTTCAATCTTATCCTACTATTATATCATCTCTAAAACTCCAGACTCATCCAGGGCAGCACTCCAGCCATATCCAGAGCAGCTGTCTCATATATGCTATTAGATCATCTCTGATACTCCAGTCACATCCAGAGCTGCAATCATCCATATATTGTCATAAATTTCTAATACTCCAGTCACATCCAGAGCTGCAATTCTCTATATAACATTAAATCATACAAGATGACGGCAACTCTGGCTTTGACTGAAGTATCAATCTGCCGTTATATGATCTCTGATACTCCAGTCACATCCAGAGCTGCAGTCTCTCCAACAATCCCTTGCTCTAATTGATGAGAAGATGACGGTGAAATTTATTCGAAACTTGACAATTCACAAATAGAATAACAGAGCTACAGTGAGGACTGACACTGGGGCAGAGCAGTTGGAGAGGGGGAGTTATCAGCACCTATGGGTGTCAGACAAAGATTCAAAGATAATATTATCTATACAATTTTCTGTCAATATCGTTGACTCTGAAGGTCTGGCACAGCCGCACATTTGTGACATGGTCTATGGTGAAGCAACACTCACATACACTACTTGTGATTTCAGATAAGATACATTTTATTACAGGTGATTTGGGGTTAAGAAGGTTTTTGGGGTTACTGTAGGTCATATTCCTGAAGTATATTACACACCAAGGAATAATACAGCCTTGGGTTAAACTAAAATTCAGGGTTCAGTGACACAAGGGGAATTCTCAGAGGCGCAGAGCACAACAACCCACTAGATCAGTGATGGCTAACCTATGGCACTGGTGCCAGAGGTGGCACTCAGAGCCCTTTCTGTGGGCACTCAGGCCATCACCAGAGAGGACTCCATGGATCTTCCTGCAGTCCCAGACAGCCCAGGACTTGCTGTGCACAGAGGTATTTTAATGTGACAGCTCTACCTGGGACTATTTTCTGCTTTATTGGTGCCTCAGGGGCTGGTATCAATGACAACTGTGACAGAGAACGGAGTATAAATCACAAATTACATTTCTGTGTTGGCACTTTGCAATAAATAAGCGGGTCTTTGTTGTAGTTTGGGCACTCGGTCTCCAAAAGGTTTGCCATCACTGCCCTAGATGATTGGTGAATTTTACATATCTTATCTTATTCGTAGAACTAACGTCTTGCATCATGTGACAAAGATGAAAAAAAATTCAGTTCTGGAGGAAATATTCAGAAGAGTTTTCATAAATGATAACAAAGGGATAACAAAGAACAAACTTAGGAGTAAACAAGATGAATTCCACACTGGACTCAATCCAGATAGGACACTATATACAATCTTCTCAGCTCCTCCTGCTCTATAGCATGCAGCCTGCAGATAGGACACTATATACAATCTGCTCAGCTCCTCCTGCTCTATAACATGCAGCCTGCAGATAGGACACTATATACAATCTGCTCAGCTCCTCCTGCTCTATAACATGCTGCCTGCAGATAGGAGACTATGTACAATCTTCTCAGCTCCTCCTGCTCTATAACATGCTGCCTGCAGATAAGACACTATATACAATATTCTCAGCTCCTCCTGCTCTATAACATGCTGCCTGCAGATAGGACACTATGTACAATCTTCTCAGCTCCCCCTGCTCTATAACATGCTGCCTGCAGATAGGACACTATGTACCATCTGCTCAGCTCCTCCTGCTCTATAGCATGCTGCCTGCAGATAGGACACTATGTACAATCTGCTCAGCTCCTCCTGCTCTATAACATGCTGCCTGCAGATAGGATACTATGTACAATCTTCTCAGCTCCTCCTGCTCTATAACATGCTGCCTGCAGATAAGACACTATATACAATATTCTCAGCTCCTCCTGCTCTATAACATGCTGCCTGCAGATAGGACACTATGTACAATCTGCTCAGCTCCTCCTGCTCTATAACATGCTGCCTGCAGATAGGACACTTATTAACCACTATAGGACTATTATTCTAAGTCACATTTATTAAAGTCAAATATAAATAGGTTTGATATGCAGAACTTCTTTTTATTAGTAACCAATATAGTAACCTGATTGTTCAGGTGATAACCACCATGTAGTCAGTGAACCAAGGTCAGTCATAATCTGGATGGACCTACCTGAACCTCAGCTCTGCAGAAACCTTCACCTGAAGATACAGATGCTGGAAGCTGTCAGTAAAGTAGGTGAGAGTTTCCCTGTGAGAGCATTATGTGGGCAGGGAGTTTGTTCTTATCTCCTCTCAGATATGATAACACACAGTTTGCAGCGCATTAGTTTTCTAGTAGTTTATTACTTTAACAGTAAACTAGGTCCCATTTTCTTAGATAAATTCAGGTTTTCAAGGAGCACCCACTACTTGGACCACCACTGATCACAACAATCGGGCTCCCATATTACTCATGCACTGCTTCGCTTCATATAAAATCTATGAGACTAGTGGATATAGCTCAGCACTGCTCTTAGCTATTTCCATTGGTCTCATAGATATTGAAAGTAGCAGAATACATAAACAATCAGGGAACACAGAACCTGGGAAGGAAACCTACCATCAAAATCCATCATGATAAACCAGGGACACTTAGATCTCATAGATCCAGGCACCAGGACTGTGGTCATCTTCTTATATTTGTTATCCATGGCCTCCTTCCTTCTAACATCAACTTTTAAACTTATGCTAATGAGTCAGATGGCCTCTGTAGGGCATTACTAGAGTCCCTCCATACTGTAACTTCACCGGCTGTGACACTGTGCAGGAGCGTGTCTCCCCCGCCCTCCTGCTCCCTTAGAACTTCCTAAAGCTACAACAATTTTACATTTACTGTTACATTTAATACGCCCCCGTAAGTTAGTCACACCCCCTCATTTCTACTTCCCCCCATGAAGGCTGGCCAGAATTGCTGCAGACAGCCGGTGATGTCACCTGCATGTCTGCTAATCTTGCACATGCGCGGGAGCTACCTTCTGCAGCGTGTGCGGCCAGGCTTCATGGGGGAAGTAGAAATGGGGCGTGAATAAACTAGATTCCAACGGAGCCAGATGGCACTTGGCTAACCAAGGCGCACGCCTCCTGCTCATTTGCAAAAAGTTTATAACTGCATATTTCGGTATAGAAGACGGGCCCGGAGCATGCCAGTAAAAGTCCTCCATCACCCCTAAGGTAACAAGCATCCATTTGGGGACAGTCTACCACCCCTAAATGAGGTCAGGCCTGGTGCCAGCACCTAGCCAACCCGGCCAATTGCCGGGGCCCCGGGGTACTGGAGGGGCCCATCCGGGCCCCCGGATCAATTGTACCAATGTGGCTATAAGACACTGGTACAAATGATCACCATCCGGATCAATTACTTTTCTGCCTCTATGCTGCGCTCGTCGGGAGCGCAGCATAGAAGCAGAATCTCAAACTCACCTTTCCTGGTTCCCCTGAAGCTCCGCTCCGCACGGTATGTGACGTGTACGGGAGGCCCAGGCCGAAGACAGAAGGCAGCTGCAGGCGCTGCTCCGGGGGAACCAGGAAAGGTGAGGTTTTTTTTCTTTCCCGGAGGGGGTCAGTGTGTCCGCAGGGGGTTAGGAGGGGGTCAGTGTGTCCGCAGGGGGAGGGGGAGGGAGGGGGTCAGTGTGTCCGCAGGGGGAGGGAGGGGGTCAGTGTGTCCGCGGAGGGAGAGGGGAGAGAGGAGGTCAGTGTGTCCGCAGGAGGAGAGGGGAGGGAAGGGGTCAGTGTGTCCGCAGGGGGAGAGGGGAGGGAGGGGGTCAGGGCGCCCAGGGGCCCACTAAAACATGGAGCCGGCCCTGAATGTGGTGGTTGATGTCCTTTAAGTGACAGATGAGGAGCGGATTCTATTATACTTTGTGTGGTGTGCAGTGTATGGGAGACATCATAGTAGCCGGTCTCCACCAACCAGCACTGAGACAACCGAGAGATACAGATAAGACCAGCAGAATGGAAAACTGCACAAGTTATAAATTGGGTTATAGTTATAAATAGTATTATTCTTCGTGTATACACAAAAACTTGTCCAGAACTGTCGCTGCAAAAGAGATCTACGATCTAAAGTCTATGGACACCTTTTTCTACTATTTTTCTCTACCAATATGCCACAAGGGAGCAGATAACACGCTTATGAATTTTACTTGCAGGTGTTTTATTGCCACTTAACTGTTATTTTATACCCATTTCTGTGTTTTTGATGGGGCCTTTTGTTTAGTTTATACCTTTATTTTAAAAACCTAACTAAAAACAAATTTACAAAGAGTCAAAAAAATAATAAAATTAGATTTTTATTAGGAACTGTTGACCAGCAACAAATAAAGATTGTACAACCCGCCGGGGGCATACATATACACAGTCACAAACTTATATTACTTGGTTGTGTTCACACTTCTGTTGTCTTATCTGTCCTGATGCACCAGCGAATCAATCAGAAGACTTTCCTAGGAATTTGCCCTCCTTGGCTTCAAAGGTAAAAATGAACTAATGCTTTGCAATTGTTTTATGCAATTGTTTAGTTATTTTATGTAAAATTTTCTATGGGTAAAATCTTTTAAAAAATTCCATTGAAAAAGTAGGAAAGCACCTATGTGAACACAGCCTGAGTTACATACACAAAATTCTTCTTTAACATTGAACATTAATGCATTGCAAGTTGCAGTAAACAATTTTAGAATTGAAAATGTTTTTTTTTTAAATGGCAAGGAAGAAAAAGTTAATTAAAAAATTCTATTTTTGGTAAATAATGATTTGGGAAAAACTATGACACATGATACATCTCCAACTTTTAAGTCCATAAAATCTTTAGGTTCATCCTTCATTGTTTACTGATCTGGAGCTAGAAGTGCATTTTCTTTGTTTGAATATAGCCAGAGTTAAATTACAACATTTTGTCTCCACCACTAGGGGGAGCTTAGGAGCTTATTGCATACTGATACCATATAAACATGGTGCAGTACTTCGTGATTCCTCCAGTAATGGTAGAATATTCTAATTTACCTTTATATCTATTGATTATTTTGTAAAATTAAAAATAAAGCTTCCATAGTTATTGAGATATTTTTGAAGCCAAGCAGAAAATTAGAAACATCAAACTGTAATTTCCAGTTCCTCAGAGGCCAAAGAAGATGCAAAAATGATGGCAAATTAGATGGCAAAAATGTCTATGAACTTTTCAAAAACATTTTTCACTATAGTGAATGACGGTGAGGATGATGGGAGAAGTCCGTAATCAATAATGTCATCACATAGTAGAGCGGGAGTTCTGACCTTCTTGTCCATTCGTGAAGTATTACCAGTCCTGACTTGATTTTTGCTTAACAAACCTGAGGGATAAGTAATATAATACCAGAAATCCGGCACTGATACCTATAAGTACCAGAAACGAGGCGTACAGAGGGTATGCGTCCGAGTCCAGGCTTTGGATAATCTGTGTAATAGATGAGATACAAAATATCGGTGAGGATCATGTATTACAATTTAGGCACTAGAGATGAGCGGACCCGTAGTTTCACTTTGAGTTCGGCTGCACGACCCGGATGTATTGAAGGATTGGCAGCCTATCTGGCAAATTGATGCTAGTCAAGGCTATGATTGGCCAAGGGGTGTGTCCCACTCAATCCGGCAATAAGTCTGGGTCACGTAGCCGAACCCTGAACTGAAACTACGGGTCCGCTCATCTCTACTGGGCACCTATGCATCACAATGAAACAACTAGAGATTTTGTTTTTGGATCTTCGGCCGTTGGTTGGAATTTCTTTTCTGATATTTTCTGATATTTTATAGTTATGCTTTTATGTTTTTAAATTTGAAGTCTTACCACTTTCCCTGGAATATCGATAGTGATGTTTCTTATGTTGATTTGATATGTCAAATTTGTAAACTGAACTTGCATGACTCCTGCAAAACCCCACCGAAGGAATGAGACAAAGGAGATCCAAAATGGCACTGGAGGCGACAAGAGGCACAAGTACAGTATAGTAGGAAGTTGAAATCCAAAAAGAATAAAAACATTACAAAATTGTGTGGTTTTATACTACTATAACTTTAAAATTACATACCAACAGTCCCTTTCCACAAGATAGGGGAAAAATGTTTCATTGGAGGTCCTACTGTTGCCCCAAGTCAACAGAATACAAGTGCACATGCCCGACCACCAATCTAAGTGCTAATATGGGTCTCCGAGAAATAGTGCATAGAAATGAATGAAGTCCTGACCATGCAATCCATTGACATAAGGGAATTTTGGACACCTGTTAACCCCATTTTCCTGATTCCTGAGATCTCTTCTTGGGACCACCAGGAAATTTTTTTCCAAAAATTGTTATATTATTAATGTTGCAGCACATTCAGTTGAGACACAGAGGTCTCCTTCTCCCTAGACCTACCTGCCCACAGTGTATCCAGTCTGATGATGAATCCCCCGGTCAAGTAGGCAGCTGTAAACAAGGCGTTACTCATAAAGGAAGAGATCTGCAAGGTGGGTAGCAGTGCCGACATCCACAGGGCCATGGCGCGACTACAATATACCACGAGCCACATCAGAAAGAAGTTCAAGAAGAAACAATCCACCCCAGGGTTTAGATTTGCCAGCCAGTATATCGGGACACTGTAGAAAACTACGAAGGCCATGTGTTCCGGGAGCTCCCCGATTACCTGGCAGAAGAAAAAAATGTATGTTATTAAAAACTTCTCCTGGGGGCAGAAACACATCAATGTTCACATAATTACAAGGGTTTCCTGGCCTTCTAAATTACTAAAAAACAATGAAGGTTGATCGGTGGGAGTGCCATGTGTCCCCCAATGTTATTATCATTATTTATTTTTGGAGCAGCATTAATTCCATGGTGCTATACATTGCATAAAGGTTAGAACAAGTATCTACAAAAGATATAAAACCAGACTGAATTGACACAATTGGTGGGAGGATGCCGCCCATGAGGGCTCACGATTAGAGATGAGCGGTCCTGAACTTTAGGTAGGGCGTCCTTTGAACAGCAGCTCCGCCTAACCCGAATATATTGCTTAATGGGCTGCAGGCAGCTTTACGATCCTAGCAACTAAGCATGGCTCTGATTGGCCAGTTGGACACACGGTTGATACAACTGGCCAATCACAGTTGCTGGGGACGTAAAACTGGCCATCAAGTAACATGGCCGGATTAGGCAGAGCTTCTGAATGGAGGAGGCCAAACCTAAAATTCTATATGATAGTGTAGATAGATGGAGACATGAGGACTCTTGTGGGTTTATTGTGTATTGTAGACTTTTCAGGTAAAGTTTCAAAGTTTGAAGGTGGGGGACTATGTGATGCATTTTGGTGGGAGATGCCGGGAGGAGTCGAGACGGGTGTGAGAAGATCAGAAGAGTAAAGGAGAAGGTCTTGAGAGGACCTCAAATTCTATATATAGGTCATTAGTAGTATAGAGGTCCAGAAAACTATTTAAAATTGAGGAAGTTATGCCTAAACATGGACAAATTATAGGAATATCTTGTCAATTTTACTTGAAGGAAATGAGGAAGACCGAGATGACATCAAGATTACATCAGTTAGACAGATAAAATTTTTGAACAACTTAAAGGGGTTGTCCACTTTACCTCATATCTTTTGAAATGCATGTGTAAGTGTGGACCTTATACTAGTATTCATGAATATAAGATCAAGGTCCTACAAGGGTGATTGTTCAATTGTAAAGTTACCTTTGCAAAAAAATATGGGGTAACAGAATACAATCCGTCTTCTAATTCATGGAAAAGCATCGCTCTCTCTGAGTGGCCTGAAATAAAAACATCCATCGTTAAAAAGAATTACATTTTTCAGTCACTTGAAAATAGGGATTTAAAAAATGTAAGGTAAGCAAATGTCCAATCTTCAAAAGTTTAAATTTTCAACAAAAGCCCAAACGAAAATTCTTACATTTCGCAACCACGTCAAGGATAATAGCAAATGGAGTGAGGGACCCTTTCATGAAAAGTAATGCAATTGTGTCTTGTATGGAGAGCTGGTTTCCTCCGAGTCCATAATATAAGAATCCAATTAACAGAGCCATCAACACAGCCTCAAAGCCATGGATAAGTAGAGTGGACAGATCCCGAAAGTCATTGGAAACGTGGCGGCTGTGGAGGAAAAGTAATCTCAAAGTATTATCAACACAAATGCTCACAGGAAAAGCAAAATTGTTCAATATATTACGATAAAGGAGAAGAAAAACTGGTTCTAGTGACCAACAATGGACTGGTCCACCAGAGTAGACGATAAGCACATGGACTTACGCAATACATTGCCTCTAATACTGTGGTGGGACAATGGACCAGGAGACAACCCTAGTTGGAGATGACTTTGGAGTCAATAATTTCCCACCAGGGTTTATACTCTCATATGGGTTGATCCCAAATGATGGTGGCACTTTTTCTCTCTAATCAAATAATACAGGAACCAGACATGTTAGCTGCATATGGAACCAATCCTCTTCAGATCCTTTAAGAGGTGTTATTCCATAGATTCCAGAACTCTTGGTAATATATTGTCTAGCATTGTTCTCCAGCAACCAGTTCTGTTGGATTTGGCACTCAATGGGGCTCATTTACTTACCTGGTCCAGTCGCGATTCCGCGGTGCGTTGTCCGACGAGGATTCGGGTCTGCCGGCATTCACTAAGATCGTGCGCCCAATATCCTGCAGGTGTTGCTGCTGCGCCGAGGTCCGCAGGAGTTCACCTTCTTCTTCCCGGTGCATGTAATTGCTGATCTTGCGGCACAATTTTTTTTTCAGAATCCCTCGGGGTTGTCCGACGGCCACACCCCTGATTTCTGTCGCATGAAACCCGGCGCCGATGCGCCACAATACGATCGCGTGCACCAAAATCCCGAGGCAATTCGTCCAAATCGGAAATATTCGGGAAACCCAACGAAAGTGCGGTGTTCGGACCCTTAGTAAATGAGCCCCAATATTGCCAACTAGGTCCTTGAATTTCAGACAGGAGGTGCCAGACTGCTCCACCTGTCCTGGAGGTGGAGATCATGTTCAGCATATAGGGTGCCAAAACTATCATCAATGGATGCTAAGAATGGTTGAGACTTCAACCGTGCCCAGAGTAGTGGAGATATAAGATGGAGTCGGTGGAGTTGGTAAAATATCTACTTTAGGTGGTGAGTTGCTTTGTTACTAATATTGCTCTATGATATAAATGGGGTAGTACCTACTTTAGTAATACTGCAAATTGATGAAGACCTTTAGGCAGCTCATCAGCTTCGTTTCCATCAATCTTAATTGCCTTTTCCAAAGGAGTGGTGGGAATGTTAACACTGACAACACACAAAAAAGAAAATAAAATAAAATTCAGAATATTATATTAGAGGAGGCAAACATAATAATAACCACCAGTGGATTATTTCAATAGTCATTTGAGTAATCACATATTTCATGACTAGACTATTCCAATAGCAAATGCCAACTGGATTAATCTTTCTTTATCAGTGACTGTTTCTACATCTTTAGCAAAACTAGAACGACTCTTTACCAAATGGCCACCTATTAATGTGAATGAACAAAATTCACTGTAATACCACATTTGTCCTGTAGTGGCCACTGTAGCAAAAATGTGTGCCTGTCAGCAGCCGCTGCAGGCGATCACTGCTGATCGTAAGTTTTATAATGGTTTGACCAGTTGGGGAAAAACTTTTCATCATGTTGATTGTTTATTGACCCGATAATAAAGAAATTGAACCAAACTACAATTAAACATAATAATTCTCAGCATTTAGGATTTTATAATCAATCACTAACTATTAAGTCTCTGGACTAAGAGCTTGCAAGACCAACATAAATAAACCAAACCATCTACAATTGTAGACACTTACCTTGTCTCACTGGAAGGAAGTTCCCTATTCTCATCATTGACTTTCCAAAGGAAATCATTAAAATCTTTCACTTTTTCCCCAAAAATTTCTGCTAGCGACCTTGTCCTTTCCAGTGTTTCCCCTTCTTCCTCTTTGCTATGATAGTTGACACTGGTGAGATCAACTAATAAGAAAAAGTAAATGTTTCATGGTAAATGCATAGTATATCAACGGGGATTGAGTGCAGCATCAGGGTTGTGGGGACCAATGGTCTACAGGAGTCATTGGGGAGTGACAGATGAAGAATATAAATATTTGCAGGATGAGTCAAAAGTTCCAGGATGAAAAGGAAGAGATGAAAAGGAAAATACATATCTGAATACCCCAGCAAGTAATGGTTTAGTCTGGAACATGGCTGCCATTTTGAAAGCCGCCATATTGGATCAAACGCAAGTTTTCCAATGTGAAGGTGGTCATGTAGCATCAAAGACCAGAATCATCTCAGAAATTGATTGTCACAATGCGATTTGTAATATTTTCTATGGTTCAAAGGTTATTTAGAGGTTGGTAAATTTTCCTCACTTACCATAGAAATCGGCAGGATTACTATATCGAGGACATGGGTACCCTATAGATGTGAAGTACTGAACCATATCCTTTGCTGTTCCAGAGTAGATAGTGGCTCCGGATGACAAAAGAAGAACCAAATCAAAGAGCTGAAATATGTCAGATCTAGGCTGGTGAATGGATAGCAGAACCAGTCGGTTCCCCCGGGCCAACCGGGACAAGGTTATCACAAGGTTATGTGCTGTGAAGCTATCCAGGCCTGAGGTGGGCTCATCCAGAATAAGAATACCTGCATAGAGGAGAATATTAGACAAGTTATAAATAGTTATATTACACATTTTGTCATCTATAAACTGTATAACAAGTGAAGTAAACCTAACCCCTTAAAAGGAATCGGTCACATCAGCACCAGACATGTTAGGACTTAGGAGGAGAATGAGCAGAACGATATACAACCTTTATTGAGGATGATATTTATTGATCCAAATCTGCACCCCTTCTAATCTAGGCCTCATAGTGGGAGGATCTTTACAAAGATACCTATCAGTCACCAAGTAGTACAACCTACCGGACTCCAAATACTGCAAAAGATTTTATGTATATAATATAGTAAATAGAAATGAGCGAGTATACTCGTCCGAACTTGATGCTCGTTCGAGTATTAGAGTACTTGGAACGGCTCGTTGCTCAAGATCGAGCATTTACTTAACGAAACACAGTGAAGAACAGTGAAGAATACAATTAAAACAGTGAACACAGGATCATTTAAGTGAAGAACACATTGAAAGAACACAGTGAAGAACACATTGCAGATGTTCCGTACATCTGCAAACTTATCAAAAGACACGCGTGCCAAATGGTGTTCATCACAATAGTATGTGAAGAACAATATGTGTGAAGAACACATTGCAGATGTATGGAAACATCTGCAATGTGTTCTTCACACATATTGTTCTTCACATACTATTGTGAAGAACAACCTTCGGCACGCGTGTCTTAGGATAAGTTAACAGATTTAAGGAACATCTACAATGTGTTCTTTCAATGTGTTCTTTCAGTGAAAAATGCTCGAGTCTCCCTTTGACTTCAATGGTGTTCGTTATTTGATACAAGCACTCGAGCATCGGGAAAAGTTCGACCCGAGTAACGAGCACTCAAGCATTTTAGTGCTCGCTCATCTCTAATAGTAAACTAATAGCACTGTTATACATCATTTATATAGAGGGCACCTTTAGGTATCTTACCAGGGTTCCACAGAAGTTGTACGGCAATGCTGACCCTTCTCCGTTCTCCACCAGATACCCCCCTCGTGTATGCATTTCCAACTTTGGTGTTTGCACATTGTCGTAACCGAAGTTCTGCTATGACGTCTTCTACCTATTGTATGTAAAATAATTGTAAAATCTTAATTAATAAAACTAAATTTTATCTAGATATAACTATCTTGAATCTATCTACATTTTCCATTTACCCGTTTTTGCCGCTGCTGTTCTGAATACGATCTTGGAAGTCTTAGTTTGGCAATGAATGACAATGTCTCCCGGACAGTCAGATGGGGTAACAGTTGGTCATCCTGACGGACGTGAGCTACGCTCTTCTTCACCAGTTGCTTGCTGGCCAGTTTCCCATTAATAAGGATTTGACCTGATTTGATCTTCCCTCCTTCATCTTTACAGGTGATGATGTCCAGTAATGTTGTCCTTCCACAACCTACAGACAACAGGGTGAGGGACATTTAAGTTCATCTATGAAGATAATTCTATGTATCCAACATGTTTTCGACACATTTCATAGGACGTCATCTTTTAGAGACTATTGCTCCTAGAAGAATTGGTCCTTAATGAGAGGCCATTGGTATTACAGAGGTTGGCTACTTTCTGCAAATAATTGATATTATTATTTTGTACAATAAAAAATGAAACAATTTTCCAATATATTTTCTGTATCAATTTTTTTTCTAGATCTCTACTTGCAGAAACTGAACAGGAAGTTTATTGTTTACTTCCTGTGGACAAAAAATGGTCCCTGGTCATGTGATGTCACACAGGTACATGGCTCATTATATCCCTGGTCATGTGATGTCACACAGGTACATGGCTCATTATATCCCTGGTCATGTGATGTCACACAGGTACATGGCTCATTATATCCCTAGTCATGTGATGTCACACAGGTGCACGGCTTGTTATATCTCTGTTCATGTGATGTCACACCAGAGACGTGCACTTGTGTGACATCACATGACCAGAGATATAATGAGCCGTGCACCTATGTGACATCACATGACCAGGGATATAAAGAGCCGTACACCTGTGTGACATCACATGACCAGGGATATAATGAGCCGTGCACCTATGTGACATCACATGACCAGGGATATAAAGAGCCATGCACCTGTGTGACATCACATGACCAGGGATATAATGAGCCGTGCACCTGTGTGACACCACATGACCAGGGATATAAAGAGCCATGCACCTGTGTGACATCACATGACCAGGGATATAATGAGCCGTGCACCTGTGTGACATCACATGACCAGGGATATAATGAGCCGTGCACCTGTGTGACATCACATGACCAGGGATATAATGAGCCGTGCACCTGTGTGACATCACATGACCAGGGATATAATGAGCCGTGCACCTGTGTGACACCACATGACCAGTGATATAATGAGCCGTGCACCTGTGTGACATCCCATGACCAGTGATATAATGAGCCGTGCACCTGTGTGACATCCCATGACCAGAGATATAAAGAGCCGTGCACCTGTGTGACATCACATGACAAGGGATATAATGAGCCGTGCACCTGTGTGACAGCACATGACCAGGGATATAACACGATGTGCACCTGTGTGACATCACAAGACCAGGAATATAACGAGCCGTGCACCTGTGTGACTTCACATGAGCAGGGATATAAGGATCTGTGCACCCGTGTGACATCACATGACCAGGGATAAAATGATATAAGAGAGATCTAGAAAACCATGAGGAATTAATAAAGAAAGTATATAGGAAAATTGAAGAACTTTCAATGCACAAACAATATTATTTTCTGAAAGTGGACAACCCCTTTAAATCCCTTCACACTTATCCCCATGCTATATAGCAGCAGACATGACTTTTTCACGCTTCCTTCAAAACTCACCTGAGTTTCCAATGACCGCCAACATTTGGCCACTGGTGACCTTTAGGTTCAGGCTGGCCATTGCCGTTGTCTGGTCACCTTTATTCCATTCCCAAGGCATTTTAAACTCTGCCAATTTCTCATACCAGGGTATCTGAGCATTCAAGTTGACCTTAGAGAGGAATAATAATAATAATAATGATTATAATGATAGTAATATTTTATAAAAATTTTTAATTATATACAGGTGACTCCTCCCAATATACAATAAAAGGCAGTAAAAAGGCAGCGTAAAAAATAAGAAATTTGAGAAATTACATTTTAAACTTCACTGAAAACTGGTTCTTACATAAATGGTATAAAGTGCTGCGGTATAAGCGACGTGCAAATAAATTGCTGTAGATTTACCTGGTAACAGAGATCTTTGACTTCCAGGACATTCGGGGCTCCTGAGTAGGTAAAATACAGACTGTTGTCTTCTTCAGGAACAAAAAGATCATCTTTTACATCAGACTGAAAGAAAAGGTCAAAAATTAGGACAGGATAACAGGAGTTCCTATAAAATGGTATATGTCATCTAATAAAAATATTAACTATTATGTAAAATAACAAAATTATGTGGAATAGAAATTTTCTTAAAGGGAAGGTGTCACCACAAAATTACCTATTTTTTTTTTAACCAATTTTGTATGTTAAAAGTATTTTTGAATTTTGGATGAACACTGCTGGG
Source organism: Engystomops pustulosus (assembly GCF_040894005.1). NCBI lineage: Eukaryota > Metazoa > Chordata > Amphibia > Anura > Leptodactylidae > Engystomops > Engystomops pustulosus. Next base: position 21,900,155 of record NC_092413.1, on the reverse strand, counting down.
TAGTATTATTTTTTACTTTACCCCTTATGCGCAAAGTATTACAGCTCTACATCGGTACAATCCCCAAGTGATACAACATCTATAATACAATACTGGACTCTAAATCCAACAAAATTTTTGGCACTTAATTTTGTTTACATTTTTGTTAGATAGGTGTCAGGGGTAGTGGACCCAATGGAGCACCGTGGCCGATGACGTAAGCCGACACCTGGGAACGGAGTCTAAGTGGTACCCGGTTTTCTCCAGAACCCGCCGCATATTGGGTTGGACTTGCTGCGGCGTGGTACCACCAGGTCGTTCCACAGGTGTGACTTTGTCCAAGGTGGTGGCCAAGGCGAAGTACAACGTTTTTTAGCAGAATCGTAGTCGGGGACAGGGAGGAGGTCAGGACAGGCAGCACAGGATCAGAGTTGGGGACGTAGTGGAAGATCAGGACAGGCAGCACAGGATCGAAGTCAATAACGGAATCGGGGTCCCGACGGGAATTCACAATACCAGCACAGGGCATTAGACCAAGCTTTCTCTAAGGCTATGAGGCACAAAGATCCAGTGGGGTGTGCAGGGAGAGGCTGGCTTATGAAGGATTCTGGGAATGGCCAGCACCAATCAATGGTGCACTAGCCCTTTAAATCTTCGGAAGCCGTCGTACATGCCCTATGAGGCGAGGAGCCGGAGCTGAAGCAGGAACACAGACAGATGAGTTGGGGTGCTGGGGCACGGAAAGAGACACGGGTGAGCTTGCAACCCGAGACGTGGGTCGCGGGAGCACCCCTGACAATAGGAGATTATGACCCCATTAGGTCATGGAAGATTTTTTTTCCACTGTTGCTTCCAAATTTCTGCAGAATATTATGTGAAAAAAATTAATGTATGAATTTATGTGAGCTATATATATACAAACGGTCCCCTACTTAAGAACACTTGACTTACAGACGACCCCTAGTTACAAACGGACCTCTGGATGTTGGTAATTTGCTGTACTTTAGTCCTAGGCTACAATAATCAGCTGTAACAGGTATCACAGGTGTCTGTAATGAAGCTTTAGTGTTACTCCTGGTTCTTATGACAATCCAACATTTTTTAAATCCAATTGTCACATAGGCCAAAAAATTTTTGTCTGGGGTTACAGTGATAAAGTATACGGTTCCAACTTACATACAAATTCAACTTAAAAACAAACCTACAGAACCAATCTTGTACGTAACCCGGAGACTGCCTGTATATTTCTATACAGTATATAATATAATGTATCTATGGTCATAAAAAATATGTAGGTCGCACTTATATGTGTGCACCTTACCCCCAGCTCCGTCTATATTAATAGATTACCACAAGGCCACGTTCACACGCTGCATTGTATTTGCTGCCAGTTTTGTTTTGTTTTTTCTTAGAAAAACTGATTTGGGATCCAAAAATGGTTTAGGGGAAGTATGAAGCAAGCAGAAAAAAAACAATCTCATAATGTCTGATCCTTTAACCACCTGAGGATCTGCAGCAGCTGAGGTGCATATAATGAGGTTCTGCAGCAGCTGCAGCGTGAGTTATGGTACTTGATTATATTAGAGGTGTGTATTATGAGGTTCTGCAACAGCTGCAGCGTGAGTTATGGTATTCGGTTATATTAGAGGTGTGTATTATGAGGTTCTGCAGCAGCTGCAGCGTGAGTTATGGTATTCGGTTATATTAGAGGTGTGTATTATGAGGTTCTGCAGCAGCTGCAGCGTGAGTTCTGGTATTCGGTTATATTAGAGGTATGTATTAAGAGGTTCTGCAGCAGCTGCAACGTGAGTTCTGGTATTCGGTTATATTAGAGGTGTGTATTATGAGGTTCTGCAGCAGCTGCAGCGTGAGTTATGGTATTCGGTTATATTAGAGGTGTGTATTCTGAGGTTCTGCAGCATCTGAGCTGTATATTAGATTATTCTAAAACAGTTAGGACACATATGGTAGTGGGCAGTTTTTGCGGCCGCCCAGGGACTATGCCCACCCAAATGACCCACCAAGTTCGGTACTGCCCTGCACAGATGATAAAGAGAAGGACTTCCTGTCCCAAGATACTTATGTGTGCCAACTATTGAGACACCAGTATTCAAGAGACCTTCCAGGACCTTCAAATGTCCTCCTGAGATCCTTAAACCGTAGAACTGAAATCAAGTTAAAGCTTGGTTCTGGTACCGTGTATTGTCTGTAAATGTCCAACCCCTTTAAAAACTATTAAACTTTTTGGGGGAGGGGGAACAATTCTAGATCCGTACAGTAGTTATAATCCACCCCTAATATTGAAAAACACATTGTAACGAGCCGGCAAAGAAGAGAACATGAGGACATATGGAATGTCTATGTGGAGCTACTCCTTTTGTATAATCCTCAGATCTGAATATCAGAGGCAACGTAATAATGACCCATTTATAATGTACTGATAATAATGTACTTACTCTTACAGAAGGAAATCGCCTCGGCCTTTTCGTTAACTCAATACCAGCACTTGGGTCCATCTTGGGCACCACTTATGTGTCATACAATCCACAAGAGCCGGTCCAGTAGTTGGATGGACCTCCGGATTCTAAGCTCAGCTTCCCCTACAGAACCTCTTCCCGTTGCTGGTGGCACGGAAAGACACTAGCAGGTCATCCTGACTCTATTATTGTAACACACGCCCTCCGTAACGTAATATCTCCTAATAAATTGCTTTGTCTCTTTAGATCCAGTGTAAAAGTCTAAAGTATTATCAGATAAGACCAGAACATTTCCCAGCCAGCTCAGTGCATGGAAGATAAAGACAACAGGAGGGGAAGGGACGCTCAACACACGCACAACAAGCCCGGCATGGACTGTGTAGACTCAACTAGAAGGTTTCTCTATAGACCCTGGTGAGGAAGTAGGTGGCATCTCAGTGAGCTTTGTGTATGGGGTGTTGAGTTATATCCAGCTCTTTGAATATTCTATATTTCCTCTTGTTCCAGATGATTATTATAATCTAAAAGTTCCCACGAGAAAATCGATTATCTATCACAACTCAAAGGGACCATGGATGGTGGTGAAGACCCTTCAACTATGACCAAGGAAAGAGAATCCAGCTGCAGTATAAGTGTCCACAATGTCAGCTATACAGTCAGGTAAGGGTTAAGGATCACTATAGACTAACGTGACGTTATATAATTACCCATTAAGTAATTGTAAATTAAGTTGGGGGCCATCAGCCGGGCAGGGGTACACCTAATATTATAAATAGGGGGTGTTATCCTTATAGATGGGAGGTTTTCATTCAACCAGTCAGGATTTGTCTCACGAAGTGAAAGCTCATGGATGGTCCAGCCGATATAATATTACCGATTGTGCGGATGGACAGGAGGAATGTAAAAGAGAAAAGCTCGTTATGGAGTTTGGGGGATTTATCCAAAACACAGTGATAATAGAAATAGTACAAATTCAAGATTAATTAAAACTAACTAAAAACCCATTATACTATTACTAATAATAATCCTTCAAATACAGGCGGTCCCCTACTTAAAGACACCTGACTTACAGATGACCCCTAGTTAAAGACGGACCTCTCTGCCCACTGTGACCTCTGGTGAAGTCTCTGGATGCTATTACTATAGTCCCAGACTGCAATGATCAGCTGTAAGGTGTCTGTAATGAAGCTTTATTGATAATCCTAGCCCCCAATGAAAGCACAAAATTTTGAAACTCCAATTGTCACTGGGGCAAATTTTTTTTGTCTGGAACTACGATGATAAAATATACAGTTTCGACTTACATACAAATTCAACTTAAGAACAAAGCTATGGAACCTATCTTGTATGTAACCCGGGGACTGCCTATAGAAGTAATAATAATAATAATATGAATATAATATTACTACTAATACCAATTATCCACGAATAATAGTAATAATATAGCTCATGGTCTAATGGTAGTAATAATCATATAAAAAAAATCATATAAAATTTTATAAAAGTAATTAAAACCATTTTTAAAAAATCCTAAAAAAAAAAAATAACTAAATAATAGTAAAAGCAATGATAAAACTAGCAAAAAGAACCCAAAAAAAGAAATGGTAACAAAGATTATTATATTTACAGCGCAATTAATTTATTTCAATAATAATACTTCTGATAAAAATAATAACACCTGCCTTAACATTAAATCAATGTAAAGTAAACAATAAAAATATTTAAAAAATGTTTTAAAACAATGTTATGTCTTACATGCCTTAAAATACCAATCACACAAAAAACAAGCTCTGTTGATGAAAAAAATTGAACAGTTTGGAGAATATGGTGGAATAAATTATTTGTGACCAGGGGCGTTGCTAGGGTGGTAAAAAATCAGGGGCATCAATGTATATGTATTAAATTGTCAGTAGTTGTAGCCCCACCATGTTGTAGCTTCACAGGCTGTTACACTGTGCAGGAGCACATCTTCCCGTCCCCCTGCTCCCTCTGCCTGCTGTAATGTCACACATCAGGAGGGGGAAGTGCTCCTGCACAGTGCACTAGCCTACTGGGCTCTGATAATACCCACCCAGAGCCCTTAATTAGCATAAAGGTTGATTTAACAGGAAGGAGGTCATGGATAACGAATATAAGAAGATTATCAGAGTCACGGTGCCTGGATCTATGAGTTTATTATGCCGGATTTTGATGTTAGATTTCCTTTAATGTTTTGTGTCTTTTACGTTTGTCCCCGGAAGAGTTTAAAAAAGATAACAAAAAATAAAACCACGTTGAAAAATAAGACCCAACCAGCAAAATACTAGTCAACATATAGCAATAAAATAGCAAAACAAAATATATGACAATTACAAAATTGCTTTGGCTTTAAGAGTTAAAATGGCACAGTTTCTAAGGGGTTAAAGTATCTACAGGAGACGCGGTGCAATATTCGATGTAGATTTATATTGGAGAATGATACTGAAAGCCAAAATGTTTTCCTAAAAACCTGTATCAGAGACTTCTCGTCTATCAGGGTTTTTATACTGTAGTTTTGTGTCATCTGGGGTCGGAGTTCTGTGTGGCTCGGTATCTCTGTACTGCAGTAAACCCGAGTACACACTGGACTTTGGTCTCATATGTTATATGGAGGTGACACTGATACCTAGTATTGTGCCTGTGTCCAGGTAAAGTATAACACATACACAGGTCCACGGGCGCATAGTCCCAGACATATCACCTCGTGCCTCCTGGTTGGATTGTTCTGGACTTCATCGGTTTTCTTTTTGCCTGATATTTTTGACTTTCGACATTTGAGAGAATGGGTTAAAGGCAAAATACATTGGATATTGACTATATAAGACAGTGGATAATAACTGCACATGCCCAATGGGATCTTCTTATGAGAGCCCCCTAGAATTAGGCAGATCCACTAACAAGATGTGACTCTTCTTCTGCTAGTTCTGGCAGAACTATATAGAAGTATATAGAGAATTCTATAGAAATATATGTAAACCCCATGTGTTCTACAGCAATACCAGTGTAATCTACCAGAGAGATTGGCTGTGAGCGTATTTAGCTCACAGAGCGCTGTCTAGACTGGAAATTGTATCCAACTGGAATTCAGGATCTTTAGCTCACAGAGCTTTGTCTAGACTGGCTACAATTGTATCAATCCACAATCTAGAATGTTTAGCTCACAGTGCATTGTCTAGAATAGATGCAGATGTACAAGAACATTGTCTAGACTACATACAATTGTATCTGTCCAGAGTCCCCACTATTAAGCTCACAGAGCATTGTCTAGACTGGATGCAATTGTGTCCATCCTTCGTCCATGCTGTTTTGTTCCTGGAGCTTTGGATCGTATCCATCTGGTATTCAGGATCTTTAGCTCACAGAGCATTGTCTAGACTGGCTACAATTGTATCAATCCACAGTCTAGAATGTTTAGCTCACAGTGCATTGTCTAGAATAGATGCACATGTAAAAGAGCATTGTCTAGACTAGATACAATTGTATCTATCCAGAGAACCCACTATTTAGCTCACAGAGCATTGTCTAGACTGGATGCAATTGTGTCCATCCTTCATCCATGCTGTTTTGTTCCTGGAGCTTTATCTTTACTGGATACAATCGTATACATCTGGTATTCAGGATCTTTCACTCACAGAGCATTGCCTAGACTGGCTACAATTGTATCAATCCACAGTCCAGACTGTTTAGCTCACAGTGCATTGCCTAGAATAGATGCAGATGTACAAGTGCATTGTCTAGACTAGACACACTTGTATCTATCCAGAGTCCCCACTGTTTAGCTCACAGAGCATTGTCTAGACTGGATGCAATTGTGTCCATCCTTCGTCCATGCTGTTTTGCTCCTGGAGCTTTATCTATACTAGACACAATTGTATCCATCTGGTATTCAGGATCTTTCACTCACAGAGCATTGACTAGACTTGCTACAATTGTATCAATCCACAGTCCAGACTGTTTAGCTGAGAGTGCATTGTCTAGAATAGATGCAGATCTACAAGATCTTTCACTCACAGAGCATTGTCTTTGTAGAATGGATAATATCCACAGTCCAGGCTGTTTAGCTCTCAGTGCATTGTTTAGAATGGGTGCCAATGTATTCATCTCTAGTCCAGGCTGTGTAGCTCACAGAGCATTGTCTAGACTAGATACGATTGTATTTATCCAAAGCCCCCACCGTTTAGCCCACAGAACATTTACTAGATTGGATATTATTGTATAAATCTGAAATCCAGGATATATAGCAGTGTCTAGACTAGCACCTATCTTGAGAACTTGCATAGCGTTAACTATATGTGAATTGTGAAAAAGTGTCTTAAATCATTATATAAGGAATTTGTTACACTAATGATATTCCAATCTCTTCTCAGGGAGAGGGTCGGACCATGGTGGGATGTGCAATCGTATTACAATAAATGGACAAGGCAAATCTTAAGGGATGTTTCCTTTTACATGGAGAGCGGTCAGATCATGGCCATTCTAGGAAACTCTGGTGAGTAGAAAACGGTCTCTTTAGTGAGCGAGTCAGGAAATACGGGAATTTGACAATTTTCCGAACACAAAACTAAAATGAACGTCCACGTTCCAAACTTTGGAACCAGTTGGTGGTTAAAGGTGTTTTCTAGATAATTTGGAAATCACAGGGTAGACAGGGCGGGAGCAGATAAAAAATACTCCATTTATGTTTCTTAGAAAGTTAAGGAGATATTTTTCCTTTCCATGACCTCTAATGGTCCTCAAACCACCCCTGGAAAAATCGTGTAATATGGTGGGGGCAGAGTCGGATTGGGGTTCCTTGGACCCACCCCAAGAAATAGACCCTAACAGCCTCCAAATTAGGTTGTCTTCTGCTGTATCTATGGTGTCCAGTATTAGGTTGCAGCCTGGGCCCATCATAGGACCATCTGGTTCTCTGGTGGTCCAGTCCTATACTGGGCAGAGACATTTTCCAGCTGAAGAGACATAATGATTAAACTCTATTCTACATCTAGGATCTGGAAAGACAACTCTTCTGGATGCCATTTCTGGAAGAATAGGCTATAAAGGAACGCTGCTTGGCGAGGTCTATGTGAACGGGTCCCAGCTTAAGAAGGAACAATTCCAAGACTGCTTCTCCTATGTCTTACAGGTATCATACAGGAATTGTACACAGACAGTACATGTAAAGGACAATACACATAGGACAAGATCTATCACCACGTTGTTCAGTGTCTTGCACTGCTCTTTGAGACTTTTGTTATTAGTTGAGACCAAAAAGTCCCAACGTAGACCAAAAAGTCTCAAACAGAAGTACAAGAAACCAGACAATGAGGGGCTACATTAATCTATACAGTTATAAAGATAGAAATTATACACACATACCGTACATATAAATAATTACAAATACATACAGTAGTCAGTGTGAGAGTGGCCCGCTAGAGAACCAGAGGATCCTCCAGTGGACCCAGGCTCTAACCCAAAACTGATTCTCCGAGGCACAACAGAAGACAACCCACTTTGGAGATACTAGGGTCTATCTCCAAGGGGTTACTGGAGGATCGGCCCATAGGACAATTTTTATCTGGTGTGACCAAGGAGCCCCAGTCTACACAGTATTGTACAGACTTGGCCATACATACAGACCAAAGAGATTTAAAAACATATGTAATAAATGTCACTATCTGGTCTGTGTATTAGTATGTATGAAGTGCAGAAGTTTTCAATTATCACTTTTTAATTTGCCATTTTGCAGCACGACAGTTTACTTCCCTATCTGACTGTGCGAGAAACACTGACCTACACAGCCATGCTGGCGCTCCAGAAACACTCCAAGGAGGCTATTAAGAAAAAGGTGACTATACTGTGTGTTCCTGTTGCTAAATTATTTCTTTTACTGTTTCTTGAAAGAGTTTGTCCATATGTAATGGCCCGCTGGACGGGTCCTTACAAAAAGCTAGTTCCAGTTCCAGCGTCCTGGCCAGCTCTGTTATGTTGAATCTAGCAGTTCTATCTCTCAACAATGAAAATTTACCTCATCTGCTGTTTTCCTGCTGCTTTGTTGGACTGTGTGGCATTAAAGAGACTGTTCAAGATGTGATCACTATACACTATACACCTAAAAATAAATCCAGTCCTGTACCTTGATGCAACTATGTCTTTAAGTCCCTGTATCTCCGGTTCTGTAGATCACAGAACCACAAGCCTGATGTGATATGAAAGATTCTTATCTTTAATATGACACGAAGTTTCTAGGCTCTATAAAAACGAAGATAGGAGCATTTGAAGTGTTGCCCCCCTTGCAGCCTGTAAACTTGACTCATCTCAGGCAAAATATGACTCTACTCGGCTCATTTTCATATGACTTTGGAGGAGATTTTTATAGGTAAATGGGTGAGATTTCACAAAGACAGGGAATTCATCTTCTACCTGAGAGGGACTCTAGTCTAATGGAGTAAAATCTGATGACAGGTTCCCTTTAAATACAGCCTTATTAACGCAGGAGTCATGTGCACATGATACAGATATATGACTTTGATAAACATATGGAATGTGTTCTGCTGTAGTTATCTACACTGTCACTGCCTGACTTCATGAGTCAAAGGTTACTATAAGGAAGAACAGGTGGGGTACGGCTTCATAAAAGCCAAAGTCGTGGCTGATAGAGCAAACAGTCTTTTCAGTTTTAATAATTTCCTACCGGAAAACTTCCTTTGATATACAAGTGATTTCGATTATGGGCACAAATTCTACTTGTAATCCAAGGTAAACGTTCATTGTGGAACCAATTGTCTCAGTTTTAATGATTTCTAATGGAAAAACTTGCTTTGATATAAGAGCGGTTTGGATTACAAGCATTTTCCTGGAATTAATTATGCTCAGAATCTAAGGTGCCACTGTATGTATGAGGATAAATGTTGAATTTTTAAAAAGAGTTTTAGAATTTTTTTGTCTTTTTTAAAAATTTCGGGACGTCACTTCATTTAAACACTGTTGTCATGGGCACCAGTAAAGTTTGGCACTCCCTTGAATTGAAGCGACAACACCATGAGAATTTAAGCAGTACCTATAAATTTGCAAATAAATTGTTACCCCCTACAGGTTATGTTTAATACAGAAAAAGGAATTTTGGACAAAACTACTTCTGATTTTTGGACACACCAGGCCCAATTCCCACAAAAAAAAAACCAGTGGCAGACATGTCATGTGTGTCCTCATTTTTGCATGTTTTTGCTGCAATTTCAAAAAGTTTTTAGAATTCTTAAAAATTTCATCATAGTATGTGACCGCAATATAACTGCAGAATGTGACAATAACATACTGTAGATAAATTCTTACACGTTTCACAAAATTTCGACTTTCCAGGTGGAATCTGTGATGGTGGAGCTGAGTCTGACTCACGTTGCTGATACGGTGATAGGAGGCCGCATTTTCAATGGGATATCGAAAGGAGAACGCAGGAGGGTTTCTATTGCAGCTCAGTTGATCCAGGACCCAAGTGAGTAAAATTGTTCCCTATTTTTACGCAAATCTAAACAATCTGCGCATCACCAAATGCCATGAAAAAAAAACAAAAAAGGAAAATCCAACGAAAATGTGGCCACGGACGCTTAGTAAATAAGCCCCATTGTTTCTATTTATCTCCTTCTTCATACTTTAGATTAAAATATTATTAGAAACATATTTTTTTACTTTTTTATAGAGCAATCAATATATATATTTTTTAATTCTGGCCAATAGAAAACACTGAACCCTCCTGTTTTCTGTAAATCAGTCATCAGCTTCACTGTACAGGTAGGAACATGGTGTGCAGAGTCATTTCATCATCAGAAAGAATGGTCAGTTGTCTTTGGGATCCATGGATTCTGACAAGTCCACCAACACGCCATGACCCCCTTCCCTCTCCGACTCCCCACCCCTCTTCTTCCTTGTCCCTAAATCTTTTTTTCTTCTCTTTTTTTCTTCAAACTGAAACGCTTAAAGGAAACCTACCATTTGATTTGATGCATTATGAAGCAAACATACCTTGAGAATGCTGTAGCTACACTGATGCAGGATCATATCTTGGTTAATTCCTGAACTGAGTGGTTTTTCAGAAAAAGCAATTATACCGTGCAGGACCTTGGGAAAGCTGGGACAGACTGGCTTACAGATTACACAGGAGCTTGGAATTACAACTGGCTGTTAAGTAAAGCATGACTAGTCAAGCACTAATCAACCTGATCTGAATGACTCATACACAGCAGCTGCAATTGATTATTCTGTCTGACAGGAAGGGAACTGCAGGAGATGATGATGCAATCAGAGAGAAACTCTCCTGCTATGAGAAGTGGCAAAGCAAGCGGCAGAGCAGATATAGAAGTGACAGAGCTTTATTATCATAATGTTATATCTGTTTTATCAGCAAAACCACTCAGCGATTAACCAAGATATGATCCTACATCAGTGTAGCTACAGCATTCTCAAGGTATGTCTACTTCATAATGCATCAAATCAAACGGTAAGTTTCCATTAAGCAATTGTAGGCTTTAAATGTAGTCTGATAACTCAGGAGTTGTTTTTGTATGTTCTTTCTTGGGGTGTAACCATATGCAAAAAAAAAAATAATGTTAAGTTAGTATTAGGAATTCTTGTGTAAATTTAACTTAAAACTTACAAAATTTCACACAAAATGGTCTGCTAACTTGTTTTGCCTCAGATGAATATTTAAATGAATCATTTTAATGATTCATTTATTTATATTTTTTTCCAGGGGAAGAGGGGTGAACTTTTTTTTTTCAGGGCCCCAAAAGGTACATGAACCATATGGTGTCTGATCAATGATACAAAATACTGCAGTAAACTGTATTGCAGTATATTGTGAATTTGCTGTATCTGAATTAGGATTGCTGGATCTGTATCTAATTATATAATTCACACTGTTCTATAAAAACTCTGGGAGCCTCAGAGAGTCATAGCTGTCATAGTCACGGTTAATGCAAGCACGAATCGCCAAGGTAAGCAGGGGGTGTCTGCTGCATAATTCAGCAGACACCCACCTTGTATGGAGAGGGCTCAGCCTTCCTTAATGGCGCTGTGACGTAATACTCAATCGCAGGCGTTGCAAGTTTTATTAGGGCTGTAATAAATATGGTGTTAACCTAAAATTTGAGGATCGTGTGAAGACTTCAAGCTCTTAATTTCCCAACTTCCACAGAAATCATTTTGCTCGATGAACCAACCACAGGCCTGGATTCAATGACGGCGAATCATATCGTCTTACTCCTCTCTCAGCTGGCTCGTAAGGACAGGATAGTGATTATTTCCATCCACCAGCCGCGATCAGAGCTGTTCCGAGTAAGTGCCAAACAGTTGTATGTTACAAGGGAAGTTATTCCGTTAGTTTAGTATTTTACCAAGCAAATTTTATCTCAAGCTTTATTGCATCTCAAGCTCTGTAACATGCCCTGCTTAAAGGAAACCTGTCAGCTACGTCATGGAGGGGCTTTGGTAAAAAAGTTTAAAAGTTGATTTTAGAAGGAAGTGGGCCATGGATAACAAATATAAGAATATTGCCAGAGTCACTGTGCCTGGATCTAAGAAACTGCCCCTGGTTTATCATGATGGATTTGGATGTTAGATTTTCTTTAAAGGGAACCTCTCATCATCAAGGTCATTTTTACACGACGACAGCATCTGGCATGTTGATTTCAAAAAGTCAGGCATCTGAATAATCCCAGTTCTTTAACATAACCTGGCTCCCTGCAGTGTGTGCTGAGTCCCGAGGTGGGGAGGGCAGTTCAAATGGCATAAGTCATCTTCTTTGCAATACCTCCTCGCTCATTGCCCTCCCCCTCCCTGAGGCTCACCCCGGCTACCTTCCCCGCTTACATCAACTCACCGCCACAATCAATTCTCATTTCAACTTCCCTCCCCCAGGAACTCACCACACACTGCTGGCAGGGAGACAGGTAATGTTAAAGTAACGATTTAAAATAAATTATTCAGATGCTCAACAAAGGCATTTTAAATCAACATGCCAAAGACTACCGGAACCTGTCATCATGTAAAAATGACCTGCTTGATGACAGGTTCTCTTGAAGATCCCTCTTCAACTTCTGATACCCAGCTCGTCAGCTAATATATTTACACATAGATCCTCCTTCTAAATAACCTACGAAACTTGTAGAGTGCAAGGCACTAGAGCAGTGGTGGCGGACCTATGACACGGGTGCCAAAGGTGGCACTCAAAGTCATTTTTGTGGCACTCAGGTTGTCACCCCAGGACAGAGTTCACCAGACAGGAACAAATCCACCAAATCGTCCTGCAATCCCAGGCAACTTAAAAGATGCTCTGAGGTGTGGACAGGGCTGCATTATCTCTGGAGGTCATCCTGCTGGACCCTTCATTCTTCCTGTACAGAGAGACCCTGGAGAGAAGCTACAATGAGAGTCTGTATTTGCCCTCCTTTCAACTGTATTGGTGGCCTCAGGGGCCGATACGATTGAAAGATGTGGAAGAACAGGTAGCGATAAGTTACTGCTTACAATGCCATGTTGGCACTTCGTGGTAAATAAGTGGATTTTGGTTGTAACTTGGGCACTCGGTCTCTAAAAGTTTCTCCATCACTGGTCTAGAGTAACCTAGCAACCTAAATTTTTAAAGCTTTTACCTAGATGTGTTTTGTATTACAAAAACATTGTATTGCGATTTAACAGTTTTGTCATTTTTTTATGCAAGCTTTTCGATAGGATTGCTATAATGAGCTGTGGAGAACTTGTATTCTGCGGGAACCCAGAAGAGATGATTTCATTTTTTGATGACTGTGGATATGAATGTCCCGAACACTCCAACCCGTTTGACTTTTTTGGTAACTCAAATCTAATCTATCAACTATCTCATATCCATCTATCCATTTATTATCCATGTGTCATCTATCTATCTATCTATCTATCTATCTATCTCCTATCTATCTATCTATCTCATATCTATCTCCAATCTATATATCTCATATCTATCTATCTATCTATCTATCATCCATCTATATATCTATCTATCTCATATCCATTTATTATCCATGTGTCATCTATCTATCTATCTCATATCTATCTATCTATCTATCTATCTATCTCATATCCATCTATCTATCTATCTATCTATCTATCTATCTATCTATCTATCTCTCTCATATCCATCTATCTATCTCATATCTATCTATCTCATATCTATCTCTCTATCTCATATCCATCTATCTATCTATCTCATATCTATCTATCTATCATCTATCTATCTCATATATATCTATTTATCTATCTATCTCATATCTATCTATCTGTCTATCTATCTATCTATCTCATATCTATCTATCTCATATATATCTATCTCATATCTATCTATCTATCTATCATCTATCTATCTCATATATATCTATTTATCTATCTATCTCATATCTATCTATCTGTCTATATCATATCCATCTATCTATCTCATATCCATCTATCTATCTCCTATCTATCTATCTCATATCCATCTATCTATCTATCTATCTATCTATCTATCTATCTATCTATCTATCTATCTATCTCATATCTATCTCATATATATCCATCTATCTATCTCATATCCATCTATCTATCTATCTATCTCATATCCATCTATCTATCTATCTCATATCCATCTATCTATCTATCTCATATCTATCTATCTATCTCATATATATCTATCTCATATCTATCTATCTATCTCATATATATCTATCTATCTATCTATCTATCTATCTCATATCTATCTATCTATCTATCTATCATCTATCTATCTCATATATATCTATTTATCTATCTATCTCATATCTATCTATCTATCTATCTCATATATATCTATCTCATATCTATCTATCTATCATCTATCTATCTCATATATATCTATTTATCTATCTCATATCTATCTATCTGTCTATATCATATCCATCTATCTATCTCATATCCATCTATCTATCTCTCTATCTATCTCATATATATCCATCTATCTATCTCATATCCATCTATCTATCTATCTCATATGCTGTATATCTATCACTTTTATTAATTATTGTACATTTCTCCGCAGTGGACCTCACGTCTGTGGACACAAGGACTAAGGAACGTGAAATAGAGACATACAGCAGGGTCCATGCCATTGTGGGGGCCTACAGAGACTCTGACCAGTTCCAGAACACCCTGGAGTACATTAACTCCTGTAAAAAATCCAAAGAGCAGAGAATCATCCCGTTCAAACAGAAAGAGACGCCAAGTGAAATATCCAAACTCCTGGTCCTATTCAGGTGCGGGATATAGTTTTCTTATGTAAGATTATGTTATATGTCTCAGAGGTTGAATTGGTGAAGGTGAAGGACAGCAGAATAGGTTTAGATATGGGTATATGGGTGCACCAGCCATGAGGCAAGTTGGGCCACTTGCCTCAGGCAGCACCACCTACAGCAAGAAGAAGGGCAGCATCAGGGAGCAGTTAACGGCTACAAAGCAGGTCCTGACACTCAACAATAATCTCTTCACACCCAATGTCAACATTGATGCATGATGCATGGAGAATCAGCTTACTGAAAACATAAAAAAACATATATATTGCAAGGATGGGATAGAGGGGCACCATGCCATCGCTTCCTAAAGGCAGCAGTGAGTTTATGTTCACCCATGAGTATACAAAGAAAGGGCAATATATGACCCCAGTGGTGCATCAGCCATGAGGCGAGTTGAGCCTTTTACCTCAGGCTGCTCCACCCGCAGCAAGATGGGGGCAGCATTAGGGGCACTTGCTACAAAGCAGGACCGGACACTTAAGAATATGGTCTCCTTCCACCCAATGTCAGCATAGGTGTCAGCATGGGTGTCAGCATGGGTGTTAGACAACCAACTTAACCCAATATATTACTAGTGGATGGGGCCACGTTCTATAGCTTGCCTCAGGTAGCACAGAGTTTAGGTTCACCCCTGTATGAGCCACAAGCATTGGCTTTGTCGAATGTGTTTGTCTTATTTTAGCAAATATGAGAAATGGAAATTGTAACATCTTCTCTTTTTTTCTGTCTTTAGGAGAACGGTGAGAAATCTATCTAGGAATAAGAGCGGCATCATCATGCGACTTTCCCAGAATGTAATCTTTGCCCTTTTTATAGTATTTTTTCTCATTCGGTTAAATAACGACATTCTGAAAGGAGCCGTGCAAGATCGCGTGGGGGTCGTATATCAGTGTCTTGGTGGAACGTCATACACGGGGCTGCTCAATGCAGTTGCATTATGTGAGTACATCACCTTTACCTTGGGGCAGTTATCTGGCCCATGTCCGAAAAAAACCCAGAGTGATGTGACATCTGAATTCACCGGTTTCAATTTTTTGGGGGGGAGACCTTCATTTTCAATGGGTCTTCAGGAAAACAGCCTCTGAAAAAGTTTTTGTTTCTTATATATGGAGTGTTTTTTAAAGACCTACCATATCTGTAAGATAAGCCAACCTATATGATAAGAGGGTTATAAGGCCTACCCCACCCTTGGACCTCCATTGATTAGCAGAATGAAACTGATAGGCAAAGTGACCATCTATGGCCATGTCATGGACCTCCCCCACCTTCAATCATAAACTACTTACTTATGCTGCAGAACACCAACAATGTTTTTTTTAAAAAAAAAAAAAAACAACCTTTAACAAGATATTTTTCCATGTTTTATACAGTCCCGGCTCTACGAGCCATTGGTGACCAGGAGAGTAAAGATGGTTTGTACCAGAAGTGGCAGATGCTTCTGGCTTACATCCTGCACATCCTCCCATTCAGTATCCTCAGCGTTGTCTTATTTGGAGCTTCCATTTACTGGTAGGTAAAGGTTTTATTTCCCCACACGTTACATAATAACATGGACACATGACTATGTCGATGACACATCATGTATGTACCTGTATTACAGGATCGTAGGTCTAAATCCAGAGATCACAAGATTCGGATGTTTTCTTGCTGCAACTTTGGTTCCGCATCTGATGGGAGAGTTACTAACCCTTGCGGTTCTTGGAGTAGTGAACAATCCTAATATTGTCAGTGCTGGGGTGGCCTTGCTGAATATTGCAGGGATCCTTATTGGATCGGGAGTCTTGAGGTGAGATCCGAATTTGTTGCGATTGTTGGTTCTTGGTCCCCAACCAATGCGATAAGAGATGATCGATCCTATGTATCCATGTCAAAACCCTAGAAAACATGTTAACGCAAACTCCAATTTTTTTGTTCCCATATCAATAGCTTTTGGGAAGTAGAACAACTTTGCCTATTATATTGATTATCTATGTGCACCAGTTTCTTTGATATCCTCCTCAGTTTAGCCTATTCATGTAGAAGATGCGTCCTCAGTCTGTGCTGATAAGCCCTGGGAATCCGTCTTGTAAACAACACTACAGACTCACAGATGGGGAGGGGCTGCTGCTCCTTGCTCACTCTGGAGGGAGGAGGGGGAGGTCATGTGATGCTCTCTCTTTATAACGGAGTGTGTGCATCTGTTGATGCAGAAGTCTCCTACACTGAATAGTGAGGTAAAATGTCCCTCCTGTTGCCTTTTCAGTCCCTCTATTCCAGGCTGTAACTCTACAAACCGTTCTCTAGCTCTCTCTACACCTCATCATGTATCATATACTCCTCTGCAGAACCTCCTTCACATTCTGCTCTGCAGACAATTTCTGCCCAACAGAGAAGTTATTAATGCTTAATGCTCAGACAGCACGGACTATAACATACATGTAACTATTTCACTGGTGGTTTCTACTATTTATTACATTCTCCATGTGATGTAAGCAGACAGGCTAGTCACTATATAGATCCTGTGTGTACAAACTATGCAAAGAGCAGTAGATTTAACTTTTAATAAATGAGAAAACACAAGTTATTATTGGAACTGTAGGCAGGCTAAATTTCACTCAGCTTTGGGGCAACTACAGATAGAGGTTAGAAAGGGGCAAACACAATATAGGCATCGGTCTGTTTGCTTTTTAAAGGAGAAATCACATATGACAATTTGGGATGGCTTTAAGTCCTATATTTGTATCTTCTTATATATAACTGACAAAAGATGGATAGTGCTACTCAAGTTTTTTAGGCAAAAACTACGCTTAGAGGGGCTTCAAAAAGGGACAATACTCCAGAAACGGGGGAGATAAATCCAATGTGGTTCCTCTTCCTTCTCAGTGAGCTTGACTGATAGGAAACACAGAATAGGAAGGGAACGACATGTCAATCAAACAAAGCAAATCAGAGAAAGTTACAGCCCGTAATGTGTGTATTTCTTTCAGGAGTTTACAAGAAATGCCTCGGGTGTTCCAGTTTATCAGTTATATTACGTATCAGAGATATTCGTGTGAAATACTGGTGGTCAATGAGTTCTACGACTTGCAATTTACTTGCGGTAAGTGATGGGATGTAGTATATATAGCTTGTTTTTGGAATGTATGTATCGAGTTATTAGATTTTTTAACCTTAGATTGGGATATGCAAATTATCCTTGAGTGGTCAAGTAGGTGGGGAGCAGCTTCATCTTGTCATGCGCTAAATCACTCAGTGTGAGAAATGCCTCCAAATTTCGGAGTACAATTCCCTCATGAACTGCCAACCATATGTCTCCTAATTTAAAGTGACAAGATAGGGGATAAAAGCTAATTGGTGAGGGTCCAACATATATTCATCATATACCATGGGACCAACCAATATGACTAGGGGTTTGGGGAACTTCCTTGAAAAAACAAACAAAAAAGAGATTGATTGTCCATTATCGATTTTGGATTGAAGGACAGATTTTTACGGTCATCTACTTAAAATTGAGTTCTTACTCCATCCATTATATTCTGCAGGTGGTCAAAACAGCACCGGAGGCAACGCTCAATGTCCCTTCACTAATGGCAACGAGTTCATCGAGACCTCGTACCCCGGAGCCTTGTCCAGAATCACATTTGACTTTCTCATGCTCTACGCTTTTCTTCCTGTGATGATCATTGGCTGTATAATAAGTTTCAAAATAAGAGACATCTTGGTTCGTAGATAGAGATCACTGGGAAACTTGTTGGGATCGTTATTTTGTTTTATTTTTGTACAGCTGTCTTAAATAATATTAGTAAAGAAACGCTAACCGAAACTGCTAAGTTTACCTGACGGGTAACACAGGGTTAATCTTGTCAGTCTGCTCAGATCCTCCTGCTCTATAACATGCTGCCTGCAGATAGGACACTATGTACCAGCTGCTCAGCTCTTCCTGCTCTATAACATGCTGCCTGCAGATAGGACACTATGTACAAGCTGCTCAGCTCCTCCTGCTCTATAACATGCTGCCTGCAGATAGGACACTATGTACAATGTACTCAGCACATCCTGCTCTATAACATGCTGCCTGCAGATTGGACACTATGTACAATGTACTCAGCTCCTTCTGCTCTATAACATGCTGCCTGCAGATTGGATACTATGTACAATCTGCTCAGCTCCTCCTGCTCTGTAACATGCTGCCTGCAGATAGGACACTATGTACAATCTACTCAGCACCTCCTGCTCTATGGCATGCTGCCTGCAGATAGGACACTATGTACAATCTACTCAGCACCTCCTGCTCTATGGCATGCCACCTGCACTAAATCCACTTGCTTTGCCAAGGTTTGCCAGGCTGATTTGACTAATAAACGTTGATGTGGGAGATCAAGATGTCAATTTGTAAAAACTGTATGACCTTTAAGAGCGCCAATGACTACTTGTGCACGGGTGTGTGTCTACCCGAGAATTATTAAAATGCAAACTGCTGCATGTAAGTTTTGGAAGATTGAATATTTCTAATAAATTAATTTTTTGATATATTTTTTTGCCATTTTGATCTATTAATTAGATTATTAATACTAAATACATACATTTTATCCAATAAATGTTTTCAGTCTATCATTAAATAAAAGTGTACCTCCACTCCAGGACTTTCATGTAGGAAGGTTTGTGGAAGGGGGCTTCAAAAACAACTAAAAAATACCTTTCACCTGCTCCCCGATCCTGCAGCGTCGCAATTCTGACTTTTATTGACCCTCCCACCTGGGCAGGAAGTCTTCTCAGTCACATGACCGCTGCAGCCAATCAGCAAGAGAACAGTGACATCACAACTGAACACCATTCATTTCCTGTGGCTACTGAGGCCACTGATTGGACCAGTCACACATTAGGAACTGGAGCCAGAGAACGCAATTACCCAGGAAATTTCCAGTATGGAATATCCCTTTAAGCTCTGCCAAAGACAAGTCTAGAGTCTAGTGGGCTTCCAGCCAATAGCACATTGACTGGCAAGGAGAATACATTGTACTGTGTACATAATATATATATATATATATATATATATTGTGAATAATTTGTATTTTTAAAAAAATTACTTTTTTTTTTATTATTTTTTTTTAAAAATAAAGTGTTAAGAAAACAATTTTCATGACAATAAAAACCACAATAAAGGCACGGCAAAGGTTCTATGAATAGAAAAAATAATATTTCTATGGATCCTCAAAGTACGGGCATCCAAATTAGTTTAAAAAGGTTTAGGCTACAAATACTGTTAACATATGTATTGAATAAGATCTCAATATAAGACTGATGGGATCCAACACTCAGCAGAACAGAACAGGATTGAGACAGCGCCACTCCCATTGTAGTGGTCAGTCCTGGTTCCTGCAGATCAGATTCCATATATTCAAATAAGAGCTAAGCTGCAGCGACCTGGTTTAGCCACTACACAGAGAACAGCGCTGTCTACTTCCTATTTCAGATGCTGATGACAACTCATCTGTGCTGGGTGCTGCAATAGAACACAAACAGATCGGAACAAAGACATTTTTTAATACACTTTGTTAGTTCTCAAAATGAAAAGATTGTACACACTGGTAATAAAAGACATATCATATATAACACATAGCAAAGCGATTAGTCTCAGGCAGTCCCCCGGGTTATGTACAGGATAGGTTCCATAGGTTTGTTCTTAAGTTGAATTTGTATGTAAGTTGAAACTGTACATTTAATCAGTTTTTGCCCCAGTGACAATTGGAGTTTCAAATTTTTTTGCTGTAATGGGACCAAGGATTATCAATAAAGCTTCATTACAGACACCTTATAGCTGATCATTGCAGTCTGGGACTATAGTAACATCCAGAGAGCTTCACCAGAGGTCACAGGGGGCAGAGGGGTCCATCTTTAACTAGGGGTCGTCTGTAAGTCGGGTGTCCGGGACCGCCTGTATTGTATTTACATAAAAAACATCCAAATTCTTAATTCTTATTGTTCTTATCTGATCGCAATAAATAACAAAACCGTCATCGTGTCTGGGGTCCAAGGGTCATTGATTTCCAAGACTTGTCAGCATTTCTTTTATACTGCTCCAGCTCCTGAAAAACATCACAAATATGTTATATATTATGTTTATATATATATAAAACCTTTACATATATTGTAGATATGGGCAGTGTCAATAGCATAGTATATGAACGGCTCTTACACCCCCTCCACAGATCACAAGAAAGGGGGGTCTCTGTGTGAATGGAGTAGTAATACACAAATACCATAACTGCTCCATTCACTTCATACAGACCTAAAGCAATGCATAGAATGGTGGTCGCACAAGTGAATGGATGGTGGTCGCACATGTGCACCATTACTGTTCCTTGTATGAGTAATAATACCAATTGATTTGTAATCTTCATTTTGTAATAGTTTACCTCTATGGAGTCTGTCTGCAAATGAGCAGTCTTCTCAAAGCTTCTGGCAAGATACATAGCTGCTGTGACTCACTACTACCCCTCCCCTCTGCATAGACTTCTATGTTATCTAACATCACGTTGAGCATCTGTCCATCTTGCTAGCAAGACAGAATTCAGCAGAGGGTGAAAAGAAGAAGGAAGGAGGATGATAAAAGCCAAAGTAAGCAGAGAAGGAAGCATTTTCCTCTGATAAATATATTACATTGCATTCACTTGTACTAAGCCGTCCCATTTGACCGCTACCAATAAAAGGTCAATTTGGAATTTAACCCCATAGATCTCCATTTTCCTGGAACAGACAGACACGTAGAAATTGTCGATGTCCTGCATATAGACAAAAACTTTAGACAACTGTAACTTTCCCTAAAGTTAATTGTACATTTTTAGGGTTAATGTCACTGTGATAATATAATAATAAAATAATAAAATCATCTGTGTCTACATAGAAGTCTTGGTGAAGGACTGCAGTAGTACATCACTAAAGATTAACTCCTATCTAATGGTGATAAGATAATCTTACAATATTCACGCCCGGAATGACACATCAGCATTTTATCCTAAGAATAGGAGACGAGGAGAGCCAAGTTCTTAGACATGATGGAAGCCCGGCCATGTCAGAGCAAAGGTCATCGACACTGGGTATGAGCCCGTCTTCACATACATATAATCAATGCCCTTAGATTATGTTATGACTTTTATGTGATTTGCATATCTTTGCTATTTGAGGAAACCTGGTGGTTGGTCAAAATACTGGCATTATAACCTGGACAGGGCAAAGGTCAATGGGGATGGCCTTGAGTATCATCTGCCCACTAACAAAGTGTTAAAGGGAACATGTCACCAGGGACCTCATTTTCACTAAAGACAGGTTACAGAAGCCCATTACACCTACAGTGCAAATCTGCCTCTCTGCCTTTTATAAGCATTTGCATTAATTGTGTGTTATAACTTACCTTGCACCCTGACAGAAGCCTCCATGTAATACCAGGGGTTGGGCTTTGGATGCATTTCAAAAAACAACATGTGACTTGTCTGTGCTGCTGGCTCCTCTGTCTGAAGCACAGACAAGTCACATGTTGATTTTTGAAATGCATCCAAACCAAAGCCCAACCCCTGGGACTACACAGATGATTCTATCAGGGTGCGAGGTAAGTTATAACACACAATTATATTGTAATTCAAATGCTTAGAGAAAGCAAAAAGGAATATTTGCACTGCAGGTGTAATGGGCTTTTGTAACCTGTTGTTACAGAGCACACTAACATACTGGTCTGTGCCCCCTCTGGTAGGATGCGCTCTTCATTTAGCTTCTTATGTCTTGGTTTTTTACAAATAAAAGATTATTGAGACTATTGAGCCGTTTTAAAGCCCTTTTTTCTTAAAAACAAGGGCATAGGAAGCTAAAAGAAGAGCAGATCCTTCCAAAGGGGGCACACATCAGTATGTCAGTGTGCTTGGTTTACAATTCTTCATCCTGGTGATAGATGTCCTTTAAGGACCAAGCTGGTTATATTCAATCCTGGACAATCCTGGTGGGAGCCTCCTGTTACAGCAAGCTACTCCCAGTGAGAAATACAGCAGCTTATTCCACACCCCAATCTTCATGTTTTATATAGACTTAGAATGGGAGGGTGGGAATAAACGCGTCTCTTCTGAGTCTTCTTTTCTGCAGTTTGGACTAAATGAAGCTTTAGGAAAAGGTGTCATGGTAAACAATGAAATGACGATGGTTTAGAGTTTGTAGGGGGCATTACATGATGGTCGGGTCCTTAAAACGCTGCATTACACGGGGCAGGTAACTATGAGCCATTGACCTTAATATGCAGGGCCTTATCCTGTGCTCAGCTGATAAACACCTTGCAAATGTACCTGAAAAGTTATTGCTCCTATTACACTGTATTTATGCTCAAGTGTCCAACTCATTGATAAGCTGAGAGTACAAGCCCAGACTCGGGGTTACTAGCGGTCAAATGATCTAATCAGATATAGGAGAGAAATACGGCCCCCGTGAGGCTATGGAGAGTATCAGATATTACAGATATTACAGAATAATCACACCACTAGCCCCACTATAAAGTTACAGCCATCAATCTAGTTATTGTAAACATATATTGGGAAGATTGCTGATGTGTCTGTACAACAGAGGGGTAAGACGTTTCCCAATGTAAACTCATACCCCTCCCTGAACACTGGAGGAGGTGTGAAGATGGACAGCAGCCAGTGATTGTCTAAAGATTTCATGGTTCTTATATGAACAGTGACATCACAGGGGACCTCCTAGATCGTATGCTCAGCAAAGGCCGGGGGTGGATGCAATATGTGCCATCCGTCCCCATGGCCTTCACTGAGCGTATACTTCACTCAACAACAGGGAGCAGGATGGAAAGACTTTTATTGCTGCTTATTTTCATCCTTGTCAGACAAAGGCAAAAAGTATTCCCCCACCCCCCCCAGTATAAGTCTACAGGTACATTCAGTATATACGCCGGACCTTTGACCATAACTGTGACCATACAGAATTACAGCAAGCGTTACGTATTGTCCCTGGAGATCTGTGTAAAAATATCTTTGTGTGTGTTTTTTTTTTATCTGGCAGCAGGACTTATTCCAGGATTGAAGCTCCTCCGAGTGCACCGGGAAATGTCCTCACACTGTTGTGCTCCGAGTTCTCTACTATGCAACTTTGCACAGGAAATCCATCAGCTCCGGGTGACTCCTATAGTATTCAAATGAGAACCGAGAGGTGGGGTTGTGGAGCAGCTCTGTGCAGTGAACTGAGAACACAGCAGTGTGAGGACTCTGCCCACTTTAAATTTACATAAAAACAGATGCAATTGTAGTTTGTTATATGTACCTATGAAGTTATGTAGATTAACCTTCCTGACATATACGTGATGTGAATAAGCCCTTTAGCGATGCATTGGAGTAATGGAGATAATAAAATAGTAGGGTCGGTGTGTAAGCAATGTCATTTGGTAAGGACTGATGCACAAGACTTTGTTTAGGGTCAAGGTGAAGAAGAGATCAGGGTTGATCTGTCATTTCTTCTCTAGGACTTATCTTTGCCCTATAACTTACCTTTGTATGGTGTTACACAACACGCCCAGTGCTGATAAACCAGGAGGAACTCGGAAAACCCTTCACCCATCTGCTGCAGGATCAGTGACCTGCAGTTACCTCTTCCATCACTTACCTGATCCTTCACCGCCCGCATGGCGTCCACCTCCCTTTCTGCATACTGAGGGTCTTTCGCAGGGTCCTTCAAATCTTTGGAATCGTTTCTATTCTATAGAAAGAGAATAAAAATGATATTTTATAACCGGAATACATTTGCAACAAGCTTTTAGTAGATCCTATGGTCTTAAATATGACTTCTAATATGAAGTGTCCTGCACCATAACGAGTCTTTTTTGGAGAAAAGCTGTGGCCTGAACAAGAAAAATCCTTCCTATGTACAGGCGGTCCCCGGGTTACGTACAAGATAGGGTCCTTGGGTTTGTACTTGAATTGGGTTTGTACTTAAGTTGAATTTGTATGTAAGTCGAAAACTGTATATTTTAAAATTGTTGTTCCAGACAAAAACACCTTACAGCTGATCATTGCAGTCTGGGACTATAGCAAAGCACCTAGAGAGCTTCACCAGAGGGGGCAGAGGATCCGTCTTTAACTAGGGGTCATCTGTAAGTCGGGTGTCCTTAAGTAGGGGACAGTCTGTATAAGCAAAGGAGCATTTTGGTGCACCATGGGTGTGGCCAAGAGGGTCTGTGCACCTTTTCTAGCCTAGTGCCTCCTACTCACTCTAGATTGACAGGGCCCTACCCTCCCTTTGAAACTAGGGAAGAGAGGGTGCACCCAACCTCATGGCCACACCCACAGTGCACTGAAATGCATCACAGACAAGGCCATGTGTTTAAATGTAAAACCCATTAAGGGGTTAACTCCTATAAACCCAAAAATGGGCAAATAACAAACCAATCACAGTCGTTCATATACATTTATCAGGAGTCTTTGTGTTGAGATGCCACATATCGTCCTCCTGATACAGGCAGGGCCTTGAAAAAGACACGTTGACCTGATATTTATTGCGACGTATAATTAAACAATAAATCTAATCACTTTAGTGACACTATAAAGCCACAATCAGATTGGTAATCTGGCCAGAGAAGCTTGTGCTCTGCTGTGGTATTATAGGGCCTTTTATCATCCACAGCCCTGAATGGTTCACATTGATGGACAAATTCTAAAGATCTGGTTTCAGGACCTGGAATTATGATCAGAACATCAGACGGAGGTTCCATAAGTATCCAGAAGTCTTTCCGGCCACCTATGGAAGTTATGGCTACTAACTACTGCAATTGTTTTCCCTTGCATCCCTTCCCTTCCTTAGTTGAACTTGATGGACATGTGTCTTTTTTTCCAACCGCACTAACTAGAAGAGACTTATTTCTCCGTACTGTTTAGAGTTCTCCATCTTAGGAGGAATATATTTGTTCCCCTTTCCACTTCGTTATGGTCAGGGTTCAAAGAGCAGCATATTGTAGCCCTATTAGGAACACTTGGTTGTCAGTACAAGATTTTCCCTGTAAACAGGATAGGAGATTCTGAACTTACTGATCATTGGGGGGGGGACGAGTGGTGGGATTCCTAAGCATAAAGAAAACGGAGCCCATTTATCCCAAATGAATAGAGAAGCTGGTCACACTATTCATCTCTATGGCACTTTTCGGAGCACAGTTCTAAGCGATTTTCCGCTTCCAGAGGGGGCACACATCAGTATGTCAGTGTGCTTGGTTCACAATCCTTCATCCTGGTGATAGATGTCCGTTAAGGTCCAAGCTGTTTATATTCAATCCTGGACAATCCTGGTGGGAGCCTATTACAGCAAGCTACTCCCAGTGAGAAATACAGCAGCTTATTCCCCATCCAAATCTTCACGTTTTATATAGACTTAGAATGGGAGGGTGGGAATAAACGCGTCTCTTCTGAGTCTTCTTTTCTGCAGTTTGGACTAAATTAAGCATTAGGAAAAGGTGTCATGGTAAACAATGAAATGACAATGGTTTAGAGTTTGTAGGGGGCATTACATGATGGTCGGGTCCTTAAAACGCTGCATTACACGGGGAAGGTAACTATGAGCCATTGACCTTAATATGCAGGTCACACTATTCATCTCTATGGCACTTTTCGGAGCACAGTTCTAAGCGATTTTCCGCAGCGAATATCCCATTTGCCGTTCCATAAATCAGGGTATAACTGACCCTCTTCTTGATCTGGGACCCCCAATGATCAGCAAGTTAGTCACTGGACAACCCCTTTCATATGCCACAGGTCATAGTGGACCATTGGTTTAGTGTTGCACATGACCCTACTCTTACCAAGCCCCACCTCTCCCTAAGCATGTGCAGGGGTTCAGTGATGTGGTACCCGCCGGCTTCAGTGCATATGTATAAGACCTAGTGATCATCACTAACTTCACGAACCACCGGACAAGTGCCCGATGCACCAGAGATGCATCCCATGAACTCCAGGTAAATCTGTGTGTATATAACTATAATATTAATAAACAATTAATATATAGAGCTTTCTAGAACACTAAAATCACTGGTAAGTTTAGTGTCCTAAATAGCCCTGATAACCTCCCTTTAAAGGGAACCTGTCTGGGTGATTTGGGACACTAAACCACCCATAGATCTACATGGTCCAGTGGTTTAGTGTTCCAAATTTCCCTGTATAATTTTTAAGCATGTGAATACGCAAAAATGAACAATGTTGTACTAATCTCCTTCTTTGTTCACTTTGTTGCCTGCACATTGAGGCTAGTGAAGGGTAGTAGACCCCAGCTTCACTGCGCAAGCACTGTTGGTACAACTCATGCACAATGAAGCCGAGGTATTATCCCGGCTTCACTTACTACATAGCGAGAGGATGTGACTATGCGGGATCTTCAGATTTGAGTTCGGACTCACATCTAGATGAGATAGATGAGATTGAGTATGAGATTTTATTTTTCCATTTTTCTTCACTTACAGGTCGATTTGGGACCCTAAATTGTTCCATAGGATACCTGTAGTTGGTTAAGGGTCCCAAATTGACCCTACAGGTCCTCTTTAGAAGTACACATTCTACTCTAAGCATGACTTTATAGTGTACTATGAATAGCAATACTCCAAAAAGTATTACCTCCGGGGGGAAAACTCTCTCATACGTCTTCTTCCATAGCTCCATAGGGGTTCGGGCGTTAACCTGCCGGAGCTCACTGTCGGAGGCGGAGGGGGTACCTAAATATCAAGAAACTGGGCTGAATGTTTGAAGAACGTTTTCAGTAAAGACTTACAGTAAGTTGAGACCCTCCTGCTATGGTATTTGTATCTCAGCATGATTTTAGAAATTCGTCCAAAGAAAGAGAAACCTCTTACCAATCTGACTTAATGAATCCGATCCGGCGGGAATGATCAGTGGCTTGTTGTGGTCCGTGGACAGAAGCCGGCTGCAAATACAGAATGAAAAAAATGTGAACACCAATGGATGAATGCGCTCTAAAGGTGATGGGAAGATCTGGAGGGCAATTATTTACATAACACTATGAATTATTAGAGTAACTTGCCCCAGATATAACTCTACACATACATCTGCCCCCACAGATACAGGAACCCCCAACAATGTAACTAGAAAACGATCCGCCTGCTTGAGAACCATCTGATGAAGTCGCTATGTAATACATAGTACATGCCTCACCTCTTGTCTTGTCCAAACGCCAAATGATTTACAAAGGAACGTAACACACTTTTGTGAGATTCGGCCTTACTAGTAAACTGGAAAAACAACAATAGAAAAATCATTTTGTAAAACCTGTATTTTGTTGTATTTGTCATTTACCAAAACTAGAAACTTTGTATTCATATCTGTAGACTATAGGAATCTAAGAAAGAGGGGAGAGTAAGATAAGCTGCTCCCACTGCTCAATTCACATCTAAGTACTGCTGAATAATGTCCTCCATGCTGCTGCTGCTTTTGAGAGCAAACTCTCCTCTATATGTGATAAAGACATCACAGCTGCTCCACAGATGGAGACATCTACCAAATCAGGAAAAACTGAGAATTAGGGATGGAATCTGAAAAGAAGAAAGCTGACGATATCATATAATAGGAAGAAATAACACTCCTTCACTGCGCAGCTTACCCAAAACAGCAGGGATGGTCATACACAGGTGTTATAGATGAAGGTCTTACCTCTTCACCTATGTGGAGAGCAGCAGTCCCCAAACCTAAATGGTAATCTGGTGGACCCTCCTGCAAATGGACCTGGGGCCATGTATGTGCCTGTGGTAGCCTCAGTCACTGAGGGACACCTTTTCTCCTTGCTGTGGATCTTCCCTTGTATAATGCTATGGTTAACATGATGTCAAAATCTCAGCATATACAAACCAGTAGTGATGCTCCATAGTAATGGGATATAAATCGCAGGGTTTTGCATATTATTTTTCTTTTTTCAGACTCAAAATCCTGTAACGATTGAAACATTTGGTTAATCAGGATTCCAAGACATTTTCTATTATAACATAACCAATTCCTTTAGTCTTTCACAATAGATTTCTTTTCAGAACTCTGGTTTCCCGTTCCAGGAAACGGATACAATTTCTTACCTGGAAAATATCATACTTGCTTCCAATGATCAATAAGGGCAATGGGAATGGGTCGAGCAATTCTCTATCCTGTTTAGATTTAATTAAAAAAAAAGAAGTCTTAATACAATTCCACACTATTAAAAAAGTAATAAATTAAACCACAAATTACTGTATATAGGTTAAAAAAGTTTTCAAACGTAATAGAGGGAGCGAAAGAATATTGCATTATTCCAGACTCATTCTAGATACCTACCGGATGGTTGTTGGGAATACTTTTCCATATATTCTGCATGATTTGATTTGCTGCCTTGGAGTTGGACTTTCCAATATCTGCGACGATTTTATCCACTCTCTTCCTGGTGACTTGTAAGAGGCGGTCCATCGTGTGCCAAAGTTCATTGGGTTTGGACAGATCGAGAACAAGTACTAGAGAAAACGTCCTTCGGGATAGGGAAAATGTGGGAGGAATGGTGATCAGCTCAAGGTCTTTGACAAAATTAAAAGCAGGGTAAACAAACTTTAACACATTAAAGGGGTCTCCTGTGCTCACATGGCGGATCCTGGTTTGCTCACTGACAATCCAACGCCGACAGTGTTGGTGGTAACTGGTCAATCAGTAGCCACAGGACACCCCTGGTGTAGTGAAAAACTGATCAACCGCAGTGGTCCTGTGTCTTCCCACATTTCAGGCCCATCCCGGAATATAGGTGGTATCCACTCAGGAGCCACAACACGGTAACAGGAGCAGCGTCATACACCTTTTATTTTCTTAAACCTGTCCCAGCATCCCAATAGAAAAAAATCTCTAAAAGAGGGTTTCCTAAAAATATTACAGCAAACTTTTATCTCCACTTACCGGATATTTTCACTAGTAATTGGAATTTGGGTTAAATCCAGCAGTGATGTCCCGCCACCTAGCTCCCAAAAATGAGCAATGTCTTTTGGCTGGGAAAGGAAAAAATGTCATTATAAAAACCTTCAGAGCATGTATAAATGGACAAACATTGACATATAATACATATTTTCTCCCTAAAGGTCTGGGTAAGGAATATGACAATTCTGGTCGCAAAAGAAAACCTTTACATTCATGGCTACCTAAAAGAAAATCTACCATCGAAATCCATCATGAAAAACCAGGGACACTCACTCATAGACCCAGGCACCGTGACTGTGGTATTCTTCTTCTATTTGTTATCCACTGCCTGTTTCCTTTTAAAATCAACTTTTAAAATTATGCTAGTGAGCCAGAAGGGTTCCAGGAGTGTTCCCAGAGAACCTTTGTGCTGCTGCTGCTGCTGATTAGCAGGCTGTTACAATGAGCAACGCATGTCTCCCCTCCCCCTACTCTCTCCCTGTGTTATCTAACAGCAGCAGGAAGTGCAGGAGTGGAGAACTGTTCTACTCATTGTAACAGCATGAGAAGCTAAAGCACTGAGGGGCTCTGCAAAAAGCCACCACAGCCCGTTGGGCTCATTAGCATAATTATGGAAGTTGATTTTTAGAAGGAAGGAAGTAATGGATGACAAATATAAGAAGATTACCACAGTCACGGAGCCTGGATCTATGAGTGATGTCCCTGGTTTATCATGATGGATGTTGATGGTAGATTTCCTTTAAAAAAAATACTTAATACATCTATGTCTGTCTTTGAAGAAGCCTAGTGACATGAGGTGGGGTAATGGCCAAACCAGCAAAAGGAATAGACACCCAACTGTAGACAACTTGGCACAGTATAATTAACCATGAGAAGCCATGGATGTGGGTCAGGAAGGGACATTACCTTTGCTGTGCGCCCTCTCAGGTGTATGGAGTCTTAAAGGGGATGTCCAGCTGTTTTAAAAATTTAGGAGCCGGATTGGGGAAGGCTTTTTAAAAAAATAAACCCGTATTAATCTCCTCCGTTGATACAGTGCTGGGACAGGAGACTGGTGGACGTGACAGGCCACCCGGAAGTTGGCGAAGCGGATCTTCCCTGCCCCCGTATACAAACAGAGACACGGCTCCGGTGGACAGCTCCACGGGACACCAGGAGCGCCAGCCTGACTTCTACATTTTTATAACAGTCAGGCCATAAAGGGTCAAGATTATGCTTTGCTGGGGATTTTATCTTCTCACGTCATGTCACTAGGCTTCTCGAAAATCAGACATAGATGTAGAGGGAGCGGTCTTATGTAAGGTAGCACTGGAGGCATAGTCTTCCTTTACCCACCCTGGAAGACGTATTTGCATATTCCTTACCCAGAATCCCTCAGAGCCTAAATGCAGATTTTGTGGAGCTCATCAAGGAGCTCAATGTAAATCATTCCTCTGGTTTGGGGGTAAGAACACATGACTGTACATTACAGCCTTTATCATCACTGACTGAATGAGGTTTACACAACACTTGGTCAGGACTATATAATAATTTGTGCCATAGGTTTATCTTTACGCACAGCCCAATGTCCTATATCCTGACTGTACCGGAACAGAATCCCATCCTTATCTATCCCAAGAAACGTTATCAATGTCCTGAGAACATTCCTGCTGCTTCAGCTGTGAAGCAAGATCAGATAATGGATATAAACTCAGGGACACCGAACACCGGTCTACAATATATGTAACAATATATGTAACAACCAACAGTATATAAGAGAATGTACTATATCCATAATGGAGTCTACAGGAGCTGCCCTGAGCTCTAGCGACATGTAGGGGACTTCTAGGACAATGGAACTTGCAGCCTCACATTCTGCCATTCCCTGGGGTTATAAGAGGTTACAAGAGTGATCATCACAGTGACATTAATAAGGACAGGAATAGCATTAAGTTTGATGTGTGTATAGCAGCGCTGGGTGTGTTGCCGTCTGTGTATAGCAGCGCTGGGTGTGTTGCCGTCTGTGTATAGCAGCGCTGGGTGTGTTGCCGTCTGTGTATAGCAGCGCTGGGTGTGTTGCCGTCTGTGTATAGCAGCGCTGGGTGTGTTGCCGTCTGTGTATAGCAGCGCTGGGTGTGTTGCCGTCTGTGTATAGCAGCGCTGGGTGTGTTGCCGTCTGTGTATAGCAGCGCTGGGTGTGTTGCCGTCTGTGTATAGCAGCGCTGGGTGTGTTGCCGTCTGTGTATAGCAGCGCTGGGTGTGTTGCCGTCTGTGTATAGCAGCGCTGGGTGTGTTGCCGTCTGTGTATAGCAGCGCTGGGTGTGTTGCCGTCTGTGTATAGCAGCGCTGGGTGTGTTGCCGTCTGTGTATAGCAGCGCTGGGTGTGTTGCCGTCTGTGTATAGCAGCGCTGGGTGTGTAGCCGTCTGTGTATAGCAGCGCTGGGTGTGTTGCCGTCTGTGTATAGCAGCGCTGGGTGTGTTGCCGTCTGTGTATAGCAGCGCTGGGTGTGTTGCCGTCTGTGTATAGCAGCGCTGGGTGTGTTGCCGTCTGTGTATAGCAGCGCTGGGTGTGTTGCCGTCTGTGTATAGCAGCGCTGGGTGTGTAGCCGTCTGTGTATAGCAGCGCTGGGTGTGTAGCCGTCTGTGTATAGATAGCATATTTCATGCCATACTGGAGGCTTCTAGTAGTTTGGGGTAAAATCTGCATTGCCTATGGATGGCGGGAGTCATGGCCACAAGGTACAGATCAGGGCCCCATTATTATAAATTTACAAGTGTTGTCATAGGATATACACTATTATCAAGTGCTGACTACATGGTACACACCCAGAGGATAATATTATCACTATGTATAGTGCTGACTACATGGTACATTATCACTATTACTTACTGTATTGTGACCCTTTGCCTTACGACCAAACGTATACTCCAGTGCCAGAGTGGGTTTAGGAGCTTCATCCCTGTGATTAAAATATATGAATTATCACCCCCATAAGCACCAGTTGACACTACACAAAAATAAGGAATAACATTAAACATCTGGGCATGGGGAACGTTATAGGTGCAGATAACCCAAAATTATCTGTGTAGTTGGGTGTTACACCTCATTCTCACGGCCGTATGGGGGATGTATATATACAGCGGCGTATATACGTCCCCCACAGGCCGGCAGTGGGCGCGCGGTGCCGTACGGGAGCGGACATGTCTTATCTTTTCTCAGCATACGGCGCCATAAATCGCTATAGAGAGGGGCGGGGTTGAGTGGCGCTTCTTCCTCTCCCAAGCGCCGGCGTGTGCCTACAGTGCTACGGTACGGAGGGCATCGGCAGTGTGAATATAGCCGTACAGTGTAGTGATTACTGGAGACAAGTGGGGGAATACCTGTCAATGCAGCGCAGGATAATGCTGGTTTTTCCCTGTATGAGATAAAAAAAAGATAATATAAACACCCTAAAATGCCCCTAATACTACATAGTGATACTACATAACAATATATAGGATGTATAATATTTAATAGGTTCATATGTCTTAGAAAGAAAACTATAGAGAAGCGATGAGAATATGGTACAATCTGGCTCCTCCTAGTGAAGGGCCACCCCTGTAATGCATCAATAGGTCCAGGCAGACTGACTGCAGGAGGAGGTCCTAAAATGTAACCGTCACTTGGGATAATTTTTTATATTGTGTGCGGGGGGAGGGGAGGAGTCGTGTGAACAATATACAGGCAGTCCCCAGATTACGTACAAGATAGGTTCTGTAGGTTTGTACTTAAGTTGAATTTGTATGTAAGTCAGAACTGTATATTTTATAATTGTAACCTCAGGCAAATATTTTTTGGTCTCGGTGACAATTGGATTTTAAAAATGTTGGGTTGTCATAAGAACCAGGAATAACAATAAAGCTTCATTACGGACACCTGTGATAACTGTTACAGCTGATTATTGTAGCCTAAGGATAAAGTACAGTAATTACCAACATCCATAGGTCTGTTTGTAACTAGGGGTCGTATGTAAGTCAGGTTTCCTTAAGTAGGGAACCGCATCTAATCTCTCTGTTCCCTGCTGAGAACGTACTAGTACATTACAAGGCGTTACGAGGTTAAAGGGCCGGAAGAGGGGGAACTAGCGCAAAACGGACGTTTCTTCATTTTAGGCTTCAACACGCCCTCCCTTCCCTAAAGTTTGTAAGTGTGCATTAATAAAGCAAGTGGATTATTAGAAGACTGGTGAGTGCCGTCTGTTTCGATCCATCTTGTGGACTTTATACGGCTTCTCTGCCTTTATATTCTGTCACACAACATCCATGTGCTCTGTGCCGATGTCCCCAAGTTCTTACCCCATTTTTGTTGCCTATGAAGAATACAGATCTCTCGGTTTCGTCAGAGTCGTCCTCGGCGTTCTCCTTTGCCTGCACCTCGGCTGCCGCCAGGTCCCAAAGATTATCGCTGAAACGAGAACAACATCGCGGGAGATTAGAGATGATATCATGACATCACACTGGGACAGTCCTGTTCCCTTTAAGTCATTTTAGAGCTTCAGGACCAAGCCTGATCTTCCAAATCTGCCGTGTGTCACTATATTTGGTTTACACTTTAACTTACCCAGATGATTTTCCGAACGTTTTTTTGTGACATGTTGTACTTTGCATTATTGGAATATATTTGTTGATGTGTGAATAAATGTAAATTTGTTTAATAAAATTAGAAAAATGTGCAGTTTTCTGAATGATAAAAATGATAAATTATTTTAGTTACATAGGTTACTAATTAACGTTTACCACCGAACAGCAATTTTCCAAATTTTCAAGGAAATTTTAGATTCAATTATTGCATTTCTACAGAGTTTTTATAAGTTTTTTTTTTTTAATTGGAAACACCCCACAGATCAGCCCATTCTTCAAACTGCACCCCTCAAACTATTTAAAAGCTTTGGCAAGCATATCACGTGATATAAAACTATATGGAGGTTCTATTTGGAATTTTCAGTGGGAATTTTTATGTTATATGTGATTTTTGTTTTACACTGGATGTTTGTTTTTTTTGGTACATTTTTTTTTTTTTGTACAGTGAGGGACTTGAACAAGTGATCATCAGAACAGACAATGATAATACTGGAGG
This sequence comes from Engystomops pustulosus, assembly GCF_040894005.1. Taxonomy (NCBI): domain Eukaryota; kingdom Metazoa; phylum Chordata; class Amphibia; order Anura; family Leptodactylidae; genus Engystomops; species Engystomops pustulosus. The sequence goes on along the minus strand of NC_092413.1, from coordinate 21,865,342 downwards.
CCCCCAAAGCAAACAGCGATAATACTGGAGACCCCCGGATGTTCACCCCAGGAAAAAAAACGCCAGACTATAACCACTGTTACCATAAAAAATGACAATCTTTATTACTGATAATGCAATATAATGTTTACATTAAATAGTATAGAATGCAATACAACGGTAGCGATACGCAGGTATAAAAAGGGTCAACCCCGGACAGTGATGGGAGTATGTGGATCATGATGAAGGTAGGGACTGGTTTATTGCCTCGGTGGGGCTTATTGTGTGAGCACATGCCCATAGTAATTTATATACTGTATATTACCAATCTTGGTTACATCATATAGTGAATACATATAAGCCCACCAAAAGAGTAAGTGCCTTCCCTAAATATTGTTGTAATAACGTTCCATTGTCCGGGATGACTCAAGGGGACGGAGTCATCCCGGACAGTGGAACATTATTGGAGATTCAATTGGTTGTATACTGATCCTTTTGCCATCTGACTACGTGTAGTTAACTTTTAGGGGCGAGAACCTGTTAGGGCATCCCCATAATCTTGTTTTCATAATATTATGTCATTGGAGACCACCTGAGCAGACAATGATAACGCTGGAGACCCCCAGTGCAGACAATGATAATACTGGAGATCCCCAGAGCAGACAACAATAATACTGGGAGACCCCCAGAGCAGAAAACTGATAATACTGGAGACCCCCAGAGCAGACAACAATAATACTGGAGACCCCCAGAGCAGACAACGATAATACTGGAGACCCCTAGAGTATATAATAATACTAGAGACCCCCAGAGCAGATTAATAATACTGGAGACCCCCAGAACAGGCCAAAACTCAGCGCTTGACAGGCCACATGTAGCCCTTCAGCCAAGTGTAGTCCACCCCACTTCTAGGCTTTTAGTTGACATGGAGGTGGTTGCATTTTATGTACATGCTCAGAAGTAAAGCTCCTCGCTTACAGATCAGAGGAATAAGACACTGGGAAGGAATGGCCGCATTTATCTCAGCACTGCTAGAACGACCAAAAAAACAAGACCGTGGAGTCGGGGGTCGGTGACAATTTTGGTAGAGTTGGAGTCTTAGTTGGGAAATCAGAGGAGTCTGAGTTGGAAGTTTAGCTTTCAGAATCCCCAGCTCTGGGTCCAGGATTCACGGACCGCCCTTGTTTGTCTGAACGAGCCCTTATCAGCAAAATCATGCAAGCTCTGGCCACTGCGGATGGGTGTCACTTAAAGGAACTGTACAGTTTTAGCATCATATGACTGCAGAACTGGTTGAACCCCACAAGCTTGAATTAAAGGGGTTGTCCTGCTATCAGCACTATAAGTCTGTCATGTTTTATAGAATGTGCTCTCAGCTTAAAGGAACGCTCCAGTCACTGAGTCATTGAATTATACATTGTGCAGGACCTGAAGGTAGGAACAGGACTCATTATCATTCTATTCGTAGAACCTGGAGTCCTGTTCCTCCCTTCAGGTCTTGCACAATGTATAATTCAATGACTCTGTGACTGGAGCGTTCCTTTAAGCTTAGAGCAGTTTCTATATGACAAACTTATCTTACTGATAGCAGGACAATCCCTTTAATTCAAGCTTGTGGGGTTCAACCAGTGCTGCAGTCATATGATGCTAAAACTAAGGGGTCCGTACACCCCTCTAAGGGCTTAAAGGCAATGTGTTGTCACAGATCTGCCCCTGGCCCTAATGTAAAATCTATAACATGTAACCTACTGCCACATGGATACGCTATAACCATCCCCCGGTCATGACCTGTTATAGAGGCCTGCGCTGCCCCCTGTCTGCCAGGAATATCAATGCAGCCCCAGAATTATAGGGATCACCCCCTTTAAGCCAACCAAAGTCTTTAAGAGCAATCTATAGGCTGCTATGGCCCTCTGTCACATCAATTACAATTATTTATGCAGAAATTCATTATCTCTGTTGGATGCTGACACTGCCATAGACATTGTATGCAAAGATTTATGGGATTACATGCGGCTATATGTCTATTCATGTACAATGTGAGCAGGACGGGCGGCCAGCTCCACAAAACACACAGTAATCCTGTAATATCGGACCCACGGTACCTGGAGCGGGGCATAGCGGCTCATACACACCGGTGCCGGGATCTCCGGCCTCAGAAACGCTCTTCCGTCGCTATAGTAACGCCAGGCCGCGCCGCCTGCTGATGACGTCAGCCCTGCACTGCCTGCCGGGAATTGTAGTTTATCCTGTATATTGCGCGTTCTAGTAGTCACTTCATGGTTTCAACGTCCTGTTTTCTGTGTTACACATGAATAGTGTTCTGTACACACCGGTTTTTAAAGTAAAGACTGTAACACACCCAATTCACATTTTGTACCCTTTGAAGACTATGGGCTGAAAAGGTTGATTTTGATCACAATAATAACACATTTTAATTTTATTTTTATGCTTCATTAGTTTAACACTGACCAAGGTTGTGGCAAAGTAATATCAGTAATATAAAGTAATATCAAAGTATATATATAATATATATATATATATATATATATATATATATATGTACACACACAAGGAAAGTCCTAAAAGCACACCTAGACAATGTAAAGCAGATGCACGCCCAGGAACAGAACCAGGACTCCGGTCCTTCAATTAGTACAATCAAACAAAAAGAGAAGCACTCCAATGCGTTGAGGGTTCAAAGTGATAAGTGCTCCTTTTTATTCCATACCAATGTGAACAGCAGCGACGTTTCGTCTAAACGTGAACCTTTTTCAAAAGGCTATATACTTCTGTGTGCTATGTCTTCTCCATTATCTGTACTACCACCCCCACTGTCCTGGGATGATGGAAGAGTGATAGCATCTGCTGAATAACCCGGCTGACACATCAATCTCAGCATAGTAGTCATGAGGTTGTATTAGATTAGATCAGGGTCACATCGAGCAGATGATTCAGCCTGAGATTATGGGGCTCATTACCCTGTCCAGTCGCGATTCAGCGGCACGTTCTCCGACGTGGATTCGGGTTCTGCCGGGATTCACTAAGGTCGTGCACCCGATATCCAGTAGGTGTCTCTGCTGCGTCGAGTTCCGGCGAAGTTCACCTGCTTCTTCCCGGTGCATGTAAGTGCTTGATCTTGCGACACATTTCCTTTTTTAAATTCCGTGTTTTTTCCGAATCCGTCGGGTTGTCCGACGGCCACGCCCCTTGATTTCTGTCACGTGAAAGTGTGGCCGCAGAGCCCTTAGTAAATGAGCTCCTACGTGTCCTAATTGGCTGGGCTGCTAGTAATAGTGCATGAGAGGGGAGCTCAGTATCATGGGAAGTGAGCGAAGCTGCTCTGGCTTCAGTTCTTTAAGCTGATGTCAAAACCAAGAAGTGCCCATCTATTTTAGGATAAGATAAGGAAGATTTTACAAAAGGGCTGATAGGCTGGAAAAAGTCAGTAGCATTATATAAGGTATCCTTGGAATTGTTGTCAAAGACTTTCTCCAGCTGTGCTAAAACTATATTTGGCCAGGTAACTTCAGTGTTATGCTTTAAAACGGACTACGCGTTTCTAGTGTGGACTGCCCTATTTGTCAGGTAACACTGAATGGTAGCATGGATAGCCAGGGTGAGGACCGTGACCTGTAAACTATCCTGGTAATCCATCCTACCATGCCTTGTTATCTAACTTTGGACCTGACAAAGATGGCGGTCCACCCTCCAAAATGCGTAGTCTGTGTCAACAATAAAAAGACTTTCCAACTAATAACATCTGAACAGACTGAATGATTGAAGACAGTTCGCCATGTATGTTTCTCACTGCATTCTCATCATCACATCCCATCCGCAATCCTCAGCGGCTCACAGCAGTGGTCGAGGCCTAATCGTGGATTGGTTTGCTGATGGCCCGTTTAAAGGACATCTATCATTAGTTTTCCTGTAGATAGATGATTATGATGATAACTTCCCCGTCCCCATTAGCATCCATCTTCTTTTCTAATATCTTAGAATGTGCGCATTTCTGCGAAATATGCAAATGAACCCAAGGTGCTCTGCAGAGCACATCTAGGCTCCATCGTAATGTAATTTATTCACCCCATCCCGGGCCCTCTGGGCACCAACTACACATATTTTATAAACTATAATTCTGCCAAAATGTGGGCGTTCTAAGATATTAAAAAAGAAGATGGATGCTAACGGGGATAGGGAGGTGAGTAATAATTATCTACCGTCAGGAAAACTGATAGTAGATGTCCTTTAATCATTACACTCAACTCTATCTGTCTCCCCAAACATGCAAATAAGTGTTGATTCTGGGAAATACCTCCGGGGGCAGACCCTGAAATCTATAACTATCTTGCTCGATCCAAGACAGTTGGAAGGTATGTTGTGGGACGTTCCAGGACAGTCAGGAGTTATGTTGTGGGGTGTTCCCGGACAGTCAGGAGTTATGTTGTGGGGTGTTCCAGGACAGTCAGGGGGCCTGGAAAGTGCGCTTGTAACCGGACAAAAGATCTCTCCAAGTAAATGGTTGACACAAATTTTATTGGTAGCAGTAATATCCAGTAACGCGTTTCGGGGAGACCCCTTCGTCAGACCAGAACTAGTAGAATAAATACATACATAAAATTGATGGAATACAATGAAATACATGAAATGTGAACACATATAAATCAATTGATCAATTCATAATTAGTAAAATACAATTATAGCGAAAATCTATACATATAGATGGGAAGTTAAAACATTGAAAACAAAAGTTTAATAAATGATTGTGTAAGGGATACACAGCAGTATAAAAAGTGTAATAATAAAAACCAAGGGAAAGAAGAGGGCATGCAGAACGAGGAAGGTAGGGGGAATACTGGCATAATAAACTGAGTAATTAGAATAATTAAGAAAAGATGGGCAGTAATTATAGTATATGTACGGGAAATAAATAGAAGTTGAGAAATGAAGTGGGCTTATGTAAAATAATGATATAAAATATGATATATAAATAAATAGGAAAATATACTTGTATAATAATTGGGGTGAACAGGCCAAGTGGCTAGAAGGCATGGGAGGCACAATAAATATTGTTAATTTAATAAGTTAATTTAAATAAATTAAATAGTATAGTAATTGGGGTAGATAGACAGAGATGCTAGAGGACATGGGAAGCCAAAATGATAATAAACTTAAATAATTAAAAAATAGATAAATGGGAGACTTACATGGAACCACTGAGTGGGAACTCAGACTAGATGAGAAAACAAAAGACAGGGAATGAAAATGTGGACATTAAAATGACAGCCATAGAAAGACATTAAGGCTATACAGAGGGATGAAGCCCATTATACTTACAGAAGAGCGCCTGTGAGGGAGCTCAGGCGGTCAGCTACTGAAGGAGGCGCGCGAGGAGTAAGCCTAATATAAGGATGTAGACGCCGGCGCCTGCGTGTAGAGCGGCGGGCAGTGGGAGTCAGCGCATGCGCGCTGGTGATTGCGTGCAGATCAGCAGATAGTGGAAGAGGGCGCATGCGCGCTAGGATCGGGATACCGGTGCGTCTATGTAGAGGAGATGAAAACGTAGGCACTGTGTGTATGTGCAAATGGAAATAAATAGCGGATGTGGAAGGATGGCAGCAACTAAGGGTATGAAGGTATAACAAAACCTGTGCATAACAGTACCTAAATGGTAAGAAAAGATATTTATAGATCAATTTCGGTAGATAAATAAAATAAATAAATAAATGGAAGATACATCTGAATGATTCTATAAAAGGTAATAGATAAGGTACATGGGTAATAAATAAATAAATATGGTGCATAAAAGGGTACATAAGTAATAGATAAATAAGATACATAGGGAATAATTAGGGTACATAAAGAGGAAGCTTAGGTAATAAAAACAGCAAGAATACATGATCTCGATGCCTAAGTAATAAATAAACAATGGGCCATAGGTCTACTGACATAAGATAAATAAATATGAAATAAGATAAGAAATAATGGTGCAAGATAAAAAGCACTGGTCAACACTGGTCAACACGCTATAAAGAACAAAAGGCCATACAATACTAAAAATAGGTAATAAAAATTAAAAATGTTATATAAATAAATTTCATACGTTATTAAGATGTGTTGCGTTGCGTGGTATTGTATTGTACAATACCACGCAACATATCTTAATAACGTATGAAATTTATTTATATAACATTTTTAATTTTTATTACCTATTTTTAGTATTGTATGGCCTTTTGTTCTTTATAGCGTGTTGACCAGTGTTGACCAGTGCTTTTTATCTTGCACCATTATTTCTTATCTTATTTCATATTTATTTATCTTATGTCAGTAGACCTATGGCCCATTGTTTATTTATTACTTAGGCATCGAGATCATGTATTCTTGCTGTTTTTATTACCTAAGCTTCCTCTTTATGTACCCTAATTATTCCCTATGTATCTTATTTATCTATTACTTATGTACCCTTTTATGCACCATATTTATTTATTTATTACCCATGTACCTTATCTATTACCTTTTATAGAATCATTCAGATGTATCTTCCATTTATTTATTTATTTTATTTATCTACCGAAATTGATCTATAAATATCTTTTCTTACCATTTAGGTACTGTTATGCACAGGTTTTGTTATACCTTCATACCCTTAGTTGCTGCCATCCTTCCACATCCGCTATTTATTTCCATTTGCACATACACACAGTGCCTACGTTTTCATCTCCTCTACATAGACGCACCGGTATCCCGATCCTAGCGCGCATGCGCCCTCTTCCACTATCTGCTGATCTGCACGCAATCACCAGCGCGCATGCGCTGACTCCCACTGCCCGCCGCTCTACACGCAGGCGCCGGCGTCTACATCCTTATATTAGGCTTACTCCTCGCGCGCCTCCTTCAGTAGCTGACCGCCTGAGCTCCCTCACAGGCGCTCTTCTGTAAGTATAATGGGCTTCATCCCTCTGTATAGCCTTAATGTCTTTCTATGGCTGTCATTTTAATGTCCACATTTTCATTCCCTGTCTTTTGTTTTCTCATCTAGTCTGAGTTCCCACTCAGTGGTTCCATGTAAGTCTCCCATTTATCTATTTTTTAATTATTTAAGTTTATTATCATTTTGGCTTCCCATGTCCTCTAGCATCTCTGTCTATCTACCCCAATTACTATACTATTTAATTTATTTAAATTAACTTATTAAATTAACAATATTTATTGTGCCTCCCATGCCTTCTAGCCACTTGGCCTGTTCACCCCAATTATTATACAAGTATATTTTCCTATTTATTTATATATCATATTTTATATCATTATTTTACATAAGCCCACTTCATTTCTCAACTTCTATTTATTTCCCGTACATATACTATAATTACTGCCCATCTTTTCTTAATTATTCTAATTACTCAGTTTATTATGCCAGTATTCCCCCTACCTTCCTCGTTCTGCATGCCCTCTTCTTTCCCTTGGTTTTTATTATTACACTTTTTATACTGCTGTGTATCCCTTACACAATCATTTATTAAACTTTTGTTTTCAATGTTTTAACTTCCCATCTATATGTATAGATTTTCGCTATAATTGCATTTTACTAATTATGAATTGATCAATTGATTTATATGTGTTCACATTTCATGTATTTCATTGTATTCCATCAATTTTATGTATGTATTTATTCTACTAGTTCTGGTCTGACGAAGGGGTCTCCCCGAAACGCGTTACTGGATATTACTGCTACCAATAAAATTTGTGTCAACCATTTACTTGGAGAGATCTTTTGTCCGGTTACAAGCGCACTTTCCAGGCCCCCTCCATTTTTTCTTTTTTTGTATTATTTACTTCACGGTTTCTTTGGCTACCGGTCTTTCGGAGTGCCCAAAAGTTGCTGCAGTAACCCAAGATCAAAACCTCCGTAACATCAAGGATCCTTCCCCATACTGGATATTTATTTATTACCGCTTGTACCCAAGTGGTTATCAGGTGAGCAACCAATTTTCTCACCACAGTCGGTACATTTGTCTCTACGTTATTACGCGAGGCGCCGTCCTCCTTCGTTGTCGTTTTTGTTTCTCTTTCTCCAGGACAGTCAGGAGCAGGGGCGGACTGGGAATTTAAAATGGCCCTGGAAAAAAATATAAAAGTGGCCCCATCTTAAGGGGGCGGAGTCAAAACAAGTGGGTGTGGTCAGATAATGTGGGTGGAGTTATAACAGACAAATTGTTGGTAGATGGCCTTAATGCAAAACAAGAACATCTTTTGCTAGTAAGTGAATAGAATGTGCAAAGAATGTGACCTGTCGATCAGTAAATTATGCTAAATTACCTTTCCCTTGTGCCATACATGTAGAATTCAGAGAAAGAATATATTGATACTGCCTCCTATGTACAGGAATAATGCTACAATAACACATTTAGAATAACACATTCAATCCTGCCTTCTATATACAAAATAAATCTACTACAATACCTTCTCCCATGTACAAGCCAACTACTATAATACTGCCTCCTATGTACAGGAATATAACTACTATAATACTGCCCCCTATGTACAGGAATATAACTACTATAATACTGCCCCTATGTACAAGAATATAACTACTATAATACTGCCCCCTATGTACAGGAATATAACTACTATAATACTGCCCCCTATGTACAAGAATATAACTACTATAATACTGCCCCCTATGTACAGGAATATAACTACTATAATACTGCCTCCTATGTACAGGAATATAACTACTATAATACTGCCCCCTATGTACAAGAATATAACTACTATAATACTGCCCCCTATGTACAAGAATATAACTACTATAATACTGCCCCCTATGTACAGGGATATAACTACTATAATACTGCCCCCTGTGTACAGGGATATAACTACTATAATACTGCCCCCTGTGTACAGGAATATAACTACTATAATACTGCCCCCTATGTACAGGGATATAACTACTATAATACTGCCCCCTATGTACAGGAATATAACTACTATAATACTGCCCCTACGTACAAGAATATAACTACTATAATACTGCCCCCTATGTACAAGAATATAACTACTATAATACTGCCCCCTATGTGCAAGAATATAACTACTATAATACTGCCCCCTATGTACAGGAATATAACTACTATAATACTGTCCACTATGTACAGGAATATAACTACTATAATACTGCCCCCTATGTACAAGAATATAACTACTATAATACTGCCCCCCATGTACAGGAGTATAACTACTATAATACTGCCCCCTGTGTACAAGAATATAACTACTATAATACTGCCCCCTATGTACAAGAATATAACTACTATAATACTGCCCCCTATGTACAAGAATATAACTACTATAATACTGCCCCCTATGTGCAAGAATATAACTACTATAATACTGCCCCCTATGTACAGGAATATAACTACTATAATACTGTCCACTATGTACAGGAATATAACTACTATAATACTGCCCCCTATGTACAAGAATATAACTACTATAATACTGCCCCCTATGTGCAAGAATATAACTACTATAATACTGCCCCCTATGTACAGGAATATAACTACTATAATACTGTCCACTATGTACAGGAATATAACTACTATAATACTGCCCCCTATGTACAAGAATATAACTACTATAATACTGCCCCCTATGTACAGGAATATAACTACTATAATACTGTCCACTATGTACAGGAATATAACTACTATAATACTGCCCCCTATGTACAAGAATATAACTACTATAATACTGCCCCCTATGTACTAGAATATAACTACTATAATACTACCCCCTATGTACAGGAATATAACTACTATAATACTACATATATACACAGAAGCGAACATGAAAAAAATCAGAATTTATCATATACAGCTACAGAAAACACATGAGATCCTCACCTTTTGCATCCAGTGACATCAGGTGACGTCTCCCCGGATTGTACTCGTTCCTCATCTTCTCCATTAGTTCCACCATCACCTTGTCTCTTCCTCCAGGTACACAGCTTTCCTGCAGAGTTTACCACACAGACGTCTTATGTTCTGCACGTTCCTATTGTCCCTTAACTGTCCCTTCTTCTGCTACCACCAATACTGTGCCCCAAATACTGTAATAGAGCCCCCTACAATATTAGTACCACACAAATAGTGCCCCATAATGTAACTGTAATGGGAGGGATAATTTATTTCTTCTTTCTCTCCTTTAACCCCCTCCCCCACCACCACCACCGACCCAACCCAGTATTGATAGAGCTCCTACTATGACCCAGGCATAAAAATAATGGCCCCAGCCCGCCCCAGACATATAACTAATGCCCCCTGCCCGCCCCAGACATATAATTAATGCCCCCTGCCAGCCCCAGATATATAATTAATGCCCCCTGCCAGCCCCAGATATATAATTAATGCCCCCTGCCAGCCCCAGACATATAATTAATGCCCCCTACCAGCCCCAGACATATAATTAATGCCCCCCTGCCAGCCATAGATATAGAATAATGACCCCCCCCCCGCCCCAGACATATAATTAATACACACTGCCAGCCCCATATATACAATAATACCCCCCCAGACATATAATTTATGCCCACTGCCAGCCCCATATATACAATAATACCCCCCACCCCAGACATACAATTTATGCCCACTGCCAGCCCCATATATACAATAATACCCCCCACCCCAGACATACAATTTATGCCCACTGCCAGCCCCATATATACAATAATACCCCCCACCCCAGACATACAATTTATGCCCACTGCCAGCCCCATATATACAATAATACCCCCCACCCCAGACATACAATTTATGCCCACTGCCAGCCCCATATATACAATAATACCCCCCACCCCAGACATACAATTTATGCCCACTGCCAGCCCCATATATACAATAATACCCCCCACCCCAGACATACAATTTATGCCCACTGCCAGCCCCATATATACAATAATACCCCCCACCCCAGACATACAATTTATGCCCACTGCCAGCCCCATATATACAATAATCCCCCCCACCCCAGACATATTATTTATGCCCACTGCCGGCCCCATATATACAATAATACCCCCCACCCCAGACATATAATTTAGGCCCACTGCCAGCCCCATATATACAATAATACCCCCCCAGACATATAATTTATGCCCACAGCCCGCCCCATATATACAATAATCCCCCCCAGACATATAATTTATGCCCACAGCCCGCCCCATATATACAATAATACCCCCCCAGACATATAATTTATGCCCACTGCCAGCCCCATATATACAATAATCCCCCCCACCCCAGACATATAATTTATGCCCCCTGCCCGCCCCAGACATATAATTAATGCCCCCTGCCAGCCCCAGATATATAGTTAATGCCCCCTGCCAGCCCCAGATATATAATTAATGCCCCCTGCCAGCCCCAGACATATAATTAATGCCCCCTGCCCGCCCCAGACATATAATTAATGTCCCCTGCCCGCCCCAGACATATAATTAATTCCCCCCCGCCCCAGACATATAATTAATGCCCCCCTGCCAGCCATAGATATAGAATAATGACCCCCCCCCCCGCCCCAGACATATAATTAATACACACTGCCAGCCCCATATATGCAATAATCCCCCCCAGACATATAATTTATGCCCACTGCCAGCCCCATATATACAATAATACCCCCCACCCCAGACATACAATTTATGCCCACTGCCAGCCCCATATATACAATAATACCCCCCACCCCAGACATACAATTTATGCCCACTGCCAGCCCCATATATACAATAATACCCCCCACCCCAGACATATAATTTATGCCCACTGCCGGCCCCATATATACAATAATACCCCCCACCCCAGACATATAATTTAGGCCCACTGCCAGCCCCATATATACAGTAATACCCCCCCAGACATATAATTTATGCCCACAGCCCGCCCCATATATACAATAATCCCCCCCAGACATATAATTTATGCCCACAGCCCGCCCCATATATACAATAATCCCCCCCAGACATATAATTTATGCCCACAGCCCGCCCCATATATACAATAATCCCCCCCAGACATATAATTTATGCCCACTGCCAGCCCCATATATACAATAATCCCCCCCAGACATATAATTTATGCCCACTGCCAGCCCCATATATACAATAATCCCCCCCACCCCAGACATATAATTTATGCCCACTGCCAGCCCCATATATACAATAATACCCCCCCAGACATATAATTTATGCCCACTGCCAGCCCCATATATACAATAATACCCCCCACCCCAGACATATAATTTATGCCCACTGCCAGCCCCATATATACAATAATACCCCCCCAGACATATAATTTATGCCCACTGCCAGCCCCATATATACAATAATACCCCCCACCCCAGACATAATTTATGCCCACTGCCAGCCCCATATATACAATAATACCCCCCCAGACATATAATTTATGCCCACTGCCAGCCCCATATATACAATAATACCCCCCCCCCCAGACATATTATTTATGCCCACTGCCAGCCCCATATATACAATAATACCCCCCCAGACATATTATTTATGCCCACTGCCAGCCCCATATATACTATAATCCCCCCCACCCCAGACATATAATTTATGCCCCCTGCCAGCCCCATATATATAATAATCCCCCCCACCCGACATATAACTTATACCCACTGCCATTCCCAAATATAGAATAATGCAGCCCCCCCTCCCAGACATATAATTAATGCCCCCGGTTCTGTAATTTAAAAAAAAAACATCATACTCACCCCTTTGGTGCAGTTTCTTCCCGTCTTCCTCGGTCTTCGGTGGCTTGGTGTAGAGGCGCGGGATAGTGACGTCACTGCTCCGCGCCTCCACACCAAGCCGCGGAGCTACACGGAGGCAGGCGACAGCTGACATGGTAAGTGCCAGCCTCCTCCACGCTACACAGGTCGCGCAATGACGTCGATAGCGCGACCTGTGTAGCTGGGTTTATACACAGACGCAGAAGCAGCGGTGCTGCGCTGCGTCTGTGTACTAATCAATAGTAACTGCATCGTACGATCGTACGATGCAGGTACTATGGATTATGTGAAAAGTTTTAGCGAGTGCGGACCGGCCCCGCACCAGCTCCGGACCGGCCCCAGACCGGCCCAGGACCGACCGGCCCACCGGGAAAATTCCCGGTGGGTACAATGGCCAGTCCGCCCCTGGTCAGGAGTTATGTTGTGGGGTGTTCCAGGACAGTCAGGAGTTATGTTGTGGGGTGTTCCCGGACAGTCAGGAGTTATGTTGTGGGGTATTCCAGGACAGTCAGGAGTTATGTTGTGGGACGTTCCAGGACAGTCAGGAGTTATGTTGTGGGGTGTTCCAGGACAGTCAGGAGTTATGTTGTGGGGTATTCCAGGACAGTCAGGAGTTATGTTGGGGGGTGTTCCAGGACAGTCAGGAGTTATGTTGTGGGGTGTTCCAGGACAGTCAGGACTTATGTTGTGGGGTGTTCCAGGACAGTCAGGAGTTATGTTGTGGGGTGTTCCAGGACAGTCAGGACTTATGTTGTGGGGTGTTCCAGGACAGTCAGGAGTTATGTTGGGGGGTGTTCCAGGACAGTCAGGAGTTATGTTGTGGGGTGTTCCAGGACAGTCAGGAGTTATGTTGTGGGGGGTTCCAGGACAGTCAGGAGTTATGTTGGGGGTGTTCCAGGACAGTCAGGAGTTATGTTGGGGGGTGTTCCAGGACAGTCAGGAGTTATGTTGTGGGGTGTTCCCGGACAGTCAGGAGTTATGTTGTGGGGTATTTCAGGACAGTCAGGAGTTATGTTGTGGGGTATTCCAGGACAGTCAGGAGTTATGTTGGGGGGTGTTCCAGGACAGTCAGGAGTTATGTTGTGGGGTGTTCCAGGACAGTCAGGACTTATGTTGTGGGGTGTTCCAGGACAGTCAGGACTTATGTTGTGGGGTGTTCCAGGACAGTCAGGAGTTATGTTGGGGGGTGTTCCAGGACAGTCAGGAGTTATGTTGTGGGGTATTCCAGGACAGTCAGGAGTTATGTTGTGGGGTATTCCAGGACAGTCAGGAGTTATGTTGGGGGGTGTTCCAGGACAGTCAGGAGTTATGTTGTGGGGTGTTCCCTGACAGTCAGGAGTTATGTTGTGGGGTGTTCCAGGACAGTCAGGACTTATGTTGTGGGGTGTTCCAGGACAGTCAGGAGTTATGTTGGGGGGTGTTCCAGGACAGTCAGGAGTTATGTTGTGGGGTATTCCAGGACAGTCAGGAGTTATGTTGTGGGGTATTCCAGGACAGTCAGGAGTTATGTTGGGGGGTGTTCCAGGACAGTCAGGAGTTATGTTGTGGGGTGTTCCCTGACAGTCAGGAGTTATGTTGTGGGGTGTTCCAGGACAGTCAGAACTTATGTTGTGGGGTGTTCCAGGACAGTCAGGAGTTATGTTGTGGGGTGTTCCAGGACAGTCAGGAGTTATGTTGTGGGGTGTTCCAGGACAGTCAGGAGTTATGTTGTGGGGTGTTCCAGGACAGTCAGGAGTTATGTTGGGGGTGATCCAGGACAGTCAGGAGTTATGTTGTGGGGTGTTCCAGGACAGTCAGGAGTTATGTTGTGGGGTGTTCCAGGACAGTCAGGAGTTATGTTGTGGGGTGTTCCAGGACAGTCAGGAGTTATGTTGGGGGGTGATCCAGGACAGTCAGGAGTTATGTTGGGGGGTGTTCCAGGACAGTCAGGAGGTATGTTGTGGGGTGATCCAGGACAGTCAGGAGTTATGTTGTGGGGTGATCCAGGACAGTCAGGAGTTATGTTGTGGGGTGTTCCAGGACAGTCAGGAGTTATGTTGTGGGGGGTTCCAGGACAGTCAGGAGTTATGTTGTGGGGTGTTCCAGGACAGTCAGGAGTTATGTTGTGGGGTGATCCAGGACAGTCAGGAGTTATGTTGTGGGGTGATCCAGGACAGTCAGGAGTTATGTTGGGGGGTGTTCCCTGACAGTCAGGAGTTATGTTGTGGGGGGTTCCAGGACAGTCAGGAGTTATGTTGTGGGGTGTTCCAGGACAGTCAGGAGTTATGTTGTGGGGTGATCCAGGACAGTCAGGAGTTATGTTGTGGGGTGATCCAGGACAGTCAGGAGTTATGTTGTGGGGTGTTCCAGGACAGTCAGGAGGTATGTTGTGGGGTGATCCAGGACAGTCAGGAGTTATGTTGTGGGGTGATCCAGGACAGTCAGGAGTTATGTTGTGGGGTGTTCCAGGACAGTCAGGAGGTATGTTGTGGGGTGATCCAGGACAGTCAGGAGGTATGTTGTGGGGTGATCCAGGACAGTCAGGAGTTATGTTGTGGGGTGATCCAGGACAGTCAGGAGGTATGTTGTGGGGTGATCCAGGACAGTCAGGAGTTATGTTGTGGGGTGATCCAGGACAGTCAGGAGTTATGTTGTGGGGTGTTCCCAGGATTCTCTTGTCAGAGGTCAAAGACCAAAGACAGCCTTCACATGGCAATAATTGTGTTCATATAAACCCATTACATTTTATTAATTTATTTGCATTCTATCAAAAGTGGTGGAAGGAAAGACAACTGATAATGGGGTCAGGGCCAGAATAGCCATAAAGCAACTCAAGCAATCACACTAGTGATTTTAACTCTGTGCAATAAAATGTCATCCACAGGATAACAATACAGTGTAAGGATGGGAGATTCACTGACCAGCAGTATTTTGGGTTGTATATACTGACATCTGAATGTGGACTAAATAGGTAAATTAGGGCACATAACTCTGGTTTGCTGCAGAATTTCTATTGTGGACCCAGCAGAAGAATATGTGGTTTGTAATAAATGAACAGTGTCCAGAAGTTGACCACACAAAAAGACATAAAACATACTTTTTCTTTACTTCAATATTTCCATTAGTACATCCATCTTAGTACTCTTCTTTTTGTTTCAAAAATACATTTATTACATATTCCTTTGTTTCAAAAAGTATTATACTTTTGCACTTTTCTTTCAATAACAGCTTGCACTAGACAGCAATGCCTCTGGATCATGTGAGCTATTCATAGATACTGATATGTATTTCTTTAATCAGTCCCATAGTACGATACATTTGATGCAAAAAATAGAACTCACGTTTGCACGATCCCCAGGGCAGAGACGCTATCTCACCTACACGCCAAACAGCGGTCAGGTACGTTCCATGTTAGTGACGTTTCGAGGGACACGCCCTCTTCCTCAGACAGAGGAAGAGGGCGTGTCCCTCGAAACGTCACTAACATGGAACGTACCTGACCGCTGTTTGGCGTGTAGGTGAGATAGCGTCTCTGCCCTGGGGATCAGGCAAACGTGAGTTCTATTTTTTGCATCAAATGTATCGTACTATGGGACTGATTAAAGAAATACATATCAGTATCTATGAATAGCTCACATGATCCAGAGGCATTGCTGTCTAGTGCAAGCTGTTATTGAAAGAAAAGTGCAAAAGTATAATACTTTTTGAAACAAAGGAATATGTAATAAATGTATTTTTGAAACAAAAAGAAGAGTACTAAGATGGATGTACTAATGGAAATATTGAAGTAAAGAAAAAGTATGTTTTATGTCTTTTTGTGTGGTCAACTTCTGGACACTGTTCATTTATTGCGATTTTAGGGGGAGATGGAGAGTCCCCCGTCCTAGACCACTTTGTCTGAATTAAACTCCACGCATTGTACCTTGTCTATTTTTGTGGAATATGTGGTTTGTGCCACAATTACAGTTTCCACCTTTGCCTTGGAATAAGTGTGGTGCTCCTGGATTGTGAGATTTTTGTAGAAAGTATTTCAAATAACTCCAAAATAAATTTTAAACCAACCCTTCAACTTGAGGGGTCGCAACTGGACCTGTGGGGCCCATGTGGTGTTCCTTTCTTCTATGAAAGGATTAGTACTTTAAACCATACATTATAATTGGGGGGCCTGGCACACATTTTGCACTGGCGCCCGACAGCTTCAAGATATGCCACTGCTCTTCCAAGCCACAGCTTCCAAATTATATATTTTTTAAAAAATGCCATAGAAAACAATGGATGTCTTTAATTCTGTATACAAATGATTCTTTATTGCCAGATCACTAAGTTCTCCAAGCAGTAGCTTCTGGATGAGTTGCGCGGGCTCACCAGATAGATCCCGACAAGGAGCAGGAGCTATTCGCAGCTACTACCTTGCCTATGCGTTGGCAGGGGTGTTGCATAAACACAAAAAATACCAACTTTTTTGCTTATAGCCAATAGTTTAGATATAAAAAAAACACACATGGTCAAAAAACGTCTTAGAATTTTTATTGTTTAATTACACTAAATCTTTTTTTTACTATACAGTAGACAAAATAGACCAACTTAATTAATAATTAAAAGACCATTAAAAGGTAGATATTATCTATCTTTACATCAATAACTCTAGAATTTTACAAGATTTGAAACCATTTTTTAAAATAAATTTTTTACTCTTTTTAAGAAAATCTGGTCACATATTATTTCTTGATATTGATAGGCCCTGATGTACCTGGTAGTCAAGTTTTGTTGTTTTGCTCATATCTAAATGGTCACAATTTTTTTCTGATGCTAATATATTAACTTATGCATTTAAGTATTTCCTGAAATGGCTTGTAACAAGTTTTTTGTTTTCTGAATAAATATTAATACAATGAGAATAATTTAAATATTCAAAATCCCGAGCTGTTCTCCAGGAACGCAAAATATTCCTAATATGTGGAATTTTATGATCATGACACATTTACAATTTATTTTAATGTTAAATATGTATTTAAAATTTATGATAGTCTCTTTTTTTAATTAAAAATACACATTTTATGATGGAATAGTGTAATAACCATAATGTCAGGTTATAGAATTAAAGTCATCAGTACTCTAATTTTTTGAAAAATTACATTAATAAGTCTAATTTTTTTTTTACAATTGCTTGGAATAAGTAAGTGAGTTGGCTAATGAATAAATATGGATATTCCACATAAATTAAGTACATACTTGTAGATAATAACTAATAATTAACTCTACCTGTCACTTTACCACCCTGTAATCATTCTTTCTAACATTAGATCTATAATAAATCCATTATAATACATTCCTTATAGAATCCTATTTATTCTGCAGATCATCTGTGATGGGTTTGCCAGAAATGTATAAATGTATTTATCAAAAAATGTATATATGGTGTGTACAATTAGATGTGGCCACTTTAAAGGAAACCTAATTATCAGACAGGGTCGGTTTTAGACTAAGGGGGGCCCTGGGCAAAACTAAAAGTGGGGCCCCAAAATAAAACTATTTTATGACCAGTCATCAGTAAGAGGCTCCTTTAGCCCTGCACAATAATAACACTTTGTAGTTACACACAGTAGTGGGTAAGTATCTGTAATATTGGGCTGTAGGAGAATGTTATAGGAGATGGGTACATGAGAGGGAGATGGATGATAGAAGATACATATGAAAGATATTATAGATAGACAGGAGATAGATGATAATAGTCTTCACCCTGGCATCAACCAAGGGATATTAAAAGAGCAATACATCCCTGCACACAAAAGTCCACATAAAGAGGGCCCCTTCAGGACATGGGGTCCTAGGCAAATGTCCAGAAGGCCTACACTAACTGAGGTATTCCTGATGGTAGATTTCTTTGTTCCTTGTAAGCCCTATCATGTCTTTAACAAATATTTTCTCACTAACTAAATAAAACCTTTATCTTTTCTGTGTGCTAATGAACCTTAGAGGCTACTGGGGGGTAGAGTAGCCCGGCGAACCCCTGGGGCTAAGGCTACACCACGCCCCTGTAGGCTCTGAAGTCTTACTTCTCTCAGCGGTGCTGCAGCGCTCTTTGGCTATTCCCCCTATTCACACGCATGCGCAATACCTTCGCCCGCCTCCACTGCAGAGTGCTGGAAGGTACTGCTTGGGGCGAGGTGTAGCCTTAGCCCTGCTGCTCCGCTGGGCTACTCCATGTCCCAGTAGCCTCTAAGGTTAATTAGCATACACAAAAGATAAAGATTTTATTTAGTTAGTTAGGGAGAAAATATTAGTTAAAGACAGTATAGGGCTTACAAGGAACAAAGGAATCTCCCATCAGGAATATCTCAGTTAGGGTGCATTCACACTGCCGTTGCCCGTCGTACCGTAGCATGGCGGGCACATGGTGGCGCTGGGGAACCCTCACCCCTCTCCATAGGGGGACATGGAGCACAGGGCTGTATGTCGAGAAAAGATAGGACAAGCTCTTTCTTTTCACAGGTTACGGAGTGGTACGGTGCCGTACTTGTGCAGCACGTACCACTCCTGTAGGGCGCCGTGCGCCCATTGCCATCTATGGGGGACGTATATATACACCAGATCAGGTTTATTAATCCTGTCTGGATAGTTTAGCTGGGTGCCATGCTCATGCATGGCACCCAGCTTTCTCAAAGTCCTGAGTTTTATAATTGTTTTTTTAGCAAAACCACTTGGTTCAGATATTAAACAAGATATGTTTCTGCATCAGTGTAGCTACAGCATTCTCCAGGTATGTTTGGTTCACAATGCATAAAACAAATTATAGATTTGCTTTAATAAATGTGCCCCTATGTGTGTTGTGATGCCTGTTATTCCCAGGGGGCCCCATATAGGCAATATTTCTAGTGAACAGTAATGGTACTTTATGTACACATGGTGGATACAGTATATACCTCTTAAAGAAACACAAAGTGCCCATTCCCGCAGATAAACACCAGTATAATCCGAGGGCTTTGTATGTAATGTCTCTATAATTAACATATATTAGTGCATATGTATGACTGTACGTCTTAAGCTTTCCAGAATGAACACTAGTAATATTTGCGCAAACATGCGCCGCAGTAATGTAGCGGTAATTGCATAAAGCAATTATTGAATATAATGTATGGGGAAAAGCTTACACCGCGCTTCTTATGTCTTATTATAGAAGTAATGAAGTCAAATGTTCGTGGGAATAATCACTGCATTTATTCAGTAAGTAGTCGGATTATCTCTTGCATATCTCTAGTCATGTCTTTCATGCATTAGAGTGCAACCCCTGTGGTTACTGTATTCCCCTGGCCTGGTGTCTGTGGGCTGTCATGTGTTATCCCCATCTCAATGTGTAGACAACTTCTCCCTCATGGACTAATCCTTTTAGGACTGATAAGGGTCCCTTTTTATTACTTTGACTTAAAGCGTACCTCACCATTTAACAATGCCGAAATTAGTAGTCCAGTATGTATCCAGGAGCAGTAGTACTGGGAATTATGTGTCTTGTAAATCTTTATTTTTTACTCAATGCTACTCAATGCACTCAATGCTAAAGGATGGAGACCTAGCTGCTGTGACTTTCTATTCCTCCTCCCCTCTCCATAGACTGTATGTGTACAGGGGGGGTAACACAGGGGAATTATGTGTCTTGTAATCTTTATTTTCTAGTAGTTTGCACTCTATGCTGGTGGATGGAGACCTAGCTGCTGTGACTCTCTATTCCTCCTCCCCTCTCCATAGACTGTATGTGTACAGGATGAGTAACACGGGGGAATTATGTGTTTTGTAATCTTTATTTTCTAGTAGTTTGCACTCAATGCTAATGGATGGAGACCTAGCTGCTGTGACTCTCTATTCCTCCTCTGCTCCACATAGACTGCATGTGTACCGGATGAGTAACACGGGGCAATTATATGTTTTGTAATCTTTATTTTCTAGTAGTTTGCACTCAATGCTATAGACTCTTTGTACACAGAAGGGGTAAAATAGGGGAATTATGTGTCTTTTATTTTCTAGTAGTTTGCACTCTGTGCTGATGGATGGAGACCTAGTTGCTGTGACTCTCCATTCCACCTCTCCATAGACTATATGTACACAGGAGGAGTAACACAGGTAATTATGTTTTGTAATCTTTATTTTCAAGTAGTTTGCACTCTATTCTGGTAGATGAAGATCTAGCTGCTGTGACTCCCTATTTTCCCTCCCCATAGAATTTATGCTTTAGTAGGAGTAAAAAGGTGGAGTTTTGTGTTTTGTAATCTTTATTTTCTAGTATTTTACACTGGTAGATGGAGACCTAGCTGCTGTGACTCTCTATTTCTCCTCCCCTCTCCCTAGACTTTTATGCAATCTGACACCTCAGTGACCTTTCATTAGAGCTAAACAGGGCAGTGCTTTCCCAATGCAGAAGCATGCACATACAAGTTGGTGCCCCCAATGATGACCCAAACCAGACTAGGAAAACTGTGGAAATAACACAAAATTTTAAGAGTTTGACCTAAATCAGCAAATTCCATTTTCATTACTATTTACAGCTGGAATTTTTTTTTTTAAATCTTGCAGTGAAAATAATCCTTTAAAGTGGAGCCTATTGATCTAACACGCCTGTCTGTGCCTACAAGATCCCGAAATCCTACTGAAATCCCTGTTTAACAACATTCACAATTATATATTAATAAAACACACTCATGGAGCAGATGGGGGAGCATGATGAGGATGTAGCATACTAAGCACCTAATGCAGTATACATAATGTATGCAGTATTGGTTGTATCAGGGGACATCATCCCTTTCATATTCTTCAACCATTCATGAGGCAATGTCCTGCTAAGGCATTGGATGAACCCCCATTATTGAGATCACTGTCATCCTGATCACTAAATAGAACCCCAGCAATAGTTGGAGCAGACCATCATGTACATGCTCATCATTGACCACCCCTGCAATGTCAAAAAAATGGGTCAGAAGTGTCAACTTTATGTACATTTGAACAAATCCCACCCACATAAAGGGCGGCTTTGCAGGGCTGTCCCAAAAGAAACGGCATTGAAGGCATTTGGGAATCCATAGGGGGCAGCATGGCACTAGAAACCTGCACTGCCTTTATGCTGATGGTACCATGAAGACCAACTCTATAGAAAGCTGCGTGATACCACCAGGATCGGCTCCAGGTTTCTTTAGGCCCCTGGGCGACAGAGCCTCAATGGGCCCCTTTGCAGTGAACTCACATGGCGGCATTAAAAATTCAGAAACTAAAACTCTTGTTCCCTAAAATATTCCCTCGTTTATCATACCAAACAGCCCCCACATGGTTATTTTAGATACAGCCCCCTCTCACCCAATGGATTCCTTGTGTACAGCCTTATGTGGGCCCCCCAGCAGATCTAGGCCCTAGCAATTGCCCAGGTATGCCCAGTGCTGGCGCCGGCCCTGGATACCACCCAAGGTTTCTTATCTCATGCTGATCTACTTTTTGGAACATCAGTAATATATCTAGTCTGATTTTTACTATAATAACGTAGGCCCTTTGGTTGGTCGGTTGTTTGATAGCAGCAGCTGGCTTCCCATGTTTCTGTTCTTCAATTCATCCTGGGCTGAGAGAAGAGCCGGCGCAGAGAGGTGATGGGCGACCACTTTTTGCTGTTGGGCTGTGTTTATGTAGCTGGCGATCAGCAAAGTCATTTCCAAAATCTGAAAATAGAAAAATTCCATCAGTCACATGTCAATGGAGTAGAGTCACCATTGCTCATTTCAGTTGGGAAAACAACCCAGTGGTGGGACCACCGGAGATCAAGTACTTATCACCTGTTCTGTTAGCACCTGTTCTTCAGATTTTAGGACAACCCCTTTGACTTTTTCTAAACAAAGGAAATTTACATTTCTGTATCGGAAAATGACACACCATCTACATGGCAATTTTGCTGTTCCGCCCTGCGGTCCTTGATTTCGATCTACCTGAGGGCAATATACATGGAATTTGTATTTTCTCCCCCTTTTGCTATAAGTATCCAGCTAATATCCAATTTTTTCCCAACATTGGGGCTTATTTACTAAGGGTCGCAAGCACACTTTCGTTGGACTTTCCGACGGTTTCGGGGATTGCGCGACTCGGACAGGTATTTTACAGTCGTCTGTGCTGGGATTGTGTCACACGCAATCGGATTGTGTCGCAGCTGCGCTGCTTCCATGTGACAGAAATTGGGGGGTGGGGCGTCGGACAATCCAACTGATTTGGACTGAGCGCAGGATTTGACTTTCAAATTGTGTCGCAAGCCCATGCCCTTACATGCACCAGGAAGAAGAAAGCGAACTCCGTCAGGCCTGAGCGGGGAAGCGACACATGCAGGAAATCAGGTGCACAAGTGAATCGCGGCACAGTGCATTATGTAACATTATTTTATGAGAACTATTCCACTGATTCTTGTGTAGTAGGATTTTTTACTCTAGCCCTCACTCTTCCCAAGCAATCAATGTCAATATTGTTATCAATTTACTGTCAAATGGGAGGAGCCATGCCCAGGACCACCCATCTGTCAGTTAAGATTTAAGCATATTTGAGAGTGCAAACCAGGAAGGAGGACATTTGCAAACAAATCAGCTTAGAAAAACATAGGGTCTTGGTTAGTTTAGATACCTTACACTACTTTCTACTGGCAGATGGTTGGTCCTGGCTGGAGCAGACACTATGGCCCGCCCACCTGACAGTAGAGATGAGAAAATAATGAAATTTGCGCCCGCATATACGTCCCCATAGACGGCAATGAAGGCCCGGCGGCAGTACGGTGCCACACATGTTTGGCACCGATCCGCGCCGTAAACCGCATAAAGATAGAGCATGCTCTATCCTTTTGCGAGTGTGCGGCTGTGCGCCGTTGTTTCCTATGGAGGGAGGGGGGGCGGGTCGCCTCCTCCTCCACTCCGGCACACGGCGGTATGCCCGCGCCCATGAATGTACCCTAAGGTGGTAAGAGGTTCTCTTTAAAAGGTGAATGACAATATTAGGTGGCATGGATGGAATTTAGATCGTAAGCTCTTCTGGGTACATAAAGATGATAATGCAGCTTATTTACTAAGGGTCCGCAGATCACACTTTCGTTGGTTTTTCGAATTCTTTGGGATTTTTACAGGTATTTAACTGGGGATTGTGTCACACGCGATCGGATTGTGGAGCAGCTGTGCCGGCCTTTCATGCGTTAGAAATCGGGGGGCGTGACGTCGGACAATCCGACTGATTCGGACTGAGTGCGGGATTTAAGATTCAATTTGTGTCGCATCCAATGCACTTACATGCACCAGGAAGAAGAAGGTGACCTGAGCGGGGAAGCAACACATGCAGGATATCGGGTGCACGATCTTAGTGAATCGCAGATGTGCATTCCGGTCGGACAATGCACTTTCGGGGATCGCGCAGGACGGGTAAGTAAATCTGCCCCAATGTGTGTAAAACAATGCGCAATCCTTCGGTGCTAGGTAAGTGCCTTCTCTTTAATATAAAAATCGATATATTTTTTTACTCTTGTAGCCTTTCCAGGCCGATTTACTTTATGAAGCCGAGCTAATAAAAATAATATAAGTGGCGTCTCCGCACTCCCCATCTGTTGCGCTGCCGGGCTTAGCGCTGGAAGCAGTAGAATATTGTTCAGGTGCTGTTACCCCTGTTATTTTTAATAGTAGCAATCTAGGCTTCTCGGCAGAAAAAGCTTCTCTCGTTTACGTCGCCACATTTTATTTGTGTGAGCAGAATTTGGAACCCGGTGAGAAGACCACTAGACGAACAAAAGAGCAAGCATTTTGTAATTACATCGCCCGGTCTTATAGTTTATAATTGCTTTTTTTCCCTCTCCAAGCTTCCAGCTAAGATAATAAACATGGCTTTGTTTAAACCGCAGGTGCTTAATTCATGCTTTTTATATCCTAGCATATAAGAGTACTTTATTCCTAAAAGCCTACCTCCGAGCGGCTGGCGTGTATTTCAGCTAATGTACCTACCTTTACTTTTGCCATAGCAAACAGAAGTTTTTCAGTTGACTTGTCCTTTGTCTGCGTGTTAACTACCAGCATAAAGTCATCGCGGTAACCTCCGAAGGTCATTAGACTCCTGTGTACGTACGTGCACAGCAACCTCTTAAGGAACACAAGAGTGGGAGGCAAAAGAAGAAAAAAAAAAAAAGAGATGGCAAAACATTATTTGTATTTCCAATTGCAAACAACGACGGCGATGAAAGACGCCAAACAAAAGCAATGCATTTACTTAATAAAAGACTCTACGCCTGCCATTAGAAAGGGGTTTTTATTTGTGCCCTCAAAAGGGACATATAAGCGCCACGTCTGGAGAACATTTGTTTGCGGAAAGTCTGACAGGTTTGTAATAAATCCATAAATAAGCAATTTAGCGTTTTAGTAATACACCTACAGGAAAAGAAAACCTCCATCCGTATGCGATTGTAATAATGGCATTATGAGCAAAGTGGAGTTTATTGTAATATAAGAGGCTATATCCTTGGGGAGCACTAATTTTGGAACTTTAACCCCTTTGCATTGCAGATTTTTCTCGTTAATTTTCTGCTCCCCACCCTCAAAAATGTATAAATTTTCCATGCACAGAGCTGTGTGAGGGCTTATTTTCTGTGTAACAAATGTGACTTCTCAATGACGTTATATATTATTCCATGCCATAGAAAAAATTCCAAATGTGGGGAAATTGGCAAAAAAAACATGTTTGCATCACATTCTTGTGGGTTCCGTTTTCACGATTTTCACTTCGGTTCGTTACAATCACGGTGATACCAAATTTATGTAGGTTTTATTGTGTTTTCATACATTTTCAAAAATAACATGATGTCATTTTTTGTGAGACGAGCTGACGTTTTAATTGCTACCATTTTGAGGACTGTGTCACCTTTTGATCACTTTTTGTTAAATTTAATATAAAAATGGTGTTAAAGTGGCGATTCGTACATTTGGGTGCTATTTTCCGTTATGGGGTTCACCGCCGGGAATAACCAATTTTATATTTTGATAGATTGGGCATTTTGGGACCAGGCGATACGTAACATGTTTATTATTTTTACTGTTTATTTAGTTTTATATCAGTTATATATTTTTATATTAGTTTTACAATCAGACGATGTATGCCCACCGCACCGTAGTACGTTGGGCATACATCGGCGCTGCGGAGAGGAGCAGGGGATGAGTGCAACTCACCCCCGCCCCTCTCCATAGGATTATACAGCAGACGGCGCCATATCACGTAGAAAGATAGGACTTGTCCTATGTTTCTATGGACTACGGAGCGGTACGGTGCCGTACAGGTTTGTGAGCCCATAGAAGTGAATGGGGGACGTATATCTGCCGTATATACCTTCCCCATACATGTGTGTGAATGTAGCCTTAGGGAAAGGAAAGTCACTTGAATTTTTAGGTTTTTTTTTTCTTTCTTTTTTTTAATTTTTTTTTACCATTTCTTTAGACCCTCTAGGATACTTTAAAGGAAACCTACCACCACGGATGCACCACAGGTTCCTGTAATGTAGAATAATATAGCCCTTTTTAGGGCTAATTCTTTTGTGGCCATAACTTTTATAATTTTTAATTCCTCCAATATTCAAATTTCCTAAAGAGGATACAGGGGCGTGGTGTAGCTGGAGCTGAGGCTACACGGTGCGGTTACTCCACGCCCAGTAGCCTCTAGCGTTCCGCCTACCAATGCATCTTCAGCGTGCAGCTCCGGGTAGCTGGGTGCACTCATCTGCGAAGCTGGGTTCTACAGTACGCATGCGCAGTAGCTCCAGCTTTAGAGATCGCAGGTATTACCGGTGCAGCACACCCCACGTCTGTATGACAAGGGGCCTCTTCTTACCACATTAGCAGCTCTGCTCCGTTCTAGTACAGCGCAGAGCACTAAAAGGTTACCTATGTTTGTGACCCTAATTCTGGAAATGACCCCCATTTTCCCCTCATTATCCGCTCTACTTTTGGAGATCTGGCATTGCCATCTTATGACATATACGCTGCTCAAACTAGTCTTGACTCAATATTGTACTAAAGAAATTTAGAAAATGAATGTCATATTTTGTGGCTGTAGACTAGAGATTTTCCATCAGGTCGCTGAAACCTCGTATCTGTAATTCTCTGAGATGAGATGTTCTTGGACATTCGCGCTGGATGCTCCAAAAGTCATCACCAGAAGAACCAGAAGATCCATAGTCATAAGAACAATTGTATCAAGATCTCATAACCTACAGTTGCTAGAGAGAAGGTATTTGTGAAATCAGCAGCTCAGAAATACCCAGAATCGGGTGAAAAACTCCAGGCACTGTAAAAAAATGTTTTTATTTGTTCCCCAGTGTAATTTATAGTAAAATTCCAATCCTGCATCATCAAATCTGAAAAGTGGCAGTCAGATTAGGAATGATGGCCTACTGGAATGAGAAGACAGGTAAAGGGACTCATAGGGGGAGCCTTAGCGGGAGCACCGGCATATGATAGCGGCTTAGGCCTCTTGATGTATCCGGCAATTGGTGCTGCCGGCGACCAAAACCACGCCAGGGCTCGAGCCAAGCTGTTTCAGCATCCAATATGGTAAGTAGGCTTTCTACTGTCAGTTAGTGGCACCGGACTCTCAGCCCAAGTCCAGGACAACCTGCTTAATAGTAATCAGCTTATTAGAATGATAACTTGCTTGTGGATAATGGCAGCAAGAGAACAAACTCCAACTTTGCCGGTGGTGAAAGGTCTTCTTCTGAGGTGATATGACCAGGATCATGCTAGAAAGCTCCAAGGTTAGTCATTGTAGGTGTATGCCCTGCCTTGTATTAATGGGCAACCACCTCAAAGCACCGACTAGATATACAATTAGATGAGCGCTTACCATAGTGGAATATTCTAGAACACTTATTCCATCTTCATGGACTGCGAGCCAGATGAGTGGACCATCAAAGGGTGAGGGGGACACAGGCTATGGATATAAAGAAAAATGTTATCATTTATCACTCCCAATAAGCACAAAACTGAAAAATGGGGAGCTGTACGAAGGGACTTTTAGATATTTTAGATATTGTATATTTAGACAATGGGTTAGATCATTGAAGAGAATATAGTACCCCAAGTGGGGATGGGGACTGGAGTATGGGGCTTGCGGTTCTCGAGCCAATGGATCTCCATGGAGAATTCTTCCTTTATCCTATGATTACATATATACCAATAAAATGTGTCCAGGAAATTCAGCAGAATTTGGCCTATTTTGACTTGCTTCTGCCCGGTTCTGTCCGTTCTGCCAGCAAGCCCCGAGGAGAAGAATACAGAGTCGTGGGGAGAAGAACATTTCATTAGTGAGGGGAGGCTGTTGGACATTTTATTACAGAGTAGCGGCTGCATTTCGAACCCTATGCTTATATGTGAGTCAATGGGGCTCATTTACTAAGGGTCCGAAGGCCGCACTTTTGTCGGGTTTCCCAAATATTTCCGTTTTGCGCCGAATTGTCCCGGGATTTTGGCGCACGCGATCGAATTTTGGTGCATCGGTGCCGGCTTGCACGTGACAGAAATCGGGGGGACGGGCCGTCGGACAACCCGACGGATTCAGACAAACCGCGGAATTTAAAAAAGGATTTGTGTCGCAAGATCAAGCATTCACAGGCACCAGGAAGAAGAAGGTGAACTCCGGCAGACCTCGGCGCAGCAGCGACATATGCAGGAACTCGGACGCACGATCTAAGTGAATCGCGTCGGACCCGAATCCTCGTTGGACAACGCAACGTGGGATCGCGACGGAACCGGATAAGTAAATCTGCCCTAATAAGTTTTCCCAGTATTTTTGTGTTAAAATTAGGTGACTTGGCTTGTACTCAGGTCGGCTTATGCTCGAGTATGTACAGTATATAACAGACAACAAAAAAGGGAGAAAAGGGGGCAGCTGCAAGAAAGGGGTCATTTTAGACCGGGGGCTACAGGAAAGGGCACATTATATGGGTTGGGGTTATATATGGAGTATTTGCAGGGCACACAATCTTTTTCCCAGGCATGGTGTGTGGATTACCTGTTCCTGGAAAAAAAAGTTTTTGGTGTAGCTGGTCACCGGATGCAAAAAAGTTGGGGACCACTGATTGCACAAATTCCCACTGTTTCTCTTACTTTTGCTGGAAAGAGAGTAGCACCAAAGAATGACCACTTCCTTGCCACCGTCAGATAAATTCGGACACAGTCCGAAGTGCTGTGGGCCCGGAGAGCCATCCATCTTGCTGCCAGACGTTGTTGAAGCTGCCTGGAGTAAAATATTCAGCAACTGAGGAACCTGATTTGCTATCATCTATACACATAGTTTATTTATACTGTATTTATATGTTTATTATAAAGTTTTTGATTTAGATAGGTAAAAATAATTAATAAAAATGGGTTAAGATCCCCTAAAAATTTTAATTAGTTTTTTTTATAATGGTACAGCTCATGTAAGCAATGATGTTGTGGAACCTACCGTAACTGCTCCTCCGTACAGTCCTCTCTATACCTCCTGGGATAAAACTTTTCCAGTGTTTGCCGCAGTGTCTGGTTTGACTTTACTTGACCGGCTGTCGTCTGGAGGGGTCGTTCAAAATCTCCAATTTCTACCTGCAGAAAACCAACATGAGTAAGGAAGAGGTTGGTTAGAAGCCAAATAACAGCTTGTGTCTCCATAGAAATCAAAGATTCTACCAGTCCTTCTGCACTTTGTAGAATGAAGGGGGCTCTGAATTCAAAACACTTGAGGATTAGTGTTGCGCGGACCAGAACCGCAAAGCTCGGGTTTGTACCAAACTTTGCAAGTTCACGACCTAGGGATCTGACCAAGAACTTAATAAGAAGTTTGGTGCCGAGTTAGGCTCAATCCCTCCTGCCGTTAATGCACACGATTTCAGCACCGATTGTGGGCATTAACGCTTTAAATTCCTATGACAGTGACTTAATCTTGATATCTCAGAAGATCTTCCCGCTCTAGATAAATCATAATATTGTCACCAGCTATCCTTAAAAGATCCCCAAACCTGTCCAAGGGACGTGCCTGCTGTTAAATCTCTGCTTTATTAAAGTGATACGTTTGAGCAATCCTCTGCAATTCCAGACACGCCTATACAGGCGGTCCCCTACTTAAGGACACCCGACTTAGACAACCCATAGTTACAGACAGACCCCTCTGACCTCTGGTGAAGCTTTCTGAATGCTTTACTATAGTCCCAGACTGGAATGATCAGCTGTAAGGCGTCTGTAATGAAGCTTTATTGATAATCCTTGGTCCCATTACAGCAAAAAATGCTTAAACTCCAATTGTCACTGGGGCAAAATGTTTTTTTGCCTGGATCTACAATTATAAAATATACAGTTTCGACTTACATACAAATTCAACTTAAGAACAAACTTCCAGACCCTATCTTGCACGTAACCCGGGGACTGCCTGTAGTATTGAATGCAGTGGCAGTATGGACGCTCAACTTGCTGCTTCATTCAGTTAGTGAAAACGGGACATCGTTCTGGTGACTGGTGCCGATCCATTTCTTGATGAGTGGGATGACCACCGATCAGATGAACTTCGTCAAACTTCTTAGAAATTAGAATGTGGCCAAAAAATTTTGGGATGGAAAGTGCAAAGCAAGGAGGGCATGTACTTTTATGTAGTTCGATGCCGAGTAACTACATAACTAGTAGCTGACATCACTCCTTGGGGGTCGTTAAAAGAAGGAAAGTGGAAATTATGGCGACTTAACAGAAGATTTAGAGAAGCTCGGAACAGAACTGTTTGTTTTTCCTCGCGGCGGCCGTCTAATTTTTTCTAATTCCATATTAAAGTAAAGATGTTTCTATTTATCGAGAGTCATTCAATTACTTTCTTAATGCAAAACATGACTTTTTAACAGGTCCTTGAAAAAAGCCACTTTTCCGTTCCCGAAAAGGAGCTTATGTAAGAACCCACACTGATTTGAGTCTCTTTCTTTTAAAGCCACTTTACTGCCATTATTCCATACATTAGGCACATTACCGCACACGTAGACCCATTAAAACAATACGCTAATAATACCTTGGCTTTCACATCTGTTATCCACCTGCAAAAAGCAAAAAAGGCTAAGAGATGGAAGGACGGTTAAACCACCTTGGGAAGCCATCTTTACATCGGGACCTCAAATTGTATAATTAGTGGTTAATAGTGTAGCGCACATTAGCCGGCTGCTTCATTAAAGGTAATTGCTTTGGAAATTGCATTAAAAGGTAGACATAGTTCACTTCTCCGAGGTTACCTGGGCAAGCAGGGCAGCCAGTTCCAGTGCCAGCTCCTTATTTACTGGAAAGATGCCATTAACGATTTTATCATTCGTCTGGTACATTAACAGCAGTTTCTCTCTCTCCGTCTCCCCTCGCACCTGCACCGTGAAACTCAGCCTGTAATACAATGCAACGCGAGTCACAGGCCGGTACACCGCACTTACGTCCCACCGATACATTGTACAGGAAGAATGCGATGGATATAGCCACTTGACTCATGACAAAGTTCTAATAAGAAGGGGGCAAAGGGTCCAGTACCTGTTTTTGTATGTGAGTCTTACAGTCCGGGTGCCATCACACTTCCCCGGTAGCTGCTCCTTGGAGGCTTGTTCCCACTTTGAAATGATGTCACAGATCTGATAAGATATGACAAGAAGGAGAGGGAAAATCTCATGTAAATTCATGTAAAGTGCTAATAAGCAGTAGTGGATTATAATATAGGGGGCGATTTGGGCAGTAGCCATGGGCCAAAGCCCGCTAGGGGGCCCATAGCCGCACAAACCACCTACCAAAATTTTATATTGAGCAGGACCTTCACCCATGAAATCCTTTTACATCTGTTCCTGCTCTCAATACACATGTACACAAAAGCCATTTTAGGACCTTTGAAGGTCTACCCAAGGTCCTGAAATGGCAGATTGAAATCAAGCAGAAGAGACAGATCCTCCATTTCCCAAGAGCATATGTAGGAAGGGAATTCCAAAGTTGATTCTGATATTCTATGGATATATGAGTGTGTGATTCTCAATTCTGGCTGAGCTGCTGGGTAGAGACCTAGCTGCTGTGACTCAGCTCCTGCTGGCTCCTCCCCCTCCTTCTACTCCTCCCCTTCTATGTAAGCTGAGGATCTGCTTGTCTTGCTAGCAAGATAAAATTCAGGAGAATGTTCTTGTATGTGTTACAAAGTTTCTTATAAATAACAGTGACCAAGTAATTTGAGAAAGAGGTCTCCCAGACCCCAATTTTCAACAGTCAAAGTTTCTTATCGTCACTTGTTCTATTGATTCAGGTCAAGTTTGTAAAAAAGTTAGTGACCATTTATCTTGATCTCTGCCGGTATTACTGCATTAGTTAATGGGGAATTTTTCATCATGAACACTTAAAGGAAATCTACCATCAAAATCCATCATGATAAACCAGGGACACTTACTCATAGATCCAGCACCGTGACTGTGGTAATCTTGTTATTTTTGACTTCCTTCAAAATCAACTTGTACGGTTATGCTAATGACCCCAAAGGGCTGTGAGGTGCTACCAGAGCCCCTTAGTTTTAGATTCAAAGGCTGTTACAATGAGCAGAACATGTCTTACTCAAGCTGTTCTATCCCTCTGCCCTCTGCCTGTGTAATCTAACAGCAGCGAGAAGTGCAGGAGGAGGGGAGACCTGTTCTGCCCATTGTAACAGCCTGTGAAGCTATAAAAAATAAATTACAGCTCAATTACACCTCTGCACTCAGGTCCAAATAGCAAATTGGTGATTGAGCTATTACAACTTGGTTTAAAACCACATAAGTGATCAATGCGTTTCGGCAAACAGCCTTAGTCTTGATACCAAGACTAAGGCTGTTTACCTGAGACACAGCAATCCAAAATTAGTCGGATCGTCCGACAGCCTCCCCCCATTTCTGCCAGCACAATAGCGCCTATATCCGATCGTGTGCGACAAAATCCCCAGTTATCTGTGAAAGCACTGCAAATCCTGAAAACCTTGGAAAACCTGACAAAAGTGCGATCCGCAGCCCCAATGTTTCCAAATAAAGGTGTGGACCATTATTGGGATTCTCACAGTTATGACCATTTGTCTTCATTCCTTTTGAGGTGGCATTTTCAATATTTACGCACCTTTATGTTTCCCTGTAGACAGTGTTCAAGGTCTTTTCCTGAGGGATCATCTGTGAACAAAGCAAATCCAGATTGTCCCGGGCTCCTCATACCAACGTCTTGGTTGAGTGTACAAAGAAATTCTTCTACTGTTGTGGATGCATCAAATCCCACTACCTAGAGTCATCAAGCAGGTGTTAATAGGGAAGGTTACTAGAATATTTATCTATTATCCATGTATTTATTACCTATCTATCTATCTATCTATCTATCTATCTATCTATCTATCTATCTATCCATATTGAGGAACAGGCTAGTGAATTTTGTGCCCCCCCCCCCAATTTTTAAACTATGCTATCAATAGCCCTATCCCTTTAAGAGATTGTGGGCCTCATCAACATAGACACAAAGATACAGCACCAGAAACAAGATTACTACTTAAATATTTTGCCAGAATGAAGATTATTGCACAGATACAGAACCGGAACTAAGATAATTACATAGATATGTTACTAGATTACTACATAGATACAAGACCACAATGAAGATTACCACATACATGTAGGACCAGAACTAAAATTGCTACATTGATACACTACCAGAACCAAGAATTTTTACATAGATCAGGATCAGAATCAAGATTACTATATATGTTACCAGAACTAAGAATACTACCTAGATACCAGATCAGAACCAAGTTTACTACATAGATACATGACCAGAACCAAGATTACTGCATAGATATGTTACCAGAATCAAGAAGACTATATAAATACACACCAGAACTAAGATTTCTATACAGGTACGTTACCAGAACCAAGATTTCTACATAGATACAGAACAAGAACTAAGATGGCTACATAGATACAGGACCAGAACCAAAATGACTACAAAGATACCGGACCAGAATTAGGATTACTATATAGATACATTACCACAATCAAGATTACTATATAGATACAGGACCAGGACTAAGATTGCTACATAGATACATTACCAGAACCAAGATTTCTACATATATATGACTGAACAAAGACTACTATATAGGTGCAGGACCAGAACTAAGATTACTGCGTAGATAAAAGGACATGAACTAAGATCCCTTCATAAAAACAAAAGATTTCTACATAGATACAGAACCAGAACCAATATTTCTAAATAGATACAGGACAAGAACCAAGATTACTGCATATATGTTACCAGAACTAAGATGACTTTGTACATATGTATGAAACGGCTGTTACCTGATATGTGCCGTTCATGAAGTGGACGGGTATACTGAAGGGCAAGGAATGGTGATATGGGTTGCGTAAGAGGATTGACAGAATCTCCATCCGGGAAGGTCTTGCCTCACGATCGCCATTTTGTTGGGTTCTTTCGACACATCGCTGGCAGTATATGGCGTATTTTCCAGCCTCGCTCCTGTGACAAAGATGAAGTCATAGAAAAGTATATCACATCCTCAGCAGACTTTTTTATGCCAGGTTTGTCTTCAAATTACAAACTTTTCCTACAGATGACCCCATAAACATGCACCCTCTGCCGGGACAAGTGTGTATGTGTTTTCACTGTAGAGAGAGGAATAGTTTTGTGCCTATAGCAAATGACTGGGTAATATAATACAACATTTTTGTCCCCCACCATCATCTATAACAGTGATGGCGAACCTTTTAGCGGCTGAGTGCCCAAACTGCAACCCAAACCGCCCCTTATTTATCACGAGGTGCCAACCAAAAATTAAAGCAGTAACCTATTGCTCCCTGTTTTTCAACAACTTTCAATCATATTGGCCTCCTGAGGAAACCAACACACTAGAAGGATGGAAAATTTGCATTATTCTAGCTTCTTTCCAGTGTCCCTCTGTACACAGAGAATTATGGAGCCAGCAGAAGGTCTTCCAAAGATAATTTGGCCCTATCTACTTATTCTCCCTCTTCCTACAGTCACAAGTAGCGAAGTAAGTATCAAAAAATGAATCTTTTTCACAAGAGCTCAGTGTGCCGCCTCTGGCACCCGTTCCGTAGGTTCGCCACCACTGGTCTATAGGGTGGAGAATCAGGAGATCCCCGCACACAGTAGATACGTGGCCGGTCCCGTGGTTCGGATGACTGTTCTCTGATGTGTATGGAGTTCATTAGGATCAGTCTTGTGGCTCCCATTCTATCTCCGTTATACTGTACCTGATATCCGCATTCTTCTTCAGGAAAAGCTTCAGAAGCCAAATGTACGGATGTTGCGGGAGGAAAAGGCCGACACACAGGGCCAGAAGCTGCCACCCCTGCCAAAACACATACAGACCTATCAGATATATAACACGTTACACAAATATCAACACAGGCCAAGGATTGATTTGCTATCCCTCCAGTTTGTATCATATAAAAGCTTAATCTTCTAGAACAGGCGGAGAGGTCAAAAATCTCCGGACCCTCTTTTATTTCAGAAACAAATTTGAAAGTGACATATCTAAAACCCCAGTAAGTAAGGGACCTCTCTTTCATGCTATGTTTTGGCCATTGCCACCATATTGGATCGAGGACAATTTTTTTCCCATGGGAAGGAGGTTATTTAATATTTCAAAGAAACACAGAAATCTGGATGCCTGGATCAGGCTGCTTCACCATCACGGGCTTCCCATATTTTATCACCCAGGGATTCCCATATACACATCCAGGGTTGCCCCAGAGAGAACCAGTACATCAGCCTCTCCCTCCATATTTCTTGCACAAACCACCTGCTAGGTCCCTCAGGTCCCCATACCAAGCACCGTGACACCAGTGCACCCTAGGCCACAATTGCCAGCCACTCTGGTATTCTGTACCCCCAGTGTCTACAGCCACCAAAGAAAGGCTAGGCCCTGGTGGAGGATGTTGCACACAGCGATGTGAAGTGTTGTCTCTGGTCCTGAACAGAGAGCTGAAGGCGCTGAATCCAATCCAGAATCTATCATGCAGTTTCATAAAGATTGAATCCAGCGCCGTCAGCTCTGTGCTCAGCAATGCAACACATAACTGTGTATCACACGGAACGTTCCCGGTCGTTATTTCAACTGTCTGTTCTTTTCAACCACAAGAGATGATTGATCATGTATTTTATGACCAACTCCCCATCTGAGAAACCTGTGCTTGATCCAACATGGTAGCTTTAAGATGGTAGCTCTGTTCTGAACATAACCTAAAAAATAAGCCTCCTCACTCATTACTTATTTCCAGGACAATCGGAGCAACATTCGGTTGGATCAGTTCGATTCAGACCCAAATGGAAAAATTCAGTGATTAATTCATGAATGAATTAGAGGATCTGCACATCATATATTCTATAGAGAAAGGCCCACATCACTTCAGTCCAATACCTAGATCCTGCATCTCATCCACTTATGTCCTGTGGGTTTTACCTGGATAGGACTGGGCTGGTTCTGCGGCTGCCGGTGTCTTGTCTGTTTTATCAGCTGGCAGTAGATCTCATTCTGAAGCTCGGGGTGGGTGAGACAGACTTGTAGGGCACTTTGAGCCAGGGAGACGTGATAGTCAATGGCTGGGGAGTCGACTGCGGCGTTGAGGAAGAGCTGGCAGGTCTGGAGACATGACAAAGAAATTATACTGTATCAATGTAGCTCTATCTCGATCTGATACATAGAAATTTTGGTTGTGCTTTTTGGACTTTCTGCAAGTAGATAGACAGCTGTCACCACATCAAATGGCACTGAACACATTTTATCATATAAAACATCTGATAACAAGTGAATTTGGGTAAAAGTAAAACCTTTTCTATGGACTTTCCAATCAATTATGAAATCAAATGCATGACTCTGGCTCCCTCTTGTGGCTGTTGAGACAAACTGCAATCTAATATATGTCATGAACTTATTTAGAGCTGTTCTTCTCCTTATGGCTTCCCCCACATTGGATTTTACATCAGTATTTACAAACCAAAACAGGATCAATATGCATGGAAAATACTGAACAGAATACTGTCACATGGACCATAGGAGTATCAAAGCAGCCTATGTGGCTCTACTGCAGAGCTCTGTTTGCTGATGTAGTGATTGTGTTGTGTGCCATTTATATGAAGATTAAAATTTACAGTATGTTTTTGCATGGAACTGGATGTATAAGGAAGTGAAGGCCACATAAGAGCTCTATAAGGGAGCGGTCACACAGTGTGACAACTACAAGCATAAAGCCCATCTCCCATTCAAGTGAAGCAATGCTGAGTTGCAATAGCATGGTATGGCCACAACACAGCGTATGGCGCTATCCTCTGTTGGCTTTAACTTACCCGGCAGCTGATTTTGGGTGCCTGGGACACCCACAAATCTTATACTGATGACCTATGCCATGGACAGACCAATGGACAAGCCCTTTAATGCATCTTTATAGGATTTCTGGCGTGTTCATAGTCAATAATGTCACTTACTGAATAGTGTCAGACTATGGCTACATTCACACGAACGTATGGGGGACGTATATACGGCCGACGTATATACGGCCGATATACGTCCCCCATACACTCCTATGGGCGCACGGCACCCTACGGGAGCGGTACGGTGCAGCACACGTGCGGCACCGTACCGTTCCGTACCCGGGAGAAAGATAGGACCTGTCCTATCTTTCCCCGTAATACGGCGCCGTGCGCCATAGGTTGCTATGGAGAGGGGCGGGGTGAGCTGCGCTCACCTCCTCCTCCTCTCCCCGTACACTGCCGTTGCCCGCTACGGTACGGTACGGGCGGGCAACGGCAGTGTGAATATAGCCTATGTATAACAACCCCTCTACTGTAACAACCAGCTGTCCTATTATTCATATTGATTTCCAGGGGGGATAAAAGGGGAACGTCATAGCAGAAATGAAATAAAACCTGGACCAGAGATGTTATTTCATGGGGAGTGCACATAGAGACTTCAGCAAACTTCTAAGAAGGGGAAGAAATATAATCATCCATGACTAGAAGAAGCCCATTGTATAACACATTGGGGGTCATTTACTAAGGGCCCGATTCGCGTTTTCCCGACGTGTTACCCGAATATTTCCGATTTGCGCCGA
This sequence comes from Engystomops pustulosus, assembly GCF_040894005.1. Lineage (NCBI taxonomy): Eukaryota > Metazoa > Chordata > Amphibia > Anura > Leptodactylidae > Engystomops > Engystomops pustulosus. Next base: position 21,827,433 of record NC_092413.1, on the reverse strand, counting down.
TTGTACCTGAATTGCCCCGGGATTTTGGCGCATGCGATCGGATTGTGGCGCATCGGCGCTGGCATGCACGCGATGGAAATCGGGGGGCGTGGCCGAACTAAAACCCGACGGATTCGGAAAAACCGCCGCATTTAAGACAAAAAATGTGTCGCGAAAATTACACTTACCTTCACCAGGTATAGGCCGGTGAATTTCAGGGCATTCCAGGGCGCCTCCGGAGAACTTCAGCGCAGCAGCGCCACCTGGTGGGCGGCGGAGGAACTGCCTTAGTGAATCCCGGCCGGACCCGAATCCACCGCAGAGAACGTGCTGCTGGATCGCGAATGGACCGGGTAAGTAAATCTGCCCCATTATTATTATTATTTCAGTATTGTTTCTATTTTTTATTATTTTATTATTATTATTTTTATTATTAGTATTTTTGTCATTTATTATTATTAATTATTGTTACTATTGTCATCTTCGATTATTTTATTATATTTTTGTATAATTTTTTCTTCTTTTATATATATTATATTTCATTTTTTTCTATTGTTTTTATTTAACCTGTAATACTAAATCCAATTTTATTTTATTAAAATTTCCATTGAAACTTCAAAATCTGAGTTTTTTTTACATTTTCCCACAGAAGTAGGATAATGTATTGTACACGTTCTCCTGGGTCAGAGGGGTAGATCATGTTCCTGTCATAATAAATATTCCTGGAAGTTATAATTTCCAGATATTAGAGAGGGGGGTAGTGTACACTTCTCATTATCTGGATTCCATACACTGGGGGTCAATGAGAAGTGAATCCCCTTCTCCCCCTCGCGGTGTCAGGCTCCACCAGGCACAGATTATGGAGTGAGGTGCAGGTATTCGGTGACCTCCCAGCATGCCGAGCCCCTGCAGTCTCATAGCGCAGGGAGTTCTGCACATATGAGCCTGATCTGCTGCAGCTGGATAAGACTCATGTCTGTTCTGCAGCATATTCCTCTGTAGGTGCATAGAGCCAATAACATAAGTGTCTGAGGGCCTCATGTTACCCCCACGGATCACACCCAGGAGATGCCTAGAGGGACAGGACTTGTAGCCTTCAAAAAAGGTTAAAATATTAAAATCTTTTACTTATTTTAAGTAATGATAATCTTAATTTCTATGGCGCCATCATATTCCTAGCATAGGGGACATATACAAACATAATATTACATTACACAGTACAAACAGCTTACAGTCTATGAGAATAAAGAGGGTGACAGAAGAGCTTACAGTCTATGAGGATGAGGAGGTGACACAAGAGCTTACAGTCTATGAGGATGAGGGGGTGACACAAGAGCTTACAGTCTATGAGAATAAAGGGGGTGACAGAAGAGCTTACAGTCTATGAGGATGAGGGGGTGACACAAGAGCTTACAGTCTATGAGAATAAAGGGGGTGACAGAAGAGCTTACAGTCTATGAGGATGAGGGGGTGACACAAAAGCTTACAGTCTATGAGGATGAGGGGGTGACACAAGAGCTTACAGTCTATGAGGATGAGGGAGTGACACAAGAGCTTACAGTCTATGAGGATGAGGGGTGACACAAGAGCTTACAGTCTATGAGGATGAGGGGGTGACACAAGAGCTTACAGTCTATGAGGATGAGGGGTGACACAAGAGCTTACAGTCTATGAGGATGAGGGGTGACACAAGACCATACAGTCTATGAGGATGAGGGGGTGACACAAGACCATACAGTCTATGACAGTGATGGCGAACCTTTTAGCGGCCGAGTGCCCAAATTGCAACCCAAAACCCCCTTATTTATCACAAAGTGCCAACCAAAAATTAAATCAGTAACGTATTGCTCCCTGTTCAACAACTGTCAATCATATTGGCCTCCTGAGGACAGCAACACAGTAGAAAGATGGAAAATTTACATCACTTCTTTCCAGTGTCCCCCTGTACACAGAGAATCGTGGGGCAAGCAGGAGGTCCTCCAAAGATAATTCGACCCTGTCTAATGCTCCCTCTTCCTACAGACCCAAGTAGTGAAGGAAGTATCAAAATATGACTGAAAGCCGCATCTTTTAAGTTGCTTGGAACTGCATGAAGAGTCCTGTCTGCTGTGCTGGGGCGATGGCCGGGGTGCCCACAGAAAGGGCTCTGAGTGCCGCCTCTGGCACCCGTGCCATAGGTTCGCCATCACTGGTCTATGAGGATGAGGGGAGACACAAGAGCTTACAGTCTATGAGGATGACGGGGTGACACAAGAGCTTACAGTCTATGAGGATGACGGGGTGACACAAGAGCTTACAGTCTATGAGGATGACGGGGTGACACAAGAGCTTACAGTCTATGAGGATGATGGGGTGACACAAGAGCTTACAGTCTATGAGGATGATGGGGTGACACAAGAGCTTACAGAGAAAACAAAATAAATGGAATAATCCTTATCCTTCTTAGCAGTAAGGCAACATATATGGATTACTCCATCCACCACTGTTGGAACCCCGATCCAACTTCAAATTAAATTTGGGATGTTCACTCTTTAACCCCTAATGTTTTGGAAGACTACCGGGACCCTCTGAGGAACCATATTGAACCATTGCATGCAGGACAGTGCATTTCCATCAGGGACATTCATGGGCTGAACATTTAATTTATTCTAAATAAATCTATAAGGGATTTATGAACAATTATATAACGTAAAAATTTTAACTATCTTTGTTTTACCTTAAATAACTTGATGGCTTCTGTTTGTAATGCCTCGGACGGCAAGGTGGTCAGCGGTGAGGTTATGGCTTCCTTGCTGTGGCACAGAGCTGGATGTCTCCATACCTGGGTGCCTAAAGGATCCAAGAAAATTTAATACATGCCAATGGACCAAGACCAAACTACAATCCCTACTTGTTAGAAAGCTATCCTTGACAACAACCTGATCCTGTAACGTTTCTCTGCTGGGATCCCCAGTGATTAGATATAATGGGGAAATCTTAAAGGGGTTGTCAGTGATGAAACCCCCACAGATCACGAAAACGAGGGGTCCACTGGGATCCCAGGTACCTCAGTCGGACCCCTTGTCACTCTGGGAGGGTAATGGAGCAGACTGCCGCAGATGACCATTCTGCTCCAGTCATCCATGGAGCTGACGGAGATCGCAGCCGACCCCTAATTTTCGTGATCTGTGGGGGTCTCATCACTCTCAACGATACGCAAGTTAGGCCCTATCCTGTGGATAGGGCCTAACTTTGATTCATGGAAAAAACCCTTTAAAGGACATCTACCACCAAATCTACTGGTAGTAGTAACCACAGTCCATTCTGCTGAGAAATGCACTTTATAAAAATATAGCCAGAGGCACTCGTCACCTGAGCGCTTTCAGGCTCCGCCGGCTCATCAAGTATTGACGCCAAAATTAATGCTCTGTCCCTCCCACCGGCGCAGCGCTCATCCGGTGACGTCACTCGGCGTCTGCAAGTCTCACGTCTGTGCAATAACTCTTTCCTTGCGCAGCGTATCTTTTGTACGTCTCGGATTACTTTGCTTCTGATTTTTTGGGGTTCTTTTTGAAAACCAAATTCCTGTTGCTTTTGATCAAATAAATTAACCTTCTTGAGATTGTGATACCTTATGAGAACCCTATATGGAGATATTCTCCCCTAAAAAATAATACTCTGTATGCACAGGGAAAAGATAAGTGTGGACAAGTTGCCATTTTGACTGTAAATCTCATCACTCACATGATTCTCCATCCAGGCTCAACAGTTTGCAAACCAGCTGCTCAAATTCTGTGCCCACAGTAGCTCCTGTCACTCCAGCTGCCATGGCTAAATGGTAGTGCCATGTATCCTAAAAAACACCCAACATATTGATAGCATCTATCTATCTATCCATCTCTTGTCTATCCTAAGAAGTATGATAGACAGATATCCAAAAAAGAAGTAAGCGCACTCCAAACATATGAAATAAACACCAAGCTTTTTTTTCCGCTATTTTTCGCATCTTTGGAAATATATCTATCAAATATGTATATATATTTTATCTTATATCTATCTCATATCTATCTGTCTGTCGTATTTATCTATCTATCTTATCTTGTATCGATCACCAATCTATCTTCCTGTCTATATATCTTAAAGGGACCCTGTCACCAGGGACCTCTTTTCCACTAAAGACAGGTTGAAGAAAAGGTGGGGGCTGAGAGCTGAGGAGTCTGAAGCACAGACAAGTCACATGTTGTTTTTTAAAATGCATCCAAACTAAAGCCCAACCCCTTGGACTACACAGATGTTACTGTCAGAGTGCAAGGTAAGTTATAACACACAATTATATTGTAATCCAAATGTTTAAAGAAGGCAGAAAGGCATATTTGCAATGCAGTTGTAATGGGCTTCTGCAACCTTTAGTGAAAATTATATTCCTGGTGACAGGTTCCCTTTACATCTATCTCATTTCTATCTGGCTCATATATAAATGTCTATCTATCTATTGCCTATAGACATCTCATATATATATATATTCTCCCATCTATCTTATATCTATTATTTAGCTATCGATCTCATATCTATCTAATATATATTATCTATTTGTCATCTATCAATCTCTTATCTATCTCATAATTATCTATATACTGTATCTAATATCTATCATCTATCTTCTATCTGTTATCTATCTATCCATAAATGCCATCTTTAAGTAACACTTACCCTCTCATGTTTTGATCCAACGAGAAGGTAAGTGGGATCCTGTTCTTTGGGGTGGATGACGATGGTATAATGTGTTGATAACAGACTACGTCCACTAGTTTCATAGTCCTCATCGGAGTCACAGGATCGGTCTACTTCCTCCACTTTTGCTTCCCAGAGCTTAATTTGTCCCAGGGGAAACTAAACACAAAATAGATACATTAGACAATAAAAATTTCTATAATAAATATTGATTTACCTGTATGGATCAAAGTAACTGGAGCTACATACCACATACTCACCAGGAATTAGTATTGTCTCAGACCACCCAAGGTATTGTCCATTGTTTATAATTCCTGCCCCTAAATCATCAGGGACAGCTAACAACTATTGGTGAGATTTTGCAAACCCATCCCAATTGTCAGTGCATCAGTAGGATAGGTAAAAAGTGGACAAGAGGCGCCAATCCCGTGGACACAATGGTCCTCCGAATTCCTGGATATCTGTCTGGGTCTGAAGAAGTGGGAGGTCCTCCCTCGAAACGCGTTACCCTTTGTTTTTACCAATAAAAGTCTACGATATCCACTGGATTGGCGCCTCTTGTCCACTTTTTACCCACCCTATTAATGATTCACCTACTGGACATATTTGGTTCCAGAACAAGGACACTGTGCTGCCTTTATATATCTAGCCTGTCACGGGTAACCGCCTTACCACAGGGGACCGGTACAAGTGGGCAGTGATGGGCCGCAGAGCAAAGTCTGTGCCAGGCCCCCAACTATAATGTATGGTTTATAGTAATAGTCTTCTCATATGGGAAAGTGACACGTTATGGGCCCCCAAAAGCCTCTCGGGCCCGGTTGCAACCGCACACTCTGCACCCCCTGGAGTTACGCCCCTGCCAGTGGGCCATCTCTTATTACTGTATGATTACTACTCCATGGGAGTGTGATCTCTCTTTTTTTGTTTTTTTTTCTGTGACTTACCAGTCCAGGACATGCTTGAATTTGGCAGGACTGACTCAAAAAATAAGGGACTGGCAAATTTACAACAAATAGTAAGTACAATATTGACCTGGTTGGTCATACACGGCTAGTTGTGCCCATACCTAATAACTTGCATCCCATTATACACATGCACAATTTATGGAAAAATTGTACTTCTGGACGACACAGTTAATATATAAAGATTCTCACCTTCTCCTCCTGACTGCGGAAATAGTATAATGTCTTTCCCACCAACGTGCACCAAACTCTCTTGGAATATCCATGTTTGACCTGAAAATGTAACAATAGTACAATAATCAATTCCACAAAATATGAGGCCTGTTTTCCAATATTTCTGCAATTTCATCAAAGCAATCCCTTTAAGAGATGCCACAGTGATCATCCACAAGTCTGGCACTAGATAACCCCAGGTGATTTGTTATTTTTTACCGAATTTTAGTTCTATTATGTGGACAATTTGGAATATCCATGTTCAATCTGAAAATGGAACAAGGCATTCCCAAAGAATATGAGCCATCTTTTCTAGATTTTCTACTGTTTCCTTAAAGCAACCCTTTTAAGAGCTGCAAGGTCGGTGCTAGGTAACCCCAGCTGATTTTTTTTTTACAGAAAATCTCAGTCTTATGTCTTATGGACATTGTACTATGATTTTATATTTTCTCACCTTTGTTAGCAGCCCCTTTACTGTTGGCTTAACGTCGGGCTGTGTGAAGAGCACACTAGCGGCCTGGACCCGTAAGACGTTCTGCAGTACTCTGACCCACTCATCCAAGATATTAGGAGAATCTGCCGTCAGGTAATACGTCCGCTTCTCTGTCACCAACTACATAAGGAAGGTACATTAAATGGTCACTAGTGCAAGAAAATAAAGGAAAATTTGTAAGAAATCTACCATATTTTCCACCTCTTCCCCTCATTTCCAAACTAATATTCTCTTTGAATTCATCTTGCTATAACAAGACAGACTGTGGCTCAGTAATGTGTCAAATTACAGAAAAGTTCTTCCTTGGTTCCCTGAAATAGCTGGTATTTTAACTGCAGATCTGGTGAACTTGCCCAATGTCTTGGGCCCCATGTAGTATTGTGGAATATGATACAGGCAGTCCCCGGGTTACATACAAGATAGGGTCTGGAGGTTTGTTCTTAAGTTGAATTTGTATGTAAGTCGAAACTGTATATTTTATAATGGAAGTTCTAGACAATTTTTCTTCTTTTGCCCCAGTGACAATTGGAGTTTCAAAATTTTTGGTGTAATTGGACCAAGAATTATCAATAAAGCTTCATTACAGACATCTTACAGCTGATCATTGCAGTCTGGGACTATAGTAAAGCATCAAGAGAGCTTCACCAGAGGTCACAGTGGGCAGAGGGGTCCGTCTGTAACTATGGGTTGTCTGTAAGTCGGGTGTCCTTAAGTAGGGGACCGCCTGTATAAGGAAATCCGCTCCTGGTGGGAGTAGCTGATGAGGAAGTTTCTATCTCACCCCAAGTGCTTTAATCATATCAGTTCTGGTCACTAGTCTAGTTTATATGATCCTACTTATGTTTTGGAGATCTGCTCTAGCATTCACTGTTGTCCCTGCACAGCAGAGGTCCAGCCAACTGAGTAGGGTACATTTAAAGGGATGTCCCAATTTCAGGAAAAAAATATTATTGTTTGTATTATGAAAACGTATTCAATTTTCCAATATGCTTTCGGTATCAATTCCTTGTGGTTTTCTAGATCTCTGCTTGCTTTCATTGAACAGGAAGCTTCATTGTTTACTTCCTGTAGATAAGAATCGGTCCCTGGTCATGTGATGTCACACAGGTGCATAGCTCATTAGTTTCTCAGATATAACAAGCTGTGCACCTGTTGACCTGATCACATGACCAGGGATTTTTAACGAGCCGTGCACCTAGGTCACATCACATGACCAGAGATATAATAAGCCGTTCAGCTGTGCGACATCACATGACCAAGGATATAACGAGCTGTGCACCTGTGTGACATCATGTGACAGGGACCGATTCTTATCTACAGGAAGTAAACCATGAAGCTTCCTGTTCAATGACAGCAAGCAAAAGATCTAGAAACATCACATGGCCGGAATATAATGAGCTTTGCAACTGTGTGACATCACATGACCAGGGATATAACGAGCCATGCACCCTTGTGACATCACATGACCAGGGATATAACGAGCTGTGTACCTGTGTGACATCACATGACCAGGGATATAACGAGCTGTGTGCCTGTGTGACATCACATGGGCAGGGATATAACCACCCGTGCACCTGTGTGACATCACATGACCAGGGATATAACCAGTCGTTGCACCCGCGTGACATCACATGACAAAGGATATAACGAGTCGTGCACCTGTGTGACATCACATGAACATCCTTAGGAAGTAAGCAAGCAGAGATCTAGAAAATCATGAGTAATTGATACAGAAATTATATTGGAAAATTGTTTAGCTCTTCATTACAGAAACAACCTCATTAGGTGAATTTAGTTGTTTGCACAGTTGGTTGCATAATTTAGAAAAGGATGTAAGGCTAAACCAGTGATGTCCTCCCTTCATTCTCATTAGCATTACTGGTGGTCCCAGAGATTAAACTCTCATAAATCATTAAATTATGGCATATGCTACTCAAACACTGTCAGTGTACAGCCTATAGCCCATACAGAACAGCGCCCCTAGTGGATGAAGTGTAATGGAACAAAGCCAAACAAAATAACCATTGTATAAAGAAATGTTTCCTAAAAAACGATTATATATGACATGTTGTAGATATCAAGCCAAGAAGTAGAGTCCAGCTACATTTCTACCTAAGATACTTATCACATGACATCCACTGCCTGATGGGAATTCCATCTGCGGGGAGATTACAGGGCTATAAAAATTAATTCATTATCCACGATTATTACATTACCTGCACGGTCTGCTTCCCGTCACCTCTCACTATGTGACTGGAGGAGTTTAATTCAATTTGACCCTGGGGCTTACGTATTACATCGCTCTGCGGGGAAAAGTATCATTATTTCAGTGGCGGGTTTAAGAGGAAAAAAATCTTGAAATATAAACCATTGTTCACCAAAAGTTCAAAACTTTCCACACACTTGAAACAGACACAAGCCTCTTAAAAAATGTAGAGCCTCTTTTTGGCAGGAGGTGAAGCCAAAACTGGAAATCATCATGACAAAACCTGTAACTTTTTTTTAATTTTTAAATCAACATAGGATTGTTGGGGTTTGTTTTTTATAGCACACTAAAGTTTTTGAAAGAAATATAAAAAATTACATTGATTTCACCTAGGTTTTTTTAAAATTCTGATAAGGCGGGGGCGGGGACTCGCACTGCACCCACCCCTGATGTGTGAGAGGTGGGGACTCACATTACACCAGCCCCCGATGTGTGAGAGGCGGAGACTCACATTACACCAGCCCCCGATGTGTGAGAGGTGGAGACTCACATTACACCAGCCCCCAATGTGTGAGAGGCGGGGACTCACATTACACCAGCCCCCAATGTGTGAGAGGCGGGGACTCACATTACACCAGCCCCCGATGTGTGAGAGGTGGAGACTCACATTACACCAGCCCCCAATGTGTGAGAGGTGGGGACTCTCATTACACCAGCCCCCAATGTGTGAGAAGTGAGGACTCACATTACACGAGCCCCTGATGTGTGAGAGGTGGGGACTCTCATTACACCAGCCCCCAATGTGTGAGAGGTGGGGACTCACATTACACCAGCCCCCAATGTGTGAGAGGCGGGGACTCACATTACACCAGTCCCCGATGTGTGAGAGGTGGGGACTCTGATTACACCTGCCCCCGATGTGTGAGAGGTGGGGACTCTCATTACACCAGCCCCCAATGCGTGAGAGGCGGGGACTCACATTTCATCAGCCCCCAATGTGTGAGAAGTGAGGACTCACATTACACCAGCCCCTGATGTGTAAGAGGCGGGGACCTACATTACACCAGCCCCCGATGTGTGAGAGGCGGGGACTCACATTACACCAGCCCCCGATGTATGAGAGGTGGGAACTCTCATTACACCAGCCCCCGATGTGTGAGAGGCGGGGACTCACATTACACCAGCCCCCGATGTATGAGAGGTGGGAACTCTCATTACACCAGCCCCCAATGTGTGAGAGGTGGGGACTCACATTACACCAGCCCCCGATGTGTAAGAGGCGGGGACCTACATTACACCAGCCCCCGATGTGTGAGAGGTGGGGACTCTCATTACACCTGCCCCCGATGTGTGAGAGGTGGGGACTCTCATTACACCAGCCCCCAATGTGTGAGAGGTGGGGACTCACATTACACCAGCCCCCAATGTGTGAGAAGTGAGGACTCACATTACACAAGCCCCTGATGTGTGAGAGGTGGGAACTCGCATTACACCAGCCCCCAATGTGTGAGAGGTGGGGACTCTCATTACACCTGCCCCCGATGTGTGAGAGGTGGGGACTCTCATTACACCAGCCCCCAATGTGTGAGAGGTGGGGACTCACATTACACCAGCCCCCAATGTGTGAGAAGTGAGGACTCACATTACACAAGCCCCCGATGTGTGAGAGGTGGGAACTCGCATTACACCAGCCCCCAATGTGTGAGAGGTGGGGACTCACATTACACCAGCCCCCGATGTGTGAGAGGTGGGGACTCACATTACACCAGCCCCCGATGTGTGAGAGGTGGGGACTCACATTACACCAGCCCCTGATGTGTGAGAGGCTGAGACTCACATAACACCAGCCCCCGATGTGTGAGAGGCTGAGACTCACATTACACCAGCCCCCGATGTGTGAGAGGTGGGGAGTCTCATTACACCAGCCCCCAATGTGTGAGAAGTGAGGACTCACATTACACCAGCCCCCGATGTGTGAGAGGTGGGAACTCGCATTACACCAGCCCCCGATGTGTGAGAGGCGGGAACTCACATTACACCAGCCCCCGATGTGTGAGAGGTGGGGACTCACATTACACCAGCCCCCAATGTGTGAGAGGTGGGGACTCACATTACACCAGCCCCCAATGTGTGAGAAGTGAGGACTCACATTACACCAGCCCCCAATGTGTGAGAAGTGAGGACTCACATTACACCAGCCCCCATGAGTTCCCATTTAAGATTTTAAAGTTGCCTCTTAACCCACCCCCATTAAACAGATTTTTGATGCGCATAATTTTAGCTTTTTCAATCCTAATCTCTTTTTTTACACCCTGTTTACATACAAATTCAATTTAAGAACAAACATATAGAACCTATCCCGTACATAACCTGGGGACTGTCTGTAAATATATGGGGCGTGCATCAGACTTTACAGTTTAAATACGGCGCATGGTCCGAATGAGTGGGGGAGCGCCCCCTAATTTGTGTTGCATGGATGCCAGGGCTTCTGCACCACAAAAGGGTTGCCCGCGACACAATAGCGACACATCTTAAATACCTGTGCAAGCAGTTTACACCTAAAAGAACGAGCCAAGTCTGCCAGAAAACAGGCACAAAGCCCTTAATAAATGGGCACTATTGATTTTTTTATGGTGGTTAATGCTAAAAAAAGAAAAACAAAGGAAAATATAAAAAACCTACTCCCTTAATCAAAAGAATGTCATAAGGTCTAATAGTCACTTACTGGAGATTTATAGTACAGGAGTTCTCCGCCTTTAAGTACAAACCATCTTCTCTTCCATGTTTTTAATTTTCCTCCCATTTTTAGCAAGTATCCAGATTTCTCCAACAGCTCCTACAATTTAGACATCGTTAAATTACGGTAACTTTAGATTAATACTGTAAAAATATTTAAGAGTTGCCTCACAAATAACGATCGATGGGGATTCAACCACTGGACCCCCAACAATCACATGAACATGAGTTAAATTTGTGGGACATTCCTTGTAAATGAATCTTCAACTTTCAAAAACAACCATAAATAACAAATCGGTTCCAATTTTTCCAACATTTTCCAACAACTCCCTTCAGGCATGAATTAAGAAGGCACCAAACGTGTAAAGCCATCTGGAGACCCCAATCAGGAGGCAATTGGAGTCTATATGACTCTTTGCTTAAAGGGGTTGGTCATTATTCTATAAATCTCTCCCATTAGACATGTCTCTGCATGTACATGTACCGGTGTCTTTGCCTCCATTGAGAACTTCAGCCTTTCACTGTTCTCACTATGCTGCCCTCTGCATATATACATAGCTTCCTGTTCTGAATCATTAAGTGCATCCTAATGGCGTCACCTATTGTGCCTCTTTCTCTCACAGTCCATCTCACCGACAGACACAGGCAAACGGAAGGGGGAGGGAGCAGGATAAGTTATAACTCTCCTACTGCAGTTCCTCCTATTCATCAGAGCTCAGATATGTAAACAAAGATCCATGGAGAGTTTGCAGACAGCACTTAAGTAATAAGCAGTAATGCTAAAACACTTGATGAACATTCAGGGATTATAAATAAGCCAGTAAAGGCACATGGGCAGCATATGTTAAAGAGTGGCCAACCTCTTTTAAAGTTGGCATCCTAGAGCAGATATGGGGGACCTTGGACACCCTGTTGGCAAATTGCGGGGGTCCTGTTAGTCAAACCTCCCACAATAAGAAGCTTATTTCCCATTCTATAGATAGGTAACACATGTCAGTTATGAATAGTCCCTTGAAGGAGTTAAATTTCCCCTCTTGAACCAGTCCTTTTATTTTAAAAGTGGCAAAGTTTGCACCAAAAATTTGTGGAATTCCCAAATGAGAAACTGCAGCATATGGATGAGCTGTGTATAATATGTGACCCCCCTCCTTATATCTCCATAAACCTCCTGATCAGCTGTGTACTAGAAACCTACTGGGGTTTGCATCCATTTGATGCCAGGTTTTCCATATTTTCTTATAAGGCACAACATATGCCGGAACAGAAACTTTCCCTGTCTCCATTTAACCCTTAGTACTTGAAATCCCATACAGTGATAATGCGTAGCCCTGCACACCACAGAGGGCAGCATGTAGCCGAGTATAAAAGGAGACAAGATAATCTGATAACAGCAAACAGATGATCCGCAGGCCATTCAAGTTCAATAATTCTCCTGGGGAACTTGTAGTGTGATATCATTGTGAATATTCTGATATAGATGTATAAAATCTTCAGATGTGCAGGTGATGCGACCTCCCAAAAAAACTATATTTTAGAGGACTAGAGGGAGAAATATATCAACTTCCAGAACTATCAAACAGCAAATCAGATTCAATTCAATTCTAGAAAATTGGATCAAGGAATCGATTTGCTCATCTCTACTACATGGTATTGTCATTAGGCCACCCTTCTGTATAACAGTAAACCATATGGAAGACAAAGGTGGCCACTTCCAGCATATGGGTGATCTTCATGGAAGTCTCAAATGTTCTATTGTCAACCATCTCCAGTAGTGTCGGACTGGGGTTATGCTGGGGGCCCCCTCTACAACAATTTCTAGAAAGCAGATTCAGCAGATAGCTTCCGAATTGGGTTGTCTTTTGTTGTACCTCTGGGGTCCAGTACTGGGTGAGCCTGGGCCCACCAGAGGATCTGGTACTCCACTCTTGTGGTCCATTCCGACACTGCTCTCCAGCCAATCTATGGCAATGGGGGTCTTCACTAGTGAACAATTACTACCATATAAAGCAGCAGCACCATACAAAATACACGGTGCACCATCCTTGTTACGCTGCAGTAAAGATACGACTCCAAGCAGCAAAAAAAAAGTTGCAACTTGGAACTTACACTCTAATGGGGCCACTCTAAATCTAATATCTCATGTAATCACCGGTGCATCCCTGATTGAGTTCATGTTCCTTTAAAATTTGTCCACCCATTCAAAAGTTAGAGGTCTATATCATAGCCAAGGGAGTGGGAACATTTGGGCACATCTTTGGGTGTCTCTCTGCATTTAGTACAAAAAAAAAGGTAAAACGCCCCCTTGGCTAAGTATGATTATTCCCATAGAAAATTCTGGAGGACAGATCATTTGACTGGGTGGATGGAATTTGGAAAAATCAAGCAAATTGATCATGTGAGATACTGTATGTCATTGAGTGTTTTGTACTGTAATTGTTGACATCTCCTCTTTAAACCATACTCAAAAAATATGAAAGCAATGGAATTTCCACATGGACCAATGCAATAATATTGTCTGTATTATCCCAAAATGACTCCAGAGATGTTAATACTTCCATACATCTGGTGGAAAATATGCTGATTGGAAGCAGCGGATGGATATTCCGGCCCATGTGGCTTACATTTTTGCCATTGTCACTCGATGAAGAACAGGTTTTTGGAAGCTTCTGTTCCGGTTCCGAGAATTCGCTGTCGATGGAATAAGCATCAGGAGGGATGGCATAGTCACTGTCTGATGTCATGGAGGAAAAGGAGATGCCTGCGGAGAAGATGTGCATATGATTGATTCATATGGAAAAACTATTTCATATTATAATGAGAGAAAACAGAACAGGGGATTAGCAACAGATCTTTGGAGGTCTGTCCAACGGGACCCCAGTGATCGAGAGAGCAGGAGACGTAAGTATCCTGACCTGCCCCATGTTAGCAGATGCTTATGCTCAACCTGCTTCCATTTGATCCAATGGAAATGAAACTCCATATTGGGGAACTATTTTTGTGTAATGAAAAGATCCCCTACAGGAACAGACACAATTTTTTGCATGTTAATTTTTTAGATGTCCCACTGCCACCATATTGTCCGACTATCTACACAGCACAAATGAGGCCCCCAAAAACTGATTATGCAGTCTTTATTTAAGATTAAGATAAATTATATTCATTGAGTGAGGTAAGTAACGCTTCTATATTTTTACCTTTTCTAAAGGGAACCCGTCCTCAGGATTTCACCATGAATCCTAATGGCAGGCTCCCACAGAAGTCTTCATACTGTGCCTCATGCTTTTTTGTATAAAATCCATAGCTAAGATCTAGCTAAAATCAAAAAAATTGCTGTCCCATTGCCTGGAGACTTGCCAAGTCAAAAGGGGCGTGTTTTTTTTTCAGGGCCCTCAATCCCACCACCGTGAGGAAAAAGGGACTTTAGGGAGATGCTGGCTGTGTGTGACTCATTGAAGATAATTCCTCAGGGGGGAATGAAAGACTTGAGAGAGATGTATGTAACTCACTGAAGAGAAATCCTGAGGGAGGGGGTAATGAGAGAGTGGAGAGAGACATTGGCTGTGTGTGACATAAGTAAGAGAATTCCTGACGGAGGGGTTATAAAGGAGCTGATACAGACGTTGGATGTGTGTGACTTACTGAAGATAATTCCTCAGTAAGGGAATGAAGAGCTTGAGAGAGATGATTGCTGTATGGAACTCATAGAAAAGAAATTTGAAAGGGGGAAGTTGAAAGAGATGTTGGCTGTGTGTGACTAACTTCAGAGAATTCCTGAGGGAGGGGTAATGATAGTGCCGAAGAGAAAACATGGTCCTTGTAACCCGGTAAGTCTTCTGTCAAGGTACCAGCAACCTTTTTAAAGGTGAATTTAGTTAGATCTGAGCTGCAAATTTTTTGTACAATGACACAGTATGAAGACTTCTCTGGGAACCTGTTATTAAGTTTAATGGTGAAAACCTAAACATAAGCAGTTTTTTTGTTCAATTTTTCTACAAAACCCTATGCTACTGTACAACCCCCGATTATAGCTCTTTAATTAAACATCTGCCCCATATATTTAAGCTGGAAATCTAGAGGCAACCTATCCAGAGGTATGGTGCTGTTTCTGGAAGAAGGCAGCCATAATTTCCTAATCCTATATGTCTCCTTTATACAATAAGGTCAATATTGGAGAATACATACCGAAATGATAGGAAACTGCTAAATTGTTTAATGAGCACATTATGTGATTGAAAATATATCAAATATTTTTGTTGCTCTATCAGTAAAATTTTTCCAGCTGTTGTCCATTGACGTTACAAAAACCAGAAATAAAACATCTGTTCCAAATATTGAGTCAGAACAAATAAGGACTCGATTCCAAGTTTTTGCTCATTATTAGAGCCACGTGGAGTATTGATACAGCGGACCGCTAACAAGTCTCCATGTGTGATATGTTATACTGTTATGTAACCCAACTACCGTGTGGCCCGGTTGAGTTGCAGAGGACCCCTGCATCAAGCAAAAACAGTGACAAATGAAAAATAGGGCCAAAGTTTTTAGGATATTATTTATTAATTTATGATGAAGGGTTTTACATAACTAATATAATTAACTATATATTTAACTATATATCGGTAAAGTTATGGAATCTATAGACCATGAAAGAATCAATTGGCCCCAGTCAGACAGGTCCATCCGAAGCAGGGTCGGCTCCATGTTTCAGTAGGCCCCTGGGCGACAGAGCCTCAGTGGGCCCCTCTGTAATGAACTCACATGGCGGCATTAAAAATGGTGAAACTAAAACTGTCTCCTGTTTTCTAAAATAATCTTACCAAACAGACCCCTCATGGTTATTTTATATAAAGCCCCCCTCTCTCCCTATGGATTCATTATATACAGCCCCCCTGACCCCCATGGATTTTTTATGTGGGACACTCCAGCAGCTGTGGGCCCCAGCACTTGCCAAGGTACGCCCAGTGCTGGTGCCGACCCTGATCAGAAGTCATCTAATGCCGACTGGACCAGATTCCTCGCCACTAAGGTCTGTAACTTGAATAGATGAATTCTCCACAGAAATACATTTGCATACTTTCATTTCTCAAGGTTCAGAATATTAGATTAAATTCCAAATACAGACGGTCCCCTACTTAAGTACACTCGACTTACATACGACCCCTAGTTACAAACGGACCACTGGATATTGGTAATTTATTGTACTTTAGTCCTAGGCTACAATAATCAGCTGTAACAGTTATCACAGGTGTCTGTAATGAAGCTTTATTATTAATCCTGGTTCTTATGACAACCCAACATTTTTAAAATCCAATTGTCACAGAGATCAAAAAAGTTCTGGCTGGGATTACAGTGATAAAATATACAGCTCTGACTTACATACAAATTCAACTTAAGAACAAACCTACAGAACCTATCTTGTATGTAACCCGGGGACTGCCTGTAAAGGATTTGTGCTTAGTACAAACAGAATTTTCTATACAATTTTCCTATTGATGGACTGTGGGGTTGGAAGTCTAAGAGAGAAAATAAAATATATCCCTAAGCTTTGTAGAGGTGGCCATTAATCCGTGACACCCGTTGGGTTTTTGAGGCCAAAAGGTTAAGTAAGGTTTGCAATAGACTGCAAGGGGCACAATTGATTTCCAGCAGTTTCTACAATGGAGCTACCAAGTTGAGTGTCCAACTCCAATGATGGGGTCGAAAGTCTTACAATGGTGCCATCTTTCATAAAAATAATAAGATTTTAATGTTATTATTTGTTACAAACTTTAATATTCCTATGAACCTTATTGACCAAGTACTTGCCTCTTTTCAAAGCCCGAGGACTTCCGGCTTCACTTTGATTGCGACAGTCTGACTCAGATGTTCTAGAACTCGACCTTGAGCTCAACTCCTCCTCAGATCCGGATGAGTCTTCCAAGGGACTAGTGCTTATCTGCGTGGCCTTCTAAATGTTAAAATACAGTAAATTAAAGTCTCATGAAATTATTATAAATAAAACCCATGTTATTCATTTTTTTGTGATATACTGCACATTGACAATCAAGGTTTTAACAGTGAGGCCAACGCTACAGACTCCAACAAAGTGGTTGCAATGTATTTGAATTAACATCCCAGTGATCCCAGTAAACAGAGCAGAACTTTATTCAGTGGGGGTTCCATAAGGTCACCAATGATACATCTTGGAAACATTTATCTACAAAAACTTTTTTAAAAACTCCAGACTTTATTAAAAGTAAAATTGATCTAATTTCTTACCCCTTTCAATGTAGTATAGACGGGTGTGCTCAGATTTTTGTATATGAGAGATGTGTAGACCCCAGATGTGGGGCATGATGCCGTTGAGATACCTAAAGACAAAAAGTAAAATCAAAGATATCCCTTGATGAAAAAGACATTACTATATTTTCATGTCAATATATTTTAAATTTTTTTCCATAGAATTTTTTTTTAGATCTAAAAATCTGTTAGATCTTCAACAGATATACCCCAGAAGGTCATATGTGAAGTGCTTTAATATTAGCCAAGGGGGTGGTAACTTTTTTATATAGAGCACACAGAGCCACCATTAGAGCAAATTTAAGGTTACCACCCCTTTTGGCTGATATGAGCCAATCCCCATACAAACTGCCAGGGACCATATCCTTTTAATGGGTGGATGGAGTAAATCTCATGGACACACAAATGAGCTGGATGCCACGGTTTTTACTAGAAACTTACTCTTAATGTTAGGATCCACTGAAACTTCTGACATTCTCATACCCGATTTTGCAATGGCATATATCCGATTTTCCTGTTGGATAACATGACAGTTATTGATAGTAAATATTGGTGAAAACATGCACTTAAAGTTGGTCAGTAGGTATCTATGTGCTGGTAGTTGTACATTAAATGGGTTCAGTCCTAGAGACAAGAGTCTTTTGCATATGGTTGCTCTTTATTAGAACCTATAGGAGTTATGGAAATAAGTGTTTTTTCTTCTAGAACAGAAGATTGGAAGTCTAGCTCCATTCTCTGTGTAGTGGCCAGAGCCAGAAACGGCACCTACGTTCCCATTGAATAGAAGCTCAGATGAATTTCCCAGTGAATGGAGATTTATTTACAGAGGACTTGGACTGTGGACCGCGAAGAACTGATCGGCAGATTTTTAAGAGAGAAGGACCCTCATCAATCTGATATCCCATGGATAGGTCATCAATTTCTTAATTGTGATAAGACACAAAAGACACTGGGGGTCATTTACTAAGGGCCCGATTCGCATTTTCCCGATGTGTTACCCGAATATTTCTGATTTGCGCCGATTTTTCCCGAATTGCCCCGGGATTTTGGCGCACGCGATCGGATTGTGGCGCATCGGTGCTGACATGCATGCGACGGAAATCGAGGGGCATGGCCAAACGAAAACCTGACGGATTCGGAAAAACCGCCGCATTTAAAAAAAAAAAAAAGTGTCACGGGACTCGCACTTACCTTTACTAGGAATAGGCAGATGTACTTCAGTGCATTCCGGCGGGCCTCGGGGAACTTCAACCCGAATCCACCGCAGAGAACGCGCAGCTGGATCGCGAATGGACCGGGTAAGTAAATCTGCCCCACTGTATACATAGTATAGGACACAAATTGACATTACTACCAGAAAAATGTTAACTTACTCAGAAGAGAAAAAAATAATTACCCAAGAAGGAAATCGATGTAAGGGAGGAGTAGGGGGTTTTGAGCATGTGATCTTCTCTGGAGAACATAAATTATTCTGATTTGTAGTATGGTTCTGTGGAGCATCATATGAAAATAAGCCTTCAACATATCCTGTATCCATCTTTTGCAAGATGTTAGCAGCTTGCTCATCCACCAAGTCAATGTCAGTCTCCTGTGGTCGGTATGGCTTAACCATGCTTATCGCATTCCTGTCCTTACCAAACATTCTGTCTGAACTCATCTGAGGTTGACTTAGGTGCTTCTTGGCCATAGATGCATTTAGATTTAATATATTAGGAGTTCGTTGTTTGGGTGATGGTAGATTGGTTGCCAAATCTTTGGGTGTAGAAGATTGAGGTCCAGACATTGTAGAGTTAGAGATCTTAGACGACGTGGTTGGGGTAGATGCTTGGTTTGGGGTGGTGGCATCACTGGAGGAGAAAGAGTAGTTGGAATCATGAAGCTGAGATTTGGAGCTGAGGTCATCAGAAGGACTGTTCTGTTTTGACCTTTGACTTGCGAATGTGAAATATTTTTTGCCTCCAAAATTTTGACTTTTTTGAAGTCCTTTGTGCAACGAATAGAGTTGAACTGGGTCACTGATAGGTGACCCCAGATTATCATCCTCACAGGTAGAGTTGCTTTCTTCTGAAGCTGTTAGATATGTGTCACTCCCTCGTCTTCTGCTTGGGTTTCCTTCTTCTGAGGTTTGGCTGGACAGTCTAGATGCACATCTGCTATCATGAGATTTCTTTATGTCTTCTTCAGAGCTCCAGTCACTTACAGTAATACTGGGGATATGTGATCCCTCCCTTCCCTTTCCAGGTCTTTCCATGGAAGCAATATTTTGTGCCAATGATGTTTGGGCTGACATGATTTCTTGCCACTGGGGACTTGTGGGTGACTTCTCTTTACTGTTATCTATTGATAGAGTTCAAATATAGTGATATTATCTGCATGTGAACATGATACAGGATTGAACATTCTTTACAAAGGAACAATTTAGGCAATTTAGGCCTTACCCTCATTGTGGCCATTAGCATCATTGGGTAACTTGCCATTCTCCTCTCTTTTTGAGTCCTGCTGTGGACTTTTTGCTCGGTTTTGAAAGCACCCAAAAGTGAGGCCGCTCAAACGTTGACCCTCGCCTTGCTTTGGTGTGGAGCACACTGGAGACTTCTTACTTTTTGTATCTATAGATAACATAAAATATATTGACATTTCAGAAAGCATTAATCAGGAATACTAACTATATTCTGCTATTTATGTAAGCAAAAAAAAGCACAGACACATTTTTATAGACTGAAAAACTAAAAAGAGATAATAAAGATATACCGTCTGTGTAACACCTGTTTGAATTTGAGACACTAACATCCATACATTTTGGACTTTGAATAAAATTTTACTATTTTTACAAATTGCTGTCGACTTCTATCAGTATATCAAAATGGATGGAAGAGTCAACATATCATTTTATAGCTATAAAGTTGGGTTCACACAATTTTGGTCAAGCTCCCGATGAGTACGCTAGGTGTACCCATTCACATATACTGGCAGACGGAGGCATAGTTGTTGCCTCCGTCTGACCAGTGTATGACGCATCCGCTGAAATAGACAGGACGGAAAGACGTAGCAAACTACGTCTTTCCATCATGCTACATCCTGCTGAGTGACGTATACATTCAGCCGAGGCAGTAGAAGGTTTTGGGAGCAGATGCAACCTCGATGAGCAAATTGGTCGGGAAACACCACGTACATCAGCAGCAGCCAATCAAATGCTGCTGCAGTTGTTCACTCCTACCCCAAACATTCAGGGGGTTGAAGGAGTCACCACCAGATAACGTATCCTACTGTATAAACATATGATGCAAGGGCACATCTGGAATCCACCCAACGTGTCCTTACAAGGTATAGCAAAACAAAATGTGAACTCAGCCTCACGTGACAAATAGAAGCTTATATAGGCCGTAAACAAATAATTCTATACATTTTTGTTGAAAATCCAACCAAATCAGTGGTGGAACATGGTCCAAATTTACCATAATCACCAGATACAAACTGAATTCTCAATGGTTTATACTTAATGTCCATGGCTATCTTCTTATGGCAAACAACCTCCAAACTATACGGGTCAATAAGGGGCACCCACAGACTTGTACCTTTGTATGCTTCCAGTTTAATATGTATACATTTTTCTGACAGATTTTATTGGCCAACTCTATTGGATGCGCCATGATTTCAGGGAACGATACACCTCACGAGTTCCTATGACTGCTTCCAATAAAGCTCCTATAAAGTTCCTATAAAGCATGAAGCTTTATTGTATTTCCTCATATACTTTTGACATTTGGGATCATAAACTATGAGACCGAGAACAAATCGACAATATAGTCATGTCAACCTACAAGTCCATTAGTATCCGTATTGAGGCAAGGAAAGATCTGAATTTATCTATTTAGAAATTGAGGTGATAGCGATGGAAATAAGATGGTTGTTACCCTGTGATTTGGAACGCAGGGAAATGATCTCTTCACCATAACTTTTGTTGATGAGTCTGAGATTTTGGTTCTCAATTTCCAGCTGAAATAGAGATGGAGCAGTTGTTAAAATTTATCCAGAAGCCAAGCATAGAAGACACAAGAATATAACTCAATCACTTGAGACAATAGTACTTGATAGATAAGGGAGATACTTGCTGGAAGCCTATGACATTGATGGCTGGTCCAACCTAGAGCCGAGGGAGTCTACCAAAGCAATGTATGGCCATTTCACAGAAGATAAGAGGAGGAAGTGGTCCAGAAAGTATGGCAACAAAAATTTTAAATATGCGTTATGTATTTATTAGGAAATTTGCATTAGCAAGATGGTGGCTTTAGGATGAGCCTTTTGTACTTTATTAGTGGGGTCATCTTCAATGGGTAGAGATGATGAGTATCACCACCCTGTAATATAATTCTGACACGCACCTCTCTCAGCTTTCCCGTCACCCAATCTTTAATTTTTGCAGCTTTGTCTTCTATAATTTTTGCTTCTTGTATCCGTATTTGTTTCTACAGAGACACAGAGAGAGAGAGGAAAATTAGATTTCAAGGATTTATGGAGAAATATCATAACTTGATAATACTGAGGGTGTCGCTCACTTGTTCTTCTAGCTCTTGCTCCAAGCACTGAATAATTTCATCTTTCTCTTGTACTAAGACTTCTAGTTCTTGACTCTTTTTGTACCATCTCATCTCAGATTCGCTGGGGTGCACGTCAGTAGCCTTCAGCTTTTCTTCCATAATCTGAACCTACACAAAAGATAAAATCGTAAATCAATCACTTTTGAGTAAATGTGACATGAATACATATTAATATGGGAATACACATTTATTCTGAAATATCTGCTGTGTCTGTCTTGGTGGCACAAGACAAAGTGTAACCCAGTAATGTTTCATTTTACGTGTACCCATAAAGGTCTATGGAGATGGTGAGGTGGGTCAAATCAGGAGCTGCTGGAGACAATAGCAAGTTTTTTGTTCTACTCCATTAATTTTATTCAAACCAATACTGTTCAGTACATCTCTGCAGTGCTGGACTGGCCCACCAGGGAATCAGAGGATCCTCCGGTGGGCCCAGGCTCTATTCCAATATGGCACCCCAGAGGAAGAGGAAATGAGCACCCAATTAGGTGGCTACTATTTCCTTGTAGTTGATGAAAGTTGGCCCCAATCACAATGTCCTCCCTGCTGCTTCCAATGGCGACAACAGAGGAACAGTGCTAATATTTCTCATTATACAAATCTTAACCTGGCTCCAAAGTAAGAAAGAAAAATTGTATTAGAGCTCCATAAATTACTGCATAGATAATATATGTTCTTTAGGTTAGTAAGGCACTGATCAAACAGCATATGACTTCCAGATCAGACTACACAGGGTTTGTTTGTAGTCTGTAACCATAGCAGCACATAAGTGTGTCTAGAAACTGCAGACCAAAAAAGTTAGACCTAATTTGCCACATTTATACTTTACATATTGAAGGTTAACTACATTGTACCTTGTTCCACAATGCGTCCTCTGTAACTGCAATGATTGATGAGAATTACGTATTTAAGTCACTATTAACTCCTATAATAATGACAAGTTTACATTGTGGGTTTCATGTCCTACACTGAAGTCGCCAAGATTTATTAGTGAACCGAAGGCTGACAGTAAAATTCCAGTCTTCCTCTGGAAATCTGCCAGCGTGTCGATAAATACCCCTGAATGCCTTATATTTATTTATCAGAATCTCATCGTAGTAAAACTAAATATATCCTTTTAAAGTCAAAGTAAGCGTCCACTGCGTGTGTTGTCTGTGTCCTGTAACATTCCTCAAACATGCACTTAATTGTTTATCAGTGGAGAGGAGAAGTTTACAGAACTCAGCGATCCCATAACTAATTGTCCGAGGAGCTGTCAGCAGTGGCATGAGAAAGGACAGATCCTGCTACTGTGTGTTTGCTCTGTAAAGCAAATAATTGAGATCTCCTCCATTATATCTTGTCGATGCTCAACAACAAACTTTTTAGGAGTCACCATGTGTAACCATCTTCTTTAAAAGGTTCTTCTCTGTGCAGTCTCTGGGGCACATTTACTAAGGGTCAGCATTCTGTGATTCTGTCGGGTTTCCTGAATATTACCTTTTTGCGACGAATTGGCCCGGGTTTTTGGCGCACGCGATCGGATTGTGGCGCATCGGTAAAAATCTGGGGGCGTGCCGTCGGACAACCCGACTGATTCGGACAAACCGCTGAATTTAAAAAACTAAATTGTGTCGCAAGATCAAGCACTTACATGCACCAGGAAGAAGAAGGTGAACTCCGGTGGACCTCAGTGTGGAAGCAACACATGCAGGATATTGGGCACACGACCTTAGTGAATCGCGACAGACCTGAATCCTCGTCGGACAACGCACAGCGGGGATCGCGACAGGACCGGGTAAGTAAATCTGCCCCAATGTCTATGAATTTGCAGTCCTCTCTGTGCTACTGGGTCGAGACCTAGTTGTTTTGAATCTCTCTTCTCTCCTCCCTCCTCCATAGACTTCTATGTAATCTGAAACCTCAGTAAGCGATTATCTGTATTGATATTCAGAATCCAGTAAAAATGTGTGCAAAGTTTGTTGACCATTTAGCATAATTGGTCTTTCAACAAAAAAAAAAATTGCTTCATACTGGGCTCAGTGATAACTTAAATTTAGTACTAAATTACTACCTCCTTAGATAGTTTGCATATCATCCAACCATACTCCATATGTTGGGACTGTCCTAGACATCTTCATGTGCTCTGTTGATTCCAGGCAGTAAGTGGTTTGCTCCGGAGTGTTCAGGTAAGTCACTAATGGGGTTTCTAAATTTGTTTTACAATCCTCCATCCATTGAAAGCGCATGTTTGGTTGAATAAAACATGGTTGTGTATAGTTGCTAAGAATGGAGGAAAAGCATTTTTGAAGACCCAACTTAAGGATAAGGGACCCTTTTTGAGCGCATGTGGATCCAAGCTGCAAATTGAGAGACCCCTCTTCCTCGAACCACCAACGTTGAACCAAAATATACTTTCGTGTTTTAGAATTGTGCTTTAATGAGTTGATAAAAATAACTAATAAGACTACCAGAATTCCAGCCATATCCTTCTTCTCTTCCTGTTTTCTAAAACTCAACATGGACAAAACGGAACTAATAATCTTTCCTCCAACTAAATCATCCCTCCCACAAGGCCGAGCAGTCACAATCCATGGCTCTTCACTCTTACCAGTCCTAAAAGCCCACTACCTTGGAGTTATCTTTGACTCTGCCTTACACTTCAAGCCTCACAGTCCCTTACTACAACCTGCCGCCCCTATCTATTCGACCCTTTCCCAATCCAGAGTCTAAAAAATTACTACTTCAATTTTTCTTTGTGGTCTCCCTGTTAACTCTCTAACACCCCTCCAATCTATCCTTAAAGGGGTAGGATAGAGCCTAACTTGCTGATTGGTGGGGGTCTAAGACCCCCACAGATCACGAGAACAAGTGGTCTGATGGGGTCCCAGGTACCTTTGTCGGATCCCTCGTCGCTCCCCGAGATTAATGGAGCAGAAGGCCGTCCTTACCCGCTCTGCTCCATTCATCTCTATGGAGCTGAGGGAGATCACCAAGCACCGTGCGGTACCTGGAACCCCATCGAACACCTCGTTCTTATGTTCTGTGGGGGTCTTATCACTGAGACCTCGACTGATCAGCAAGTTAGGCCCTGTCCTGTGGATAAGGCTTAACTTCTTTCAGGGAAAAAAACCCCTTTAACTCTGCTGCCTAGCTAATCCATGTCTCTCCTCGCTTCTCCTCTGCATCTCCTCTCTGCCAGTCTCTCAATTGGTTACCCATTGTACAACAAATTCAGTTTAACATACTAATAATGACTTACCAATCCGTCCACAACCTGTCCTCTCCATATTTTACTGAACTAATCATCCAATACCGTCACACACATAATCTGTGTTTCTCAAAGGACCTTCTGCTTCACTCTATTACCTTTTCACAACCGTATCCAGGGCTTCTCCTGTGCTTCTCCCATACTCTGGAACTCTCTACCAAAATGTGCAAGACAGTCCCCCACCTTCCAATCCCAAGAACCCACCTGTTCAGGATCACCTACAACACACAACAACTGCTCTGCTCCCTCACCTCATGTCTCCATCTCCCCTCCCATATAGATTGTGAATCCTCATGGGCAGGGTCCTCCTCCCACTTGGTCCAGATCTCTTCAGTTTTGTATTTGTACTTGTATTTGTTCTCATCTTAATGTAATGTATGTGAAACCATTACTGATTGTACAGCCCCATGGAATTAATGGTGCTCTATAAATTAATAATAATATTAGTACTTGTAGCTTTGGAGGGAAGCAAAATTTTTATTCCTAGTTCATTGGATCACTAACTCATTATTAGTTTATATAACTATAAATAAACTTCCTATATGATGTACAATATGTGTCTCCAAAGTTATACATTACAGCAAAACCCTGTATGAAGATTCCGCGAAACTGTTCTTGGCTTCTCCTCCAGTGCAGCTGTGCCAAAAAAAGGATCGCGTGCGCCAAAATCCTGGCGCAGACACTAGTTAAATACCTGTCAAAGCTGTGCAATCCCCGAAAAAAGGTGCACATTTTGACCAAAGTGCAATCAGCGACCCTTAGTAAAAAAGCCTGTATATGCTCAAGTGGGCTGAATCTATGGAAAACCCATGACCCAGCGGTGCCTTCTTATGGGAGACTTATTTCACCCCTCTTATAAGGGACCCAATCTTCTTTAATACTATATATTCCCCAAGAAACATTTTGACACATTCTCCGATTTCAGTCATGTGAAATAATCCACTGAATATTCAATGTAGAATACATTGTGATGTTAAATGCTTCCACCTGACTGCTTTACATGAAGTGTGAAGTCACCTGGCCACATGGAGGGAGCTCAGCGCCCGATGAGTAACAGGGGCCACCGAGTCCCATTACAATTAGTCATGGAAGCGAAGCATCTGCTATCCATGTGTACTTTATATACCAGGGTTAGGATGAGGTGAAGGAGCTTCTCCATTAATGTATAACGTGTATAAAAAAAATTAGATTCTGAGTGCTGGTTCATGCAGAATGTATCGCAATACACTGCAAAAAAATTATCTACACCCATTTAATGATGTATAGGTAATGAGTCTTTAATCTCATTACATGCAACAAGTTGCTCCGTGCATGAAGGAGGATGAATAGTTTTGCTAACTTTATTTTGTATTTCTTTTTGTACAACTTTAGAAACTGTAGAATAATCTGAACTATTTTTACACCATGCATGAAATGCATTGATCAAATAGAGACGCCGCCATCAGGTTTTCACCACTAAACTATAGCATGTTATAGTATGTTAAAACTCAACCGTTTGTTAATTTTTTTTGTATCATATGCAAATGAATTGAGATGAGTCACTTTTTGGTTGAGAAGAGCCACTTTTAAATGTTGGAGGAGAGCATCACTTCAGATGCCTCTATCTTGGGTTCTGTAGAAGCCAGAATTATGGTTCTGGTGTCACTGTAAAGAGGAGAATCTCATCTTTCAAAGTGCTGGTGCAAAGGGCTCGTAAAATTGCGCCTCATAATAGTGGACAGATACTGCATATAACACACATAGCCCACAACATAAAGTTATGTATATAGTACATACGTAATACAGCCACATAGAGTCCAAAGAATACTTGCATTAGTGCACTTTAGTGGACCCTCAGATAAATTACATGTAGTTACATAGTCAATTATATAATTAATGGCAGTATCAAATACGTTGCAGCAAAATCTGCTCCTCCCTTCTATGGATGCTCCTTGTTTTTATAGATACTTCCCCCTTCTGTAGATGTTCCTCCCTTTTATAGATGCTTCCCACTTCTACAGATGATTCTCCCTTCTATAGATGCTCATCCGTTCTATAGAAGCTCCCCCTTCTACAGCTGCTCCTCCCTTCTATAGATTCCCCCCCTCTATAAAGGCTCCTCCCTTCTATAGATGCTCCTCTCTTCTATAGCAGCTCCTCCCTTCTATAAATGCACTTCCCTTCTATAGAAGCTCCCCCCTTCCATAGATGCTTCCCCCTTCTACAGATGCTCTCGCCATCTATAGATTCTCCCCCCTTCTATAAATTTTCCTCCCTTCTATAGATGCTTCCCCCTTCTATAGAGGCTCCTTCCTTCTGTAGATGCTCCTCCCTTATATAGATGCTCCTCTATTCTATAGCAGCTCCTCCCTTTTATAGATGCTCCCCCTTCAATAGATGCTTCCGCCATCTATTGATGCTCCTCCCTTTTACAGATGCTCCTCTCTTCTATACATGTTCCTCCCTCCTATGATATCCCCCTTTACAATATGTCTTATCTATTTTTAGCCCTGTGTGACTCAACCTTAACATAACTTTTCATACAATTCAATATTTTAAAGGCAAAAGTCACATATAGCAGGCTTCTCAATTCCAGTGTCTTCCCTGTGGGATGCATATGTAGCCTATTAAGCCGTAATTGCAATGCCCTACATGCAAACTAAAACATTTACCAACTTATGCTGCACATAGAAAGATAAACATTGGGAGACGGAGAGTTATTAGCATGGTCGTTAGCCGAGGTCTAATTACTATATTTCACTTCTTATGACCGCTTTGCCCTAAACGTTTAAATACTCGCTACCACAATATAACCAGAGGAAATACTGACATCTGCACTGAATAATGACGATGGTTTGGGAACTTGGAGCACATAAAGCCACTGTTTGACCCTGTTTTGCACCTCTTTCCTTGTTATGGGAAAAAGGCGTCTATGGGGGTCATTTACTAAGCGCGTTTTGCCGACATGTTACCCGAATATTTCCGATTTGCGCCGATTCTCCCTGAATTGCCCCGGAATTTTGGCGCACGCGATCGGATTGTGGCGCATCGGCGCTGGCATGCACGCAACGGATATCGGGGGGCGTGGCCGAACGTAAACCCGACGGATTCGGAAAAACCGCCGCATTTAAAAAAAAAAATGTGTCGCGGAGCTTGCACGTACCTTCACTAGGAATAGGCCGGTGAACTTGAGTGCGTTCCGATGCTCTTCAGTGCAGCAGCGCCACCTGGTGGACGTCGGAGGAACTACCTTAATGAATCCCGGCCGGACCTGAATGCACCGCAGAGAACGCGCCACTGGATCGCGAATGGACCGGGTAAGTAAATCTGCCCCTATATATCAGCATGAGGTCATCTACAGATTTCGTACTAAGACTTCTCAAATTGTGGTCGATTTCGAATTTTTTGTTGTGATGTGTACATAAACGTAAAAACTCACTTTGACATTCTGATATAAACTTAAAAAACACTTTAACATTCCAATATTTTGATAAAAATGTGGGAAAGAATACTGGGTGAGTGGCGTGTCGCACATGATAAGGCACAACCATCAATACGGATTCCTCATTTACATGTTAATAACAGAGCCTGGTTTTACTGAAAGGTCATAATTATTTTTTTTTTCAAATTTTTGTATTGTAATGCCAATAATATATAAATTATAATATAATAAAGTATATAAAAAAGATATAAAATATAATATAATTAAAAAAATAAAAATAGGATAAAAGTTTAAAGCTACAAAACATAATAAAATAATATAGAAAATATCCGTGGAATAAGACAAATGTAATATACTGATGGGTAATTGGTTCCAACAAAGGCCTTGTCTCTTCTCTATAAGATTTTCCAGTTCAATATGATGACTATTGTTAGTTTGACAATTACCTGCTCGTACGCTTGTTCTGCTCGGCGGTTCGCTTCAATGACTTGTCTTTCCAGCTGCTGCATCTGCGCTCCCCCCCAAAAAAAAAGAGAAAACAAATGAGTGTTGATTATTTAATGATCAGTTCCATAAATTCGCTTTGAAGTTCCGCTAATGGATGGTGGCATTATCAATAGTCTTCCAATTTAGATGAAAGCCCCTGTCTGATACTTGTCATGCATGAGAGGTTATGATGGACTACAATTTCGGATTCATACATCTGCCAAGGATTGTAAGCCAAATGACCTGAATAGATGATCAAAATATTTCATCAAATGGCCAAACTAACAAGATAATTCAATAAGGAGGATAAGAGACAAGACTGCCATGTACATGGTGATATAACAGATGGACACATCCATAATATGAAGTCCATGTTCTACATGTTCCACCTGTAGGGTGCTGATATGCAGAGTCGGACTAAGTACCAGTGTACCTTCCGATGGACTCTAGGTCTAACCCAATACTGGGCCCAACAGCTCAAGCAGTAGACAGTCCAATTTGGAGGCTACTAGGTTTTATTTTCTAGAGGTTAAAGGATGACGAGCCCCCAGAATTATATCATATGGTGACCCCATTCCAACACTGCTACTACACACCTCACACGAGAGTTTATACAGAAGTACACAAAATTTTTTTGGTGTTTTATTGCCTAGGACATTTACCATACATACTCGAGTATAAGCCTAGTTTTTCAGCAAAGAAAAATGTGCTGAAAACCCGCTTATATGTGCTGAAAACCGGCTTATATCGAGTAAAAAAAATAGGTTTTACCAGGTTTTTGTGGTAAAATTAGGGGCCTCGGCTTATACTTGGGTCGGCTTATACTCGAGTAGTTATATACGGTATATATAAATTGTTGCCTTCTAACTGTGGAAATTCGAGAGCATACAACCACAAGTCCTTCTGAGATGGACTTCCGAAATCATTCATCCGATAACCCTTATCTGAAGTCACAAAGTCAATGGAGTGAAGGATGATGGGACCTCTGGGGGGATTACAGGATAACTGATTCTGGAGATCAGTTTCCCTATAAGCTAGTTGGGTTGGACTTTTGATCCCCCATTCTGCAGACAGCAAGTGCAACCCTCTGTGATCTGTCATATATCCCCAATTCCCTTTGACGTCAAAGAAAATTATATGACATGCTCCATTAGATGATATATAGGCCATATTCACACACTGCAGATTAAGGGCTTATGCATAAGACTGTTTGTTTTGGCCGTGAGCTAAGCACATAAACTGAGGCTAACTCAAGGCCCCATTGACTTCTACTGGGCAAATTCCCGTCACGGTGATGGACGGTGCCTCACAATCCATGCGCCGCAACAGTAATGTACCGACTGTCTGCACTACAAAAGATAGGGAGGGTCCGTCTAAGCAGCGCCAGCAGTTGGAGCAAGCAACCAGCCTTCATGTACATGAGGTTTTAAGTTTGGGTTCTTAAATATACCTTTACTAAATAAATTCCAGAAGAATTTGAATATTACAAATGAAAACCCTGCAATGTCTGACTGCATCTACTGAAGGGTTAAACTGAGTTGCTTTCTTGCATGTCTTACAAAGCTCTGCTCATATGTTATGTAATGTCTAGTACTATACCGACACACTGTTTATATAAAACATATACACAGAATAACTCGCTAAGACCTTATTCACACAGTCTATTTATAGCGACTATTTGTTCCATATTTGGAAGGTCTGGAGTACGACACCTGGTCAATGGAGCAGTACACATGGGCGTGTGTTGTAAACTTGTAACTCAAATATGTAGAATTTATCTACCGCATCTGTCCTCAATAGACTCGTCCTAGAATTCACTGAGGCCTAAAGAATAAGTAGCATCATGGTGGTTCCTTGGTCAGAAGAGTGAACACACGTCGCTTGTCATGGGCAGTTCAACAATAAATACAGGCCAGATTTCTTTAAGTGTAAGTTTGCCCCACGATTGTGGCAGATTGGTCGGGTGCACCCTGTACTGCTCGAGAAGTGTGCACCATCTATTTCTAGGAGCACCTTTGCAATACAATTCTGTTGAGTCGCTGTATTAAATGTGTCTCAAACTCCGACTAAACACTAACACGCCTCCTTAGGTGCACATTTTGCTGTGCAGCAGCGAAACAAAATTGGCGCAAACACTTTATAAATACATGTGCAAGCTACAAAAACGTTCTTTCGAGTGCAAAATCAAACATAAAACTGGTGCAGCCCGGCCCAAAGTCTTCGACAATCTTTTTTCGTACTAGGGATGGATAGGTGATAGTTCAACAGGTAGGGAAGATTTTAACTGCAAAATAGGATCATGTGATGGTCCAACTCAAGACGTTGGTTGAGTACCATTTTACACATTTTAAGATCTGTACCTGGACTTGGCTACAGCACTTTCTTATTGTTGGATTTATTGTATAACCCAATACATGGATGGATCCCAGATGTAAATTTTGGTGTAGCCCAGTCTTTTCTGTGAAGATTGTAAAAGAAAGTTTGAGAACAAGTAATTGCCGACTGGGGTAACACTCACTGGAGTTGCTGAGGCTACTTATTCTTCTTATGAAGCTCCAAATGGTAGAAAGCATTTAAGGTAATGCTCCGGAGTATAAGAACCAAAACTCTCCAGCCATGACGAATTTACACATAAAACAATCCTTTTTGGGTTCTCTACTGCCGGATGGATGGTTCCAGACTGTCTGTCCAGCCTAGCCCCACTTATCTGACACTACAGAAGCTTATTAGTGTAGCTTCACTATATGAATTAGGTTCTCTACAATCTTCACCAGCCCAGGATTACCCATCTGACAGTAGAGTTGCTTCTTAGAATAGTTTCAGGGTGGTTTCAGTACCCAATTCATCTAATAGGTTCTCTACTGTGAGATAGATTCTCTACAGTCTCCACTAGCCCAGGACTACCGATTGTCAGGGCTCGGGGTCAGTGGACCACTGGACCACCGTGGGAGATGGTACTAGCCTGGGATCAGAATCTAAGTGGCACACGGTCTTCACCAGAGCCCACTGCAAAGCGGGTTGGTCTTGCTGCGGTGTGGTGCTACCAGGTTGTTCCACAGGTGGCAACCAAGGTCGAGGTATAGATACAGCGGGCAGTCTCGGAGTCAGGCACATGCAAGCGGTCAGGCAGCAGAGATGCAGAGGTCAGATCCGGGGTCAACAAGAGGAGATCAGGCATAGGAGAATAGGGAACACAAGGAAATCACAAGGAAGCTTTCTCTAAGGCTGGTAGTTCAAAGATCCGGTGGGGAGTGATGGGAGCCGCCGGTCTCTATGGGAAACCCAGAAGTGCCAGAGCCAATCAGAGGTGCACTGGACCTTTAAATCTTCGAGTGCCGGCACGCGCCCTTGGGAGTGGGGACGCATGCGCGGCCTAGCCGTGAAGGGAGCAGGAGCGTGGAGAGGTGAGTGCGGGCCAGGGGACTGGGCAGAGCCGCCACGGCGAGGGGCACGGGCATGGATCGCAGGGACACCCGTGACACCCATCTGACAGTAGAGTTTCTTCTTAGTATAGTTTTAGGGTAGTTTCAGTAACCACTTCATAGATTAGGTTCTCTACTGTGAGATAGAATTAGTCTCTCTACAGTCTTCCCCAGCCCAGGACTACCCATCTGACAGTAGAGTTGCTTCTTATTATAGTTTCAGGGTTTCAGAACTCAATTCATCAATTAGGTTCTCTACTGTGAGATAGGTGGTCCTTGGTTGGAGCAGGCAGTCTGGAACCCCCCATTCAATAATGTTTTTGAATGGTGAAGAATAGAAAGAAAATTCCAATTTGATCAAAATTGGTGGAGTCACCAAGGGTCAACTCTACAGCTCTAAGTCCTTCCACAATCATTCAGCTAAGTTACCAGCTTCCCGTTTCTTGGCACTTTAGGCTGGTCACATGACCCCTACCAATCCCACACAGATATTTTCAGTCTAACATTAATAAAATAGTAAAATCTTTTTTTGATGAGACAATGCAGGAGAATTTATTTTCTATACTCAGACATGTTTGTGTAATCACATAGCACGCCAAGAAACAAGACTGGACAGTAAGAAAATCAAGAGGGAGGAGAAGACGGCCAATGCATATTAAATCTGAAAGATCCACGGCCCACCTGGGGCTGCAGCCTCCGCATTCCTTACGTAAGAGATATTATTCTGAAGGGGTTTTTTTTTAGAGCATTGCAGAAGGAGAATTCACTTATTTCAATATAAACTCGAAAGAAGGAAATGTTTTAAGTAAACTTGATATGTCTAGTTGGTGCCCGAAGGAACTACTAACAGTTCACGCATAATGGGGTTGTTATGGGTCAAAAACAAAAATGCCCAAATTATGTAAACTAAAAAAAAAACTCTTCTTTTCTCTGCCAATCCAATATTGCAGATCCAGCAGCACTAAATGATCTCTGCAGCCAATCAGGGGCTGAGTTTTTAACCACACGTTGGCTGCAATGAAAATTTGTTAAAGAAAATTCAAGAGACAATTCAAGAAAATTTGTAAAAAAGCTAATGTTGACAATTTGCCAATGGAAATGTATTTTAGTTACTCATTATTTTTGGGATGCCTTGTGTGCTTCATGAGAAGATGACAGCCCGGACGTTAAGGGGTTTTGTGTAATGGATCAGTTTTTCTGTATCAGTTCCTTATGGTTTCTAGTTCTCTGCTGTTTTATTCACAGGAAGTAAACAATAAAGCTTCTTGTTGAATAAAAATTGTTCACTGATCATGTGATGTCACATAGGTGCACAGCTTGTTATATCCCTGGTCATGTGATGTCACACAGGTGCACAGCTTGCTATATCCCTGGTCATGTGATGTCGCGAAGGTGCACGGCTTGTTATATCTCACAGCTCTGATTACTCTCTGTTATATAACGAGCCGCGCACCTGTGTGACATCACATGACCAGGGATATAATGAGCTGTGCACCTGTGTGACATCACATAACAAGGGATATAATGAGCCGTGTACCTGTATGACATCACATGAGCAGGGATATAATGAGCCATACATGGGTGACATCACATGATCAGGGATATAATGAGCCATACATGGGTGACATCACATGACCAGGGATATATAACGAGCAGTGCTCCGGTGTTACATCATATGACCAGGAATATAACAAGCCGTGCAGCTGTGTGACATCACATGACCCAGGACATAACGAGCCATGCTCCTATATAACATCACATGACCAAGGATATAATGAACCGTGAGCCTGTGTGACATCACATGACTAGGGATATAATGAGCCATGCACCTGTGTGACATCATATGACCCAGGATATAACGAGCCATGCACCTGTGTGACATCACATGACCAAGGAATATAATGAGCCGTGCACCTGTGTGACATCACATGACCAGGGATATATAATGAGCCATGCACCTGTGTGACGTCACATGACCCCGGATATAAGGAGCCGTGCACTTGTGTGACATCACATGACCCACGACATAACGAGCTTTGCATCTGCGGGACATCACATGACCAGGGGCCAGTTCTTATTCACAGAAAGTAAACAATGAAGCTTCCTGTTGAATGTCAGCAAGCGGAGATCTAGAAAACCATGAGGAATTGATATAGCAAGTATATTGAAAAATTGCATAACTTTTCATTACACAAACAATATACATTATTTACTAAAAGTGGACAACCCCTTTATACCAGTTTCTTGACATTCACAGAGCTAGAGTCTCTGAAGTCACTGCTGAACATCTACATTTCTGTTCCAGGTCATTTTCTATCCAAAGTCATCACAGGACCACAGACTTCTTAACAAGGTGACCAGAGGACGCACCTCAGGGCACCACAGTAGAGTAAGTATCTCAATTTGTTGGTGTTCCCCACCACAGCCCATCAGCAAAGGACTACTTCTTCTATCTTTCACCACCCAAACTCCTGCTGGATGATTCTTTCTCTTAGACTTGGAGGTGGAGATGTTTATGTCTTTATTATGATGGGAATTTATTAGCAGAGAAGTTTCCTAAACTTGGGAAGAAACCGAAGTAAATATTCGGAACATTGTTATTTGGCAAGAAGAGCCAGAAGTTTCGTCTCTCTGATGTGGTTGCGAGCCACAGTCATGGGACAACAGTAAAAATGCAACCCAACCCCTAAATTGTTAAGGACATAGTCAGTTGGTGATACAACACTGTTCACATTATGTGGTTTTACTACATTGTATTTTGGGCATCCCTTTCTATTCAGAGTTTATTTTTATTATTACACATTTCTTTTATTTCAGTCTACAAGTTATTACAAAAAAGTATAAAATTGATTCCATGTTAAAATTTTGAGAACAAAACCCTAAAACAACCAGTATTTTCCTTAGTCTGTGTTTGGTTTAGCAATTGAGTCTGACATAAGTGAATGATCCAATACTGTACAGTATGCAAAAAAATCTGGGAAAATATGCAAAGTTTTCCAGGATGGGATAAGGAAAACCACGCCTCTTTTAGCTACCTAGTAAGGCAGCTCCCTTGACATCAAGCATGACCTTCAGGAAGCCAAATGCCATGAGGCTGGATTAAAACTAAACCAGTATATCTATTCCAGAAGGCACAGACTCCCAACTGTAGACAGCGCTGTTTCGACCTGGTTGGGTCTCTTCAGTACAGTGTAGGGAACTGGTTTGTCGGAGTGAGAGGCTTGTGACTAGGGTCAGGAAGTAAGAGTTCTCCTTACAGAGGCTGCCGTGTAAGTGTGTGGAGTCTTATAGCCATGGATGCTCCACTAGGGGAATTCTGGGAAAATATTTAAAGTTTTCCAGGATATACTGGTTTGGTTTTAATCCCACATCATGTCATAAGGCTTCCTGACAGTCATGCTTGATTTCAAGGGAGCTGCCTTACAAGGTAGATAAAAGAGGCTAGGTTTTCCTTATCCCATCGGGAAAACTTTGCATGTTTTTCCAGATTCCCCCTAGTTGAGTGTCCATGACTTTAAAACTTCACATATATACCCCCCGCCCCAGGGTCATCCCCATCCTACCTGGGAACAGCCACTTTAAAGCACAACACATTGGGGGTCATTTACTAAGGGCCCGATTCCCACTTTCCCGACGTGTTACCCGAATATTTCCGGTTTGCGCCGATTTCCCCTGAATTGCCCCGGGATTTTGGTGCACGCGATCGGATTGTGGCGCATCGGCGCTGGCATGCACGCGACGGAAATCGGGGGGCGTGGCCGAACGAAAACCAGACGGATTCGGAAAAACCGCCGCATTTAAAAAAAAAAATCTGTTGCGGAGCTTGCACTTACCTTCACTCAGCCCGAGCCGGTGAACTCCAGCGCGTTCCGATGCTTTTCAGCGCAGCAGCGCCACCTGGTGGACGGCGGAGGAACTACCTTAATAAATCCCTGCCGGACCCGAATCCACCGCAGAGAACGCGCCGTTGGATCGCGACCGGGTAAGTAAATCTGCCCCATTAGGTCAGAAAAGTTTTAAAATTCCAACAAATTTGAGACTGTTGGTAAGAATCGTATAATCCTACAGTCACTAATTTAGGATATTAGCAAGTTTATACAGTAAACTAAACTAAAGTGTAAGCAAACTAAAAGTAAAGTAAATCAATTAGTATCAAGACTGATAAATATATGACAATATAAGATTTTTTAAAGATCTATGATCGTCCCGGGAAGCCTAGAACTGTTTCCATACATTTAGTGAGACTTGTAGCACATAACACACGTATATATTTAGGAAGAGATGCCAGACGCCCACTGATGGGGATAATATCACTGGTTTCCATGCTGCGCAGTGAATGTCTCACTTATATGGCACTGAATACCAGAGAAACACGTTGAAAGAAACCTCTTGTACCGGGTCAGGCAGTGTGAAACAGGTTGGCTGCCTCCCTGTTTGCCGAGAGTTTACTTCCCAGTCGGATCACATTACTTCTTTTAGCTTAGAAGTCGGCACAGATCGTAACTTCTATTATACACAGTCCATCTGTTTGTATGGCAGAACTTCAGGAATGTGAAGGTATAAAAATTTTAAAAACAATTTTTTTTTTTCTTGCGACTAAGGACTGGATCTCTTATACACCATAAAAACATGGGGACATTACTCATAGATCCAGGCACCGGGACTGTAGTAATCTTCTTATATTTGTTATCCATGGCCTCATTCCTTCTAACATCAACTTTTACAATTATGCAAATGATTGCCAGAAGGCTCGACCAGAGCCAGTAGTGAATTATAAAATAAGCTTTTTTGGGCAGCAGATCGGGGCCCAAGCCTTCTAGGAGCCCATGGCCACCCAAAGCACCCATCAAATATTATACGGAGAAGGACCTTCACCCATGAAATCCTCGTACATCTGTTCATGCTCTCAATACACATGTAGACAAGAACCATTTCAGGACCTTAGAAGGTCCTCCAAAGGTCCTGACACTGCATGTTGAAAGCAGGTAGAAGGGACACATCCCCCATCCCCAAAAAGCTGATTCTAGTACCAGATGTAGGAATTGAATTCCAGACGTGTAGGGACTATAATATTCATACAGGCCAGGGCCAATGGAAGTCTTTATCTGTCCCTGACCAGAGCCCCTTCCCAATGTAGTCTCACAGGAAGTAACACTGTTCGGGAGCACTTCCTCCTCCCACTCTGGGCAGAAACTTCCTCTACTGCCTTAAGATTACATCAGGCAGAAAGAGGTGGAAGTGCTGAGGGAGCAGGGGGGAGAGTGAGTACTGTGTAACAGCCTGTAAAACTACAGAATACAGGGGCTTTGGTAGAGTCCTTTTGCCTTATTAGTATATTAAAAGTTGATATTAGAAGGAAGGAGGCCATGGATAACAAATATAAGAAGATTACCAAAGTCACGGTGCCTGGATCCATGAGTTAGTGTCCCTGATTTTGATGGTAGATTTCCTTTAAAGGACATCTTCCACCAGGATCAAGGATTGTAAACCAAGCACACCTACATGCTGGTATGTGCCCGCTCTGGCAGGATCTGCTCTTCTCTTAGCTTCTTATGCCCTGTTTTTTTTTTTTTACAAAAAAAGTATTTTAAAAGCATGCAAATGAGCCTGAGGGGCTCCGGGCTCCATAGGTTTTAATGGAGTCTGGGGGTATAGGAAGTTTAAAGAAGATCAGATCCTGTCAGAGGGGGCACACAGCAGTATGCCAGTATGCTTGGTTTACAATCCTTCATCCTGGTGGTAGATGTCATTTAAGTGGACTTGACTGCAAGTCTGAAGGGGTCATTGTTTACTTACATAGAATGTGACCACAGTTTTAGTGGGGAAATCACTGCTGAAACACTGCAGTAGGTCACTACATGTGTCTAAGTCTTTTTTTATGAGGCAGGACTTTCTGTGGCAGATACAGGTGGTATTATTGGAGTGGATTTTGAGGTGGTCTGAACCTACCTTAAAAGGGTATCCCCTCCACAGAGTATATCAAATAATACTTTATAGGTGTTGGTGCCAAACAACCCTTACCTATCTAGAAAACAGAGGTTTCCTGACCCAACACGGTACCAGAGAATCCTCCGGTGGACCCAGGCTCTAACGTAAAGGAGCACACCACAACAGAGGACAACCTAATACAAAGGCTTGTGGGGTCTATTTCATAGAGGATGATGAATATAGATCCCCAGAATTATTTAATCTGATGGGTCCAAAGAACCCCAGTCTGAAAATGTCTCCTGGCCTCTGTCCTAATGCTGACCCTAACACAAACTGCTGACACAAACTCTCTAAACAAGTCAAAGGGGGTGGCCAAAAATATCCAAGCAACCAGCCACAACTATTTTTGTTGCTCCGCTGACTTGAATCAAGAGGCATGTCGATCTACAGTCCATTTGGCTTACCTCTTCATTCCCATGGGGGTCACAAGACCCTTATTCTCAACATTTGTGAGGGTGCCAAAGGTGAGACCTCCATATTTTAGGTGTTTATGTGAACCTACATGAGTAGAAAAAGGACAAGAAATGTGTTATTTCTATAAGGAGGGAGGATTTTTGTGTGGACACATTTTATATATATAGTATCGTCAAATGGAGAGGAACAGCTAGGCTCCCCGGCGTAGGCGGTGTTCTCACCGCTTACAATACAACCAGCTTGGTTTGACGGAAACTGTGCGCTGCGTGTACTTTTCTTCCTACTCACACATTCATCACATCTGCATTGTATGGTTTGCCAAATATGTTCTGGCCAAAACACTGACTCAAAAATACACACACCTCAAGGGTTTATTATCATTGCTGAAAATTGCCAAGACATACAAACACTTCGATGTCTTGTTTAAAAAATGGAAGAAATTACGGATATTTTCATGTAGGAAATATAAAGGGAATCATGTGGAAGCAACAATATGAGAATATTTTTAATATGATTTTGACACCTAGTTATATTGCACGGCATCCAAAGCTAAGAATTATCTCAAAAAAGACTTCATAGAAAAAAAAAAAAATCATGTAATTTTGTTACAAAAACTCACAACACAGATTATTACATCCATGTTCCTTATTAACATTTCTAAGTAGGCAACAGATTTTGGAAGGCTACCGGAAAGATTGGGCAACCAAAAGTCAGTTTTCCCACTGTTAGATGATATTTGGCAAAATTAGTGCTAAGCACGACATGTCTGGTTATGGGAGGAGGCTCAGTGGAGACTGGCCCAGTGGTAGACCAAATGTTTGGGTCTGACTGTACTGTACTGGGTTTCATACACCCTTGCACTTGGGACTCTTGCTAGGTTTGGGTTAGTGATAGGCTGTTCATGAACGAGCCGGCTCAAAGAGCCGATGGCTCTCTAAGCCCCACCCTGAGTAGGTAGCCTTATTCTATGATCACGTCCCATTAAACTGGAGTGAGTGGGTGGCAGCCCAGAAAACCTCTCCCTATGTAATTATATAAGAAGTTGTACTGGAGCAAGGTGTACTGGGTGTGCCAGGGGACCGGAAGTTGTCGGCGCCGAGGCATAGTATCCCTTTAAACAAGGGATCGACATTGTCGTAGGACACCTGGAGCGCCCGAAAAGGTAAGTAGAGGTTTGTTTTTTGTACAGGCCCCCCCCAGTCTACCTCGAGATTTTATTATAATATTGGACAACCGCATTAAGATAGTTTAAGCTTACCCACCATCCCTTGAGGCAGTACCTACCTTATGTGTGGATACTTTATATCACCAAAAAGGACCCTTACTGATACAACCTACAGCAACCATTGATAATAACAGGATCCATTCCCAATACTAAAAATTTCCACACCTGGTGTTAGCATAGGTGGGAGACAGTGTATGGACAACCTGCTTCATAAAAAATAAAATAATAAATAACTGTTGGATGGGATGGAGCAGAGGTGGGACTTTCATGTGGTTTGCCTCAGGGTCTAAGGTTTAGGCATAGGGTCTAGGTTTCACCCCATTAATGTGGATTGGGGATATTTTGTTTTCATTGGCAACCCATTAATGGATGCCATAGTTTGCATTGTTTACATTGCTTTCCCGACTGGTGTAACGAAACACTTGGCTTGCAATTTGATGGATCCTGAAAAATGGTAAAGATGGCCTAAAGAAACCTGAGAAGTATCTCTTCTGTTTACAAAAACTATCTCACAATTTCTTAAGGCAGCAAGCCACAAATATAGGTGACCCCAAATTACACCAGATTCTGTTTGTTCGGTCATGGACCAGATGACTCCATCTCATCATGTGTGGCCTTGTTAGCTTCTCCGCCAATGGTATATTAATCATTTTTGGAGAGGGAGCGACTGCAATACATAATGTTTTCTAACGCTGGATCCAAATTGTTATCATCTAATGCCGAAAACATTTAGGTTTGTTTGAACTTATAAGTTGCGTCTGCTACTTTTCTGGGAACGCTGACAAATGGAGGAATGTGTAATGTGTAAATGTCAGCCGGGTGTTTTCCAGCCTGTGATGATAGCGAAGAGAAATAACGCAGTCCCTTTCTGACACATCCTTTGTGAGAGCGCTCTGGCAAGTAGATTCCTGATCTTCTGATGCCTCACTGACTTTCTTTCGTTTGCTCTCGGTAACTTGATAATATCCCACATAGTTTCGCAGTGTGTTTCGAGACGGTTGGAGGGTGAATAAAAGGATGGCAGCCCCGTCTTTACTATCACTTATCACTCACACTACATCGAGAAAACGTTTTATTATACTTAAAGTCACTGATCAAGGGATATCTTCATCGATGACTCACGGAAAATATAACATTTGGGTTGATGATCCAATTTTGGGAATGTTCTAGGTCTCTACAGAGGAGCTTATTTACTATATAAAATGAATTGCTAAAATCTTTAAAACCTTATCCAATTTATCTGCAAAATTGGAAGATAATACATGATAATTCTATAAAGACCAAAAGTTTATCCTCGTAGAATCAGTGTAAAGCTACCCAATACCATGGCAGATCAAGGAGACATCATTTATCCTAGGGAGTTCCATGGACCCACACTCTTGTACATGCCCATTTTATTTACACCACAAAGTTTGTGATCCTTTCGAGATCTATGAGACTTCATAGGTTATCTGTCGTCAAACCATGAGAAATAGACCTAGGTTTCAAAGGTGGATGTCTTCTTCTTTGAGGCCTACTGATTGAAGGTCCATCAGAAGTAGCATTGTAATCCTACGTTAAGATCAAGCAGAACTTTCTGAAAGTTTGAAACATGTTCTTTTTTCTTTATTTTGTAAATTAGTTTTCCCTTTCCCATTTTGGAATAGAGAGCTTCTCTAAAGAGTTTGTCAAACTGGGGGTAATAGCTGAATATCTAAAACTAAAAGAATATAATGGAAATTTCTTTGACTGGTTGGTCTACAGCCTCCCGTCAACACCAGATGACACCGTCAACGCCTCTGGTGGGCTCCCATTACAGAATGTAGAATGTCCAAGGCTACAGATGGTTGAACAATTTTAACATGTTGAAGATCTTGGGCCAGTTGTTTAAAAACCTTGGAACGGGACAACAATATTCTCTATATACTTTATATTTTCTCTATATACTTTCCAATGGATAAGCCAAGTGTACATGTGGAGGACCCGAAGGAACAGCTCTTAGTCAAAGAGCATTTAGCAAGCAAGAATTTGTCCATTTGGTGGATGGTTCTCAACATGTTTACATGAGCAATGGTCAAGAATAATACTTATTCTGTTGATTTTTTGGCCATACTTTCTACATCAAGGTGCCCATAAAGTACAAACTTTTGGAGAATATACATCTTTAGCCATTGTTTCTGTGTCTCAAGTGTTACAATAATAGAACATATAAGGACCATCAACTATATATAGCACGAAAGTGATATCCATCCACTTATCTCTACTGATTAGAAAACTCCATTGTTATAGGCGGTGAAATGACAATGTTGAAATGCAGACAGATAAACCGAGAGAAAAGACAGACAAGGATTACACAAGAAATGACAAAAACGGCAACTGACAAGACCTGGAAAGTCTGTGTTTATGCGGAGGAATATTGTCACCCAGCAACCTCTACGTATCTGGCACTTATCAGCATGGGATATTTTAAGAAGTTTGTGAATTCAGCTTTATTTTAAGAACGTGAGACAAGTGCTGTATATCTGATGTAACGACTAGTGTCGGAAAGGGTTTCTTTAGGCCCATCAAGTCCCAAGATCATCCTGGGGCCCAGCATTCATCATCCCTGAGGAAATAAACCCTACGGGTTGCCTTCTACTATAAAAGAATAAGGGCTACAGTCTGGGCCCACAGGAGGATCCTCCGATTCTCTGGTGGGCCAGTCCAACACTGGTTGCAACTATTGTTTTTTTTCGTATTCAAAATTCTGTTACAGGGTTAAAATAATTAAAAAGTTCTCCAATTGCCAGATGTTTCATGTTTATTCAAATTTTCCACAATTATAGAAGGACCTTATGGCACTAACCACTGCATACAGATCATGTGAAGCAGAGGCAAGGTTGACCCCGTTTTAAGTGGGACCTGACTTCCTTGCCCTGAGCAAAGCATATGTGAGTGTGAATCATTGGATCGCCATAAGTAGGAACCTATCAGACATTTTTGATTGATTTATTTTATCAAGCCAAAATCATATATGTAAAATCATGTCAAAATTACTCTGAGATGGTATCACATGACCCTCCATCTGCAGCCATTTTTTGGTCAGGAATGTCTGAACGATGAGGTTAAAGACAGGAGGCTTCACTATATGTATCAATAAAGCGGAGTTATAATAGATGTATATTGGTAAATAACCCAATATCCTGCCCCCCACACTTACACACACATTATAAAAAACATGAGGTAAAGTAACCGACCCCTTTGAGACACCCCTACTTTCTAAGAAGCCACGCCTCCTTTTCATGGAAATTTTTCAGTTCGGTCAAAACACTGTTCTATCTCATGATTTTTAAGAATATCTATATTATCCATATCAATAAATTTTTTGGTGTACATTGTGCAAAAATTTTGACAATTTTGTTTAGCAAATCTCCACCATCAACTGTAACCCGACTAGGGCGCATTCAGATCCAAAAGAGCTTTTTTTGTGTTATTTTAACAATATTTTAATGTATTTTTTATTATTAAATTGTATTATATAAACTAAGTTTGAACATTTTTTATGGTTTTGTCGTTGGCATTTGTGATTTTTGTCCTTTAAACGTTGTCCTATGTCACTTGATACTAATTACAAAAGAATGTGGC
Organism: Engystomops pustulosus; assembly: GCF_040894005.1. NCBI lineage: Eukaryota > Metazoa > Chordata > Amphibia > Anura > Leptodactylidae > Engystomops > Engystomops pustulosus. The sequence continues at coordinate 21,783,451 of NC_092413.1, read as the reverse complement.
TCTGACAAGTGGCCTCAGTAGTCGTAGTCATGCACTCACAGCCGCCCATTGTTAATTCAGCCACAGAGTCTGTGGTGTGAGCGGACTGTTTGATTAGTCGGGGCTTTCATACACATTCCAAAGCCCCATTATCCCAAAAAGCTAGCCAAGCTGTTGCCAGGTAGCTTTCTATACAGATTAAAGGGAATCCCTATAACCAGTCTGACGACTGCTAAAATTCCAGGATCAAAACTGGAAGATGACTCTGTCCTAATCAGCAAATTCCTTTCCATGGGTTTCTCAAGGAATTTGGTGCATTTTTGATTTGGACAAATGTTAATTAGAAGTTCGGTGACCTGACTAGTAGTAATCTGCTTAATCCTTTGCTTTCTAGTGATTTTCTATAAAAACTCGTAAGTATATACGGTCATGGACGGAGCACTATTCACACAGTATTGCAATGAGACAATGGGGCACATTTACTAAGGGTCCGTTGGACGCATTTCCGTCGGGTTTCCCAAATAGCTCCGATTTGCCCTGAATTGCACAGGAGTTTTTGGCGCACGCGATTGGATTTTGGCGCATCAGCGCCGGCTTTCATGCGACACAAATCGGGGGTGTGGCCGTCGCACAACTCGACTGATTCGGATAAACCGCAGAATTTAAAATTCAAATTGTGTCGGAAGATCAGCACTCACATACACCGGGAAGAAGATGGTGAACTCCGGCGGACCTGAGCGGGGAAGCGACACATTCAAGAAATCGGGTGCACGCTGTAAGTGAACTCCGAATCTTTGTCGGACATTCCGGGTCGGCGGACGCAACGGGATGGGTAAGTAAATCTGCCCCAATGTTTGGGAAGACTAATGAAAAATTTTTGAGCCATAAAAAAGCTGATGTAAGTGGAGTCTGTTTGAGGGTCTAGTCCTTTAATCAGGTTTCCTTACAAGGACATCGATTCTTCCGTTAATGTTATTTCTCACCCGATTTTCATGATTTTGCCCAATTTTTAGAAATCACGTCGGAAGGATGCAGAATTCTGTACACTGAACACTTTTTTATATATTGTTAGTAGCAGCAGGACTGTGAAAAGGTGATCTATATTCCAAGAGTGTAGCTTCTCCAAGGTTAGTAGCACGACTGTGAAAAATAATGTATAAAAAAATGTATATTCCAGGATTGTAGCTTCTCCAAATCCCCTTGGGGGGTGTCCACACACTGCTGTGCTCTTAGCTCTCTGCATTAAACTGCTCTACAGCCCTTTTACTCAGCTGTAAGTGAATGCTTTGGTGATAAAACATAAATCTGGTCAGAGCAGAGTAATAGTGATATAAAGCAGTTCAATGCAGAGAGAACAGAGCACAGCAGTGTAAGGACACGCCCCCAGGGGATTTGCAGTAGCTACAATCCTGGAATATACATTTTTTATAAATTATTTTTCACAGTCCTGCTGCTATGTACAGAATAAATAAAGGTACACAGACCACCAGGGACAATACTACCTAACATTGGCTGCAATTAAAACTGTGGATACATTCCCTTTAAATTTAAAGGGAACTTCTTCTGTTTTAGTTTGCTTCCCTGTAAGTCTACACAAATAGCTGTGTGCCTTGGATGTAATACCTTTAGCACTGGGGAGACCCTGTAATAGTTGTAGGAGTAGAAACTGCCAATTATTTCCCCTTTAACCGCAGTATCAAATTTTTACGGAATTATAAACTCCGAACCTCCCAAGAATCCGAGTGCTGGAGCCGAGGACATTCTCAAAGTCTTTTATCTAAACTGTTTTCATTTTTTCCGCACATCATCTATATATAGAATGATTTCAGCGGCCTTGAAATTAATGAGTAACCATAACTACTTTCTGTGCTGTGGGGGCTGGAACAGCAGGGTCGGGATTCCTGCCAAGTGTGGGGAGGCATACAAAGTTGGCATTAACGCAGGGTGCTGCTTTAGCTCATGGACTGTAGAGAGTGGAGAAGGTCAGATGTACCGAACCTTTCATCAAATAATTAACTTACATTGGAATTTCTAGTTCGGATCATTAGGGGCAGATTTGCTTCTAGATAAAATCTGTTCACATTAGGTTGGGACAACTTTGAAAATTGGATTCATTGTTTGATCATTTGTGTGGTCCGCACTATTTTCAACATGCTAAAGCCTTTAGATGCCTCCTAGAGGATTCAGAAACATCACCTTAAAGGGATTTTCCAGGCTGAATCAAAGTTTAAAGGTGAGGTAAAAAAAAAAAGATCATTAAGAAAAAAAAAACCTCTCCATCCTCAAATGTTTTTCTTAGACCAGATGTTCCAATACTCCCATGACCAATGGTTTTACTGACTTTAAGAATTGACATTGCTGCTTCCTCTCTTGATAATACACAGTGATGTCACAGTACAGGAATAATACACACAGTGATGTCACAGTACAGGGATAATACACACAGTGATGTCACAGTACAGGGATAATACACACAGTGATGTCACAGTACAGAGATAATACACACAGTGATGTCACAGTACAGGGATAATACACACAGTTATGTCACAGTACAGGGGATAATACACACAGTGATGTCACAGTACAGGGATAATACACACAGTGATGTCACAGTACAGGGATAATACACACAGAGATGTCACAGTACAGGGATAATACACACAGTGATGTCACAGTACAGGGATAATACACACAGAGATGTCACAGTACAGGGATAATACACACAGTGATGTCTCAGTACAGGGATAATACACACAGTGATGTCACAGTACAGGAATAATACACACAGTGATGTCACAGTACAGGGATAATACACACAGTGATGTCACAGTACAGGGATAATACAAACAGGGATGTCACAGTACAGGGATAATACACACAGTGATGTCACAGTACAGGGATAATACACACAGAGATGTCACAGTACAGAGATAATACACACAGTGATGTCAAAGTACAGGGATAATACACACAGTGATGTCACAGTACAGGGATAATACACACAGTGATGTCACAGTACAGGGATAATACACACATTGATGTCACAGTACAGGTATAATACACACAGTGATGTCACAGTACAGGGATAATACACACAGTGATGTCACAGTACAGGGATAATACACACAGTGATGTCACAGTACAGGTATAATACACACAGTGATGTCACAGTACAGGGATAATACACACAGCGATGTCACAGTACAGAGATAATACACACAGTGATGTTACAGTACAGGGATAATACACACAGTGATGTCACAATACAGGGATAATACACATAGTGATGTCACAGTACAGAGATAATACACACAGTGATGTCACAGTGCAGGGATAATACACACAGTGATGTCACAGTACAGAGATAATACACACAGTGATGTCACAGTACAGGGATAATACACACAGTGATGTCACAGTACAGGGATAATACACACAGTGATGTCACAGTACAGGGATAATACACGCAGTGATGTCACAGTACAGGGATAATACACACAGTGATGTCACAGCACAGAGATAATACACACAGTGATGTCACAGCACAGAGATAATACACACAGTGATGTCACAGTACAGGGATAATGCATACAGTGATGTCACAGTACAGGGATAATACACACAGTGATGTCACAGTACAGGGATAATACAAACAGTGATGTCACAGTACAGGGATAATACACACAGTGATGTCACAGTACAGAGATAATACACACAGTGATGTCACAGTACAGGGATAATACACACAGTGATGTCACAGTACAGAGATAATACACACAGTGATGTCACAGTACAGGGATAATACACACAGTGATGTCACAGTACAGGGATAATACACACAGTGATGTCACAGTACAGGGATAATACACGCAGTGATGTCACAGTACAGGGATAATACACACAGTGATGTCACAGCACAGAGATAATACACACAGTGATGTCACAGCACAGAGATAATACACACAGTGATGTCACAGTACAGGGATAATACATACAGTGATGTCACAGTACAGGGATAATACACACAGTGATGTCACAGTACAGACATAATACAAACAGTGATGTCACAGTACAGGGACAATACGAATTGTACTTTAAAAAAAGATCATTCTGGACATTTTACTCTACAGAGCAGCATCTTGTTTTCTTTTTAGGAATCCCACAAGCCTTGACAAGAAATCCCTCTACAATTATGAGTTTTTCTAAGAATAAGGGCTGAGTGACATCTTAAATTAAGCACATCTATGTTTCCTGTTTTCTGCAGACATTTGTATTTCAACAAAACCATATTTGTTGGGTCTTGAATAAGATGTAGAAAACATACAGAAATCATTGTGCATAATTTTGCCTAATTTACCATAATTTCCATATGATACATTTTCAGTAAATGTTATTTTATTATTATAATGATAATGATATTTTTTTACATTTTTTGGTGCACATTCTACCTTAAAATTTTATAATTCCAACTATAAAACATTTTTTTTAAGTTGTTAAAGGTGTTTTCCAAATTTATGCTATTGAAGACATATATAAGTATTCAGTATTAAATTAATACCGTTATTATTTTTACTATTACTGTTTTATATTTTAATTTACTATAATTATATTATTATTATTTGTACTATTATTATATACTATTATAATGCCCGCCCCCGCAAACGAGAGGCTTGAATTCACACCACTTCTGTGATGTCACCTCCCTCTCCCAGCCTGGGAGAGGAAGGTGCCAGGACTTGCATAGTTACGGACATCTTCTTTTCGAGGTGATCCCTGTGTGTCATGACTAGCGATGGACACTGGGATCAAGGTAAAGAGGAGCGGAGGTGAATATTAATAGGTTTTTTAAATGTTTTTTATGCGGTAGGTTTTCTTTAAATTCCTGGGAAATCTGACACTGGGGTCCCCACCATTAGGGTGTCTCCGGCCTTGGGAACCACAATAACAATAGAAAAGAATAGAACCTGAAATCTAGTTCCATACTCACGGTAGGAGTGTTGATTTTCTAGTGAAGTTTACAATAATTCCTTTATTTATATAGAGCACACAGGTTACACAGCACAGAGCTTGCCAAATCGTTCACTGTCCCCAATGAGGTTCACAATCTAATCAACCTACCAGTATGTTTTGGATTGTGGGTGGAAACCCACGCAAACACGGAGAGAACATACAAACTTTTTATAGATGTTGACCCTGGGACTTGTACCCAGGTCCCCAGCGCTGCAAGGCTGTAATGCTAACCACTGAGCTACCGTATTATTCAAAAAGAAGTCACCTAAAACCTACCATCAGAAATCTACCAGGGTCGAGCTGATCGTAGGTTCCTAGTATTGTTCTAAGCCCTAATCTATCTTTACCTTTACCTAATCCCATAACTCTTTCTAAACTAAGATACACTTTATCTACCTAATATGATTATTTTTGGCACAGGCTACTGGAGCATGGAGCAGCCTCGGCGCTCCTCAAACTGCTGCTGTGGACCGGCTCATTTGGTGATCTGCGCAGTAGCTCTGGCTTAAGACCCAAGAAGAACGCCGCTATACTTGTGCGGTCTGAAGCAGGAGCTCCAAAGGAGCCGGGACCGCGGTAGAAGTGTGAGGGATGAGCAGGTAGAAGGGATTGCAGAGGCTGCAGTAGCATGGAGTGGCCATTGCTCCCACTGCCTGGAGAGGCTACTCCACGCCCAGTAGTCTCAGAGATTGATACATTCAGAGGGGCACGCAGGTTTTAGTGTGTGATCTGATACAGGTGTTATCCAATTTTAGTTACTTAGACTGACCACATGACTAAGAATAAAGCTCGACTCCTTGCTCCATCCTGTGTAGTTATTTTCGCGCTGTAGGATAATAATCAAATTCCGTAGGGCTTTACAAATGATGTCGGAATCAGCTGATCGGTGGGAATTCCGAGTTTCAAACCACCACGAATCTGATATTACTTATTTTTGTCCATTGTAAACAAAACATACCTTGAGAATGCTGTAGCGACACTGATGCAGAAAAGTATCTTGTTTAATCCCGAGTAGGTTTTGCACAAAAACAATTATAAAATTCAGGACTTTGGGAAAGCTGGGTTGCATGCAGGCTGTCTACATAATCACATTACATGGAGCTTCCTGAACTGTCCTGACAGGATTAATCAACCTGAGCTGGATGACTCATACACAGCAGCTGGGGGATAGTGCGGCGATTGATTACTTGTCCCTGTCAGGGACACCACAGTGAATACAGCATTCTGTGAATCAGTGCATAATAAGGGTAAGAGGAGAAGTGACAGAGCCCCATTATCATAATTTCATAATTGTTTTTTCAGCAAAACCACTCAGTTCAGGGATGAAACAAGATATGTTTCTGCATCAGTGCCGCTTCAGCATTCTCAAGGTATGTTTGGTTCACAATGCATGAAATCAAATGGTAGATTTCCTTTAATGACTGTTCAATAGATATGTCATCAATATCACAAAACTTGAAAAACAAATAAACCCTTGGAAAGACTATGAAATAACTCAGCTGCTGAGAATATTTGGAAATTCCCAAGGCATCGTGGTCCACATTTATTAAAGAGAACCCGTCATGCAAAATAACCCCCCTAAACTAAATATATTTTCATAAACTGCCATTAGAGAGCATTGCCTCTATCCCTTCATTGTCCCTCTACATGCCTGTAAACCTAAGCAATGAGGTCCTAAAGCTGTATGCAAATGACCTGTGAAATGTCCAATGAAGCATTAGCATATTCAAGCTGTCCACTCTGTTCATGAGTGGGAGGCACAGCCACACCCCCAGTGCTTGACTGACAGCCTGTATAATGATGTGAGGCTGTATAATGATGTGCTTCCTGGTGCTGGTGGCCACGCCCCCTGCAGCCTGTGTGTGTGTTTAGGAGAGATACAGCAGCTCCAGGCAGCCTGTGTGTGTGTATAGGAGAGATACAGCAGCTCCAGGCAGCCATGTTACAGCAGAACATGTCAGATTCATGTATAGCTGATGTCTGTGTCTCTCACCTGTATATTAGGAGGATGCAGCATGTCAGCAGATGCAGCACACACACTAGCCATGCTTTACTATACATTACACACAGACATGAGCAGGGGGAGGAGAGGGGAGGGGTAACAGGGGTGACATCACTGCCTCTGACCATGTGATCAGCCTCATTTACATGATAAAGAATAGATGATTTTACAATGAATAATGTATGAAATAACTAGATAAAGGCTGGGATGGATCCTTGTGAGCTGCTCCAACAGGTAGAGGTGACAGGACAAGTGACACAGACCTGATGACAGGTGTCCTTTAAAGTGTCTGCAGAAGTTTTCTGTCTGACTTTGCACTAAAAAGAACATGCAAACTGCTTGCACATGTATTAAAAAAAGTGTTTCCGCCGCTTTTGTGTTGTGGCCGCACAGTTTTGGATAAGACAGAAAACATATGCACCTAAAGGGGCTGTTACTGCTTTGTCGGAGTTTGCGCCACATTGATTACGGATTCTGTCTGCACCAAAATTTTGCAGAATGAACAAAGTGCACTTAAAAAAATGGTGCAAACTTCCCAAGCAGTGCAGGGGGCGCCAGATTAATGAAGTTTTTCAATAATCTGGCGCCCCCTGCACACTCCACAGGCAAACTGCACATAGTACAAACTGCACATAGTACAAACTGCACTAGTTTTGATAAATGTGGACCCCTGGGTTAGGCATGAGAGCGGTAACTGTAAAGGGAATGACATTTTGCACAATTAGCAATGTATGGCAGCGCTGCTTCAGATGTGTTTTCCTGACCCTTTCTATTCCCTCGGTGACCGGTTTGCAAAACAAAACCGCAAAACCCGTTGAAGAGGATAAATGGGGCAGTATCCGGATTCCTACAATGGACGACTTTATCATTCAAGAATGCCACTTCAGATGTGGTAAGAACAAATAAATCTGATGTCATTCTTCATATCAAAGTTTAAATATAGTTATTACCTCTTGAGATTCCAATCTTAAAGGGGTTAACTTGCCTGATATCATCCCCGGCAGTGAAATGCCATACACAAACAAAAGCACCATATAAATCAATAGTGTACAAGAACATGTAATTATAGGGAGGGAGAATCCTGCTGGTATAAACCACACAAACAAAAATAGTTATATTAAAATAACTCAACATAACACCCCTAACAGATAGCGGAAATCACAGGACGGAGCTACGGAGGGCATTGATCTGTGCAGGGGTAACACAGTGGATTGCAAAAGAGGTATGGAAGAATTATAGAATCATAGTAGAATCAAGAACCTCCTTTTTCCTAAAACCTTTGAGTGGGCAGCACGGTGGCTCAGTAGTTAGCACTACAGCACTACCCAAGGTCAACATCTCAAAAAGTTTGTATGTTCTCTCTGTGTTTGCGTGGGTTTCCTCCCACACTCCAAAACATACTGGTAAAAACCTGGGGTAATTCGCCGCAAAATGGAAATATTCTGGAAACCCGACAGAATCGCAGTTCGCGGACCCTTAGTAAATGAGCCCCATTATTTCTGTCCAATATGCCATTTCCTAGATATTCAAAGCTTAATCTGTTTTGTGGTCTTGTGTTCGGACACATTAGGGGTCATTTATCATACGCCGGCGTATCCGGAGGGGCCTGCAGAGTCTTTATTTCTATGGCAGGCCCTTTCTGGCGTAAAAATAAAAATGTAGTTTTCAAATTTACACACAAATTTTTTCATGGATTTCCACGAACACCCATCCTTGGCCAACTCCCCGCCGCCCGCGCCATCTCTCTGGGTAGCCACATCCCCCTTCAATCCCCTGGCATTAAGGGTAAAATAATCGCAAGTGATAGCAATAAGCTACAATTTGCAATTATTTCAGGGCTTCTACGCCCTGATAAATACCCCCCAGTGTATCAAAGATATTTAATATTTGCTATCTTGCTCTTTCCCATTGATGTGAGATCAATGCGGAGGATATGAGAGAATCGCTTACATGACATCATTCAGGTCACAGCAGAGCGAACAAAAAGATCTGGGCAGTATTTATTCTGAACATGCCTGACATTCCCCCCATTCCTCTAAACTAGTAAAAGGGTCAGTGCCTTAAAGTCAGCGGAGCTGTGCCCTGCACCCGTCACCGCACACCAAACACTGCAATGTTATGATAACCCAGGACTGTCACTATTTTCACAGACACCCAAGCTGTGAGCCGGAGAGGCTCTGCCGCCTATATATATATAGGCTATATGTCCAGTCTGTGCAAATAGAAATCTATTCATTTTCCATATGTACCTTGGGGGGGCATATTAATTTAGTGGGTGCTGGGATATTGGGAATGCTGAGGATATCTAACCTCCAACATCCATATTTGAAAAACGTCTCCATATTTGAAAAGCTTTGTATAAATGAATAGAGCAGCAGTATCCCAATTGTCAGATTATCCCAAAATTTATCAGATTAAGCCCTATTCACACGGGCGTAATTGTGGTCAGATCATGGCTACAATAGAAGTCTATTAGGGGGTTGGGGGGGGGTGTTATATCAAACTTGTGGAATATTTTAGGGAATATGAGACTGTTTTAGTTTCTGAATTTGAAATTCTACCACATGAGTTCACTGTAAAGGGGCCCATTTAAACTCTCTTGTCCAGAGGCCTACTGATACCTGGAGCCGACCATGCACCCATGGCATAGATTCGCCACCACTGCAGTAAGCAATGATTATCATATATCTCTTACATCTCTACCAGTATTTAATGTGTACCAGCCATTTGTATTACAAGTAATTTTTAACCCCAATAATAATAATAATTCTTTATTTATATAGCGCACACAGATTACGCAGCGCTGCACAGAGCTTCCCAAATCAGTCCCTGTCCCCAATGGGGCTCACAATCTAATCAACCTACCAGTATGTTTTTGGAGTGTGGGAGGAAACTGGAGGACCCGGAGGAAACACACGCAAACACAGTGAGAACATAGAAACTCTTTGCAGATGTTGACCTGGGTGGGATTTGAACCAGGTTCAGGGATTCAAACCAGGACCCCAGCGCTGCAAGGGAGAAGTGCTACCCACTCAGCCACTGTGCAGCCCAAGATTATGATTTGTTGACCTTGTTCACTTAGGTTTGTCCGGCCTGCTACCAGTACAATATAGGATCAGATTTTTTTTCTTGGACCATTTGATGCTCCTTGGGCTTCCCTGGGTAGAGGATTACCGTATCCCCATACACACTGACAGTAACAACTCATCACACACCAAGAAAACCTTGCCAATCCGAAATCATAGCCTAACATTTCTTCTTCTTCTATTATTTCTTTCTACTTACCACCAGCTAGAACTTTGGAAAGAAAGACATTCAATTTACAATCAAACTCAGAAAATATTCAAAGATCAGTAGATTCAATAAAACCACATATTTTCTGCTGCAGCTTCACAAGAAAGAAAAAAAAGACAGATTTGGAATAATATTCTTTTAGAAAACTGATACATGTGGCAAACTTGGCCAATTTCCCCCCGAAAATTCCTCTCTCAGACAGTCCACGTCTTCTAACAAAGTATCTTTCATTGGAAATCCCTGACTCCTCGCGACTCTAACACAAACTCTGCACCCATAAATATAGATGGCCGCCCGCTGACACATCATCTGTTATGACAAGATAGTAACAAAAGGTAACGTTAAATGGATTATAACACAAATACGTCCTAAGTCAGCTGATGGACAGCACCAGCACCAGTGGTGGAAAAATATACATCAGGCTAAAAATAACAGCGAAAAAAAATCACATTATTTTCCATTTCACGGACTGCGAGATCATATTTGTACTCCACCGTGTAAGTGGGTGGGACGCTGGAAGGGAACCAACTACAACGCAACTGTGTATAAAGGACATTTATTATAATATTTATAACATCTCTGTCCAAAGAGACGTAGCTCATCGTGGGCAGCAAATCTCTGAATGTCTAAAGAAATTACAGGGATCTCAAACAAAGTGTCATAATAAAGTCCTATGGAGCAGAAACCATTACGTTAATAAGGGGGGGGGGGGAATCGTGGAATTCAACTCTAGTATTCGCCAATTCATCCAATTGGGGTCAAGAACAGCATTCCTTTTCGAAGGCCAGGGTCGGAATATCCTACCAAAGCAACAATGGATCCTCTGATGTGTTCAGCTGTCACATAATACTAAAAGTCAGAAGTCAGCAGCAGAAGACAACCCAAATTGAAGCCTATTGGGTCCATGTTTAATTGGTTGATTGAAGCTGGACAGAAATCAATCCATGGTCACACTGGTGCACGGCTCGTTAGGATCATAGAGAATAATCAGAGCTGTGTGATATAACGAGCCGTGCACCTGTGTGACCATGGATTGATTTCTGGAAACAAACATAGAAGCTTCCTATAGCAGGACAGCAAGCAGAGATCTAGAAAACCGTGAGGAATTGATACAGAAACTATAAAGGAAAATTGTATAACTTTTTATCTTCTTTGCTGAAATGAGAATACCCCTTTAAGTTTAGGTCCGAGTTTCGTGTGCGTACCGGGTCTGTTCATCTCTAGTCCTCAATATCAGATCCAGTACTTTCCATCCCCCACCGATCAACTGTTATCAGTATTCTCCTGCATTGGATCTAACACAGAGAACAGAACCAGAAGCACAGCTGAATTTTTCTTGTAGTAACCGAGCCGGAACACTCTTGTTTAGCTCCCATTGACTTGGAGGTATCAGAACCTGACCAATCTGTTATTAATTGTCATTGATAGTGATTATTCTTCTACCAACTCTGATCTGGATTCCACTTATAAGTGACCTGAATCCTGCAGGGTGACTCCACAGCCATGTGACTACAGCTACTTTAAGACAAATAGCTAATTTTTATGGAAAAAAAACTATATTTCAAGTGCCCTGCTGCCCAATCATATTCACCGCTCGTTGCTTGCGGTTCAGCCGCCAATCTGGCACTAGGTCGCATGGCTGAACCCGAACCCCAAACCTGAATGTTGAACACCAGGTTTGCTCATCTTTAATCATAACTAGCACATGTAAATCCACCTGGATTTTGGAGGAAAATATGGATAATATGCATAAGAATCACAAGTCACTGTTGGATAAGAGCGATGCAGTATCTTTGATTTTATTAGAATGGGCAAAAGGTCCGGTTTGCTGGTACCGTATTGTGCTTATAGACTGCACAGGGCTCTTCTACAATACGTCCCACAAGAACTGCTGCAGAGGAAAGAGAGACAGCCGTCTGCTCCAGGCCGGAAGCAGCATATCTTCCATGAGATTAACACTTGACCTACAATATTAGGTTTCTCTCCTAGTATCATTTTATGGTTTTACTATGAGGAAGTTATTATGTCCACCCAAATGTGACCTTTATTGTGAGGAGGAACCAACTGGCTCCAACTGAGAGGCCAAAAATCCGTAACAGAAGCAAAGGCCATATGTGATATCATAGGCATGCAGGGATTTATATGGTTAAGACTTAGTATATCAAATGTCAAGCATAAAACACTGGGATCGATGGAATGCCACAAAAAGAATCCAGTTGCCATGCATACTACAGTATATGCCCTTAAAGGGATATTCAGTCTGTATACAGGGCTGTATATAGTTATTATATCTACAGTATAGGAATAGTAGTACTGTGCTGTGCCCATATATACAGGATAGGAATAGTAGTACTGTGCTGTGCCCATATATACAGGATAGGAGTAGTAGTACTGTGCTGTGCCCATATATACAGGATAGGAGTAGTAGTACTGTGCTGTGCCCATATATACAGGATAGGAGTAGTAGTACTGTGACGTACCCATATATACAGGATAGGAGTAGTAGTACTGTGCCCATATATACAGGATAGGAGTAGTAGTACTGTGACGTACCCATATATACAGGATAGGAGTAGTAGTACTGTGCCCATATATACAAGATAGGAGTAGTAGTACTGTGCTGTGTCCATATATACAGGATAGGAGTAGTAATACTGTGACGTACCCATATATACAGGATAGGAGTAGTAGTACTGTGCCCATATGTACAGGATAAGAATAGTAGTACTGTGCTGTGCCCATGTATACAGGATAGGAGTAGTAATACTGTGCTGTGCCCATATCTACAGTATAGGAGTAGTAGTACTGTGCCCATATATACAGGATGGGAGTACTAGTACTGTGCTGTGCCCATATATACAGGATAGGAGTAGTATTACTGTGCTATGTACATATATACAGGATAGGAGTATTAGTATTGCGCTGTGCCCATATCTACAATATAGGAGTAGTAGTAATGTGCTGTACCCATATATACAGGATAGGAGTATTAGTATTGCGCTGTGCCCATATCTACAATATAGGAGTAGTAGTACTGTTAAAACTGTGCTATGCCCATATCTACAGTATAGAAGTAGTAGTACTGTGCTGTGCCCATATCTACAGTATAGGAGTAGTAGTACTGTGCTGTGCCCATATATACAGTACAGGAGTAGTAGTACTGTGCAGTGTCCATATATACCGGATAGGAGTAGTATTACTAGGGTGCTGTGCCCTTATATACAGGATAGGAATAGTAATACTGCACTGTGCTCATATCTATAGTATAGGAGTAGTATTTGTGTACCCATATATACCGGATAGTAATAGTAAAACTGTGCTATGCTCATATGTACAGTATAGGAGTAGTAGTACTGTAAAGTGCTTATACAGGCAGTCCCTGGGTTACATACAAGATAGGGTCTGTAGGTTTGTTCTTAAGTTAAATTTGTATGTAAGTTGGAACTGTATATTTTATCATTGTAACCCCAGCCAGAACTTTTTTGGTCTCTGTGACAATTGGATTTTAAAAATATTGGGTTGTCATAAGAATTAATATTAACACTAAAACTTCATTATAGACACATTTGATAACTGTTACAGCTGATCAATGTAGCCCAGGACTAAAGTACAGTAAAATACCAATATCCAGAGGTCCATTTGTAACTAGGGGTCGTATGTAAGTCGAGTGTTCTTAAGTAGGGGACCGCCTGTACTATACAGTATATACTTGATCGGAGAAAACAGACCCACACACACAAATTCTATCCATGTCCTGAGGCTGCAGATAGAGTTGAAGTAGGGACTATCCTCCCCGCACTGCACACTCTGCCCTACGGCCCTGACAACAGAATAGTGCCTAGTGCCAGTCTTTGCCCCGTACCCTCTTGTATTGCACTGATGCAATGATCCTGGCATATTCTGACTCGTTTGGAAGCTTTAAAAACTTAGTGTCACAAAAATGTGCGCCGTGAGAATCTTTACATAGCAATTCTTAATGCATGTAATATGCTGCATCCAGCTATGGATCCTGGTTCATGTTTCCAGCGTTTGCTCCTGAAAGAGGTCGATTCAGATAAGTGTATGGAAACACAGCGTGGAGCATGACAGTATCACACTGTGTTATTTCAGGATGAAATGTAAGCTTTGTCAGAAGAAAAAACATTTCCATAAATAGGCAAAAAAAAAATGGTTCTAAAATGTTGCAGAACGAGCCCCTATACAGCGAAGATACAGACGCAGGATTGTTTACTGATTGTTAGTTTGTTACTTGTTTTAGATGTACTTTTTCTATGGAAAAACAGAGAACATCTATGGAAAGTGACCCTTTAAGGATCAATGGATAACAGAAATAGTTTCCATTGAAAGAAAACTAAATAACATGGCAGCTTGCTGTCAGAAACAGCGCCACTCTTGGTTATAGGCTGTGTTTGGTACTGCAGCTCTGCCTCTGAGCTACAAAAGTTACCACCAATGAACAAGAACGTTCTGGGTTTTTTTTGGATTGAATAAGCCATTTCATTTCTAATAACATAAAACTCTTAAATAGGGTCTGTTTAGGAGACAGATAACCTTTAGCATGAACTTTGCAAGTTATCCGCTGACCTCAGCAGCGCCATTTACATATATGTGACTGCACTGGGTCCAGTGATTGGTGGAGTGGTCATGTGAATGATGGGTGTGAATTATCCCTTATGGTTCAATGTGGAACGGGGGTTTCTTTAAGAGGTGAGTAAAGTTTTTTCTTTACTACACAGCTAATCACTGGCCTCAGCAGTTACATTTACATAAATGACATGTGACTGCACTGAGACCAGTGATTGGTGGAGTGGGTGTTAATCATCACTTCTGGTCCAATGTATTTTGCAGAGTTGGAACAGGAGGTCTTTTTTTACTGGAAAGCTAATCACTGGCCTCAGCAGTTACATTTACATAAATGACATGTGACTGCACTGAGACCAATGATTGGTGGAGTAATCATGTGATCAATGGGCGTGAATCATCACTTCTGGTCCTATGTATTTTGCAGCGTTGGAACAGGAGGTCTTTTAGCAGTTGACTAAAAATTTTCTTTACTAGAAAGCTAATTACTGGCCTCAGCAGTTACATTTACATAAATGACATGTGAACACACTGAGACCAATGATTGGTGGAGTCGTCATGTGATCAATGGGCGTGAAACATCACTTCTGGTTCTATGTATTTTGCAGCGTTGGAACAGGAGGTCTTTTAGCAGTTGACTAAAAATTTTCTTTACTAGAAAGCTAATTACTGGCCTCAGCAGTTACATTTACATAAATGACATGTGAACACACTGAGACCAATGATTGGTGGAGTCGTCATGTGATCAATGGGCGTGAAACATCACTTCTGGTTCTATGTATTTTGCAGCGTTGGAACAGGAGGTTTTTTAGCAGGTGACTAAAAATTTTCTTTACTAGAAAGCTAACTATTGCCCTCAGCAGTAACGTTTACATAAATGACATGTGACTGCACTGAGACCAATGATTGGGGGAGTAGTCATGTGATCAATGGGCGTGAATCATCACTTATGGTGATGAAGAACAGGAGGTCCTTCAGCAGATGAGTCAAATTTTTCTTTACTGCAAAGCCAATCACTGGCCTCAGCAGTTACATTTACATAAATGACATGTGACTGCATTGTCCAGTGATTGGTCATGTGATTAATGGGCGTGAATCATCACTTCTGGTCCAATGTATTTTGCAGCACTGGAAAAGGAGGCCTTTTAGCAGATGAATTTTTTTTTTTTTAGGCTATTGAGGCTCTGTGCTAAACTTTAGAAAAATGTCAACATTTTTAATTATTTTTAAAGAGTGCATTCACATACGTGCGTTTCAGCTCAAGAGAGATTTGTCTAATTAAATTGATATTAACATTTGTGTTTACAAAACGCAACAGTTAACGCCTGCGTTAATGATCTAAAATCCCATAACAAATATGTCTATATGCTATCAGTTTTTAATACTGGGATAATCCCAAACTCAAAATCCTCCTGTAACTTTAATGATGTATAAGGTATATTATGTAACGTTACCTTCTCGGCCAGTAGTTCGCGGATCCTGTTCGCTTGCGTTCGGAACTTCATCAGCTGGGATTCAAGGGCGACGCATCTCTGTTCCCAGTCTATGGCTCCCTCACATTCCGGTTGCTCTGCCATGCTTGCTGGAAGAAAAAAAAGTAAAACACACAAACAGCATGAGTGGTCACTTTGTGACAGAGTCAATCCTCCCTCCTCTACTTCCTGCAGTGGATCCGCTACAATGAGCCATCTGTGAAACCCAGTTGAATCCTGTTACTTATTACTGATGCTATCGTGAGGATTAGCCTAACACAGCTGGAAGGAAAACTCAAGAATATGGCAAGAAAATATTGTCTTCTTAAGAAAACAAGCAGCCTATGAAATCGGTAGTGCGAACAGCGGAGAATATTAAAGTGGGGGGGATGTAGGTACCGTATATACTCGAGTATAAGGCGACCCAAGTATAAGCCGAGGCCCCTAATTTTACCACAAAAACTTGGGAAAACCTATTGACTCGAGTATAAGCCGAGGATGGGAAATGCATTGGTCACATCCTCCCCAGTATATAGCCTGCCGGACCCTTTCCCATAGTATATAGCCAGCACCTGCCCCCCAGTATATAGACTGCCAGCCCATATCCCCCAGTATATAGCCAGCCCCCTGCGCCATTATATAGCCAGCAGCGGGGGAAGCCAGAAAGGTGAGTTTGCGTATGTATGGTAGATAAAAAAATAAATCGGCCAGAAATAAGTATCCCTGGGTGAAAACATTAAGCACTGCCTAAATAGGCAAATATGGAATCTTAAAAATTTGATGATAATAATTTTGGGTACTGTAATATAGATTTTATTGGTTTACACTAAACCAATAGTGAGGTGGTAGCTTAGGGTGAGGTTCTGGAGAGCTTAGAAGGACCATGCACTGGTGAATGAGGTGAAGGTAAGTAGGAGGAACTTCTATATTATGCATTAGGACCAAAGACCTTCAAGTCATCCTGGTTTGGGCCCAACTGTATTGCTATTTGCCCCAACATTCCAACTATTAGGACAGTTCCACCACATACGGCGCTACTTTTGCTTAATCATTCTCCACTCATGAAGAGTTGTGAGCAGAAGATACTTCTATGTTATCTATAAGCCCTAATAATATGATGTCTTCATAAAATAACTTGTTAAAACTTCTCTTTATTCAGAAATGTACTGCCATCAGACCCAAAGATTGAAAATAGATGTCATGTTCATTTTACTTTGAGAGGTGTTTCCTTTGTGGACCTCACTATGGCTGATAGAAGGGATCCAAGTGGGCGATCCAACCTCTATGTCCTTTACAGAGTAGATGTTGGTTGACAAACAGACAAATTGAACCATAACAAGTGTTTGTTGGGTGAAACTTAAAGGGGTTGTCCACTTTAAGCACATTCCAACAAATTGATATTGTTTGTGTAATGAAAAGTTATACAAATTTCCAATATACTTTCTGTATCAATTCTTAATGTTTTTTCTAGATCTCTGCTTGCTGTCATGCAACAGGAAACGTCATACTTCCTGAAGATAAACACTGGTCCCTGGTCATGTGATGCCACACAGGTGGCCAGCTTGTTAGTATCACACAGCCTTGATTACTCTCTCCATGCACCTGTGTGACATCACATGACCATGGGCCGAAGTTTATTACATGACAGAAAGAAGAGATGTAGAAAAATTATTAAGAATTGATAGAGAAAGTATATTGTTAATTTGTGTAACTTTCCATTACACAAACAATATCAATTATCTGCTCCAATGTACTTAAAGTGAACAACTCCTTTAAAGGAAACCTACCACTTAAAAGTGGTAGTTCTTACACACAGATACATGGCACCATCTCAGGGTGAGCTGGTGCCGGAGCATATTTTCATTAGTAGAATAAACCGCTGTATCACAGATTTATGAGTTATATTAACATTTATCTTGGTACGGTGCACCATGCGCGCGCCCGTGCGTGCGCCAGATTCTGAAGTGCTGGAGAGCTGGTGACGTTGCACGGGGAAACAGGCCATGCTAAGTTGCACAGGCGTCACCGGCTCTCCAGCACTTCAGAATCCGGCGCGCGCATGGTTCACCATGCCCTAGTGCGGTGCGCCAAGATAAATGTTAATATAACTTATAAATCTGTGATATAGCGGTTTATTCTACTAATAAAAATATGCCCCGGCACCAGCTCACCCTGAGATGGTGCCATGTATCTCTGTGTAAGAACTAACACCTCTAAGTGATAGGTTTCCTTTAACAAGGAAAAAGTTTGCTTTAGTCAACCAATGGCATAATGGCATTCTTTTGAAAGAAGTAGAGCACGTTTACATTTTTTTGGCCAACCTTGGGACCGAAGATTTTTATTTTGAGGAAGATCTTCTTTTCCAGGAAAGATTAGGTGTCTCTTAACATATATGGCCAGTTTGAACAACACTAATAGTAAAAGAATTTCCACTTGCAGAATTTTTTTGTATTTTTCTTACCATGTGTAGGCATATGGAAATGGGTTGACCAGTACATGCAAAATGTTTTTGAACATGATGGGGCACATTTACATACGCGCTCCGAGGAGTTAACAGAAAGTGCATTGTCCGTGTATAATTCACTAAGATTGTGCGCCCGATATCCTGCATGTGTCGCTTCCCCGCTCTGGTCCGCTGGAGTTCACCATCTTCTTCCTGGTGCATTGTCTTGCAACACAATTTGAAACTTAAAACCCGTGCTCAGTCCGAATTAGTGGGATTGCCCCCCCCCATTTCTGTTGGATGAAAGGCAGCGCAGCTGCGCCACAATCCGATCGTGTGCAACACAATCCCATCGCAAACCCCTGTTAAATACCTTTCAAAGCTGCGCAAATCAAGAAAACCGTGAACAGTCTGATGAAAGTGCGATCCGCGATCCTTAGTAAATGTGCCACGATATGGGCATTAATCTTTTTCTTGACACAATACTACTTTGTGCACAGTATATGTTGCAACCTGCTACCTCCTGCTTGGAGACATATACAACCATAATAGGACATAACAGCCTATCAGGGACCAATGCAGCAGAATTGCATCCACCCCTGGCCTCTGCTGAACGTACGTTCAGAGAGATCCCGATTGACGCCTCCTTCCATGTAAGTATAGTTACATCACTGGGGGAAACACCCTGAACATCGGTAGCAGCCATTCACCGCCTTCTGCCAATATTCACTCCTCGGAATAGGAAGACGGATCCCACTGTATGATTATGATCCATTCTACCCCTAAAATTGTAAGAATACCTTGGTAATCCAGTATGTAGATAAACATGACGTGAACCTAGCCTTACTGGGATCCTGAACACTATGGCCCACATTTATTAAAGTGTTTGCGCCAGTTTTCTGTCTGACTTTGCACATGTGCAGACTGCTTGCACATGTATTTAGAAAGTGTCAGCGCCGGTTGTATACCGCATCTGCACTGTGCCCGACAAGACAGAAAAAATGTGCACCTATAGGGCCATGTTAGTGCTTAGTCCGACCATGCGCCACATTTATTACTGACGTGCCCCACAATGCTGTCTGTGCCACTATTAGGCAGCATGAACAAAGTGCACCCCAAAAAATGGTGCACACTTCCAGAGCAGTGCAGGGGACTCCAAGATTGTACCCCAATTTTGATGAATCTGGCGCCCCCTGCACACTACGCAGGCAAACTGCACATAGGTCCTCCGGTTTCCTCCCACACTCCAAAAAACATACTGGCAGGTTGAGTAGATTGTGAGCCCCATTAGGGACAGGGAACTATTTGGTAAGCTGTGTGCGCTATATAAATAAAGAATTATTATCTATTATTACCGTATAGTACAGACTGCACTAGTATTGATAAATGGCGGCCTATATCTGCAGCAAACCCCATGTAACAAAGAAATCAGTACAACCCGGTTGGAACTAATGAAATGTGACATTAGAGAAGGGTGACCAAGTAGCAGAACATCAGCCGGTCTCGGATGTTAGTGGAAATGACATATTTATGGATTCTTTCTCTATGAAATATGGGAACTAAGACACTGGATAATGATGTGTGTGTTGTGCATTGGTATTTCTTATAGAATAAGGGCTCAGTGAAATGGAGAAAAAAAAACATTTAGAATTATTTACTGTTTAGTGATTTTGTTACTATGGATGAATGGGGGCATTGTAATTGCTGTAAGCAGAAGGCTCTTTTATCTATATGGGGGAGATTTATCATAAGTCTCTTACAGCAGAACTGTTCTAGTTGCCCTTGGAAACCAATCAGAGCTCAGCTTTCATTTTCCCACAGCTTTCTATTAAACTAAAGCTGATCTCTGATTGGTTTCCTTGGGCAACAAGAACAGTTTTACCTCAGAAACTTGATGATAAATCTCGCTGTATATGTCTATTTATAACTATTCACCTAAGTACCGCCATATAATACTAAAGAATGCCCACAAAATACTGCCACCCAGTTGTCGATTGTAATATAGACGGTTTTGGGGGCCAAAGCTTCTAAGTGGTCATACTATGTCTTAAGAGTAAACAGGTTAATATTATATCTACTGGTTGTCTGTAGTGGTGAGGGGCTTAAAGGGGCTCTGATGCCAGGTTTTACCCCACTAAACTATCCGTCTCAGATAGGGGATGAAATGTCCTTTCTATAATTCCCTCTTTTATGTTAAAATTCACCCATGTAATCATAAAAAGTCATATGAAAATGAGCTAAGAAGAGTCACTTTTTGCCTAGGAGAAACTTTTAGATGTTGGAGCAGGAATATCACTTCATACAACCCCATTTTGGGATGTATAGGACCTAGAACCATTTGTCTTATCATAATAAAGATAAAAATCGAATCTTTTCCATCACATCAGGCTTGTGGGAGCTAAAGAACTGACATACAAGCAGTTAAATACATAGGCCGAAATTGGATATCTATCTGGAGTTCACTTTACCAGCTATGGGGCTTATTTACTAAGGGTCCGTGGATCGCATTTTCCGTCAGACTTCCTGACGTTTTCAGGATTTGCGCCACTGGGGCAGGAATTTAGCAGGGGATTGTGTTGCACGCGATCGGATTTTGGCGCAGCTGTGCTGGATTTCATGCGACAGAAGTCAGACGATCCGACTGATTCGGACTGGGCGCGGGATTTAAAGTTCAAATTGTGTCGCATCCAATGCACTTACAAACACCGGGAAGAAGATGGTGAACTCCGGCGGACTTGAGTGGGGAAGTGACACATCTTAGTGAATCGCGGCAGAGTGCATTGCGGTCGGACAATGCACTTCGGGTGAACTCGGTCAGCTGGGTAAGTAAATGTGTCCCAATGACTTTAACTGCCTATAACCCCAGCTCTGTAGCTAACAGAACCACAAGCCTGAAGCGACTGGAAAGATGAGATTCTTTGGTTCCGTAGAACCCAAGATAGGTGTGTCTGAGGTTGCGTTTCTCTTCCAATCTCAAAATGTGACTTTTCACAGGCAAAAGGTGACTCTCAGCTCATTTGCATATTCATATCGATGTTTTTATATAGGTAAATGAGCAAGATTTAACATAAAAGGGGTTAGGCAATAAAGAATATTTCATCCCTTTCCTGAGGGGACCAGTAGTTTAGTTGAGTAAAAGCTGGTGATGGAGTTCCTTTAGAAGGGTTGACACTTATCTCCTATCCCCAGGATGGTGAAAAACTTTCAGCTGGATGGGGGTCTAAGTAATGGGACCCCCTATGATAGGGAGAATATAGGGATGAAAAGTCCTATTAAATACTCCCAGTGATTGATGCCCCGCTGCTCATCTATGACCAACACTCCATTCACTTTATGGGTTATGATTGTCCTGCGTGGCCCCACCTGACCTACAGTCAACAGGTTCTACTTTAACTCATAGCAATGAAATCCTGAAGCATAAATTGCAGGTTATCCACTGTGAGATTATGTAATGACCCCCGTATTACAGCTGTGTGAACACTGCCTTAGCCACAACTCACTGACTACAAGACGCTTACATTCCTCTATAGGAAAACATAAGTGAAATCCAACAACAACAGGTCCATATGTACAAAAAAACGAGGGTTTAAGTCAGCCACCGTGGGTCACACTCTTCATAATAAACAAAAGCGCCCGGTTTGGCCGACCAATTAAAAATGTGTACGGCTTGTTTAATCTGCTGTTTCATTGCGGTCGGGGATTGTAAAGGAGACCTGCTGCTCATTATTTTCCATTAGACGGCTTGGGAGATCCTTGCTGTCGCCAGGTGTTGTTACGAAATAAGATTCTGGGGGAGATTTGGAAGGGAAATTTATGGTGAATTAGAGTAGATGAGTCAGTGAACCCGGAGTGAGAAAACAGCTGTCGTGTGATTAGTCACAGACCCTATAAAACCGTAAATTCCCCTTGTACCGTTAAGTATTTGGTGGCTAGCCTAAAACATCTGCTATTTTTGGTGTAGCTTTATCCTGCCTCAAAAAGCTAGATGTATAATCAGAAAACTTGCATTCAGAATTATTATATTTTGTCCCAATCCTTCTCTTTCCGTTCTCACTTTATGGCCTCCTATTTCCCTATGTGGTCACTGCCGCCTACATAATCATCTCATTGCTTTTCTGCTGTTAGAATTCCCACAAAGAGATTGTGCAAAGGATGTTTTATTTCTACTACAGTTGTATAATCTCTAAGATAACCACACATGTGGATATCATAGACAAGTCACTGTGTCCTACAAGCTCAACACACTTTTCTTCTGCTGTTCTCATTTCATGATATGATTGGCTACAAGATGTACTGTTCACTGATCAACCAAATGCAACTCTCCGCTCAAAACCTTATATATATATATATATATATATATATATATATATATATATATCCCTTTCCCCTATAAGTTCAACACACTTGTCTTCTGCTGTTATCATTTCTTGACATGATTGGCTACTAGATGTCCTGTTCCTGCCCACTACATATGACTGGTCCTATACATAGAGCTCTAAACTTACATAATCACATAACTCTAAGAGGATAGGTCACTTTCTCCTACAAAGTCAACACAAATGTCTTCTGCTGCTTGTATTATTACCATGATAAGAGAGGCTAATGGTAAATCAATATATACACCTAGCTACATAACTTCATGTCCAATTCTGCTCTTATGACTTTGTGATAATCATTAAAGCGGACATGTCACTTTCTCCAACAAGGTCAGCACACTTATCTCTTGCCGCTATTATGATCACCATCGTCTGACTGCATATAGGATATCCTACTACATCTAATTATGGGACACTGAACACCCAAAGGCAACTCTCCACTTAAAACCTTGACATAGACATGATTGGCTACTAGATGTCCTGTTCCTGCCCACTACATATGACTGGTCCTATATGTAGAGCTCTAAACTTACATAATTAAATAACTCTAAGAGGATAGGTCACTTTCTCCTTCAAAATCAACACAAATGTCTTCTGCTGTTTGTATTATTACCATGATAGGACTGGCTACTACAAGATCAATATGTTTCCCTAAATATATAACTTCATGTGCAATTCTGTTGTTATAATCATTTAAGTGGACATGTCACTTTCTCCAACAAGGTCAGCACACTTATCTCTTGCTGCTATTATCATCACCACCATTTGACTGCATATAGGATATCCTTTGGGTCATCTGATCATCCACATGCAGCTCTCAAAACTGTGACATATGTACCGTATATAAAAATCCTTTTCTCCTACACGATCAACACACATTTGCCTTCTGCTGTTATCACTATACGCTGGTCCTTTACCAACAAAATCATATAACTTGAAGAAGATATAGTCACTTTCTCCTCCAAAATCAGCACACTTATCTCCTGCTATTATCATTAACATCATCTGACTGCCTTGAAAACTGTGATACATTTATATAAATATATCCATTACTCCTACAAAATGAACACACTTGTCTCCTACTGCTATCATTTCGATGGCTTGGTTTTAGGATATTCTACTCTTGACATCTCTAGGTCACTGTATGTGACCCTCCAATTGGAAAACAAAATTGGACAATACATATGCATGGTGGCTGAGTGAGTAGCACTTCAGCCTTGCAGCGCTGGGGTCCGGGGTTCAAATCCCAACCAGGTCAACATCTGCAAAATGTCTGTATGTTCTCTCCGTGTTTGCGTGGGTTTTCTCTGGGTCCTCTGGTTTCCTCCCACACTCCAAAACATACTCTTGGATTGTGAGCCCCGTGGGGACAGGGAGTGATTTGCCATGCTTTGTGCAGCGCTGCGCAATCTGTGTGCGCTATATAAATAAAGAATTATTTATTTATTTTATGTTAAAGGGATTGTACTGAGTTCCCGACCAATCACGAGAAGGAGACCCCTGCAATCCACAGAACGGGTGTCCTGTTGTCACTAATGGGTGGAGCATCAGGATGAGCATGTGTCCTGCCTCTCAATTAAGTCAAGCATGGCATCCCAGCACTCCCTATCACTTTCTTAGTGAGTGGTAGGGATATCAGAGCACTATGCTCTGTTATATTTGCCACTGAATAAAATTGCAGGACTTATGCCCCCCGACTGTCCCCAATTAGTGAAAATGGGATCAACGTACTCCTGATTTCACAGAGTCCCATTATCGTGAACGAGGGAGTTCCAACATTCGGACCTTCACCAGTCAGAATGGGGGATGATTTACTAATATGATGCGACCCCTTTAAGCATTAATAGTCAAAATACCAAGTGCGCCCCTCTTGTCAGGTTAACCTTCCCTATGTTATCCCCCATGGAGGATGGAGTGGGTGTTTCTGTGGGTTACCGATTGCAGAAGTCAATGTGAGACCAATGGGTGAGGTCAATATAGCAATGGCATAAAGATGAGAAGTATTTACTGTTGTTGACTATTCATGGCCCGCATTTATAAAAACATTGCGGGGTGCACTAGATTCATGAAATGTGGCTCCCATTCTTCATGAATCTGGTGCCCCCTGCACGCCTCTGACAGAGTGCACCAACTTTTTGGTGCACCTTTCAAATAGAGTGTGGGGCACAATTCTGGCAGACTCTACATGATAAATGTGGCACATGGTTCAAGTCTGCACCGGAACGCCCCTTACAGTGCAGAATTTTGTGTTGCGTTGGGTGTAGTTTTAAGGAGGAGTGTCACGTAAACCTTTATATACAGCCAAGTTTTCACCAATGAGGTCATCTATAAGGTCTCACAAGATCAGCATATGCCACTTCCACTTCTCTCGTGATGGAAGTGATCATTTATTTTTAGCAGAATTTCTAGAACTATGAAGCCTAATGACAACGCCCCCATTATGTGGTGCTCATGTCTGCAAGCTATATCTCCATTGAGAGCCATTGATTCGGCAGCATGTGATGTGACTATGAATAGCGGGATAGTGTTAGAGGGTTGTTTCACACGTTACCCTCTAATGTTCCTTGAAGGACCGGAGAGTCTAGCATGACCAAGGTAGTGTAGCACAGTGACATGTCATGATATGTACATCATACTGTCTTGTCACTTGTTATCTGA
Organism: Engystomops pustulosus; assembly: GCF_040894005.1. Classification (NCBI taxonomy): domain Eukaryota; kingdom Metazoa; phylum Chordata; class Amphibia; order Anura; family Leptodactylidae; genus Engystomops; species Engystomops pustulosus. The sequence goes on along the minus strand of NC_092413.1, from coordinate 21,757,636 downwards.
TTTGCTTTTAGTTGTTTGTACTGTTTTTTTGCAGAAAGATAGTTATCAAAGGGGGGAAACATGAAAGCCCATGGATGGGTCAGCCAAGCATGTCTGGGACAAAGGTGAATGAAGTTGTCTCTATAGCTCATGTTATATATTAATTTGCTTGGTTACTGATTGTGTGTACAGTTTTTTATGTGCATATACAGTACAAGAACCAATGACAGTCCTGTACAGGACAAAGGTACAGGGGTCGTTTATTCAGAGACAACCCACTCCGAATGTAGCCTCCAGGGAAATAACTTGGCCGCCGCAGGTCAATAATGAGCACATGTCCTCCTGACCCGATGGAAGTCCACAGGAAACGGGATAGGAAGTCCCGAAAGTGTCCACTGGAAGTCCACAGGAAACGGGATAGGAAGTCCCGAAAGTGTCCACTGGAAGTCCACAGGAAACGGGATAGGAAGTCCCGAAAGTGTCCACTGTGGGTCACTTGACAGTGGGTCCTCTGGCCAGAAGGGGAAAGTGTTACCAGTTTATTAGGGTATTGCACTTACCCAGGTAAACTTTCGTATTTGTATGTAGTTATGATGGCACAATCTGATGACAGATGTATAGTGTGTGCTACAGGTTGAAAACTAGGGTATCACTAGGGTATCAACATATAAGATTGCCCAGAACTAACTTTCTTATTAATGGCCAACCCCTTTAAACTAATAATGGAGATTCTGGGTACCGTGTACCGAGTCTATAAGGCCATGCATGCTCCGTTGAAGATTCTGGGTAAGGAATATGCTCCAGGATGGGAAAAAGAAAGCCATGCCTCCAGTATTACCTTAAAAAGGCAATTCCTATTAACTCTCTGCTCAAGTATCATAAAGTCTTCAAACATGGCTTGGGATAATAGCCAAACCAGTAAGTTTCTAAAAGAAAAAGTCTCTCAAATGTGAATAGTACCGTTTCAGAATGATTGTTCCTTGCCAGTGCAGTATTGGGAACATAAAAATAAGTCAGGAAGAGAATGAAACTTCTTATAAAGTTTGCCTTTGCAAGCCACCTGTTCAGGTGTACAGAGACTTCAAGGACCAGGGGCGTAACTACAGTGGTAGCAGCCAAACCAGCTGCTAGGGGGCCTACAGTGTCAGGGGGCCTACAGTGTCAGGGGGCCCTGTTATCTGACCAGACATTAAAGAATGGAGGATGTGCACAATTATATACATATTATGCTGCACATTGTACAGTATAATATCTATATAGCATATACTGTATATGTGTGTGTATATGTGGTGTGTACATGCTTTATATGTGTGCGTTTGTGCGACTGTATAAATGTGTGTGTGTGTGAGTGAAGTGGGGAGATTGATCAGAAGTGTCTTAGAGCAGGGGCCCAATTCAGAAGTCTGCTATAGGGCCCTGCCTCTCATAGTTACATCCTTTTCAAGGAAATACATACGCTAATAAGAATTCTGAGTAAGGAATATGCAAATAAGTATTCCAGGATGGGGAAAAGGAAAACTATGCCTCCAATACTCCCTTAAATAGGCCATTAATATATTGTGGCTGTTTCTCTACTGCTGGCCTAGATTTCACCCTTTGTATTTCAAATAATCTCTAAGCATTGAGGGAAATCTGGGTTTTACCTACAAATTTAAAGAGGTTTTTGCAATCTTCTGTATTTATGACATATTGGTAATCATTTATTAGACCAATTTCTGATGACGGGTTCCCTCAAATGCCACTGGCAAAGACGTTGCTTCCACGCTTATTGCCAGCAATTATCTCTTTGGGAACGGCGACCATCCCCAAAATGGCGGCATGCGTTAGCAGTAGTTTAAATGCCGCTAGTATTTTTAAATATTCCAATAACATTAATATTGGTTCTTGCATTTTGTGCTATAATAACCAATAATTATTATTTTTGCTATTTTATATTATTGTCGGTAGTGATGAGTGGACTCCACCCACAATGTTTGGGTTCGTATTGAACATTGCTGGCTTGGGTGCGAACCAGGACTTCAGTCAGAAGTCTGAATTTGGTTCAGCCTTTCCCCCCCCCCCCCACCGGTAACACCAGCATTCAGTGCTGGCCATTTTGGCAGTGATCTTGTCACGCCCTGTGATGTCACAGGGAACGACAATTCCATACAATTTGCTTTGCCCGCGCCATGTAAGCAATAGCACATGCAATGGGTGCCAGGAAAGATTGCGACTGTTAGCGGTGGGTGAGCGGACCCATTTAAAGGGTTAACACCCACCACCGATGCGAGTACCGATTGCGGTTGTTCGGATTTGGGTGCAGGGGCCCGAATACTAATGGGTCCGCTCATCACTAATTATCAATGTTGTTTTTAATTTTTTATTTAATAATAATAATCTTTATTTATATTGCGCCATCCAATTCCGTAGCGCTTTACAAATCACAATCATCATGAATGATTATTTCATGATTTATAGTGTTAAGAATACATTATTTCCTTTTTATTTTATAATAATTGTGATTAATTGTATTAAATGATACAAAAATAATTCAATCATAACACTTGAATGAATCAAATATAATTATAAATAATGATCTAAAATATAATAAATATTTATGATTAGTTGTTATTATTACTATTATTATATGTATATAGTTACAAATATTTTGAAGGTTTATGTATCACTCGGAATATAAATTCCACCAATTTCCCAGCCATAATGCCAGACATGTATATAAAAATTATGGTGTTGACCTGTTACACCAGTTTAACCAAATAATGCACCATATTGTACTAAAATAAGTATTTGTCCATTATTCCAGCATGAAGATTCACTTTTTTTTAATGTCCCTCTGTATATTATAGGATAAAGCTAAATGTGCATCGTATAGCAGCATTGTCACCTTATTCCAAAGCATGGGTAGTAGTAAGGTGCTCCTTACTCCCTCCTCCCCCTTCCCTGAGCCTATGATGTCCAGGAGCATTACTAAATTATATTTTTCATCTCTACCTGTGACTTAATCAGTATGTAATACAGAATCATTAATAAGTGAAGTACTAATAAGTAAGTATAGTCATTGGGGACCTATAGAAGTGTCACTGTCACCATTGCACTTCCCAACATAAATCTGGGGCCACTTTACAATCATCAAATAATATTAAAAAGTTAGGTACCTGGCAATGAGCGTCAGACAGAACTCAGTGGACCAACTCCTGTGGATTTTTGCGAAATAAATCAGAATCCTAAGAATCCAGCACTGCAGAAAGTGTCCAGTGACTGCAAGCAGCACAGCAAGGAGTAGGCAGGGGATATAGAAGGAGCCTAGTGATTCACATTTTAATGGAAAGCCCTGCCCCTGAGACACACTAGCAAGGGGGGAGCATCACAGCAGCTTGACGGGGGACGTCACCAGAAGAGGAAAAAGTTTGTCAAAGTGGAATATTAACCGACTAAACTAAGGTTTTATCTTCATGGAAAGAAAGTGTCGGCATTGGAAACATTTTCTAATTAAAAATTTCTGTATAGGCAAGAGGCAGAAAGTACAAGAGTGAAACATTCAACTTTCCCAAAGTAAGAGGAGAAAGTGCTTGAAAGTTTGTTCTGGAAGAGGAAAACTTTTTGTTGTCTATGGCGCCATCTGGTGGTAGATTTTTCTAATTGCATCGCTTCAAGGTCATTGTATTCTGGCTATTGTGTTAGGTATACTGATATTTTTCGCTCCTTTAAAGAGGAATAAATATGCGCAAGTGTGACCGATTTGCAACATGTCAACCTTGACGAACACCAATGTAATTCAGAGAACCCCTTTAAATTTTTCCAGGGTTTGTCTGTTTGCTAGAGAGGAGAAGGAATGAAAGATGCGTAGCTCCCAGTTATCCCTCATGATGCTTATCTTTTGGTAAAAAATCAGACAACAGTTTAATTTTGTCATTAAAGGGGTTTTCCCACCAAACAAGTTAAACCCTAACTTGCTGATCGGAGGGGGTTTGAGTGATGAGAGCCCACAGAGTACGAGAGCTGGGGGACCGATGTTGTCCGAGGTACCTCCGTCGCACCCCTCACCAAGATGTGTGGAGCAGATGGCCGCGCATGTCCGTTCTGCTCCATTCATTTCTATGCTGCTGACGGAGATTGCCGAGCTGGTCAACGCTGACACCCCCACCGATCAGCAAGTTAGGACCTATCCTGCGGATGAAGCCTAACTTGTTTGGTAGGAAAATCCCTTTAAGTGGTCATAAATATGGTACAAATCAATAGTGAGCACAATAAACTTTTTAATATATCTTATCAGAGAAAATTGCCTCATTCTCCACTTACTTTGGCTCTTTTCCCTCCTAAGCTGAAATGCATTCTGAAATCTCTCCTGAATCCGACTTGGTTTTCTAAGACTGCAGCTCACAGAAGTATCAGATAGAAGTCTATGGAGAGGCGGAGTTAAAATGAATTTAGTTAGAGAAAAGGGACACTACATTACTGTTGGTGCTTGAGAAAGAGAGACAAAGAGACAGAGAGAGCGCCAGTGTATGATAGCCCCGGCGAGCATCCGGCGTGGTGACAGAAACAGCCTGCGTTTCACTCACCGCTGGCCAAGGCAACCGCCTGGCCAGCTGTGCCCTCCCTGGTGTGAAGGTTGCAGAAAGGGGGTAATAATTGTGCAAAATCCCCCACCGGAGCCTAGCCTTTTCTTGGGGCCTGGAGGCAGCCGAGGCCCAGTATACCGGAGTAGCTGGCGGTTGCGCCCTAGGGCACGCTGTGGTCACGGTGCTTGGTATGGGGATCGGAGGGCTGTCCTACAGCCTGGCAGGTCTCCAGCAGGTGGTATGTGCAAGAAATATGGAGAGGCTGATGTTCCTTTTTCTTCCTGGGGCAACCCCTGAGTGCTGCACATAGTCTCTGTTCATTCAGACCATGTGGTCTGGACTAGTGATGGGAAGTCCGGCTCTTCTTAGCGAGTTGGCTCCTTAGGCTCCACTCACTAAGAAGAGCCGGCTCTTTTGGCTCCTGAACGGCTCCCTATTAAATATATAATAGGGAGCTGCAGGCCAATAAGTCACACCACACCACTTTTAACCCGATTTTATCGGATTAAAGGGGGCGTGGTGAGCCGTTACGGGCGGGGTTTAGTAAGCCATCGGCTCACTGAGGTGAGCCAGCTCACGTTGATCACGCGAATGAGCTGGCTCTTTGTGAATGACCCGTCACAAGCCTGGATTCTCTGCAATTGCAAGTGCTAGCAATAACCTGGCATTTGTGATTATTTCGGAGCTTCTGACCCCAAAGAATTAGAAAGAGCTAGGGAGAGAGAGGCACAGACAGACACAGATGGCGGGAGAGAGAGCGCTATGGTTGATGGATCCAGTTGACCAGGGACCTTGAATTAAAATTGATTATAGTCAACTAAAACTATCATGTATAAGGCCAATATATCTGCAGCAACCGGTTATCATTGACTCCTGCGGTCAGTGGGTTTACATGTAATGATGCGTGACCAGTAACCTCATCTTTGCTTTTCTAGTCACTCATTGTCTAATAACTAGTAACTACAGACACTTCAACAGAATAGATTTTGTTTTTGCCTAGTGCTTCCATTTACCACAAGACATGACTAGAGGATATCTGTGACCTCCCCCACCCATTGGGGGTCATTTACTAAGGGCCCGATTCGCGTTTTCCCGACGTGTTACCCGAATATTTCCGATTTGCGCCAATTTTCCCTGAATTGCCCCGGGATTTTGGCGCACGCGATCGGATTGTGGCGCATCGGCGCTGGCATGCACGCGACGGAAATCGGGGGGCGTGGCCGAATGAAAACCCGACGGATTCGGAAAAACCGCCGCATTTAAGACAAAAAATGTGTCGCGAAAATTACACTTACCTTCACCAGGTATAGGCCGGTGAATTTCAAGGCATTCCAGCGCGCCTCCGGGGAACTTCAGCGCAGCAGCGCCACCTGGTGGACGGCGGAGGAACTACCTTAGTGAATCCCGGCCGAACCCGAATCCACCGCAGAGAACGCGCCGCTGGATCGCGAACGGACCGGGTAAGTAAATCTGCCCCATTATGTTAGTGGTGGCTCAGTTATCAATACAGGGTTATTGAAACAGTGTTATTGACTTAAAGGGGTATTCTTGTCTTGGAATTCACATTAAGTTTAATTAGTCTGCCATATATTAACATTTCTTCAATTAGATGTTATTACATTTTTTTGTGAAGATAATTTCTCATAAATGTAGTGATATGGTCCCTTCGAAAAACCAGCGGAGTTGACGCACCAGCAGGTATCTGTGTTGTTGCACTGTCTTGCCTTAAAGGTACCATTGTCACTGTGTCCTTGGATACGGTCAACTCTGCTGGAGGGACTGCACATAGAAACAGAAGGTTTTTGTATATGAAATGTCCGGGAGTTACTGCAGATCCCACAGCCGTCCTGTGGTAATGATCACTGAAGCCAGGAGGTCAAGCTGGGCACAATCCTGAATACAATACCGTACCGCTCTGTGCGGCCATTGCCATCTATGGGGGGCGTATGTACAGCCGCAAGCTTGCCCCCCATACGGTCGTGTGAATGCGGCCTATGACTATAAGGAGAGCCTTCTCTATTTAGGCATATCCCCCAACATTTGTGAAAGGGAAAGAGGGACAAAATGCGATCCCCCTAAGCCACACCCCCAATCACTCCCTGGCCACGCCCCAAATTTTAGCCATATTATAATAATAAAAATCTCAATAAAAAAAAAAAAAAAAAAATTATCCTCATTGTGATTACCAAGGGTTAGAATTTTGGTAACTAAGAACTATGACTACTGTTACACTGTGACACAGATTTAATGCTTTGGTATATAGGGAGGGATCTTCTCAGAGATTATTGTAATTATTGAGACTATTATTATTATTATGGAGATTATTGAGATGATTATTATTATTATTTTTACTATTATTAATAATCGTCTCCATAATAATAAAAATAATAAAATTTATAATAATCATAATAGTTTCAATAATTAACATAAATAATCTCTGAGAGAAGATCCCTCTCCATATATGAGTGCATTAGTCTGTGTCACAGTGTAACAGTTGCAGATAACATTTCTTAGTTACCAGAAATCCTAGGTTCGAATCTCAGCCTGGGCAAAACTTTATGTAAGAGCTATGTTTAGGTATCATATAGCACGTCATCAGGGAATGGTGACTAGTTGCTATGACAGTTAGTTGCTTCTGAGATGCTCCTATGTCTTTCATTCTGTCACTAACTCAAAGCTTGGTCTATAAAAGTATAAATCTTATCGTCTCATGTGGTAAACGTGACATCACTGTCGAGCCTCTGTATGCAAACACAGGAGGCGCTGCGCCTTACCAGAGAGAGGTAAGTATAGAGCATTTGCTATTTTTACACCCTCTGGGGCCCATATACAAGAACCCCCCTGGTCCTGGACAACCCCTTTAATCATATTTTCTGTGTATACTGAACTTATTGAATCATTTATGATGAAACATGTATGCTGTTAAAAAAGGAAGCCATAAAAAATGCAGCAGTCATGTTTATCTATAGATTTCTCTAAATTTTTTAAAATTTTTGAGTAAGTACTAAATAAAAACCAACTACGTTTATAGATTGTAAGCTCTTGAACATGACCTCTCACCCTTATAGTTTCATTTGACCACTTTATTACTGTGTATAATTTATTATTACTGTCTATGTCCCCCACGATCAGTGCAGTGCAATAAAGATTTATTTTTATTATCGCATAGCATAAAATGCAACTCCTACCACAAAATACAAGCCGCATGCAGCATAATCAACAAAGAAAAAAGTAATTACTGCAGTAATGTAGTAAGACACCTAATAAAAATTCTACTGGTCCTTGTGTACAAAACTAGTCTTCTTCACAAATGGTTAATGTGACTCCCCTTTGCTGTAATGAGGGTATCTATGTAAACTCCGATAATGTGTCAGCTTTAGCAGAAACTTTCTGCTGTCTTGCTGAGATGGCTTCAATTTTTTCGTCTTCACCTTATGAGCCATTTTGCTATAGTCAGCTCATATATTTAAATGAGGATTTGAGCTTCAACAAAATGGCCGCGCCCGGTATCTGAGCCACGTTTGTCCTCTATCGTTGGTCACTCGGCAATGGTTGTAGCCGGGAAGTAGTAAGGTGCTAGGGGGCCGGCTGGTGACTTCCTGCACATGGGAGATGAGTAGGAGCCAGAGGTAGTCAGGTAACGCAACTGCTCTCCTGTGTGTGCATGCGGCTTATCCATGCTATAGTTTTACCAATAGAGAACCGTGTCATGTAAAAAGCAGAAGCTTCGGTTTATTATCTGTTCAGTACTGAACTCCCAGCATGTCATGTCAGCTTGTGGTGCTGCATAACTAGAATCTCTGTATCCACCTCTGATCCTGGTGCTACAGTCCCTGTGCCCCCTCTGATCCTGGTGCTACAGTCTCTGCACATCCTCTGATCCTGGTGCTACAGTCTCTGTACATCCTCTGATCCTGGTGCTACAGTCTCTGTACATCCTCTGATCCTGGTGCTACAGTCCCTGTATCCCCTATGATCCTGGTGCTACAGTCCCTGTATCCCCTATGATCCTGGTGCTACAGTCCCTGTATCCCCTATGATCCTGGTGCTACAGTCCCTGTATCCCCTATGATCCTGGTGCTACAGTCCCTGTATCCCCTATGATCCTGGTGCTACAGTCCCTGTGTCCCCGTTGATCCTGGTGCTACAGTCCCTGTGTCCCCGTTGATCCTGGTGCTACAGTCCCTGTGTCCCCGTTGATCCTGGTGCTACAGTCCCTGTGTCCCCGTTGATCCTGGTGCTACAGTCCCTGTGTCCCCGTTGATCCTGGTGCTACAGTCCCTGTGTCCCCGTTGATCCTGGTGCTACAGTCCCTGTGTCCCCGTTGATCCTGGTGCTACAGTCCCTGTGTCCCCGTTGATCCTGGTGCTACAGTCCCTGTGTCCCCGTTGATCCTGGTGCTACAGTCCCTGTGTCCTCGTTGATCCTGGTGCTACAGTCCCTGTGTCCCCGTTGATCCTGGTGCTACAGTCCCTGTGTCCCCGTTGATCCTGGTGCTACAGTCCCTGTGTCCCCGTTGATCCTGGTGCTACAGTCCCTGTGTCCCCGTTGATCCTGGTGCTACAGTCCCTGTGTCCCCGTTGATCCTGGTGCTACAGTCCCTGTGTCCCCGTTGATCCTGGTGCTACAGTCCCTGTGTCCCCGTTGATCCTGGTGCTACAGTCTCTGTACATCCTCTTATCCTGGTGCTACAGTCTCTGTACATCCTCTTATCCTGGTGCTACAGTCTCTGTACATCCTCTTATCCTGGTGCTACAGTCTCTGTACATCCTCTTATCCTGGTGCTACAGTCTCTGTACATCCTCTTATCCTGGTGCTACAGTCTCTGTACATCCTCTTATCCTGGTGCTACAGTCTCTGTACATCCTCTTATCCTGGTGCTACAGTCTCTGTACATCCTCTTATCCTGGTGCTACAGTCTCTGTACATCCTCTTATCCTGGTGCTACAGTCTCTGTACATCCTCTTATCCTGGTGCTACAGTCTCTGTACATCCTCTTATCCTGGTGCTACAGTCTCTGTACATCCTCTTATCCTGGTGCTACAGTCTCTGTACATCCTCTTATCCTGGTGCTACAGTCTCTGTACATCCTCTTATCCTGGTGCTACAGTCTCTGTACATCCTCTTATCCTGGTGCTACAGTCTCTGTACATCCTCTTATCCTGGTGCTACAGTCTCTGTACATCCTCTTATCCTGGTGCTACAGTCTCTGTACATCCTCTTATCCTGGTGCTACAGTCTCTGTACATCCTCTTATCCTGATGCTACAGTCTCTGTACATCCTCTTATCCTGGTGCTACAGTCTCTGTACATCCTCTTATCCTGGTGCTACAGTCTCTGTACATCCTCTTATCCTGGTGCTACAGTCTCTGTACATCCTCTTATCCTGGTGCTACAGTCTCTGTACATCCTCTTATCCTGGTGCTACAGTCTCTGTACATCCTCTTATCCTGGTGCTACAGTCTCTGTACATCCTCTTATCCTGGTGCTACAGTCTCTGTACATCCTCTTATCCTGGTGCTACAGTCTCTGTACATCCTCTTATCCTGGTGCTACAGTCTCTGTACATCCTCTTATCCTGGTGCTACAGTCTCTGTACATCCTCTTATCCTGGTGCTACAGTCTCTGTACATCCTCTTATCCTGGTGCTACAGTCTCTATACATCCTCTGATCCTGGTGCTACAGTCTCTGTACATCCTCTTATCCTGGTGCTACAGTCTCTGTACATCCTCTTATCCTGGTGCTACAGTCTCTGTACATCCTCTTATCCTGGTGCTACAGTCCCTGTATCCCCTATGATCCTGGTGCTACAGTCCCTGTGTCCCCGTTGATCCTGGTGCTACAGTCCCTGTGTCCCCGTTGATCCTGGTGCTACAGTCCCTGTGTCCCCTCTGATCCTGGTGCTACAGTCCCTGTGTCCCCTCTGATCCTGGTGCTACAGTCCCTGTGTCCCCTCTGATCCTGGTGCTACAGTCCCTGTGTCCCCTCTGATCCTGGTGCTACAGTCCCTGTGTCCCCTCTGATCCTGGTGCTACAGTCCCTGTGTCCCCTCTGATCCTAGTGCTACAGTCTCTGTACATCCTCTCATCCTGGTGCTACAGTCCTGGTTTCCCCTGTGATCCTGGTGCTACAGTCTCTGTACATCCTCTTATCCTGGTGCTACAGTCCCGGTGCCCACCCGAACTGCCTGGCGCCAGGGTCCCCGTGGCCACCCGAACTGCCTGGCGCCAGGGTCCCGGTGCCCACCCAGTCTGCCTGGCGCCAGGGTCCCGGTGCCCACCCAGTCTGCCTGGCGCCAGGGTCCCGGTGCCCACCCAGTCTGCCTGGCGCCAGGGTCCCGGTGCCCACCCAGTCTGCCTGCCGCCAGAGTCTCTTTTTGATTTCTTTATTATAATGTTATTTGTAGTAATATTTTATTGTCTTTTCTTTTGCAAAGGAAAACAGGTTTTCATCATGGTTGTAAAGAAGAAAAAGGAGATCAGCGTGGACGTGTTATCTCTTGATAGTCCGAATATCCAAAAACTTAAAAGTGAGTAAAATAAGAAGTTAGGGCACAGAGAGGCCCCGGTAACGCTGAGGCGAATTTGCCTTCGATCATGTGCTGTGTAAATATTAGTTAGTTTTAAGCTGCACTCACACGGATGTGGGAGGATGTAAATACGGACGATGTATATAGGTTGTATATACGTCCTCCATAGGCCGGCAATGGGCGCGCGGAGCCTTACGGAACAATGCGGTACCGTTCCGTACCTGGGGAAAAAAATAGGACATTTCCTATCCTCCCTCGTAATATGGCGCCGTTGGCCATGTTTTTCTATAGAGAGGGGCGGGGGTGAGTGACGCTCACCCCATCCTCTTCACCTGGGGCGCTGATGTTCGTGTAAATATAGCCTTATTTAAAAAAGGAAATATCTCTTTCCTTCCACATTTATTACATCAGATCTCTCTTGTGTTTTTGTGCTGTTTCCAACATGAACCGTATTTTTGCACTTTGTAGCTTTTACAGATGACACAGAAGAGAATTTGCCTTCTCTGCTCCTGCATTGCTTACAGCTTCAAGATGGAGTTCAGCAAATTCACTGCATCAAAAAAGTAAGATGCATTCTAATAATAATATAAATACATTTATACATTATATATATATATTTCGAAACTCTGTAAAATGCAGATAAATTCAGAAATCTGCCCCATAGTATATAATGCTGAAAGGTAAAAAAATCGTCTAGCAGATCTTTATTTAAGGAGAACCTATCATGAGGATTTAGCTCCCAGATTCTACGAACAGTTTGTTATCCAGCACAGTGACAGGGTGACAATGATATCCTTGTATATTATGGGACATTCCGCATTACTCAGGGTTTAACTCTGTATTCAAATAATGGGTAAGGAGTCACAGGGGTGGAGAAAGGTGATGCTAGGGTGTCTTCTTCATTGTCCATAATGACAAGTCTGAGATGCAATTGCTGTGTTAGCTTATGATGATGTAATAGTCATATAGGATATTTGTGGGGCCAGGCTAGCGTGACTCTTCTCCGCCCCCATGACTCCTTAGATCATTTGTATTCGAGATCTTTTTCTGTTTAATGCTGACCGTGACGGTGGGAATCTTCTTATATTTGTTACCCACGGCCTCCTTCCTTATACTCATTAACATAATTTAAAAGGTTGATTGTAGGAGGGGCTCTGGTGGGCGTTATAGAGCCCCTCAGTGCTGCAGCGTTACAATGAGCAAAACAAGTGTCACCTGCTCTCCTCATTTTAAGGGTGCATTCACACTGCCGTTAAGGGAGCATGATTTGCGACCAGATCACGGCCCCCATACACCATACATGGTGTGTCACCGCACTACCACCGAGTTGTTTGCCTATAGAGGAAGGAGTGTGAAGAGTGTGATGTGCTAAATAACAGCGAATTAAAAGACATCACTTAGGGGCTCTGGGAACACCCCCAAGAGACCCTCAATCTCATGAATTATAAAAGTTGATATTAGAAGGAAGGAGGCCATGGATAACAAATATAAGAAGATTACCACAGTCCCAGTGCCTGGATCTATGAGTAATGTCCCTGGTTTATCATGATGGATTTTGATGGGAGATTTTCTTTACAGTTCTCACCCCTCAGCCATGTTACTTTTAAAATAAAAATGTATGTTTCTTACTGGGTACTATAATCCACCCATTTCACTTATTACTATCTGTATATACATTTACCAACCAGTATTTTTGATTACAGACGGTGCCACTGTTACAAGGCCTGCCTGGCAATTCCCCTGATGCAGAACCTTTCCGCTGCTGCCTGGATGTGTTATCTGAGATGTACTTCAAGGTTGGCACCAAGAATCCGCTGAAAAAGGTGTTGGCAAGGTAAGATCATCCCCATCCACCATTCCTCTTTTCATCATCATCATCATCATCATCATGATAATAGTTAGGCGCTGCTGTTTTGCGTTGGCTCATTGTATCATATAACACTATGATGCTGGGAGTCCCATCCTTTCGTTATGGTCAGTTCATGTACCGTAGAATGCGCAGACTGATTTGTTTCTCTCCTCTAATACCATATGAATGTTTCTTGTGATTCTCAGCTCGTTAAACAGCATTCCGGATCTGTGTAAGAGCGTTGCAGTCTCTTCCTTTACCTCCTGCCTGAGAAAGGACATTGGAACAGAAGATGCAGGAAATTACCGTAAGGTGGTGGACAATTTGGCATCATGTATGGACAGTTTCAGCCTAGGTAAGTGTGATAGATAAAGATCTTCCATTGGTTGAAGTAAATCTACCACCAGGAGAAACGATTGTAAACCAAGCACACTGACATTGTGGTGTGTGCCCCCCTCTGGCAGGACCTACTCTTCTTTTAACATCTAATGTCCTTTTTTTGCCAAAAAAGGTTTTGAAATTATGCAAATGAGCCTGAGGGGCTCCAGGCTCCATAGTTGTCAATTGAGCCTGGGGCTCCTCAGGCTTATTTGCATAATTTTAAAGCCTTAAAAAAAAAAAATACAAGGGCATAAGAAGCTAAAAGAATAGTGGATCTTGCCAGAGGGGACACACACTTGCGTGTAAGTGTGACTGGTTTACAATCCATGATTCTGGTGGTATATTTCCTTTAATGCTATAGTGGTATTTTTATAATTTAATAGATCAGGGATTTTTGGATGTGGCAATATGAACATGTTTATGATTTTTTTGTTTCTTTTGTCTATCAGTTCTAGGGAAAGGGGTAGATTTGAACTTGTAGGTTTTTTTAAAATGTTCTTGCAGACTCCTCTGCCGTGTAACAGCACTGTTACAGCCGTTCTGATGATACAGTGTGTGAGTGCCACATTGTAATAGATAGAAAACTGTCATGGAGACTGATTGTTGCTCCTCAATGACGTCACAAGGAGCGGGATCCCACTAAGATGGCGGCACCCATGCACCGCTGGGGATTTAAATGCCGCTGACAGCATTTAACAGGTTGACACCAGCGATAAGTAGGGTTTGTCTCATTATACATACCGGGTGTTTGTTGGTGCTTTATTGCAAGAATAGCTCCACATCTGAGCATGGTTTGTGCAGAAATTGCAGCTTTTTAGAAATAAATGGAACTTAGCTGTAATACCAAGCACTACCCCGGTCATACTGTGTATCAGTCAATTGTCAATTTTCTTTTTCATACCATTGTCATATACACACCATACCATTGGTTATATCATTGTCATATGCATATACCACACCCTTGTTCAGACCATTGTCATGTACACACCATACCATTGTCTTATACACACCATACCATTGGTCTTACCATTGTCATATGCATATACCACACCCTTGGTCATACCATTGTCATGTACACACCATACCATTGGTCATACCATTGTCATGTACACACCATACCATTGTCATATGCATATACCACACCCTTGGTCAGACCATTGTCATATACACACCATACCATTGGTCATACCATTGTCATGTACACACCATACCATTGTCATATGCATATACCACACCCTTGGTCAGACCATTGTCTTATACACACCATACCATTGGTCATACCATTGTCATATGCATATACCACACCCTTGGTCAGACCATTGTCATGTACACACCATACCATTGTCATGTACACACCATACCATTGGGCATACCATTGTCTTATACACACCATACCATTGGTCTTACCATTGTCATATGCATATACCACACCCTTGGTCATACCATTGTCATGTACACACCACACCCTTGGTTATATTATTATCATACATAGATCCCATACACTCCAATGACATATTGGGTACAATAGATAGCCCGCAGATAAAGCATTCGGGTAGGATCATTACCCAGGTTGATCATCTTTCTAAGTTTTCTCCCTACAGGAGCCCGCTGTGTCCTCAGTCTTCTTCCAGAAGGTCAGTCACATTTTGATGTATTGATAATTGATAACATATATATGTTGTGTTAGTGGTGGTGATAATTGATAACTTGTACTTGTACTATTCTTCCAGAAAACCTGCCTAAAAGTCAGTCTTCCTCCCATTCATTTCAGTGGGTGAAAGACAGCTGCATGTTTTTTTGCACCACCACTTTAGGCAGCCCATCAGCAGGGGTGGCAGCGATTAGACCCCCAACAATCTAAAATAGATCCATTATTTTAATGGGGTCGTACCAACTATATAAGTTATCTCCTATCTTCCCTGTAAGGGATAACAAGCTGAGCAGTAATGGTTCAAGAGCTGGACACCAACCCATCATGATAAAGGGCCTCAATCCAGAAAATGAGGGTCCAATTCTGACAAATTGATGGAGTGACAGGTAGGGCATATGTCCTTACTCGCCATTCAGTTGTATGGCTGTGTTGAACGTTGCTGAGCACAGCGATCCAGTATCTTCAGCACTCGCATAGGCGTAGTATGGGAGTGTCAGAGATACCTGAGCGCTGAGACGCTCTCATACAATTGAATGGAGAGGCAGGACCCATGCTCGACATGACCTGCATCAATTTGCTATTGTGATCATTGGGCTCCAGCAGTCAGACCCTCACCTATCCACTTGTCATCCACATCTTTTAAATAATTGGTACAACCCCTTTAAGGATGGTTTAGCAGATTATAAATTCAGAAATAACCCTTTTAATTTTTTTCTTCTGGCTGCAGGAGACCTTGCTGTAGAATCCTTATTTTTCTTTCTCTGGAGCGCCCCCTAGAGGACACAATATCATCTAGATAATTCTATAACTTGTAACCTTGCGTTGCAGAATTCCTGAAAAATATTTTGAGATCTTTTGGTGCAGGATAAATGTGATGATCTGTGCAGTGACTGGTTTATCTTCTGATTCAAGGCCGCGCTCATATGTGAATATTTCTGTTTTCAGTCCTTCAGTTCCTGGTAAAGGTCCTATACACTTTCCAGAGTCAAAACAAGTGAGTAGAGAACATAATATTATTCAGGACGGGTTATTCCGGCCTGTTATTTTCTATGATAAAGGAGCGCTGGGTTACTCACATTTTGTTCTGTCCTATCATCGTATGTAAACTAGAACAGATTCTTCAGTTCACTTTGTCATATTATATAAAACCGTATAGACTGCCAGGCCATTGTCTCCAGTCTTAAAGGGGGTTTCCATCACCGAAATGATGGTGGCTTATCCTTGGTCATCAATATCAGATTGGTGAGGTCCAACATCCAGCACCCTAGTGATCCATTGTTTGAATAGATTTCTACAGGTTATATACTTACTATGCCCAGTGCTGTATAGTGGCTGAGCTTGGTATTGCAGCTTGTTGCTGACACTCCCATACAATTAAATGGAGCGGCAGGACACATGCTCTGCCCATTATTGAGAATGAGACCTCTACTCTCATGATTGGTAGGGGTCCTAGCAGTTGGTGCCCCTAACCTGTCAGCAGGTCCATTCCCATGTATCCCTAATCCCTTGCATGTTGAGGAAGTTAAAGAGGTTGTGCAGTGACAACAAGTTATCTCTTTCCACAGGGAGAAGGTAACTTGCTGATAGGTGGACCCTCACGGATCACAAGAACGGGGTCCATTGTATCCCAAATCATTGGATTGGCAGGTCGGACATGTGTATTGCCGCTCCATTCACTGTCTATGGCACTGACAGAGATTGCCGAATACAGCACTCGGCTTTCTCCATCAGTGCCATAGAGATGAATTCAGCAGCATTTGCAAGGGTGACCTGCTGCTCTATTTATTTGGGATACAACAGACCCCAATCTAGCGATTGGATTACATTAGTTTCTGGACAACCCCTTTAAAGAGAACCCGTCATGCAAAATAACCCCCCTAAACTAAATATATTTTCATAAACTGCCATTAGAGAGCATTGCCTCTATCCCTTCATTGTCCCTATACATGCCTGTAAACCTAAGCAATGAGGTCCTAAAGCTGTATGCAAATGACCTGTGAAATGTCCAATGAAGCATTAGCATATTCAAGCTGTCCACTCTATTCATGAGTGGGAGGCACAGCCACACCCCCAGTGGATGACTGACAGCCTGTATAATGGTGTGAGGCTGTATAATGATGTGCTTCCTGGTGCTGGCGCCCCCTGCACCCTGTATGTGTGTATAGGAGAGATACAACAGCTCCAGGATGCAGCCATGTTATGTACCATGTCTGGTACATGTGTAGCTGATGTCTGACATGTGTATGGGAGGATGCAGCATGTCAGCAGATACAGCACAGACACCAGCAATGCTTTACTATACATTACACACAGACCTGAGCAGGGGGAGGAGAGGGGAGGGGTAACAGGGGTGACATCACTGCCTCTGACCATGTGACCAGCCTCATTTACATAATAAAGAATAGATGATTTTACAATGATTAATGTATGAATTGACTAGATAAAGGCTGGGATGGGATCCTTGTGAGCTGCTCCAACAGGTAGAGGTGACATGACAAGTGACACAGACCTGATGACAGGTGTCCTTTAAGTACTAAATTGTGTTCATACATGCAACACAATGCATTATACTCAAAAGTAGCCTCTGGTGATGGCAACAGTCAGCAAAACATGTACCCATTACCCCAGTGTCTTTGCAGAGTCGAAGCTGCAGGTTCAATCACATACAAAGATCCATCATCAAACATTGCAGTAATCAATAATCATTCAATCTCATCTCTGCCTTGAAAGACTGGACACATTTTAGCTTCATGAAAGTCTCTGGTTTTGGGAGAAGGAAGTAACTGTGTGACAAAAGGGGAAGATGCTGCTGCTTCTAGTAAGTTTTTATCTTGCCATACTGCTGGGTTCAAAGTTGCACTGTATTTCAGTATATTATCCAAAATGCTGCTGCTCCTAAGGTTGAGCTAGAAAGATATAGGAGAAATGAATTATTTAGTGTGTGCAGTGTATGGGTCTCCAGCCACCAGCTCTGAGGAATAGAGTTAAGGTTTAAGCCAAATAACTTTATTGTAGTTTATTGTGTCAGGTTTTTTCACTTTTTTTTTTTTTTTTGGATAAATTAGGAAAATCCTGGGTGATGGACTCGCTCAGACCCAGCTCATGCATGACCTCCTGACAGCTGTCAAATTGTCTATGGTGCTGGTTCAGAAGTGCCCCGAATCTGTGCAGCGGGATGATCAGAGTCCCCTCCGGAAGACGATGTTTGATCTGCTCTGCTCCTTCTGTGACATCTTACTAGATGGTAAGTTTCTGTATAGAAATTTGCATGACATGAAGATTTATAAATCTGAAGAATGTCTGTCTTCTGCCATGACCTTTTTCCTTTCAAAAAAATCAACTTATATAATTATGCTAAAGAGGGTTTACCAGCGATCCTCTGTGCTGTAGCTTCACTGGATGATACACTGTATCCATCTCAATTTCTGCTCCCTCAGCATTTTCCCTCACCCTCGGCCTGATGTGATCTCGCTGCAATTTCAGCACACAGTGAGAGGGGAAAGTGCTCCTGCACAGTGTAACAGCCTGTGAAGCTACAGCACAGGAGCTCTGGTATTGCCTCCCTTCCTTAGGGCCCTTCAGACTCTTTAAAATAAGTTTAAAAGTTGATGTTAGCAGGAAAGAGGCCATGTCACGGTGCCTGGATCTATGAGTAATGTCCCTGGTTTATCATGATGGATTTTTAGGGGAAGATTTTATTTTAAATGACCAATTTTCTGTAAGTGCAGCTCAACTCGATTGTTATGGATGCACTCGACAGATTAGCATCTCCTTCTTACCATTTCATTAACCATCTCTGTGCTGCAGGTTTATTGAACTCATATTAAAGGGTTGTAACCAACTTTTCAAATTATCCCCTATTCACAGTACAGGGAATAACCAGCTGATAGGGAGGGGGTCCGACTACTAGGACCGCTACCGAACACAACAACGGGGCCCCCATCAATCCTCTTTAAGGGGTCCTTTACTCACTATTGGGTAGTTTGGCAGCACAAGCATGTCTCCTGCCTCTCCATTCAATACTATGGGTGTGTTGGATATTGCCGAGCTCAACGCTCAGGGAGCTCTGGCACTCACATAGACAGTGAATGGTAGCACCGGGTAAAGGTGAGTGATGTGTTTAGTAATTTTTAAAACTGCATTTTCTGGGACTATTTAATTGTTTTCTTTTTAATTAATTTTGGAAGACTTGCTGGGCCTGGAAATAATCTGTACTGTCCATTTCTTGTCTCCTCTAGATGATCTTTTACAAAATATTCAGAGCACCGCTGGCATGGCCGTCATTCTGTATCTTAAGGCCCTGCTTAGAGACGGCGATAACCTCACACATCTGGTAAGAATGTGTTCTCTCACGAGGCTCCATGTTTTGTCATATTGATGGCACAGTCTGTATTAATGAGGTCCAGTAGTATTGATGAGATATTCTAAGTATTTGCTATCAGATTGTTTGGCCAAAAAGACTCTCTCCAATTATCAGAGAGTTGGTGTAGCGGCAACAGGTAATGGACTTCGGAGCTTATGCCAGACACAGTGCTGCCTGTGTTGCTTGTTCAGGCTCCAGCCCATTTAAAACAATGTGGGGTCCTCATTAACCATTTCACGCCATATGGCTATTTACGTCCTAATTGCACAAAACCCGTTTTAGAAAGCACATGCACAGTATAGAAGGCATGACCGTAGCAGAATTCAAAAAGCTATATATACTGTGGCACATCACAGTTCTGGTGCTGTTCTAAAGAGGATAATCTCCCCTTTGATACTGCATCATTGTGCTTCTTGGTGCCACAGAACTGATGATAACCACTGTTAAAGTTGCTGTTAAAAATGCTACCACCAGGATGAAGGATTTTAAACCAAGCACAATTACATACTGGCGTGTCCACCTCCTGGCAGGATCCGCTTTTCTTTTAGCTTTTTATGCCCTGATTTAAGAAGCTTTTTAAAACTATGCCCCTGAGGGGCTCCGGGCTCCATAGGTGTCAATGGAGCCTGGAGCCTCTCAGGCTAATTTGCATATTGTTTAAAGCCTTTTTTTCTTTAAAAAAAAGGGCATAAGGAGTTTAAAGAAGAGGAAATCCTGCCAGAGGGGGCAAGCACACTGACATACTGGTGTGTGGTTTACAATACTTCATCCTGGTGGTAGATGTTCTTTAAGCGCACCGTTCCCAACTTTAACAGTGGATATCTCTTGTTGCATGGCACCTAGAAACAAACTAGCCTGGTGCGATATTAAAGGGGAGATTCACCACTTTAATATGACACCAGAAGCTTGTACAGGACGTTATAGGTTTACATTTACAATACCCTTTAAATATCTTATTTTTATTCTCCCTGTTTTCTTTGCATTGCTTGTAATGATATTGTGTGTTTTAAGGCCAGGCCAGAGGTGTGTACTCCATTAATGTGTCATGCTTGCTTTACAGGTGAATAACTTGATTTTGGGATGTCAGGACTCTACTGATGTTCCAGACTGGTTCACTGCCCGCTGTGATGCCCTCTGCAGGGATCTGCCGGACACTGCACTGCTCTTTTTATGCCAAGGAGCCCTAGCTATGCTAGAATGGAAAGATGGGGAACTGGGCTGTGGAGGGGAGAAACTACTTATAAACCTCCTCACAGTCCTGCTGTCTCTCAGTGCACGGTAAGGAATTGCTTAAATGTGAGATATTTATGATAGAATTGAAAGAGGGGAACGAGACAATACAAGATTGGGTATAACAAGCAGATCAGTAGAGGTCCGGTGCTTGGACCCCCCACCGATAACTATAATGTGGGTCTCACTAACTAAAAACATCCTGCCACTCTATTCAATGCTATTGGAGCCTCAGAAATCTCTGGCACTCTTATAGGCAGTGAACGGGAGTGCTAGAGATACCCAAGCGCTGTGCTCTGCAATTTCTGGAGCTCCCAAACTATTAATTGGAGTTGCAAGACAAATCTTGCCACTCCATTCAATGCTATTGGAGCCTCAGAAAACTATGCACTCTCATACATAGTGAAAGGAAGTGCTGGAGATATATGATTGCTGTGCTTTGTATTTACAGCGTTCCCATAGTATTGAGTGGAGATGCAAAGCACAATGCTCGACCTGCTATCCTTTATCCAGTGGATAGGTGTTAACAATCAAAGATATTATTAAGGGTATTCAGAGAAGTGGAAAAATCTTACCTGTCTACAGGGCAGTACCTAGGAAATAAACCCGCAAAATTACAGAGAAACTACAGATGCTATTGTTTGAAACCAGGACCCCAGTGCTGCAAGGCAGCAATAATAATCACTTGCCATGCACACAATGTATAAAAAAAAAAAAAAAAAATCTAGAACACACACAAAAAAGCCTTGTTTATCCGTTATTAGACAAACAGTAATATCACGTATGCTGTGCACAGTGTGTGTTATCCGAAGAGCACAACAAATATTTTTGCGTCCCACAGAAATAAGGTTACTAGATCCCCCATAATAAAACTGGGCACGTGCTGCTGCATTCACACAGCCGGTTGGGGGACGTATATACGGCTAAGGTATATACATCGGATATACGTCCCCCACAGACAGCAATGGGCGCACGGCGCCCTACGGGAACGGTACGGTGCCGCACAAGTGCGGCACCGTACCGCTCCGTACCCCTCCGTACCCTGTGCAAAGATAGGACATGTTTTATCTTTTCCTGGAATAAGGCGCCATGCACAGTGTCTCTCTGTGTAGAGGGGCGGGGGTGAGCAGCGCTCCTCCTCTCCCCGGCGCCATGCTACAGTAAGGCGGGCACACATCAATATGAATGTAGCCTAAGTATAAGGATTCCCTGCAAAGGAGAAGTATTACTAGAACATCTATTAACTGGATAGTCGCACCATATTTTCTATATATAGTAATCCTATAGGGTTTTAC
The DNA here is from genome assembly GCF_040894005.1 of Engystomops pustulosus. Classification (NCBI taxonomy): domain Eukaryota; kingdom Metazoa; phylum Chordata; class Amphibia; order Anura; family Leptodactylidae; genus Engystomops; species Engystomops pustulosus. The sequence goes on along the minus strand of NC_092413.1, from coordinate 21,735,796 downwards.
TGGGAGATTTAATTGTTCCCCTCTCCTTAGTTTGGGATGTGAGTGTATAATAAGTGTGTATTTCCCAATTTCCCACCAATCAGCAAAGAGAAAGGCTTGGAGCCCACCAACCTGTCACTGCAGCTCTCTGCACAGCGACATCAATACTATTGAAAGTGAAGGGTCTGATATTGCAGTACCAGTACAGATATAGGTGCTGTGCTGGATATACCATCCTGGTGGTGCAGAGGTTGTACCAAGTTATTACCTATCTATAATGTGATATATACACTCACCGGCCACTTTATTAGGTACACCATGCTAGTAACGGGTTGGACCCCCTTTTGCCTTCAGAACTGCCTCAATTCTTTGTGGTATAGATACAACAAGGTGCTGGAAGCTCCTCAGAGATTTTGGTCCATATTGACATGATGGCATCACACAGTTGCCGCAGATTTGTCGGCTGCACATCCATGATGCGAATCTCCCGTTCCACCACATCCCAAAGATGCTCTATTGGATTGAGATCTGGTGACTGTGGAGGCCATTTGAGTCCAGTGACCTCATTGTCATGTTCAAGAAACCAGTCTGAGATGATTCCAGCTTTATGACATGGCGCATTATCCTGCTGAAAGTAGCCATCAGATGTTGGGTACATTGTGTTCATAAAGGGATGGAAATGGTCAGCAACAATACTCAGGTAGGCTGTGGCGTTGCAACGATGCTCAATTGGTACCAAGGGGCCCAAAGAGTGCCAAGAAAATATTCCCCACACCATGACACCACCACCACCAGCCTGAACTGTTGATACAAGGCAGGATGGATCCATGCTTTCATGTTGTTGACGCCAAATTCTGACCCTACCATCCGAATGTCGCAGCAGAAATCGAGACTCATCAGACCAGGCAACGTTTTTCCAATCTTCTACTGTCCAATTTCGATGAGCTTGTGCAAATTGTAGCCTCAGTTTCCTGTTCTTAGCTGAAAGGAGTGGCACCCGGTGTGGTCTTCTGCTGCTGTAGCCCATCTGCCTCAAAGTTCGACGTACTGTGCGTTCAGAGATGCTCTTCTGCCTACCTTGGTTGTAACGGGTGGCGATTTGAGTCACTGTTGCCTTACTATCAGCTCGAACAAGGTTGCCCATTCTCCTCTGACCTCTGGCATCAACAAGGCATTTCCGCCCACAGAACTGCCGCTCACTGGATGTTTTTTCTTTTTCGGACCATTCTCTGTAAACCCTAGAGATGGTTGTGCGTGAAAATCCCAGTAGATCAGCAGTTTCTGAAATACTCAGACCAGCCCTTCTGGCACCAACAACCATGCCACGTTCAAAGACCACAAATCACCTTTCTTCCCCATACTGATGCTCGGTTTGAACTGCAGGAGATTGCCTTGACCATGTCTACATGCCTAAATGCACTGAGTTGCCGCCATGTGATTGGCTGATTAGAAATTAAGTGTTAACGAGCAGTTGGACAGGTGTACCTAATAAAGTGGCCGGTGAGTGTATACACACAACAAGCTGATTGGTGAGGGTCCGACTGCTGGATCACAAGAATCGGACCATCTGCAATCTGGAGAAAGGGGGTCGCTTTCTCACGAGAGCGGCTGGCACACATTCTGCTGCTCCTTTCAATGCTATTTGAGCTTTAGAAATTGCAGAGCACAGCGCTCCACTATCTCCTGAACTTTCATGAATTAGTGAATGGGACTTTCTGAGATATTTGAGCCACTGTGCTCAGCAATTTCCGACACTCCCATAGTATTGAATGGAGGGACAGGAGTCTTGCTCTTCCTGCCACTCCACCCATTAGTGAGAACAGGAGCCCCATTCTCCAGGTTGCCGGGGGGGTTGTGTGCTCATGTTTGTAGGGGGGGTCCAAGGAGTCGGACCCTCACTAATCCTTTAGCTATCCTTTATCCTATGGATAAGGGTTAACTTGAAAACTTAGTAGAACCCTATTAATAGATGGGCTCCTAGGGCATTGACTTGCAGTGAACATGCCTTGGGGGTCAGTTCTCATGTTGGGGTTTGGGAAAAGTATCACAGATAATTGTCTGTTTAAAAATATGCATTTTTGATTTGGATAAAAAAAGCTAGAAGTAAAGTTGCTTACGTTATGACTGTGACCCCTTCCAGCACCATCGTCCCCTTCCAAAAATAGCACTTAGGATAACCTTCATATAACCCATATATTCATATACATATGCAAGTACTTATACAGTTTCTGGCACATTGTAATTGTTTTGTTTGCCCCCATTTTGTTATTTTTTTCCAGCCTGAGAGAGTCCAGTACCGCTCTGTATCTGTCCAGGATTTTAGCTTTGTGGACGTGTTCAGCTATAGATCTTCTGAGCTCCTCATGCATAAAAGACCTGAAGGAAAATCTTAACGGCCATTCAAACTCTCTGTGCCGACTTCTAGAATATGTCTACGTACATTGGGAACATCCATTGGACGCGGTCCGACATCAAGCAAAGCTCGTCTTCAAAAACATTCTTAAGATCCATCAGGTGGCTACGGACGGACAGTCCGGAGACCAGGACCCGTTCCTTTCAGAGCTCACACATAAGTTGCTGAATTTGGAGTGGCACTCGAAAGGGAAATATGCGTCACTGGCTTGTCTGGTGGAATGTGTGGGAACGGAGACGCTATTGTCCGTCGATGAAAGGATCCCCTCACAGATCCTGGATGTCATGTCGGATCAGTCCTTCGCTCCGTATGCTAGTAACCTCTTGGAAGCCATGTTTATAAACCACAAGAAACAACTCCAGGTCACTAGAGAGAGCTGCTGGGCTGAGCGCTGGCAGGACGTCTGGGTCACCCCCCTCATCTTGCGTCTTTGTGAGGAACATGTCGCTCATACTACATACATCATCGATTATTATTTACCGAAGTTGCTCAAGTGCAATCCTGATAGTCTGAATTACATGATTGAAAATCTCAAGAACTCGGCCTCCTTGAATATTGGTAAGTTGGAAGATGTTAGGTTGTATGAGACTGGTCTGCCCACATTGCTATCCCATATCTTGGGTGGAAATGGGTTGTGGGTTTGTATGAGGCCTCTGGCGCATGTGAATGAACCTGCTGGAGTCGAGGACCGTACACCTCCCTACCATGTTCCTGTTATGGATAACGGCAAATTCCCAATAAATCAATGTGTACTGCCCTCGCCATCACTACCCCCATGCGCTGGAAGCCCTATGGCACATTCCTATCTGGTAGTCAATGGTGAGCTAAAGTTTGGATGTAAGGTGCCCTTTTCTTCACCAGTTGGCCGGGTTCTCAAGCAGACTCATCATCCATTCCAAAACTTTTCTGGGTGCTTTTTTTTTTTTTTTGGATATGAGGCGGATGCAAGTTGAAGTAAGGTGTATTGCCCTTGGCTTCACATGTAACATTGCGCATGTGCCAGAATTCTCATGCAGACTCATAACTTGTTCCACAACAACTTTCCCTTTAGGCTTCATGCACGCAAAGATATATTTGCGGCCAAATCCTATCCATACCGCACCGTTTTTATACCGTTTATATATAACAGTTCCCTACACCCCATAGAAGTCTCAACACAAAAGTGCTCTGTTTGTTCCCTGCATGCGTCCTGTATATACTGAGGGGTACCCTAGACCTGGAGCTGTGGGAGGATCGTTGTTTTTGCATACAAGCTCATATGGGTGAAAACGGTGCATGAGGCTTTTATGGTGGCAATAGGCAGTGGGGAGCTAAATTTTGAATGCGGGGCAAATGCACGATGAAGTATGTACTGCGAAGTTCTCATGGAGACCCATGGTACCTTCCATCCAGTTTTCTCTAAGTTTTGGTCACATAAAAAAAAATAAAATAAATTCTACTTCCCCCGTAGCCCTATAACACCCATGGCATACCATTCATTTACCCTGGATGAGCCATCAGTAGAAATTCCTAGTCCAACCTCTTTCACTCTGATGCAATAGTTTTAGACATCATGGGGCACATTTACTAAGGGCTGCGCTGGCTTCCATGCGACACAATTTGGGGGGGGGGGCGTCGGACAGTCGACTGATACGGACTGAGCGCAGGATTTAACTTTCAAATTGTGTTGCACGCCCTATGCACCACAAAAAAAGATGAGAACTCTGTCGGACCTGAGCAGGGAAGCAACAGATTCATGATTTCTGGCACACGATCTTAGTGAATCACCGCACCCGGCATTATACACGGAAATAACACTATTAATGAAGTTTCTGACTGTCTAAGTAAATGTTTTCCCGCTTTACAGTCACTTCAGGTACAGTCCTGGATTTTGGGATTTCCAAAATCCTTAATATTCTTGTAATGATTGATCACTTACGATGACTCTTTTCTGTTGTGTTTCCCTAGGCTCCGGTGATAACCGTGGGGCGCTCGGTGCCCTTATGGCTTGTTTAAGAACTGCCCGCACTCATGGGCACCTCGGATTTACTGAAAAGTACACATGGAGTGGAAGAGTCTCCACAGATTTAATACAACAAGGCCTTGTGCACAGACATGATCAGGTGGGGTTCTTTTATAGATATTCGTAAATATTGATAAAATATTCCAATATTCCACCGCACGGACATCCTGTTAAGGGGCCATCAATGTCGTCCAGACATACTAACAATGTGTCATCAGTGTCGCCCAAACTAAGGGCCCATCGGTGTCGTCCATGCATCCTACTAAGGGCCCATCGGTGTCGTACATGTCCTACTAAGTGTCCTACTAAGGACTAAGTAGGTCTAAGGACTAAGTGTCCTACTAAGTGTCCTACTACGTGTCCTACTAAGGGCCCATCAGTGTCGTCCATGCATCCTACTAAGGGCCCATCGGTGTCGTCCATGCATCCTACTAAGGGTCCATCGGTGTCGTCCAGGCATCCCTACTAAGGACCCATTGATGTCGCCACCAGTATCCCTACTGAGGGCCCATCGGTGTGGCCACCGGCATCCCTACTGAGGGCCCATCGGTGTGGCCACCGGCATCCCTACTAAGGGCCCATAAGTGTCGCCACCTGCATCTTTACTCAGGGCCCATCGGTGTCGCCACCGGCATCCCTACTCAGGGCCCATCGGTGTCGCCACCGGCATCCCTACTCAGGGCCCATCGGTGTCGCCACCGGCATCCCTACTCAGGGCCCATCGGTGTCGCCACCGGCATCCCTACTCAGGGCCCATCGGTGTCGCCACCGGCATCCCTACTCAGGGCCCATCGGTGTCGCCACCGGCATCCCTACTCAGGGCCCATCGGTGTCGCCACCGGCATCCCTACTCAGGGCCCATCGGTGTCGCCACCGGCATCCCTACTCAGGGCCCATCGGTGTCGCCACCGGCATCCCTACTCAGGGCCCATCGGTGTCGCCACCGGCATCCCTACTCAGGGCCCATCGGTGTCGCCACCGGCATCCCTACTCAGGGCCCATCGGTGTCGCCACCGGCATCCCTACTCAGGGCCCATCGGTGTCGCCACCGGCATCCCTACTCAGGGCCCATCGGTGTCGCCACCGGCATCCCTACTCAGGGCCCATCGGTGTCGCCACCGGCATCCCTACTCAGGGCCCATCGGTGTCGCCACCGGCATCCCTACTCAGGGCCCATCGGTGTCGCCACCGGCATCCCTACTCAGGGCCCATCGGTGTCGCCACCGGCATCCCTACTCAGGGCCCATCGGTGTCGCCACCGGCATCCCTACTCAGGGCCCATCGGTGTCGCCACCGGCATCCCTACTCAGGGCCCATCGGTGTCGCCACCGGCATCCCTACTCAGGGCCCATCGGTGTCCGGCCCGGCATACCTACCGAGGGCCCATCGGTGTCCGGCCCGGCATACCTACTAAGGGCACATGAATCCAAATCTTGGACCCAATGAGGCACGGACTCCACGCCACCTCGGAAGGTGTCAAAATTGCCCTATGATCAGCGCTACCTTGCTCTTAAATAGCTGCCAATCTTTTTATTTTCAATTTATCATTAACCCTTTACATTCCATCCTCATCATCTTCAGCCGGTATCTCCTGCATTCAATCCTCGAATGGAAAATGCAGGATCGGAGTGAATCCATATCTTCTAGTCTTTGCTGGTTATTCTTCAGTATATTTATAGCCATAGTGTGTGTCATGGAAATTGCTCGCAGCTCCGTTAGCGGTGCTGAGGGCGGCAGATAATAGACGGCTATTATGGTGCAGCCTCCAGATTACACGTTATCAGGCCCGGCCCTACAGATTACACAGCTCTATTATAAAGGGATGGAAAATAGATAATAAATCAAAACCAGTTGAGTTTCCAGGGCTTATGATGTTAGAATGCGTGTTTTGGTGAATATATAGGCCAAACCTATGTGTATACCAAGTAAAAGCAACATAATGTCCACATCTATCGCGGATGATCTATGTGGAGTGTGACCTCTCATGCTCCCTGTGTCCCTGTAAAGTTACAATTTTCTTACATTTTTTTTTTTTTTTAAAGATTCTTTTATGGAAGATATGAATTCAGAAATTTAAAGGGACACGGTCACCAGGTTTTACCCTACCAAACCACCAGTTCCCTCAGGTAGGGGATGAAATGTCTTTTCCAGAATTCACTCTTTTATGTGAAATCTCAACCCAAATCGCAAAATTGTCTCATGAGATGAGTCAAGTTTAGTGGCTGCGGAGGTAGTGTCTCTTCAGAAGCCCCTATCATCTGTTCTGTAGCACCTAGAAACGTGCTTTTTGTGTGGTATTAAAGATAAGAAGCTAGGTTATGGTTCTATGAACTGGAGAACATACTGGCGGGTAAAAAAAAATCTTTAGCAACTAGATCTTTATCTGCAACTTGCATTTCCAACTCTCTTTAGTTGTCTCTATCTCTGGTTCGGTAGCTCACACAGGCACAATCCTGATGTGATCTAAAAGATGAGATCTGTACCGTTAATATTACACAAAAAGCAGGTTTCTGGGTGCTATAGAACCGGTGAAGCGATGAGATATCACATAGAGGAGGTAATTCTACAAAGGACATTTCATACCCTACCTAAGGGGATTAATAGTTTAGTGGGGCAATACTTGGTGAGGGTGAGGGTCCGACTGTGGGAATGGCAGATATTGTACTACTCTTGGCTGTCTGTGGAGCGCCCATTCTCTGTGTATGAGAGTGCCGGAGATTGCTATGCTCAGCAATTTCTGACAATCCCATACATGACATTCACATACTATTGAATGGAGCATTGCCTGCCTGCCTGGGTAAAGGGACCCCAATTCTCCTGTTCCCGTGATCAGAGGGGACCCTGTATTTCCAACCTCACCGATTAGCTTGTAGTTCTTTATTCTGTGTGTAGGGAATAACTCGAAAAGTTTGTGCAAACTTTTACACAATTTTTGAAAGAAAAAAAATATATCATAAAATGGCCACACTTTACATATATTATATGTATGTCTGCTAAATTTCACAATTTTAATGAGGGAAGCGGAATATATAATGTGTATGGAGTGCTTCTGACACTACCCTGATATTTGAAGCCGTGTGTGTGTGGGGGGGGGGGGGACGCTGTGAAAATGAGCTTAAAGGAAATCTACTGTCATAATCCATCATGATAAACCAGGGACACTTACTTCTAGAGCCAAGCACCAAGGCTGTGGTAATCTTCTGATATGTGTTATCCCAGGCTTCCTTCCTTTTAAAATTAATTTTTAAAATTATACTACTGAAACAGAAGGGCTTTGGGAGGGGCGTTACCAGAGCCCCTCCATGCTGAAGCTTCACAGGCTGTTACACTGTCTCACCCTCTCCTCTGCCCCACCAGATTTTCTCCCTCTGTTCTATGTAATCCCATGGCAGCAGAGGAGGTTTTGGCACACAAGGGGAGAGGAAAGTGCTCATTGCCGTGTAAATGCATGTGAAGCTACAGCATGGAGGGGCTCTGGTAAAGCCCCCCCAGAAACCTTCTACTTCATTAGCATAATTTAACAAGTTGATTTTAGAAGGAAGGAGGCCATGGATAACAGATATAAGAAGATTACCACAGTCACGGTGCCTGGAACTATGAGTAATGTCCCTGGTTTATCAGGATGTAATTTCATGGTAGATTCTTTTTAAAGTGAATTTATTATTTTTCCGTAGATCCGTATCGACGCCCTGGGCCTCCTCTGTGAGAGTCACTGGAGCACTGAAGTGGTTTCACCCGAGGAAATGGATTTAGTAAAGTTTTTTCTCAAGTACAACCTGAACTGTCAGTCTCCCTCCATCAGACAGCAGCTCTGCTACCTGCTCAAGAAGGTGAATGCCCCGTCTATCTATCTATCTATCTATCTATCTATCTCATATCTATCTATCTCATATCTATCTATCTCATATCTATCTATCTCATATCTATCTATCTCATATCTATCTATCTCATATCTATCTCATATCTATCTATCTATCTATCTATCTCATATCTATCTCATATCTATCTATCTATCTATCTCATATCTATCTATCTCATATCTATCTATCTCATATCTATCTATCTCTCTATCTATCTATCTCTCTATCTCTATCTATCTCTCTATCTCTCTATCTCTCTATCTCTCTCTCTATCTATCTCTCTATCTCTCTATCTCTCTATCTCTCTATCTCTCTATCTCTTTCTATCTCTCTATCTCTTTCTATCTCTCTATCTCTTTCTATCTCTCTATCTCTTTCTATCTCTCTATCTCTTTCTATCTCTCTATCTCTTTCTATCTCTATCTCTTTCTATCTCTATCTCTTTCTATCTCTATCTCTCTCTCTCTTTCTATCTCTATCTCTCTCTTTCTATCTCTATCTCTCTCTTTCTATCTCTCTCTCTTTCTATCTCTCTCTCTTTCTATCTCTCTCTCTTTCTATCTCTCTCTCTTTCTATCTCTCTCTCTTTCTATCTCTCTCTCTTTCTATCTCTATCTCTTTCTATCTCTATCTCTTTCTATCTCTATCTCTCTATCTCTCTCTCTCTATCTCTCTCTCTCTATCTCTCTCTCTCTCTATCTCTCTATCTCTCTCTCTCTATCTCTCTCTCTCTATCTCTCTCTCTCTCTCTATCTCTCTCTCTCTCTCTATCTCTCTCTCTCTATCTCTCTCTCTCTCTCTCTATCTATTTCATATCTAACTTATATCTATCTCATATCCATCTCATATGACCTAAGTTGTACTTTCTTTACTTTTCAGCTATTTTGTCGAGTGCAGGAAAGTTCCCAGGTCCTATATAAACATGAGCAGAGCAGGACCCTAAGAGGGCCGGAGCGTGCAGACAGCGAGGGAGATCCCTGCTCAGCCCTAAAGAATTACACAGTAAGTTTGTTCTCTCTCATACTACAATTATTTTACTGAAAATAAATTCTATGGAGCGCTTCACACATTTACTGGCAACTCTGTTTACTAAACCACATTGTTCCCCAATTCTGGAGCATCTAATAACTATGTGTTTTGTTGTTCCTCTGTTATTCCTCCGAATTATTTATAGATAAATGGCAATCGGTTATTACCATTCACCTTGCCAGGGTTGTGTCCTCTGTACCATGTCCACCTTGACCCTGGTTGGTCTTAGGGGTGTGTCAATACTACCCCAAACTCTTAACACCCATTTGCCAATTTAAATATGCATTTCTAGGAGGAACAACAGGTATAGGGGAAAGGTTTTTTTGGGATAAAGGGAGTTTTCTTAGAATACAGCTTGAGCCCGGGTACTTCCTGTGCTCCAGGTCCTGGTTCCTTTGACTCTCTGGTGCTTCCAGTTTCAGGCCCTGTGCCTGACGAGAAGTTTTGGGGGAACAGTGAACCCACTTCATCAATGACTGGAATCTTCAGACACTGGACGTCCCTTCTGTTCAGGCGGACTTAAATAATAATGATAATAATAATAATTCCTTTATTTATATAGTGCACACAGATTACGCAGTGCTGCATAAAATTTTGCCAAATCGCTTCCTGTCCCCAATGGGGCTCACAATCTAATTAACCCACCAGTATGTTTTGGAGTGTGGGAGGAAACCGGAGGACCCGGAGGAAACCCACACAAACACGGAGAGAACGTACAAACTCTTTGCAGATGTTGACCCTGGTCCCCAGCGCTTCAAGGCTGTAATGCTAACCACTGAGCCACGTATTTGGCCAAATGAGGGCGATTGAATGAGTTATAAGCTGATGTGCTCCGGTGATGTAAGCCGGAGCACCTCAGAGCAATTTGTATAATTTTTACAACTCTTTCTGTGATATCGCACCGTTCCCAGTTATAATAATAAAAGTTATTTCCAGATGAAGTCCTCAGGACTATGTGAGTACGACTAGTCTACCATCAGTCAATCTCCTAGTGGGTGTCTGCTGATGCTAGGTGGCGGTATGTACACATATCCCACACCTTTGTAAGACACAAGTTAAAAAATAGAAAGTGGCATAAAAATTTAAACAAAAAAATAGTGTCATAAAAGTTCACAGCAGTGTGACACGAGGTCTATTTTTGGGAAACCTCTCTGCTACACAAGGCTCATGGTGCGCGGTGGTATATTCTCAGTGAGTCAATTAATCTGCTCTATAAAGCATCAAAATTAAAGGGAACCTGTCACCTGGCCAGGAATCTCCAAAGTCCATCATCATAAACCAGGGACATAACTCATGGATCCAGGCACCGTGACTGTGGTATCCTCCTATATTTGTTATCCATGGCCTCCTTCCTGCTAAAATCAACCTTTTAAAATGATTTAAAAAGTCGAAATCCAGCGCTTAAAATCAATGCATCTTTATTTATCCATCATATAACATTTTTGTTCCAAGTAACAAACAATTGTTATCTTGAGCATTGTTTTGATGATGATTAGAAATTTTATATAATGGGGTAAATGAAGATAAATTGTTTTTAACTTCGAAATTTCAAGTTTTTCAATATCCTGCACCCAGAAGGGTATATCCTTTTCACTTTATCAGGTTTGGGTGCTGCCTCAAATCCTAACAGGGAACACGCTTTCTAAAAATGTTATTTAAAATGATGCTAATGAGACTCTGGGGGAGGAGTTGTTATCAGTGCCCCTTCATGCTATAGCTTCATAGGCTGTTACACTGTGCGGGAGCATGCCGCCCACAGTGTGAGATTACATGAGACACGTGAAGTTACAGCATGAAGGAAGGTGGCCATAGATAACAAATATAAGAAGATACCACAGTCATGGCTCCTGGATCTATGAGTAATGTCCCTGGTTTGTCATGATGGATTTTGATGGTAGATTTCCTTTAAACTACTAGTGCGCTTGTCCTTTGAGAGAGTGGACGTGGCCTATACAAAATCCCATTACACCGCAAGCTGTAGGTGTGAATTAGTGACTCTACAAGTGTTGTTGTCCCTTAGCCCCAGTATCCAGTGCAGCTTATTATGGCGGGCGTATAGGACAGTCTGTGCAGGTTGTTTTGGGGTCCCGGCATCTCTTGTGATGTCTATGAATGTGTTAATCCTCTGCCTATCAGTTTTTGTTCTTTCCCACACTCTCACGTTCCCAGATGCTGCAGTTTGATGTTTTGTGTCTCTCTTTGTTTTCCAGGAATTCATGTCGTCTATCACAGACTATCTGTTCCAGTCACTTTTTCCTGGATCGTCGCATCCGACGAGGTTTTCAGCCTTGACTATTTTAGGATCTGTTGCTGAGATATTCCCTGTGGGGACAGGTGGGTAATACTTAGAAAACCTTATGCAAAACTTATCACTAGAAAGTCCTTTCTGGAATTACCTCTGTTATGTGAAATCTCACCTATTTGCCTATAAAAAAAATCTCCAAAGACCTATGAAAATTAACAGAGAAGAGTCAAATTTTGTCTGAGAAGGGTCAAGTTTAAAGGCTGCAGGGAGAGTGTCACTTCAGACACCCCATATATTGTATCTAGATACATGGTGTCCTATTAAAGATAAGAATCCGATCTCTCAGATCTCATCAGTCTTGAAGGTTCCATGAGCTACAAAATTGTAGATGAACGGCATTTGAATACATAGTTTGAAATGTGAGCTGCAGATAAAGATCCAATTCCTGCCTATGGAATTGATCTTTGGTTCTGTAGGCCACAGAACCACAATCCCGAAGATTAGATTCTTCTTAGCCTTCACTTCCACTCCACAGCGTGCTATTTGCATAAATGAAAGATACTGATTTTCATTGCTTATACAGAAATTTAATGATTAAACAAAATAGCTAAGTGGGTGAGGATTAGAGCAGCAACCTACCATCGTATCTATTTTTTTTAGGTAGATCCCTGATGGTAGGTTTCCTTTAACTTCAATATGACACCACATCATGTTTCTAGGAGCTATAGAACTGAAGATAGAGCTTCATCTGAAGTGACTCTGAACATGACTCGTCTCAGGCAAATATGACTCTTCTCTGCTCATTGTCACTTGTTTTTGAAGGGGATTTTTATAGGTAAATGGGTGATATTTCACATTAAAGAGGGAACTCTAGATACATTTCATACCCTACACGATGGGGCTGGGGGTTTAAAGGGGTAAAAGCTGGTGACCGGTTCCCTTTTTATGAATCAGAATATGTAAGGACATCCTTGTGATCATGTCACTCTCCTGGATAACAGGTTGATGGCGGCTTTTTGGCCCAGATCCTCATGACATGGTTCAACTAGCTTAAAGGGGTTTTGCGGAGGTTGATTTTAGTAGAAAGCAGCCATGTTTTCCAACCTCCTCACAACACTTTTAAAAATCGTAAGCATCACAAATAACATGGACTTTGAATTTTACTGGGGAATACTGGGATTTGGATATCAAGAGCAAAGTCCAGATAATTTGTGATGCTTAAGATTTTTAAAGGGGTTGTCAAGAGGTTGTTTTTTTGGTAGAAAGCAGCCATGTTTAAAAACTTTTGGAAACGCCTTAAAAATCATATGGATCACAAATAACCTGGACTTTGTTCAAGGGCTTTTCCGAAGGTTGAAAAACATGGCTGCTTTCTAGCAAAAAAACAACTTCCCCCAAAGCCCCTTTAAGCTAGTTGAACCATGTCATGAGGATTTCGGCAAACAAGCCGCCATCAACCCGTTATCCAGGTGAGTGACATGATCACAAGGACTACAAATTATCTGGACTTTGTTCTTGTTATCCAAATCCCAGTGTCCCCCTGTAAAGTACAAAATCCAGATTATTTGTGATGCTTACAGTTTTAAAAGGGGTTGACCAAAAGTTGTTAGAAAGCAGCCATGTTTTCTACCCTTCGCAAAACCCCTTTAAAAATCGTAAGCATCACGAATAACCTGGACTTTGTTCTTGTTATGCAAATCCCAGTATCCCGCAGTAAAGTAAAAAGTCCAGGTTATTTGTGACGCTTACAATTTTTAAAGGGGTTTTCTCAAGGTTGGAAAACATGGCTGCTTTCTACCAAAAACAACCTTTGGTCAGCCCCTTTAAAAAATCTTAAGCATCACAAATAATCTGGACTTTGTTCTGGTTATGCAAATCCCAGTGTCCCCCCAGTAAAGTGCAAACTCCAGGCTTACGATTTTTAATGGGGTTTGTCGGGAGTTTGGAAAACATGGCTGCTTTCTACCAAAAACAACCTTTGGTCAGCCCCTTTAAAAAAATCTTAAGCATCACAAATAATCTGGACTTTGTTCTGGTTATGCAAATCCCAGTGTCTCCCCAGTAAAGTGCAAACTCCAGGTTATTTGTGACGCTTACGATTTTTAATGGGGTTTGTCGGGAGTTTGGAAAACATGGCTGCTTTCTACCAAAAACAACCTCCGATTTTCAACCTTGAACACCTTAAAATTTGTATGTATCTTAAATAGCCCGGACTTTGTTCAAGGGGTTTTCCAAAGTTTGGAAAACATGGTTCTTTCTACCAAAAACAACCTTTGGTCAACCCCTTTAAAAAATCGTTAGCATCACAAATAATCTGGACTTTGTTCTTGATGTCCGAATCCCGGGGTCCCCCACCGGCTCAGTAATCCCTATTCCAGCGGCTGGCGAGTCCCCGCATTGATATAAATGGCCGTGTGTATACTCGCTGCTTGTTCTCTGTTATGGGGCACAAGGCGAGGCCGGTCGCCCAATGACCGCAGCAAAGGCGAATGATTTGCACAGAGGAAGCGAAAACATCTGCGTTTAATCGGTTCCTTTATGATAAGTGCATGTGGACCTGGCGTTTCACATCTGCACGTCCCAGCGCTCCTTTATTGGTGGCCGTAAAGATTAACAAGCTTTTGTTTTGCCAAGCAGAAACTTATTAGTGCGGTTTCTTCCTGACTAATGATCTCTTTTCACAGGCTCCTGTCAGAGCGTATTTGAGTTCGCTCAGTCGGTCAGCGCTAACAATGTCTGCGCTCTCCTCCACTGCTTCAGTAACACCTTTGAGGAAGTGAAACTCCTCGCCTTTGAACTTCTAAGAAAGCTGCCCCCGTCTGTTGTAGGCCTCCAGGTAATGACCACCCGAGCTGGAACAAAAGCCCCCTCGGCCATGGCCGTACAATAGGGGACGGACCACGCATCGCCGCTTTAAATCCCAGATCATTAGACCTTGTTATTACTGATGTAGATTACCATCAGCCGTGTGCACGGAGTTAATGAATAACAATAGGAAATAGCAATTTATGTGAATTTCTCCAAAACTGATGTAAACATGTTCGCAGTATATAGTGTTCATGTGCGTTCACATAGATAAGTCAGCTTCTCTCTGACTGATACCGAAACGGATCCCATAGATTTATATGGAAGAGAGACTACGTCACGTGTAGCGCCATATGGTGCAGCACTCATCACAACTGGCTCTCTGTTGCCATATGGATGCATCTTGCACACGGTAAGGATGTGTTCACACGTGGCAGTAACGCACGTGTTAATGTCATGTAATCAGGCAAAACTCCTTTTTTTTAGCTGTTCTGATGCGTTTGAAAACGCCCACGTACCTGCCACGTGTGAACGCACCCTAAGATTACCCAGTTGGTATTGGCCCCACCATGAAACTTTTTGACCGTGTCCGGGACGAATCGGGACACCAAGTCCTTGTGAAGTGTCCCAAAGTGTCCCATATTACTACTGTCTGGAGCCGCAATAAAAAATAAATGTGTTTACTTACCTCAGTCCTCTAATCTTGTGCTAGCACATTCAGTAAGTAAATCCATACATCTGGAGCATGTGCAAGGATGTTTGGGTGGACTGCGCAGGCTCCATAGGTGTTAATGGAGCCCCTCAGGCTCATTTGCATAATTTTTAAAGCCTTTTTTGCTTAAAAACACTAGTATGTCAGAGTGCTTGGTTTACAATCCTTCATCCTGGTGGTAGATGTCTTTTAAGTCTGGTGCATTGTGTGCGCGATTCTTCCCTTGCATGTATATATACTTGTGTCCTCAGCCTTTCCCTGTTCTCCCCATTCTGCCCCCTGCATATATACACAGCTTCCTCACGGCTCTAGGCCCTCCTTAAAGCATTGTCTCTCTTTTTACTGTTCATCCTCACTGACAGAGACTGGGAGAGGGCATAGGGAGCAGGGTAGTCATAACGCTCCTGCTGCAGCTCCTCCTATTCATCAGAGCTCAAACATGTAAACATAGAATCACAGAGAGTCTGCACACAGACCAAAAGTAAGTAATAGGACTGCTGAATCACTTGATAAACATTGAGGGACTATTCACAAGGCAGTATAGGCCCATGGGCAACTTATGTAAAAGAGTTGCCAACCCCTTTAGTGATCACCGCACCCAGTGTGCAACACTAGTAGGTTCTGAGCACTTAGTAATTCCGGCGCAGATGTTGTCTGACATGACATAGATTTCAGCTCTATCCTGCACTAGCATTTTGGCGCAGGTTATAGTAAATATGACTGGCCCAAGTGCCCCTGCCCTCGTCTGCCTTGCAAACTGCCCCAGTGTGTTGGGTGTAAAAAAGTCACCAAATCCTTGACGTGCACTTGGATTTGTGACTGTTTCATGCCTTCTACGCCACAAAACTGGCATGATAAATCTCCCCCAATGATCACATGTGCATCTGTCCCATCCAGACCTTGATCTAAAGGCAGAGCGGGGAAACATAAGGATTGGGAGACGCTTTTCCGGATGTTATGAGGAGTCAGATTGGACCAAAACTTTGGGGGCAGATTTACGTGGACTTGTATAATAAATATCAGTTTAATCATTTTACATCAATAATTGAAAGATAAAAATCAGGAGTGGGGGCCACACAGAACAGCTGCAGATGTGTCCATGATATTCACAGTAACCAAGGTGTGAACATGCCCTTAGTTGTGGGGTGTTTACACCTGATCCGATGAAACATGTCACCTATAGATTATTTATGATACTTCTGCAATTCATTTATACTTTTTTGGCAAGTTTACGGCAAAGCTGTAGCTACAATCCAATTCATAAAGTAGCCCAAATACCTCCTGTACTGGCAGTTTGTTACAATGTATCAGCCGGCATTCTACATTCTGAAGCTCTCAGAGGATTGGCCAGACTGGACTCTCATGTACAGTGTTTTATATTAACCGTTTTTTAATAGTCATTGACCAAATTTTATGGCAGAATAATCTGTTTTTTATTAGGTTTTATGAAACTATGAAATACACTCACATGTGCAGATAGAGAATGTCATTCGCTGCCATGTGGAATATGGATCATAGTGGGATGCGATGGAAAATTGGATAGTAAAACGCACATTGGTGATTATGTGAGATGGGAGTTTTCTGGTGTTCCGTCCAAATTTTGACTTGAACTATGTAATCATCCCCTCCTGGCTTTCCTGTTGTCTCACTTTATCATATGTTGCTTGTAGTATTCCCAGCAAACTCGCACACAAATTCCTCACGATATTGCATCGTGTTTGATAAGCGCTGCTGGACACCTCACCGGAGGAGAAGATATGGAATTTCGGCAAATGAAGTGATATGTAACTGTTTCACTGCCAGGGATTTGTGGCCAGTACAGTTGACATGTAAAACTAAAGTTTTACAATACAAAATAAAATTCATACTGAACGCCCATTCCCATGCTACATTGACGGACACCTTCATGCAGTTTTGCGTCAAAATTGACATTTTTACTAAAAAGAAAAAAAATACATACAAGTTATAGGAAATACTGTGCTAATTTGCTTATATTTGTTATCCATGGCCGCCTACTTTCTAAAAATCAACTTTTTAAATTTTGCTAATGAACCAGAAGGTTTCTGGGGGGCTTTACCAGAGCCCCTGAATACTGTAGTTTCACATGCATTTACATTGCAATGAGCACTTCCCTCTCCCCCTGTTTGCCAAAACCTCACAGGCTGTTACATTCTCCTCCTTACTTTGTCAGCACCTCCCTCTTAATGTAATCACACACGAGTGGGTGAAGTGTTCCTGCACAGTGTAGCAACCTGTGAAGCTATAGGACAGAGGGGGTCTGGTAACAACCCCAGAGCCCTTATGGATGATTAGCATAATTTTAAAAGTGTATTTTGACAACCCTCTCCCTACTTACCCTATTTCCAGGACATACTATGATCTTTAACCCTAAGTTAACCATAACCCATTACCTTTTAAAGCATGAACAGAATTGAGAGAAACATAGCTTTTTTTTTAAGAAATGGAGCACCACATTGAGTGTGTTATTGCAGGTCTATTGATGCAAAAGTTACGGAGAGAAACATGGGCACCGTATTCCGGGGAAAGATAGGACATTTCCCAATAAAAATCTTACACCAATCACAGGATGTTTGGGATATTGCATTGGGAATTGTCCTATCTTTCCCCGGAATACGGTGCCCATGTTTCTCTATGGAGAGGGGTGGGGGTGAGCAGCCCCCTGCTACGGTACGGCGGGCGCAAGTTAGTGTGAATGTAGCCTAATAATGTATATATTGTATCTGTTCTTATACACTGTAAGCTCTTGGCATCTGATTATCATCTGATTATGTTATTACTCTGTAATGTCTTATTTGTATATGTACGTCATGATCTGTACAGGGCTGCAGAATATGATGGCGCTATATAAATAGAGATATATTATTATTTTCTTCTATTAAACCCTTTTAGCCTTTTTACAAATTGTTGAAAACATTGCACTCAACTTTGTATTCTGTTTCATTTTCAGAATCCACAGAAGATTCTGGTTCTGCTGGAAGCCGCGATGAATCTGAGCACAAGCACCAAGCACTTTGATTGTGTGACTGCTTCCTACTTGCTGAATTTTTTAATACACCAGGAGGCTCTGGAAGCTGCTCTGGGGAAGTTGGGACACAGAACTTCTAATGATCTGCCATCCACCATAGACAGCAGCAGTACTGTGGAGAGGAACACATTTAATGGTAAGTTGATGCAGAGTCCTGATTACTCCGCCCACACACAGTGATTGACAGTGAGAGTCCTGATTACCCCTCCCACACACAGTGATTGACAGTATATTGGATTTTTTGCAGTTATTCGGACACTAATGGATTATCTTGAGTATGAAATCATACAGGCAGAGACTTCATTGCTAGAAGCAGCCGCCTCCTTTCCATTGTACGGTCGTGTACACTGTATTATCGGAGCATTGCAGCAGTTCTCTATGGGGTAAGTTTTTTAGGCCATACCTTGATTTGTCCACCCTGGTTAATAATAGATTTAGATTTCCCTGAAAAAAAGTTTAATCCGATGTGCAAATAAGGTGGCAAATGCCCAGTGGGCGGTCTGAAACCTCCCCATGTGACCTTTGTTAGCCGTTACCCCGCTCTATAGGCACATGAAGGTGTATTCGCACAATTACAGTGAAAAGGAATTGAATGTATATTGAAGGAAATGGATGATGAGAATGCATTCTCTCCACCCTATCTGAATAGACTGAAGGTTGCCCGAGCTCCATTCATTCTCCTGTCTCTAGCAGGATGGCATGCAACCTCTAACCATCACTGCCTTCGGATAGGGGGGCAGTTATCCCAAAGTTTTCTGGGGTCTCAGCCAGCAAACCCCTACCTGTATACAACTCATCCCTTGTCCTGTGGATATGGAATAATTTCACTTTCTTCAGCTCCCTCTAGTGGTGGCTACACACAGCTGAAATGTTACATTTTAAATCTGTTCTCTGACCCCCATAAAATTAAGGCTGCATTAACACGAACCTATGGCCCGGCGGACATACCTCCTCTCCATGGTGCCGGACGTATCTCTCTCCATAGAGATACACGGCGCCGTAACAAGGGGAAAGATAGGACATGTCCTATCTTTTCCCCGTGTACAGAGCAGTACGTTGCCGCGTGGCTCCGTGCGCCCATTACAGACCTATGGTGGATGTATATACGGCCCCCAATGGTCGTGTGAATGCAGCCTAAGCCATACAGTGTGACTGAGCCAACGTATTACCGTAAATATTTTAAAGTCTTTGTTATGTTTTTAAGTACTTTCTTTACTGGAATCTATAGATATAAATTTGTCTACTTCATACCCTGCGTATGCCATGTATCTAAGCTGCAGACATTACTATCCTAATGCTGGGTATATATGTCTACACAGGGACGTCTCAGATGTGGTGCAGTGGAGGCGGCTGCTGTCACGGCTCATCTCGATGTCCTATCGTCTCTCCGCCATTGTATCTCCTGTTGTCCATAGTTCATCTCCAGAAGGTCTCATGCCAATGGACACAGAGTCAGGCAAGTGTCTTGTCTGATGGTTTCACCTAGACCAGGCATTAACTGGTTGCTGTGTCTGATAAACTTTTTTTTTTTAATTCAATGAAATTTTTGTCTTTTGATGTAACAGTAACAACCCCTTTAAATGGCCGTTATTAGTGTTCTGTACATATGGACATGCAGGGAAGATGGGCATAGGATTTCTCTCTTTTACCCCTCGTCTGCTCCGGAAAGCGCAGTGAACAGCGATGTCACAGTACCCGATTTTGAGTGAGGCTGCTGTGACATGGGAATATTTAAATCACCTTTCCTGTTACAGTACAGTATTGGGCTTTCAGTGTGATCCTGCAGATGGGGCAGATGTGGAGAGGCGGAGCTTTTCATCGCTGCTTTAGAAGGTCATGTGACCAGAGCATTGGCGGTCTCTGTATTGAATACCTGTGCTCCGGTCACATGACTTTCCATAAGGGCCGCGACCAGCAGCATTAAAGAAACTTGAAGTGGCCGCAGCTCACGGCCTGACTTACGGAGGGGGGAGAGAAGACTTTATATAGGTGTAAAACTGCCCGTGCAAGTGTCTCCAACGCTTGTACAAGTGTCAATACGACATCTGCCCACAACCATTCCACAGGCATCGGAAAACGGATAAAATCAACCGGTTTCTGATTAATAAAATGGCGCTATTTTGTCACACCTGGGGAGGGAAGTATTCCTGGGATAGATTTCCACACCAGGATCCACAGCATCCCTTTTTGCCATGGATCAAGAACTTGAAACTTCAGAGACCCTTAGATGTAATTGTTGTTTGAGGCTCTCACATCTAAGGGATTAGAGCTTACAGTGATTTTCAAAGTGCTAAATATATTTTTTTGTTTCAAAGCGAACCTGTCACCAGGGATTTAACTTTTAGTCAGTGGCAGGTTCCAGCAATGCCGATTTTTTTTATTTTTTTTTATTTATTTTTTTTAAATACCATAATAAACATTTCATTACTTTATAGACCTTTATTTCATATTATCTAGCTCCCTGCCAGTAGCATGTTTGTGAATGTAGAGCGAGAGGGGGCGTAGCTGCTGCAGTCCTAGGCTCATTCTCTTCTCACTCATCCGCCTCCCCACTTCTGGTCATGTGCATTGCACAGACAGGCGAGGGATTGTATGGAGTAGAGGAAAAATGTACGAGGAGACTGAGACACGGGCACACAGGTTGCTGCAGCTTCTCAACACCCCCCTGGACTTGCCACACACTGCCGGCAGGGAGCCAAGTATTGTTAAATAAAGTTTTATAAAGTACTGAAATGATTGAGGATGCTGACAAGGCATTTTTAAAATTAGCATAGCATAGGCTATTGGAACCTGTCAAAAGCTAAAAATGACATACCTGGTGACAGGTTCACCTTACGCTTAAGGGAAGGAAAAGGTTTTTTTTTCACCTACTGCTTTTCTAGCTATAAATACATTTATAATTTTTAATGGTTTTTGTTGTCTCATTATTATTTCTTCCTCTGTCCCAAAAACACGTTGCCTCTTGTTGAACCACCACTTGGGTCCCGTTACCTAAAACAGCCGGGGCACTGAGGTGAACTCCTCAAAACAAAGCAGTTTTCGGTTCCCTGTCCCCCCTCTGACTATGCCCATTGTCTCTCGCAGAAGCCGCGGCTCAGTTGCACATGATAATGAGTGAGATCAAACCCCGGGACACAAATGATTACTTCACGCAGCCAAGAATATTACAGAAAGGAGATGACCTACATTCCCAGGCCCTTCCAGAAGACCGTGTACCGTCCAATACCCTGTGTGCAGAAATGAAAGGTAATGACATGTAATTAAAGCAATTAGAAACGTGATTAGTCATCTAGGTTGATGAGCATTCATTATTCCCTATAGTTTATTTGTTGTTGGCCCATATTCTGGGAGGACACAAGTGGCGGAGGTTTCGGGACACCGGTCCTTTGGTCACGTGTCGCAGCTTTGGCTGTAAACAATCTGCACTTATTCCTTATTTTTTGCTCTTGTCAATTTACATTTTCCTCTTGGTCTCTCTCGGCTTTGATCAGCGTCTTGAGCCTTAAGGAGAAGAGACAAGTTAAGGAATTCCATTTTTTTGCCACTGGAGATTTAGCAGCATGGGTCGGCTTTTTCCGTATTGTAGCGCGGCCACTGTTTAAAAGCTGTATGAAAATATAAGCGGCGCCAATCGATAGGGTGATGATAGGAGTAATGAGGATTGACTGGATACACCTGCACACGGGAGGACGAGGGGAAGGGGAATAATTGGATTTAATGGGTTTGCATATAGAAATATAGTCTGTTAGATTATAACGGAGGATCCTGTGTTTATTTTATCCTCTTGATATGAATATATTGTCAGATTTATAAGACATAAAATAGTGATCCTTAAATAGAAGGAGGGGGAGGAATATACAGAAATATTCTGCAACAGAGACAACCATGCATGGAAGAAAGAACATGTACTGATATATACACGTGTGCACGGATGAGAAGGGCGCTGGCGGCTGAGGAGGCGTGGGCCCAGGCGCTGGCGGCTGAGGAGGCGCGGGCCCAGGCGCTGGCGGCTGAAGAGGCGCGGGCCCAGGCGCTGGCGGCTGAGGAGGCGCGGGCCCAGGCGCTGGCGGCTGAGGAGGCGCGGGCCCAGGCGCTGGCGGCTGAGGAGGCGCGGGCCCAGGCGCTGGCGGCTGAGGAGGCGCGGGCCCAGGCGCTGGCGGCTGAGGAGGCGCGGGCCCAGGCGCTGGCGGCTGAGGAGGCGCGGGCCCAGGCGCTGGCGGCTGAGGAGGCGCGGGCCCAGGCGCTGGCGGCTGAAGAGGCGCGGGCCCAGGCGCTGGCGGCTGAAGAGGCGCGGGCCCAGGCGCTGGCGGCTGAAGAGGCGCGGGCCCAGGCGCTGGCGGCTGAAGAGGCGCGGGCCCAGGCGCTGGCGGCTGAAGAGGCGCGGGCCCAGGCGCTGGCGGCTGAAGAGGCGCGGGCCCAGGCGCTGGCGGCTGAGGAGAGGCGCGGGCCCAGGCTCTGGCGGCTGAGGAGAGGCGCGGGCCCAGGCTCTGGCGGCTGAGGAGAGGCGCGGGCCCAGGCGCTGGCGGCTGAGGAGAGGCGCGGGCCCAGGCGCTGGCGGCTGAGGAGAGGCGCGGGCCCAGGCGCTGGCGGCTGAGGAGAGGCGCGGGCCCAGGCGCTGGCGGCTGAGGAGAGGCGCGGGCCCAGGCGCTGGCGGCTGAGGAGAGGCGCGGGCCCAGGCGCTGGCGGCTGAGGAGAGGCGCGGGCCCAGGCGCTGGCGGCTGAGGAGAGGCGCGGGCCCAGGCGCTGGCGGCTGAGGAGAGGCGCGGGCCCAGGCGCTGGCGGCTGAGGAGAGGCGCGGGCCCAGGCGCTGGCGGCTGAGGAGAGGCGCGGGCCCAGGCGCTGGCGGCTGAGGAGAGGCGCGGGCCCAGGCGCTGGCGGCTGAGGAGAGGCGCGGGCCCAGGCGCTGGCGGCTGAGGAGAGGCGCGGGCCCAGGCGCTGGCGGCTGAGGAGAGGCGCGGGCCCAGGCGCTGGCGGCTGAGGAGAGGCGCGGGCCCAGGCGCTGGCGGCTGAGGAGAGGCGCGGGCCCAGGCGCTGGCGGCTGAGGAGAGGCGCGGGCCCAGGCGCTGGCGGCTGAGGAGAGGCGCGGGCCCAGGCGCTGGCGGCTGAGGAGAGGCGCGGGCCCAGGCGCTGGCGGCTGAGGAGAGGCGCGGGCCCAGGCGCTGGCGGCTGAGGAGAGGCGCGGGCCCAGGCGCTGGCGGCTGAGGAGAGGCGCGGGCCCAGGCGCTGGCGGCTGAGGAGAGGCGCGGGCCCAGGCGCTGGCGGCTGAGGAGGGAGAACGGCACTTTAGACACCCCTGTCTTTAGTTCTATAGAACCCAGAAATCTGATTGTTATTATATATAAAGAAATCTACCCCCAGGACCATGGATTGTAAACCAAGCACACTGACATACTGGTAGGATCCGCTCTTCTTTTAGCTTTCTATGCCCTTTAGTATTAAAAAAAAAAGAGAAAGGCTTGAATAATGATGCAACTGAGTTTGAGGGTATCCATAGCTGTTAATTGAGCTTTGGGCTGCTCAAGTGTTTGAACTGACACATCCCCCTGGAGCCTCTAAACTTGACTCCTCTCAGGCAAAATATGACTCTTCTGTGCTCATTTGCATATGGACTTGAAGGAGATTTTTTTTTTATTTATTTATGGGTAAATGGGTGAGATGTCACATAAAAGAGGGAACTCTAGAAAGGACATTTAATCTCCTACCTTAGTGGGCTAGTAGTTTAATGGGGTAAATTCGCGTGACAGGATTTTGATTAAGGTTTGGACCCAAATTCTGATGTAGATTTAGGCCCAGATTCTTCTAACAACTTGTTATTTGAGAAGTCCCTTTAATAAGCATCAAATTAATTTGCATATAGTGATCAGCTCTCTAGTTTGTCTTCTATCGATGTCTTTTCCATAGGTTATACAGTAAAGACTCATGTATATGTATGTATGTATGTATATGTATATATGTATATAATATAATGTTGTGAAACCCATCCTGGCCACTTGAATGTGACCTTGCACTTTCCATAAAATGTACAAAAAGTTGGATTGTCATTATGTGGGTGTCCACTTGGTGGCGCTGTGGTGCTGCGGCCCCTCATCCCCCGCAGTTACAGTGCTCAGGGTCAGGGGGCAGCTGTGTAGATTATGGTTTAATTTCTGCATAATGGGAAGAGATGGCGGATTTTCTATGTAAAATACGATCTTTAGTTTAATAATGAATAATTGCCTGTAGCTAGAGTGAGCGCTTGTCTCGCTCCTTTGTGTAGAGAGGCATTGCCTCTGTCATGTTTACTGGTTGTCAAAAGTTCACCAGAACGGGTTGTACAGTACTCGGCTTTATGGGGACCAGTCACTAAAACGTGACCTGTACACAACAGCACGATTCTTACATTCATTCTCCTTGTCCCTGATCCGCGTTGTCATAGGATTCTTTTCCAAGATTCTAAAGGAAATGTGTCTCCAATTGTCAGTTTCACTCATTAAAATCAAATCCTATTTAAAACTTTTTAGATTTTTTTTTTTCATTCTACTATTTTCTGTCCATCATTATTGTGGCTCGGCCATCTTGCCTATGCTCTAGTAAACAGCATTTAGTGATATGCTTTACTGCAGCCTCCTAGCCCTAGACCGCAATATACTGGTCTAGCTTAAAAGGCATGCTAGGTGCAGATAGGAGGCGTGACAAGACTATGACATCATCTATGGTCAGTAGTGATGTAATGATGGGTCATTGTTATCTATATAGAGGTCATTGTACAGGGAGGGGGAGGAGATAAGCTGTGACATCATCTATTGTCAGTAGTGATGTAATGATGGGTCAGTGTTATCTATATATAGGTCATTGTACAGGGAGGAGGAGATAAGCTGTGACATCATCTATTGTCAGTAGTGATGTAATGATGGGTCAGTGTTATCTATATAGAGTACATTGTACAGGGAGGAGGAGGAGATAAGCTGTGACATCATCTATTGTCAGTAGTGATGTAATGATGGGTCAGTGTTATCTATATAGAGGTCATTGTACAGGGAAGGGGGAGGAGATAAGCTGTGACATCATCTATTGTCAGTAGTGATGTAATGATGGGTCAGTGTTATCTATATAGAGGTTATTGGGCAGGGAGGAGGAGATAAGCCATGACATCATCTATTGTCAGTAGTGATGTAATGATGGGTCAGTGTTATCTATATAGAGGTCATTGTACAGGGAGGAGGGGGAGATAAGCTGTGACATCATCTATTGTCAGTAGTGATGTAATGATGGGTCAGTGTTATCTATATAGAGGTCATTGTACAAGGAGGAGGGGGAGATAAGCTGTGACATCATCTATTGTCAGTAGTGATGTAATGATGGGTCAGTGTTATCTATATAGAGGTCATTGTACAGGGAGGGGGGAGGAGATAAGCTGTGACGTCATCTATTGTCAGTAGTGATGTAATGATGGATCAGTGTTATCTATATAGAGGTCATTGTACAGGGAGGAGGAGGAGATAAGCTGTGACATCATCTATTGTCAGTAGTGATGTAATGATGGGTCAGTGGTATCTATATAGAGGTCATTGTACAGGGAGGGGGAGGAGATAAGCTGTGACATCATCTATTGTCAGTAGTGATGTAATGATGGATCAGTGTTATCTATATAGAGGTCATTGTACAGGGAGGGGGAGGAGATAAGCTGTGACATCATCTATTGTCAGTAGTGATGTAATGATGGGTCAGTGTTCTCTATATAGAGGTCATTGTACAGGGAGGGGGAGGAGATAAGCTGTGACATCATCTATTGTCAGTAGTGATGTAATGATGGGTCAGTGTTATCTATATAGAGGTCATTGTACAGTGAGGGGAGGAGATAAGCTGTGACATCATCTATTGTCAGTAGTGATGTAATGATGGGTCAGTGTTATCTATATAGAGGTCATTGTACAGGGAGGGGGAGGAGATAAGCTGTGACATCATCTATTGTCAGTAGTGATGTAATGATGGGTCAGTGTTATCTATATAGAGGTCATTGTACAGGGAGGGGGAGGAGATAAGCTGTGACATCATCTATTGTCAGTAGTGATGTAATGATGGATCAGTGTTATCTATATAGAGGTCATTGTACAGGGAGGAGGGGATAAGCTGTGACATCATCTATTGTCAGTAGTGATGTAATGATGGGTCAGTGTTATCTATATAGAGGACATTGTACAGGGAGGGGAGGAGATAAGCTGTGACATCATCTATTGTCAGTAGTGATGTAATGATGGGTCAGTGTTATCTATATAGAGGTCATTGTACAGGGAGGGGGAGGAGATAAGCTGTGACATCATCTATTGTCAGTAGTGATGTAGTACATTTCCTAAGCTGGTATATCGCCTCATCCGGCACAAGAGGAAAGTTGAGGATGAACACATCCGTACCAAAACTATGTTTCAAAACCCTATAATATGTCCTCAGTATTTTCCATTTCTTTGTTTTTCTCTATTACTAAGTGTATTTTTTGCTTTTTTGAAGGAGGTGAAGGCGCATCCTGCAGTGTCACGGCACAGATGGTCCTGGTTTGCTGCTGGAGGAGTATGAAGGAAGTCTCCTTATTGTTGGGTTTGCTTTGCCAAAGTCTCCCCCTACAGACGGATCTGGACGCCCCTCAGGGTCTCATTACGGTGGAGCAGGTAACGTTACAGAAGGTTCTTACTTAGAGAAATGTGTGTCCAGTATGCTTGTGACATCACTACAGGTCCTTTGCATCACACTAAGTACTTTCAAATGATGCAGGACAGCTTGTTTGTAATTGGCCAACCTGAAGCATGTGATGAGTCATGTAGTAACGTATGTAACCTCACTACAGGTCCGACAGCCCCTCTCTACAAGCCTCCCGTTGTTCCCATGGCAACCAGAAAGTACGGCAAATGGAGATTAGCAATGTGTGTGTGTGTGTGGAGGGGGGGGGGGGTTTAAGGTAAAACCTCGGCTAGCTGGTAAACAGCTGCAGATTGCTAATCAGAGTAAATTAGAGAATTGCCTATTTTTGCTTAGTGCATAGTTAGGCAAAAGTTTCTACACTTTACAGTTGTACTCTCAAGCTAAAAGACCAAAAGAGTTTTTATTTTGTGGGTTTTATTTTTTAGAGGAAATCTTCCATTAAAATCCATCATGATAAGCCAGGGACACTTACTTATAGATCCAGCACTTTGACTATGGTAATCTTCTTATATTTGTTATCCATGGCCTCTTTCCTTTTAAAATTAGCTTTTTTAAAAATTATGCTAATGATGCAGACGGGCTACTGGGGGTGTTAACAGAGCTCATCTGTGCCGTAGATACACAGGCTGTTACACTGTGCAGGAGCACTCTCTCTTGCCACTGTGTATGATAACATCAGATTGAGGAAGGAGGAAGTGCCCATCTAGTTCATTAGCACAATTTTAGTAGTTGATTTTAGAAAGGAAGGAGGCCCTGGAAGACAAATATAAGAAGATTACCACAGTCACTGGATAAGTTTCTTTGGTTTATCATGATGGGTATTAATGGTAGGTTTCCCTCGACTATCCAAGCACCTTCAGTTTGAGGCCGAATTGCGCCTTCCTCCCTGAGGTCTCTGACACCCGGTCACGATGTCTCACTGTTCTGTGACTAAAGCAGGTGTCTTTCTATACAGGGGTGAGGCGCACTCACACCTCCTCCACCAGGCCGTCTGCATGTGGCCTTTGTCCCATATTGCAGTTAAATGAGAATTATCAAATAAATCCTTCTACATCTCTGGAGCTCAGCCTCATCTCTATCTTCTCTCTATCGGCAAGGTAACTGGCTGGAGCAGGAGAGTCCCGGCAGTGCCCTTTCTCTTGTAGGTTACCAAACAAAGTCACTTTTTATCCCCAATCCAGAGGATAGCAGATAACGATCTGATCTGCTGCTGCTGGGACCCTGACCGATCATGAGAACAGGGGGTCCCATTCTCTGTAATTGAATGAAATGGCAGGTTGAGCATGGGTTATCCTGCTCCATTCCATGCTATGGCCGCATCAGTAATTTCTGAGCCCCGTCATCCAATATCTTATGCATGCCAAAGATACCTGGGCTCTGTTATTTTATGGGCACATTTCAGGTGGGAGAAAATTAACAAAGGACCCAAAGGTGCTCCGATTTATTTAGCATAAAGCAAAATTGGATGATTACAGTTCAGCACTGCTCTGTATGATATTTCCCTGGGAAATATGTGAATACGTTTTCCAGGATGGTACAAGGAAAACATTGCCTATTAGCTACCTTGTACGGCAGCCACCCTGTGCATCAAACCGGACTTTCAGGAAGCCTAATCACATGATGTGAGCTGAAAGCCAAATCAGTATATTTATTCCAGAAGGAACAGATTCCCAATTCTTGACAGCGCTGTTTTGATGTCTTTGCATCTCATTAGAACAGTGTAGGGAACTGGTTTAGCAAAGTGAAAGGCTGTGATGCATGGGGTCCTGTCCCGTTTCCATTGGTCGGTGAAACGAGATACTGCTTTGTCCATGATTCTTTGACCAAAGAAACTGCCCTTACGACGGGCTACATGATGACTTGTCACGTGACCCAAGTTTGCCCCATGACTTTTTGACTTCATGGGCAGCACGGTGGCTCAGTGGTTAGCATCCTGTCTCTTTAAAATTTATAATCAGACCTGTCCTCTTTACTAGATCAGCATTTCCAGAAAGGGGAGGACTGCTGTAAAGTGAAGCCGCCTGCTCTGTGGGAATGTAACCCCTAGTAACAGGGCGGAGGGTAAAAGAGCTAATAAGCCAATTTGCAATCACTGGAAAGCTGTAGCTTTTGTAACCGGACCTCGACTCGTCTTGATTTTTTTCCTTTTGAAGGATTTAATTTGCAAGTCTTTTACATAATTATTGGTGCTATTAACTTTCAGGGACTACATTTTTTAGCCATTGCATATACAGCACTGAATAATTTTACATATATATATTTATACATTTTCTCCAATCTTCCAGCTTTAGTGTTTTGAAATGTGGTATTTTGAATCTATAGAAAATTACAGCTTAAACACAGGGCTTGGATAAACTTACAGAAATGTCTGGTGCCGTGCCCAAAAGTTCGGAGACAGCAATTTTCATAAGATGAAAAATGTGAGCAGCGGGTCATTCCCCTCCTTAGTGTGCCCGGATCTGCTGTTCAGCTCTGCAAGACAGTCTTATCAAATGGCCTGGGTCCACATAGCATTAGATATCATTGACCTGTTCCGTAAATCTTGGTGAACAGGTGGTAAGTTTAAAGGGGTTGTCCAGAGGTTGAAAAACATGTGATGTTTTTGGAAAAAATAAGGCAACTCCTGACCCTGGTGTGTGCCGGTATTGCAATAAACATGGAGCGGAGTTCCAATGCCGGCAAAATCCATGGTGCTGTTTTTGGAAGAAATCATCCAACCTCTGGAGAACCCCTTTAATTTATTGTAGACTGGCATGCCATACAACGACTCTGCTACTTGAGGAAGAGTCAGCAGCCGCTTTCTCGGAAAGCCACTGTTGCAAAAACTTCAGAAAATAAGCTTTTCATTGCGCCGTTCCTCTGATAATTTCGGTGATTTTTTTGGCAGCCCTGTACATGCAGCAGGTTATGCCGTACTCTTCCGATTCTATCATTTGAGTTCTCTTCTGGTCCCAGCGTAGGCGCACCACACGTATGAAATTGGAGTTCTGTGCCTGCGCTCAGAGGTGTCATGGGTCGGATGTGTATTCAAGCCACCGGAACCCTTACTCATTTACCAACTTGAATTTCTGATACCCAGCCACAGATATATTTAAGGTAAAGTGGTTGGGACTTTAAACCTCACTTTAAGGCCTATTTTGACAGCTTTATTATGTCACAGACCACCTAGAAACAATTCTTATTGAAAAGAGAGAACACATAGCAATCTGTGTAATACAACTCTTTAGGTCATTAGGTCCACCCGGACAAAATTTTTCTTTGTTCAGTCTCCTATCCATACAGATTACTTGTGAAGGCCC
The DNA here is from genome assembly GCF_040894005.1 of Engystomops pustulosus. NCBI lineage: Eukaryota > Metazoa > Chordata > Amphibia > Anura > Leptodactylidae > Engystomops > Engystomops pustulosus. The sequence goes on along the minus strand of NC_092413.1, from coordinate 21,705,733 downwards.
TATCCACGGGATAGGGTCTAACTTGCTGATCTGTGGGGGTCTCAGCACAAATCACAAAAAACAAGGGGTCCGATGGGGTCCCACCTACCTCCATCTGACCCCTAGTCGCTCTGTCAGACTAATGGAGCAGATGGCCGCGCATAACCGTTCTGCTCCATTAATCTCTATGGAGCTGACGGAAATTGCCGGGCACCCTTGTTTGATGGACCCCTCTTTTTTTGTTATCGCTGAAATTCCCTCTGATCAAGTTAGGCCCTATCCACAGGATAACTTTTCTAACTTTTCTTAATGGGAAGACCTCATTAAAAGTTTTTCAGAAAGGTAGCCATTTAGCTGAACACTGGCCGCCTTAGTGACCCATCTGAGAAGGTCATGTGGAAAGTTTTTGACTAAATTATGTCTCTCGTAAAGGTGACAGCTGTTACTGTGTTCCAGGAAATCTATGACCAAGTTCTAAGAAACCGTACGACTGTAGAGGACATTTTTTCATAACCTGTTGGTCCGATACTCCATGATTGTCTGATTGGTGATTGACAGTGTCAAAGGGAGCAGTTGTCAGAGATCAGGGGCTGCAAATTTGGGGAAGCAAATGTTTCGTTAATGGAAACCTCCTTGTAGTGGCTCTGATCTTCTTCACTATAGAAGGTATTGATACTTTGTTCGTTTTTAGCGCGAGCCTTGAACTTCATTGTTGGTGTTTTTGGGTGGGTAACAAACCGGATGGTAGGACTCAACCCAAGAAGACTTTAGAGATGACTCGCTGCCAACAAACATCCAGTCAATGGGAATTGGAAGAAGAGTTTTATTTGAAAACTACACTCTTCAGGGGAGGAGCCCTAACTTCTTCAGGTCCAAATATTGAAGGGGTTGTCCCGTGACAACAAATAAGCACTTAGCACTATCCCCAGCATAAGGGATAATTCTGTAATCGGTGGTGGTCTGAGTGATGGGACCCCTGTGGATCACAAGAGCCGGAGGTTCGTTCTTTTACCGTTGCGACCCAAAAGGTTGTAGAAGCCAGTCACGCATGTGCTGATCCATTCATTGCATGGCGCTCGTCTATCTCTTTCAATGCCATAAAGATGAAAAGAGCAGGCATCGCTTGCATGACTGGCTGCGCTGTCCATCTAGGGTATAACGGGGGTAAACAGATCCCCATTCTCGTGATTCATGCTGTCCCACCACTGAGACCCCCAATGATCAGCAAATTTGTCCATCTGGGATATAACTGGGTACAGCAGACTTTCATTCTCATGATTCATGGGATCCCACCACTGAGACCCCCCAATTATCAGCAAGTCTGTCCATCTGGGGTATAACTGGGTACAGCAGACTTCCATTATCATGATTCATAGGATCCCACCACTGAGACCCCCCAATTATCAGCAAGTTTGTCCATCTGGGGTATAACTGGGTACAGCAGACTTCCATTCTCATGATTCATGGGATCCCACCACTGAGACCCCCCAATTATCAGCAAGTCTGTCCATCTGGGGTATAACTGGGTACAGCAGACTTCCATTATCATGATTCATAGGATCCCACCACTGAGACCCCCCAATTATCAGCAAGTCTGTCCATCTGGGGTATAACTGTGTACAACAGACTTCCATTCTCTCATGTTTCATGCTGTCCCACCACTTAGACCCCCAACGATCACCTAAGTTTGCATCCTATTATGGATGCTCCAGTGATGTCTATGATGGGGATACTCCTGTAGTTGGATTTACAAGTTCAATTTTTTTTTCTTTTATTCCCTGATTCCTGAATATCTTTTTGTTTCCTCCTCTCTCACATTCTCACTTTTTTTTTTTTTTCACGAGGCAAACATTTCAGATTTGAAACTATGAAAAACCCTACCGCCATCTGGGACTGTTCAGTCGACATAAGCGCAGTGTTTACAAGAAATTAGCTTACCACAAGCATTTCATTTGGAAATATCAAGGATTTATTAGTTTTCTGTTTTCAATTCTTGACCTTTCCCTTCCATCTGTTTTTAACAAACCAACATTTTCTGTCGGAGGGGGGGGGGGGTAACTGGGGAATATCGGGGCAGCGTAAAAATTGGTCGAAAACTTTCTCGTTGGAAATGAGAATTTGTTCCATTCAAGGTGTTGTGAGAATGTGCTCGGGGTAAGCAGATTCATGCTGATCTCTGTGCCGTGGTGACTTTGGCATGTCGTTCATGTGTTCGCCAGCTGTGTGTTTTGCACTGAGCCGTAAGGCGGCCAGGACTGAGTACGCCTTTGTTTATTGTTCATTAGTCTCGCTCATGCTGATTTATTGCACTATTTTGAAATCGCACTAACATTTGGCGCTATGCGTCCGGCTCGGCTCTCACCAGACTCACCACGTTGTTGTGGATTTCTTGCTATGCAAAAAATGGAAGAAACAAATTTCTGGGAAAATACAACTTTCACTCGTTCAGAAAATTTTATGAATGGCTCCTATTTTGGTTCTGCAGGGAGATTTTGGAGAGATCTAGTTTTTTTTTAATACTGGTTGACAACTAATTAGTCCGCCAATACAGATCCCTAAGGATTCATTCACACCGCCGTTGCCTGCCGTAGCACGGCGGCCAACGGCAGCTCACGGGGAGAGGAGGAGGAGGAGGTGAGCGCAACTCACCCCCGCCCCTCTCCATAGAAACATATGGCGCACAACGGCATACTACGGACAAAGATAGGACATGTCCTATCTTTTTCCGGGGTACGGAGCGGTACGGTGTCGCACGTGTGCCATTGCCGTCTATGGGGAACGTATATCGGCCGTATATACGTCCCCCATACGGCAGTGTGAATGTAGCCTTATAGGGAGTCTAACCGCATTATTAATCATACGAAGCTGTGTATTCATACTATACCGTATGCATCAACTCTTTGCCACTCCATCTATTTTGGAACAGTTGGAAGTTTTTCTTTAGCTCTCACCCTTTCCAGTGTAAAAGAGGATGTAAGAGTCTATACCTGATACGCTTATCTATTGCTAGGTAACTAATCATAGGTTGCCAGCAGTATAAGGACTGAAAATGCATCTTTATTCCAGGATTGTAACTGGACTCAGCTCACGGGGAGAATCTCCTCAAACTGCTGTGTTCTGTGATCTCTACATTGAAACTTTTACCCAGTCCCTTCCCTCTGCTGTGATATATAACCTGAAGCTACAGCAGTGACTCAGAGCAGTGAGGAGGGGCTGTGATGTGTGATTTTGCACACTAGTGCTACACTTCATTGGAAGGCAAAACCCTACTGCGTCATGTCAATTAGTCCATAGTAGTGAATAAATTTCTTGCTCGTCGCAACTTTTTGAGGAGTATCCAGGCTGCATTTTGGAATATCGGGGTTCTCAGGGTTATGATTGGTGGGCTCCCAGTTTTATGACTGGCGGGGTCCCGGTTTTATGACTGGCGGGGTCCCGGTCTCGTGACGTGCGGGGTCCCGGTCTCGTGACTGGCGGGGTCCCGGTCTCGTGACTGGCGGGGTCCCGGTCTCGTGACTGGCGGGGTCCCGGACTCGTGGCGGGCGGGGTCCCGGACTCGTGGCGGGCGGGGTCCCGGACTCGTGGCGGGCGGGGTCCCGGACTCGTGGCGGGCGGGGTCCCGGACTCGTGGCGGGCTAGAGAAAAACTTCAAACTGTTAGAGAATGGTTGGAGTGGCAGAGAGTTGAGGTTGGTGAAAGGTTCTCATTAAGAAATCTGAATTAATCCAAATTAATCTATAAGGTATTTTTCTTCTCTTTGACCCAGTTGGCCTTGTTTTTTCCCGTATCGAGGCCCGAACTCAGTGAACGCGTCTTTATATTCAACTCTCTTTATAACCCTTACAAGAGATGTAATTAGTGGTATGTGGTTTTGGAGAAATGTATGAGAAGAAAGGAATTACAAAGAAACAGAACAGAACTTTTAATAACTGACAGTAGAGAACACTTGGTACACCAGTACATTTACTGGTGCGTTTTTTAGATGTAATTTTAGGGGGATTTGATATTTCAGTTATGTCCTCCCTTTCCTCAGAGCTCGCAAAATCTTGAACGACAACAGAAAACTATGGGGGCCGTGATGATGCTACATTATAACATGCTGCCTGCAGATAGGACTCTGCTCAGCTCCTGCTGCTCTATAATCTATATATACAATCTACATGGATCCTCCTGCTCTATAACATGCTACCTGCAGATAGAACACTATGTACAATCTACTCCGCTCCTCCTGCTCTATAACATGCTGACTGCAGACAATAGGACACTATGTTCAATCTACTCAGCTCCTCCTGCTCTATAACATGCTGCCTGCAGATAGGACACTATGTACAATCTACTCAGCTCCTCCTGCTCTATAGCATGCTGCCTGCAGATAGGACACTATGTACAATCTGCTCAGCTCCTCCTGCTCTATAACATGCTGCCTGCAGATAGGACACTATGTACAATCTGCTCAGCTCCTCCTGCTCTATAACATGCTGCCTGCAGATAGGACACTATGTACAATCTACTCAGCTCCTCCTGCTCTATAACATACTGCCTGCAGACAATAGGACACGATGTACAATCTACTCAGCTTCTCTAACATGCTGTCTGCAGATAGAACACCATGCAATATCTGCTCAGCTCCTCCTGCTCTATAACATGCTGCCTGCAGATAGAACACCATGCAATATCTGCTCAGCTCCTCCTGCTCTATAACAGGCTGCCTGCAGACAATAGGACACGATGTACAATCTACTCAGCTTCTCTAACATGCTGTCTGCAGATAGAACACCATACAATATCTGCTCAGCTCCTCCTGCTCTATAACATTCTGCCTGCAGATAGGACACTGTATACAATCTGATCAGCTCCTCCTGCTCTATAACATGCTGCCTGCAGATAGGACTCTCTTTGCAATCTTTTGAAATAACCTTTATTCAGCTTTAAACTACAACAAACCACATACATATAATTCTCCCTTTCCCTAATCTGTTGGGTTAACAAACAGAATTTTCCCTACTTGTTAATACAAGTCAATGCCTGGCACCTCCGTCCTGACCTCTGTGTAGCACATTTCTTGGGTGGAACTTGAGGAAACAAAGTTTAATTTGTACAAAACAATTGTCAGAAGTCAGAAACTGCACCTTAAATTAAGAGCAACATTTACTCAGTGTATGAAAAGCGCCTGTGCACCTTTAGCCGTTCTTTAAACTTGACAAATGCAAATATTTGCTCAGAGCGAAGTTGTAAGATTACCTAACGCTCACATAAATCTCTCCTAGAAGAGGCGAGTCTCTGCAGCCCATTGTGAAGGGGGAACGTCTCTGGCCTGGCACGGGCCTGGGAGGTAATATACTGTGCAATGTAAGAAATACAAAAGCTGAAATCCCGGATAAAATCAAGGAATAGAGCCGGATAGTGGTCTATGAGGGTAACGCTATTCTATGGAGTAATTCCTGCATTCAGTCTTTATGTTAGGTAAAAAAAATTGTTCTAATGCTAAATTCAAATGGCTGTACGGGGGACGTATATACAGCCGATGTATATACGTCCCCTATAGGCGACAATGGATGCCTGGTGCCGTACCGGACACGTGTGTCACCGCACCATTCCATAGCCAGGAGAGACATGGGAGATGTCCTATCTTTCTCCGGAATACTGCGGTGTGCGCCATATATCGCTGTGGAGCTGGGCGGGGGTGAGCAGCTTTACCCCCTCCTCTTCTCCCAGGCGCCGACGTGTGCCCGGCGTGCTACGGTACGGCGGGCACACGTTTGTGTAAATATAGCCCAAAACAGAAGCTTAAGCCTTGGTCAAATATAACAAAATTCTAACATACCGACATTGCAAATTCTTAAAATATACTGTGAGCGCTGAGAGGTAGCTTTCACGCCAGTTTATGATATTGGTAACCTTGACTATGGATCCTTGCGTCATCCCGTGAAGTGAATCAAAGAGACAACCACTGGCTCACTGGTTCAATAAAAATTATTTGGTGAGCTTCACCTAAGGCCCCATGCAAACGGCCGCGTGAGGGATGTATGTATGGTTGCGGCTGGATATACGTCCCCATAGACGGGTATGGTGCCCGGGGTTGCTCTCCATTCTGTGCTCGCGAAAAAGATAGAGCAGGGCAGCATTGTCAGATTACTGCTCACAATGCAGGTCTATGGAGAGGAGAGGAACGAGCTGGAGCCCAATGAAAGAAGAAACATAGACCTAGTCCAAAAAAGACGACCATAGTTGTATGTCAAGACGAGTACCGGACTTTGAGTATCATAGTGATTTGTGTGTATGCAGGGAGTCCCTTCCCCGTAAAACGATAGTCATTATTCTTATCTGCAGGGAAGCAGGGACTCCATGCTTCATGTCCTCAAAACTGTGGTGGGCACAGTGCACAGTCAGTTGTTTACGTGCTAATGCATGCAAGTTAAAAGTAATGTGAGCCTCTGCCTGCAGAACTTTTCTTGCGCATGCAAATTAGCACCAAGTAGTCATGTGGGCAGGGACACTCTCAATGAGGTCACGTTGTGGTGGTGCCTAATCACGAGCATATATATCACTGTCCTCGCTGTGCGACTCAGGTTTCAACATCCTAGTGGTTGCGGATCAACAATGCGGGCACGTGCACATCAATCATCTTGAAGTCCGGAGCAGTAGTCGAGGCAGGTGCCTGACCCCGCCCCTAGAGCACAGAGAAGCTAATTTGCATAAAAATAACACTAATTTAGTCAGATGTGTCCAATAGAAGTTGAGTGTTTTAGTGACACCTAAAAGTTGTAGCTGATGTGAGAACCCATCTAAGTTTCCATTCTTCAGATATTTTAAGGTCATCTTGTGCCGCAGAGTCGGAATTCGCTAGTTCGCGTTCCCACACATCCCCGTTGCACAGTTTATTATGTCTGGGGAAAAAAAAATCTATCTTTTCCTTGTAAGTTCTGTTTTTGTTATTTGTTTTGGACCCGAAGTAGCATCGACGCTCACAGATTTCCTCGAAAACTCGTTTGATATATCTTGTGTCTGTTACAACAGAGGTTTCGTAATATTCTTACTAAATCGAGACGAGTCTTTGTTCCCATATATCTGAAGAATTTTTGTGTTAAGATATGCGATATAAGAACGTATGATAATTATCACCGACATATGTATAATGGATAGAATTTGGCAGATTATTAAAGGGGTTGGCCACTTCCATGTTTTTTGATGTTTTCTATATTGTGTGTGTGTGTGTGTGTGGGGGGGGCAGGATATGAGGTAATTTACCAATATACATCTAGTAATAGTTCTGTTCCGCTTCTTTGATATGTAAAATGAAGCCTCCTGTCTTTAACCTCATCAGCCGGACATTCCTGACCATAAAATGGCTGCAGATGGAGGGTCATGTGATCTCTATCTGTCAAGGAACAATCGCTCTGCCAGGATCTTGATCTTCTATTCATAAACTCTATCATAAGGTCCTGACAGGGCGATTGCTCATTGATGGCTGCAGATGGAGGGTCATGTGATCTTATCTGTCCATGAACAATCGCTCTGCCAGTATCTTCATCTTATATTCATAAACAGTATCATAAGGTCCTGACAGGGCGATTGCTCATTGATGGCTGCAGATGGAGGGTCATGTGATCTCTATCTGTCCATGAACAATCGCCCTGCCAGTATCTTGATCTTATATTCATAAACACTATCATAAGGTCCTGACAGGGTGATTGCTCATGGGTAAGATCACATGACCATCTGCGGCCCTTTTATGGTCAGAAATGTCTGGCTGATGTTGTAATAGACAGGAGGTGTCACTTTACATATGAAGAAAGCAGAAAAGAACTATTAGTAAATGTATATTGGTAATTGACCTCATATCCTGCTCCCCCCACACTTATACACACATTCCAAAAAACTTGACGTAAAGTGGCCAACCCCTTTAACTGACAATGATTATATAAAGCTTCATTTTTTTGTGAACAGAGATAACATATGCCATAGTTTGGTTCGCCTGCACAATAAGGCCCCCAGTACTGCAAGCACATAGTACTTACCTCTTCTTAATTTTTTTTTGGTGTATGTTATATTAGGACACATAAATCTTCCTCATTCTGGGAAATTAGAGACTCCGTCAGAAAGACATACCAAAAACACAAACGCAATCCTTGTGGCTAGATCACATGGCGGCTTTGCCAGAGATTTTATGTTGGGTAAATCTGTGGACAAAAATCTTTTCTCTTTGAAATCAACGGGAGGCAATCGATTTTTTTTGCGTGTCAATAGGGCACATTTACTTACCCGTCCACGAAGTTCACCGAAAGTGCGTTGCCCATTTATAATGCACTGTGCCGCGATTTACTAAGATCGTGCGCCCGATATCCTGCATGTGCCGCTTCCCCGCTCAGGTCCGCCGGAGTTCACCTTCTTCATCCTGGTGCATGTGAGTGCTGGGGCTTGCGACACAATTTGAAAATGAAATCCCGCGCTCAGTCGAAATCAGTCGGATCATCCTCCGGCACGCCGCCCAACTTGTTTCGCATGAAAGTCGGCGCAGCTGCGCTAAAAGCCGATCGCATGCGCAAAAATCCCAGTGCAGACACTTCTTAAATACCTGTGCAAGCCGTGTAATCCACAGAAAATCTGCACAGTCCGACAAAAGTGATCAGCCCGACCCTTAGTAAATAAGCCCCAATGTCTTTTATTCTGAGTGGATGTTGCTGAGAATATAGGGCACGTTCAATACCTTTCAGGAAGCCCTAGAGCGTAATTTTGACCTTGAATTTGACCTCCCAGAATATCTGGGCCAATACCGCCATGTGAACTGAGTCTTACTAGTCCCCCGCTACTACAGCTATAATATATTTATATATATTTTTTTTTCAAAAACGGCACCACTCCATTTAGTGGCTATGACCGGTATTGCACTGCTAATCAATGGACCAATCCAGTCAAAGCTAATTTTGGTGCCGGGCCTGAAGAAGAGGAGGAGGACGACGACCAATTTTCATTATATTCCTAGAACCTGGAGTCCTGCTTCTCCCTCCAGGCCCTGCACAAGATGTCATTCAGTGAATCTAACTGGAGTGTTCCTTTAATTGGCCCGAGCTGCGTTACCAGATGCACGCCATGAACCGATCTCTAAGTCATCATCCCGTTTTCTTATCTCATGTAACCGATTCCACAGGAATGTGGTGACTGCAGTTTGGCCGCTCCGATCTCGTGCAGATTTACAGATATTTCTCATCATCTCAATAACTCCCCATATCTGCAGCCAGACCTCCTGCTGGTTATTACCTACAGGTCCTTGGGCGTACCAGGGCTGCCCTTAAGTTTTATCAAGTTTAGATAAGGTGAACTCTTCTTACCTTTCCAACGACTTGTCTTCTCCATCTCCGTCTCATTCTTTTTTTTTAAGATGATTTACCTTCTCTTTGGGTTCTCTTATCAGACCGGCGATCATGAATGAGGCCGGAATGCCGAAATCCTCTGCGTGTGAACCTGACATTGCACAGATACCTACTTTATCAGCTGGAACCAGAGCGATGGGGGTTTATTTAGCAAACCTGGAATTTTCTAAACTTCTGTCATTGATGAAAAATTTGGTTATTTTAGAATAGTTTTTTTTTTTCCAGCGAATTTGCTGAATAATTAAAAGGAATGGGAACTAAAAGTTATGTAATACAGGCAGTCCCCGGGTTACGTACAAGATAGGTTCTAAAGATTTGTTCTTAAGTTGAATTTGTATGCAAGTCGAAACTGTATATTTTATCATTGTAGATCCAGACCAAATTTTTTATTTTTTTTTGCCCCAGTGACAATCTTTTGCTGTAATTGGACCAAGGATTATCAATAAAGCTTCATTACAGAGACCTTACAGCTGATTATTTCTGCCTTGGACTATAGTAACATCCAGAGACTTCACCAGAGGTCACAGGGGGCAGAGGGGTCCAACTTTAACTAAGAGTCGTCTGTAAGTCAGGTGTCCTTAAGTAGGGGACCGCCTGTACTATCTAAATTTCCACAATGCCCATGATTGGATGTATGTTGGGCTTCAGTTCACGGTAGAGCAAAATATATAAAGGTCAAAAAATTTTCGACAACTTTGTAAGGTGCACCATATTGGCTTGTAGGTTGTTGGAGTGCTCACTATTGGGATCCCCACCATTCTCCATTCTAGTTAGTGAGACTTTTGAAGATTGCAGACCACTGTACTGATGCAACTCCGGCAGTGTGAATGCGAAACTAGGAACCTCTTGATCAGTAGGGTGCTAGATGAGTGGAGGTCAGACTGCTGGGACACCCAGTGATCATAAGAATGGGGATCTGCTCATCCAAGTGAATATATTTGCAGTATTTGTGGGGCTGCAGGATATAACTGGTTGCTGTATGGGAACTGTAATGGAACAATGTGACGCTCCATTCAAACCAGAAGTGGGACCTGTTTTTCATATTCTTGGGTATTTCAGTTGACAGATTCCAACCAATTCTTTAAGGGAACCTGTCGGGCTGATCTGAGACACTTAGCCACCTACAGGTCCCTTTGATCTTTTGGTTTAGTGTCCCTACATGAGTTTTCTACATGATGGCATAACAAAAAAAGCATCTATACTTTACTGCGCATGCGCTGTCATTATGGTGCATGCGCAATGAAGCCGCGGTATTATCCCAAATTCACTTTTCGCATGGCGAGAGGAGGCGTCGGCGCAGGATCTTCAGATGTGAGTCCGATGTGCCTCATCGAACCTCGCATCGAGGTAAGCTTAAAGGGGTATTCCCATTTCGACAAATTAATGTTATTGTTTTATGATGTTCTACAATTTTCCAATATACTTTTCGTATGAATTCTTTACTGTTTTCTAGATCTCTGCTTGCTGTCATTCTATTGAAAGCTTCTAGGTTTACTTCCAGTGGATAGAAATCTGATCATAGTCACACAGGTGCACTGCTCGTTAGTATCATAGAGAGAAGTCAGAGCTGTGTGATATAACGAGCTGTGCACCTGTGTGACCATGGTCAGATTTCTGTCCACTGCTAGTAATAATATAAGCTTTCTATAGAATGACAGCAAGCGGAGATCTAAAAAAACTAAAGAATTGAAACAGAAAATTTATTGGAAAATTGTAAAACTTTTCATTACACAAAAAAATAACATTTATTTGCTAAAATGGAAATACGCCTTTAAATGTTTTTTTTTTCCTGTTAAATTGAGGCCACGGAAAGTTCTCATATTGTTCGATTTGGGACCCTAAACCACCTACAGGTCCGCATGAGACCAATCAAGTTCTCTTTAAGTTCTTCTCTTTCCTTTGCATAGGATTCACTTTGAGATGTCTTAAATGGGTTTCCCTGATCATACATATACATTGTATGATCTAATTTTTGTATTGCATATCTTATTACTACTTTTTATTATACTTCTTAGTGTGGTAGAATAGAGAAGTCTTAGAGAGTCTTGTCCGAGATGTCTTGTCCGAGATGTGTGTTACTCCTGAGTTATAGATCTCTGTATACTTGCTGATGCCCTTCTATTGCAGAAATGATCAAATTTTGGTATCCACATATCACGTTTCAGAGGAGCTACTTCCGCTCCAGTTCTTGCTTCTGCTAAGGCCACTGATTGGCTGTCACTTGTTCAAATGAATTAATCTTGAGCAAATTTTACAATGTATATTATACCTTTATATACTTTTCTGTGACTATTTATGTTTCTGTACATTGCAGGTGGTTGAGATGGGGGACTATTTCAAGCATCACCTCTTGCAGTCCAGACATAGAGGGGCGTTTGAGCTGGCCTACGTTGGCTTTGTGAAACTGACAGAAATGCTGATTGGGTAAGTAACAATTGACTTATGGCTAAAGAGACGCCTCCACATGTAATATGCCCAAACCGAATATTGTGTGACTGCATCAGGTTATGCATGAAAGGTATCTATGACTATGCAGGGTCCGCAGGGGGTAAATTGTGACTAAATGGTGATGATTCGACGCCTTTGAGGTTGCAGGAGATACTGTCACCCCTAATTCCTTCTGTATTGGGAATATTTTTTATAACTCTAGCTTTGAGGTTGACATTTTTAAAGTAGAGACCAGAAAATGTTCCTTTTTTGTCCAAGTAGATCACTTCATAACAGGTAGGTAGCCCTGAAATGGGTCTGTTTTTTTACGTCCATTAGCACACGAAATGGAACAATAAATTTGTAAAAATGTTTATGTTGACATATATGTATAAGTTGACACATATAGATGGACATTGTTATTTATTGAGCATAAAACGTTGCCAAGGGGTTTACCTGAACCCCCCCCCCATCCATCAGCAAGTTAGACCCTGTCCTGTAGATAAGTGCCTAACTTTTGTCGGGACTGCCTTTGTGTATGTGTGAGTGTATATAGGTGTGTGTAATATGTACATATATATAATATGTATATAATTTATTTATTATTGGTACGTTAGTTACAACTTTGCCTTTATGTGTAGCACAATATGTAGTTCCCATGGTAAAAGCAGTAAAAATGTTTTTTTATATTTTAGCCGATTAAAAAAAAATAAATAAATAAAGACAAAACTATAAAACATAAACCCCAAAATGGTACCCATAAAACCTACAACTTGTCCCACAAAAAACAAGCCCAGGCTTGTCAAACACACAGGTGGTGTTGATATGAGGTTACGTTACACTTTTTTTTCTTTGCAAAAGTCTCACATTTTAAAAATTAATTAATAGAAGCTCATCAATAAAAAAGCCAAAATGGTACCTTTAAAAAAAAAAAAAAAAAAAAAATTAAACTGAACCTGCAAGAAACAAGCCCTCATAAAGTTATGATTTTAAAAGTTGCGGATTGTGAAAATTGGGGAGAAAAAAAATCAAAAAGTGCATAAACTTCTCAAAGCCGGCTAAGGGGTTAAGATTTCAGGATTTGTTGGAATTCAGTGGTGGACAGGATTAAGTAGATGAGCCTAGAAGTCGTTGTTAAGAATAAATCACATAAAAATTTGCCTTTCTGACCACCCAAACCCATGAATGAAGGTCAGGGATGAGGAGCGGCAATGCGGACAGAGTTCATAATATTTCAAAGACTGAATTATGTGCGGTATGAGGACAGAACATGACACCAAGGAAATGCTAATGAAAGAGAGTATTCAATGGCTCTTCTCAAGTCTCCCAGACAAACCTATTCATATAATAATGTACTGACAGATCAGGAGCACAATTCTATCAGTTTACAGTCTGATAATCACATATAATAAAAAGCCAAAAGACAACCTGACCAAGGCTTTGAAATGTCTTGTCCGGAGTATTTTAGGTCACGGTTGAAAAAAAAAAAAAAAAAAAAACTATTACTATAAAAATTATTCTTTGAGTTCCTATATAACACATGGGGTGTGTCTGCATTTTGTATAAAATTGTGTATTTGATCATATTTAAATTCCTGGGACGTATGTGATTATCCAGTCGTAGCAAAACTTGAAATTAATTAAAAAAAAAAGAAAAAAATCAATAATAACACAGCTCTGGAAGGATATTGGTGCGGCAAGTGGTTTCACATACAAGTAAAACTTTATTTTCTGGCTTTTTCTTTTGAGCATGTGTTTTAACATTAAAAGAAATCTACCATTTGTTTTTATGCATTGTGAACCAAACATACCTTGAGAATGCTGTAGCTACACTGATGCAGAAACATATCTTGTTTAAGCCCTGAACTGAGTGATTTTGCTCAAAAAACAATTATAAAATTCAGGACGTTTGAAAAGCTGGGTGCTGCCGGCTGCCGTACATAAACACATTATATATGGAGCTGCCTGAACTGTCCAGACAGGACTAATCAACCTGAGCTGGATGACTCATACTCAGCAGCTGGGGGATGGTGCAGTGATTGATTACTTCTGCCTGTCAGGGACAACACAGTGATGACGACATTCTCAGCTTATGCAGGGCAGGACAAGGCTGGAGCAGTGCATAATTAGGATAAGAGGAGAAGCACCAGGGCAGCCACAGGAGCGCCAGAGCCTCATTATTATAATTTTATAATTATTTTATCAGCAAAACCACTCAGTTCAGGGATTAAACAAGATATGGGCCTGCATCAGTGTAGCTACAGCATTCTCAAGGTATGTTTGGTCCATAATGCACAAAAGCAAATGGTAGATTTCCTTTAAGCATGTTTTCATGAAATTTATAGAGGAGTTTTAAAATTTTTTGAAACTTTCTTATGAGGGGAAAGGCTACGAGGCAATGCTACTTTACCTGTACTCGCTTCAAGGCAGCACTATTTGTGGAAAACATCGTTTACAGGAAAGACTGTAAGGCAGTACTATCCGTGCCCATGTCCCTAAAAGTGAAGATTGTAAGGTTGTCCCATCTGTGCATACATACCTTACATTTATAGACTAGGAGGCAGTACTTTCTGTGCCAGCACACCTTACAGGAAATATTGTGCGGAAGTACCATGATGCCAACATTCCTTATTGAGAAGACTGTGTGACAGTACTATCACTACCTGTATCCCTTACAGGATAGACTGTGAGGTATTACTCTGTCAGCGATACCCTACACAGAAAACCTCTGATGCAGCACTTCCTGTGCCAAGATCCCTGGAGAGAAATCTATGAGGTTGTACTATCTGTATCAACATAACTTACAGGGAAAGGCTAGGAGGTAGTGAAGTCTGTTCCAGTATAACTTACAGGAAAAGACTGTGAGGCATGACTCTCTGTGCCAGGAATACCCAACAGGGAAAGACTATGAGGCAGCACTTTCTGTGTCAACATCCCTACAGAGAAGACTATGACGTTGTACTATCTTTATCTATGTACCTTAGAGGAAAGTCTGTGAGCTGGGAGGGACTCTGGGAGGGACTCTGGGAGGGACTCTGGGAGGGACTCTGGGAACTAGTCTCTATGCCAATATCTTTTACAAGCAAAACCAAGACCATCTTACACCCCTACAATGGCAGAAAAGGAGGCAGTACAATCTGTGCCTGCAGCACTATAGACACATCTCCCGATTTATCATAGCTCTGAGCTCTGATTGGTTGGCATGGGTAACTATAACACTTCTGCTCAAAGAGACTTCTGATAAATCTTCCCCATAGATCTGCTACTTCCTACCATCTCTTCACACGAAATCTTGAGCCCGGAGATTGCGATCACTTTGCCGTCTGGTCTTATAACTTAACCCCTTAATGACCGCCCTATCGGGATTCTACGGCGGTCATTAAGGGTACTTCTTCTGACGCAACGCCTTTCTACGGCGCCGCGTCAGAAGAAGATTTCGGGACATCGGGTCAGTTTAGTGCCGTGTCGGGCTGTGATATCACAGCCCAGACCCGGCACTAACACCCGGGATCGGAAAAACTCCGATCCCGGGTGTTTAACCCCTTACACGCCGCGGTCAAGCATGACCGCGGCGTGCAAGTGTGTCCCCCGTGGATCGGACCCCCCCGGTGTGCTTACCGGGGGATCCGATCCCTCGTGCCGCTGCCCCGGGTCCCGACGAGTGACCCGAGGCTGTCGGCTCCTCTTCTCGCCGGGTCCTGCCTTCCTGGCAGGACCCGGCTGTAAGTAACTGAGCATGCGCAGCATGCTCAGTTACTTACACTATACACTGCAATACAAGTGTATTGCAGTGTAAAGGCTTGAATAAGCGATCGGATGATCGCTTATTCAAGCCAAGAAGTAGAAAATGTAAAAAAGTTAAAAAAAAAAAAAAATTAAAACTTTTTATAATATAATTAAATAAATAAATAAAATAAAAGTCCCATAATCTCCCCAGTAACACATAAAATGCAAATAAAGTATATAAAACACAAAACACGTACATATTTGGTATCACCGCGTACGTATTAATCTGTACAATAAATCTAAATCAATATTGAACCCGCTCGGCGAACTACGTAAAAAAAAAAACTCGGAAAACTTTCCATAATATACAATTTTTCATCAAACACCATCACAAAAAATGTTCTAAAAAGTGATCAAAAAAAGTTATGTTCCCTAATATGATACGACTGAAAAGAACAACTGTTTTCGCAAAAAATAAGCCCTCAACCAGATCTGACAACAGAAAAATACAGAAGTTATGGCCCTGAAAAGTTGTCAATAGTAAAAACAATGCGATTTTCTCCAATATTGGTTTTGCTCAGGAAAATTAAGCAAAAATAAGAAAAACTATATAAATGAGGTATCACCGCAATCGTAGTGAACCAGAGAATAAAGATAAAATATTATTTTTACATTACGGTGAGCGGGGGGAAAAAAAATGCTAACAATCCAAAATAAAAATTGATGATTTTGTTTGTGTCCCCCTTGAAATAGTTAATAAAATCTCAAGAATAAGCTTTAGACTCCCAAAATAAATTATCTATACATTGTATCTCATCCCATAAAAAATAAGCCCTCATATGTTTGTATTATCAAAAAAAATAAAAATGTATAGGTCGTACAATGTGACAATACAAATCTGCTGTGAATGGCGCCTCCATTCATTCTATACTCGGCCGTGCGCCCGCACAGCAGTTTACCACCACATATGGGGTATCAGTACACTCGGGAGGAATTGGGCATCAAGCATTGCAGTGCGTTTCATCATTTAATTTATTTTGAAAATTTCAGTTTTGGCCTAAATGAATGTATTTTCCAAAAAAATTCAATAGTTTCTAAATCGCAGGTCCATATTTTTTAACCCATGTGAAACACTTAAAGGGTTAATAGACTTAATAGAAGTTGTTTTACATAACTTGAGGGGTGAAGTTTCTATAGTGGGGTAATGGTTTATGGGGTGTTACTATTATTTAGGCCTCTCAAAGTCACTTGAAAGCTGAGTTGTCCCTCAAAATGTGAGTTTTGGCAATTTTCATGAAAATAAGAAAAATTGCACCTAAATTTCTGCACCTCATAACATCCTAGAAAAATGACCGGAAGCATAAATTATCATCCCAACATAAAGCAGATATTCTGTAAATGTTAATTATCAAACTTTTTGGGTAGTTTTACATCTTGTCTGGAAACCAGAACATTTCATACTTGGAAAATGAAGAATTTTTACAAACTTTTGCCAAATTTTCACTTTTTTTCACAACGAAATGCAAAACTTATCACTTAAATTTTATAACTAACATGAAGTACAATGTGTCACGAGAAAACATTCTCAAAATCACCGGGATATGTTAAAGCGTTCCGAAGTTATAACCAATTATCGTGAGACTTGTCAGATTTGAAATATCGAGTCTGGTCATTGAGCTGAAAACTAGTGTCGGTGATAAGGGGTTAATTGCAGCATAAAGGGAATACGACGGGTCGCTACAGTACGCAGGGAGAGGAGACTGGACCGCAAATATTTGCTAAACTAGAATTACAGTAATTGTTGGTTGCCTCAAGTAACACCTGAGCCCATGATTCAGACGTAATCAACTTTTACTTCTATTACATTAACATTGGATAATACCTCATTTCCTGACCGTCAGCGACTGCCAGAAACAAAAGTACGGCTAGTCCCCCAATCTAAACAAACAATCGCAATTGTGAAAGCGACGCTGAGTGCCGGGGACGTCGGATATAAACATTCGCATGTATAGCTATTGTGTCTTTTATAAATAAAATTGTATATTTCTGCATATGTGTTTTGGATGAGAAGTCACAAGGAAAGTCCCTGGATGGAGTCCTGGCCAGAATGTTTTTTTTTTTGTAATGTAATTTTGCGCTGCTTTTAGCATCTGCTTAAGAGATTAAGGTGTTGCGATGCCAAATGCAGCGTGCTTTGACGTTAAGGCTTTCCAGCCTCCTATGTGGGATGACTCAGATAAATTTAAAGCTTATTCATTTCATTCATTGAAAAATTGTCTTATATTTAAAGGGGCCTACGGATAAAAAAGGATGCCCTGGAGCTGGAGAGGGTTCAACGTAGAGCCACAAAAATAAGGGGTATGGAGGGTCTTAGTTATAAGGAAAGATTAAAACAACTAAATTTATTTAGTCTGGAAAAGAGACGACTACGAGGGGACATGATTAATTTATAGAATTATATGAATGGTCCATACAAAAAATATGGTGGTAAATTGTTTCAGATTAAATCAAATCAAAAGACGAGGGGGCACTGTCTCTGTCTGGAGAAAACAAGGTTTAATCACCGGAGGCGACAGGGCTTTTTTACTATGAGAACTGTCAATCTGTGGAATAGCCGTGCTCAGGCGCTGGTCACAGCAGGGACAGCAGAGAGCTTCAAGAAGGGTCTAGATGCCTTTTTATACCTAAATAACATTGATGGTTATGTTATATAGAATTGTTTCCCATAAATCCCTTCCTCATCCGATCCCTTCCCTTCCTTGGTTGAACTTGATGGACATGTGTCTTTTTTTTTTTATAAACTGATACTATGATACCAGGAAGGCATAGGAAAAACAGAAGAAGACTTAGTTCCCTTGTTTTTCCTACCCAGCCATCAGTATCGGCGACAGTGTTGCCGGTCATGGCATTCAGTGGCAGAAGCAAGTTCCAGTTATGTGACACAGTTGATGTCTGTAGACCCTACTGAGGCCACAAATTGACCTCAAGGGCCCCGTGACCGCTGACACTTCTTGTCCAACCAGGCCAAAACCATGGCAGCCACCACACAAGAATAGATAGATGGAGTAGGGTAGGTTTGCGAACCTTTCACCAGGATTGTAATTTTTAGCTGGTGACAGGTTCCAATAGCCTATGTTAAGATTTTAAAAAATGCCTTTGTCAGCATTCTGAATACTTTCATAATTAATTTAAACAAATGAATAATTTAATAATTGCAACTACTTCATAAAACTTTATTTCACATTACATGACTCACTCCCAGCAGCATGTGGTGAGTCCCAGGCTGAAGGGGGCAGAGGCAATATCCTGTGTCTGTCTCCTTATGTCACCATTTCTTCTCCTCCACACTCATCCATCCCCTTCCCCCTCTTCCGGTCATGTCATTGAGCAGGCAGGGGTGGGAGGGTGATGGTGTGGAGGAGAAAGAATGCATGAGGAGACTGGGACGCAGGCACACAAGCTGCAGCAGGGAGCCAGGTGATGTGAAATAAAATTTTATAAAGCAGTGGCAGTATTCAGAATGCTGACAAGGACATTTTTTTAAATCGGCATAGCATAGACCAGTGATGGCGAACCTTTTAGAGATTGAGTGCCCAAAATGAGACCCAAAAACCACTAGCTTTTCCCAAAGTGCCAACACGGCAATTTAGGCAGTAACAAACTTATTGCTACCAGAATCTTTGAGCTCCAATCCGACACCTTTTCACTCTTTGGACAGGACCAAGCAGCACAGGATGGGTCACTTTAAAATAGCAAGGCACTACTTGGACTGCCTGAGACTGCAGGAAGATGCCATGTCTGGCAAACTCTGTGCCTGGGAGACAGCCCGTGTGCCCACAGAGATGCCTCCGAGTGCCATCTCTGGCACCAGTGCCATAGGTTCGCCACCACTGGCATAGACTATTGGAACCTGTAACTAGCTAGTTCACTTTAATTAAATTTTTCTTAAGCCATCTCCAGCCAGATTAATTTAGATATCATTTATATAATAATATAATATTATTAAGGAAAACAAAAAGCTAACAAGTGGGAGACCCTCAGAAGACTAAGGTATTTTTTGTTCTGCTGAGTGAAATGACCTGAACTAGCTAAATTATTGGGACCTGCAGTCAATATACAAAACGGCAAAATTCCTGGTGCGGTGAGGCACAGTGCATGCCCCATACCGCAACGTGAATGTGCCCAGTAGAAGGCTATGGGGCCATGAGTTCACGGCCTTGGCACACTGTTACATGCATGAGGTCTTGGACACAAATGCATCATGTATTAGAGGTAAAATTAATAAAGCAGAAAAAGAGAAGCCCAATTTGATTTATTCTTAATATAGTGGCTGCGATTTATACAAATGTCATCCAGTTCCTGCCATAAAAATGTGAATTTTAACCAATGCTCACACATTTATTACGACCGGACTCATGGCAGAAACCACTCCTTTTTGAGTTTCCAGATCTGTTTTTGGCCTAAGATGTTGATAATATTCTTTCTACTTTTGGTCATCTCTAAGCTTGGGAGTTCACTGTGTACTATTTAATAGTTGTCTTCAAAAGAGTATGCATGAACACTTGAGCTCCTCCTAGTGGTGACTGAAAGCAGCCAGAATTGTATAATGTAAAGAGGTTGTCCAGGTACTGGCAAAAATTAGATGCACATGTCAAAAAAATAACAAGATAAACACCGAGTCGAAAGCCTTTTTTATTAGTGATCCTCTGTGGGCATTTGTTTGCAAGATGAACCAAGTGGTGATGCCTAAAGTTCGGCATGTGACTACTGAGGTTACCCCTGTGGACACATGCAGATAGGGCACATCTTATCTGGTAACTGGTAAACAAAAATCAGGAAATGGAAGAGATGAAAAGTATTTCTTTGACTGTTTTATAATTTTTTAGGACAACCCTTTGTGGCCTATGGATGAGAATTTGGAGCTCTGTATCAGTAAAGCATCACCCCAACTACTAAAAAGATGTTTCTCTGTTTTCAGCATGTACGTTTTTAGCGTGTGAGATTAATAAGAAATCTCTCATGTGTGGCAGCTGCTGGATAGTCTTAGACACGGCACTATTTTTACCCGTGATGTTTTTGAGCTCCAGTCCTCCCCAGAGCTTCATCAATCAGCGTTACAATTCTAGGAAATCACATGTTCCAATTTTTTTCCTCTTCTCCCCTTAAATACTATTTTAGAAAGAAAGAAAATGTTTGCAGACGTTGGACTAACTTGTCCTTAAAGTAATATAAATCTGCACGTATAAGAATGGTGTTTCTGTGAAGAGGGAAGGAAATGAGTTCCCCTCTCAGGTTCACGTGTTCTCTTCATGCCGGGAAGAGCCTCACATTTCCTGATGAGTTGTGTGGCAGGAGTCCAATGTGCAATCCATTAGGCAAGCCCGGACCGACACTGCTATAAATTGCACCAGAAGTGGCTGCTCCAACTTGGGAAAAGGGGCATTGTGTGTGTATGTATGGAATGTGGTGCTCCCGCTGATCTGGAGCACCTTGTGGGATATTTATCACGTTGATTCACAACTATACATTCAGTGCCTAATGTTTTTGCGTGAAGGTTGAAAAGGTAAAGTGGTACGGACTTCCACTGCTGGCCGCGACCTGTTAGGATTGCATGGAAAGCGTTGGAGTCACGAATGACTATTTATGGGTAAATTACGGTTTACTGGCATGGAATGATGGACTGGCCACAAACCAAGACTATGTACTGGAAACTGCAAGTAGGGTTTATTAGGAAGGAAGGGGGAAATGTCAAAGCAGTATTTTTTTTAATTTCATTTAGATTTTGTGGTTGGGTCAGAGCTGTTGATAATGTAGTTTAAGGAAAACAACCACTTGGATAACTACAGATACTCACCTACGCTCCTCTTCATTCCGATCCCGGCACTGGTCTTCTTTAATGTTGGCACGTAGGGATCTGCTAGAAAAACGACCCATAACTAAAAGGCTGGAGCGCGGGGACAAGATGTCCGGCGCTTCAGACTGCTAATTATGTACGCCCTCTCCACCTCCCTTTCCCCGCACTCCGGCCTGCTAATTATAAGTCTAGAAAGTCGGCTTGTTAATATTAAAGAAGACCAGCGCTGGGATCGGAAAGAAGAGGAGCAAACTGAGTCAGTTGATGTGCAATTTGCTAATTTGCATATTAGCTAGATAAAATGTAGTTTAGTTTAGGGTATATGTATATAGGGTATACTAGGGTATATGTATATATTGACTCTTCCCCCTACACTTCCCCCTAATCCAAATTCAAAAATATTTAAAAATTTAAAAGTGAATTTTAGAAATTTAGCACCACAGGTCAGTTTGTTTAAAGAATATAACACATATTTGTCATATGTGCAAAGAGCATGTGATAGAAGCCCCACGCTTCCAGATACATCAAAAGGCTAGGGGCATACGGCAGGGGCTTGTGCCAATGGCCAAAACTACGCCAGCTGCTAGCTAGTGGAAAAACAATGGGAATGTTCAAGGTGAACGTTTACATGTTCTAGGTAGTTCACAGGTAGTGCCCACTTGGGGTGGAGCTGGTGTGAAGGGAAAAATAATCGCATATGTGATTTATTTCAGGGCATCTACAGCAGTTTTCTGGTGTATATGCCCTGAATTGGGGCACATTTACTTACCCGGCCAGAGGAGTTCACCAAAAGTGCATTGTCCGACGATAATGCACTCTTAAGATCGTGCGCCCGATATCCTGCATGTGTTGCTTCCCCGCTCAGGTCCGACGGAGTACACCTTCTTCCTCCCGGGGCATGTAAGTGCTTGATCTTGCAACACAATTTGAATGTTAAATCCGTTGGATCGTCCGACAGCACGCCCCCAGTTTCTGTTGCATGAAAGCAGCGCAGCTGCACCACAATCCGATCGCATGCGACACAATCCCCTGCTAAATACCTGTCACAGCCGTGCAATCCCCGAAAAATCCTACGAAAGTTTCCCTTAAAAATCTAGTTAAAAATCTGTAGCAATTCCAGTGTTTGTAAAGCACCTGAAGGACTCCTCTATAAGTGTAAAAATCTAGTGGATTTTTCACCTGGAAATTACTGTGCACCGCCTGAGGAAAGGTTCTGCTCATGAATTGACAGGATCTGCAGCCTTTTCTTTATTTTTAGCATGTTAATTTTCTTGTATTGAGCCTACATTCAAATCTCGATTTCTGCATACGTTCAGTGTGTACACCAGGAAATATCCCAGCGTACACACAACGAACGTATCCATAGACAAGTATGGTCTGCCAAAGAGGAGGAAACAATGGATGAAAAAGCCCAGCAGGATGTGTTTTTTTCCATCCTGTCCACTCCTGGAGAGCAAGTAATAAGCTTAGCGGAGGCCAAAATAGCTTATGAGGGATGGATGCTACTATATTGCATACATCCCTGTCCACTGCTGAACGTACACTAGGGGTATTACCCCAGTAATATAAGGACAGTTACATCACTCTGGAGACGCCTCTAACATCGATGGCAGCCAGAAACTATTGCGAGAAAAGGGGAAATAGGGCGAGTATGTTAGTACCAAGGAGCTCGAAAGGTGTATATAAAGCACTCACCGGATTTGGTTGTGCTTTTCTTGGGCCAGAACTCTTGTGTAAGCGTCTCGGTTGATCCGTAGATGTGCAGTTACAACAATAGCCTGGAGCTCGGATCTCTCCACCGGCACCGAGTATGAATAGTGGCGGAGTGTAAGATGGGCGCACACCAATCGCAATCTGTCAGGATAAGTAACAGAGGTTCTTGGTTTAAAAATGGGTCTAAACCCATTGTAGGACCAATAAAGAAGCTTTATTACTTCTCCTGAATGATTGACGATTGGCGTGCGACCATCCTAAGCTCCACTGCTCTGGTTCCAGTGTTATGGTCCTTATGGCTTTTACATCACTTCAGGTAGGGACAGACGTGTCATTGTCACAGAACATGAAGGGGGCCACCGGCACATGAAGCAAATAATGCCTGAGAGTTTTGCTTACACCACTTAGATGGGGTCGGAGCAGGGCAACTATAACAATGGCAGTAGATGTCTACAATGAAAGCCTCACACTTGACAACCCCTCTTTTGATATAACTTTGAGCTTTGATGTTCACAAATGGGTCTGGTGCCGAGAACTTCCTGATTGTTTTTTTTGGAATGGGTATGATCAAAACAACATACTAGTAAGACTACCCCAATCTAAAATATCCATGCTAGAATCTGAACTTATATTGGAGGTGGCACCAAGGATCGGTGATATTGCTGTTTCCCCAGAAAATATTTACGTCTTTTGGGATCCATGAGTCTTGCCATCAAGGATGAACTGATAACCTCAAGAACTTTGCCCTTACTCTTCTTTCCAATGCAGATAAAATCTAGGAGGAAAACTCATTTTAGTTCTTTTCCTTCTGCTTAGTGGTGCACAAAAAGTATGTAATAAGCAAATAAAGCGAAGCGTTGGACCTTCTGACTGGGTTCTTTTGAAGGGCCAGGCCATATGGGAATCCAAGCTGCGCTGGGAGGATAATGTGTTTATTCTTTCTCCAGGCACGCTTATCCCAAAAGAGCCCACAAAAATATTGTGTCTGCCTAAAGAGAACATGAAAACACAGAACTCTGGACTGAATGTTTATATGCTCTAAAATAGACTTAATAGCACATAAAATGCTCCGTTTCTCAGATAAATCCAAAGTATAATCAAACAAAGTCTTAGCCCTAAAATAGGCGCATGCCAATGCTAATACTTTATTAGGCAGCATCTGACTCGTATAAGGAAGGGCTGCAGAGATGTATACGTTTTATTCAGCTCTTATATGTACGGTATATAGCCAAACTAGCAAGTTCTGCTTTTTCATGGTTGGACCTTGATGATGTGCTCATGAGCCATTCCTAGTGCACAAAGATCCTCATTAACATACAGATAAACATGGAACATTTTCTCAAATCACGGATCACGGGAAACGGGGAAAATCTGAAAAGTTCAAAGGAAATCTACTATCAAAGTCAAGCTTGATCAAGCAAGGACACTTACTCATAGATGCAGGCACCATGACTGTAGTAATCCTCTTTGTTATCAAGTTTTGAAATTATTTTTAACGTTTTAAAATTATGCTAATGAACCAGAAGTATGCAGCAACGGACTGTCGAAAGGTAAAGAGATTTGAGGACCCGGACCTCAGCTGCATGAAGGTGCACTATTTTCTGGTGGCTTAGGTGCCCCAAACCTACTGACAGGTTCCCTTTAAAACACATTGGGGCACATTTACTTACCCGTCCTGTCACGTTCCCCGAAAGTGCATTGTCCAATGATAATGCACTGTGCCGATTCCCTAAGATCGGGTACCCGATATCCTGCATATGCCGCTTCCCCGCTCAGGTCCGCAGGAGTTCACCTTCTTTTTCCTGGTGAATGTAAGTGCTTGATCTTGCGACACAATTTGAAATCCTGCGCTCAGTCCGAATCGGTCGGATTGTCCGAGGGCACGCCCCCTGATTTCTGTCGTATGAAAGCAGCACAGCTGCACCACAGTCTGGTCACGTGCGACACAATCCCCAGTTAAAAACCTGTCACAGCCGCGCAAACGTAGGTAAATCTGACAAATTGTTTTCTTTTCCTCGTGAGATGATTTGTTAGGCAATAGATTTGCCTTTAAGCCGCACATTGGGCATTTTCTGATCCGTGTGTAACCAAAGGTAACAGATTGGAGGGATCGGAGATGAAGTATTTTGTCCTTTTTTGTGTACGCATTTACTGTTGATAATTTATTTTAAGTTCTTAAGTAACGTCTTTAATAAATTGTAACAGTTACCTAAAAATTATAATAATAAATTATTATTAAAGGAGCCCGTCAAGCAAAACTACTGTGATATAACCTAATGCAGGGGCTAGTGGATGACACAACAAGACAAAAAGATTAAAAAAAGATAAACCTAGTGTCAAGTCTCTGGGTGTCGATGGGGTTCACGGCTATCAAACCGAATGGACAACAGTCTGCCAGAGCCATCTCCAGATCTCGATATTTGGTAAAGTGTGTGATTAAAATGTGCATAAAATAATCCCCTAAATACCTCATTTATCTGTGTTTTACGCCACAAGTCTCCCTTATTGAACTAGTATAACCGACACATACAGATGGCAGCAGTTTTGAGGACTCAGACGTGCTTCTGCATGCTCCATCTATTCACACCGACGGCTAAAAGAAATGATTTATTTAAAATATAAAATAAAACAGGTCAACAATGAGAGGGAGTGTCGGACGTGTTGGGACGTGGGTGTCCTAGATGTTTATTGTAGACTCATTTACATTTCTGTCTTCCCGGGCCAAGTGATGATCTCCAGCGGAGAGCTGGCACATCTAGACTTGCTCTCGTATTAAGCAGTTTTTAACGGCAAAATATCATTTAGCTCCTTATAACAAAGGAGAAGAATAGAATCAAAAAATGTAAAAAAAATAACTGATGAGTTGGTGTTTAATATCAGCTTAATATCAGCATATTTTTATATACTCCTGATATTTTATACTACTATTGATTTTATTAGGTTCTCATGGTTTTATTTCTTGCCGGCTCCCATCCTCTTGACCTTGTTGCAATGGACCACAGGAATTCCCAGCTCCAATCACTCTCACAGCTTGCTGCCATGCATGTCACGCAGGAGACGTGGCTCAGGTGACGTGTAATAATGCGGGTGGCTGGAACTGAGCCGCCGTAGGCAGATGTCTGACGTCAGAACATGTCACCTGGGACACAGCTCGCACATCTGAAGAAGGGGCACTTGGGGCAGCATTGTGACTACTGGGGGCAGCACTAGCTCCTTAGGCAGCATTGTGGCTACTGGGAGCAGGCACTGTGACTATGATTATTGGTTACTGGAGGCAAGAACATTGAAAATCAACTACAGGGGCAGGTACTTTGAGGAGTGGCTACTGGGGGCAGGCGCTGTGAAGAGTGGCTAAAAGGGACATGGGCTGTGAAGAGTAGCCACTAGGGGAATGGGCTTTGACAAGTGGCTACTGTGGGGCAGGCCCTGTGACGAGTTTCTACCAGGGGCAAGCACTGTGGCGAGTGGCTACTGGGGGCAGATGCAGGCAATATGATTTCTGGCTACTGTTGGGCAGGCACTGTGAATATTTTCTTTTGGTGTCACACTCTGTGAATATTGGCTTTTTGGATCTGGCGCTATGACTAATGGATACATGGGGCAGGCACAGTGACTAATGGTTGCATGGGGAAGGTTCTGTGACTATTGCCACTATGGGGGCATACCTGTGACTATTGCCACATGATTTTCCTACGTGATCTAACATTGTTTTTGTATAAATGCATCTTACCATTTCATGTGCATTGGAAATACAGTGGCTAAATAATTTTCAAGGTAAATGCACTGGATATGAAGAATTTGAAGGGTGAATATCTGTCCTTTCTTTGCCGAAAAATAAAATGTTGTCATGGAATCTTGTTAACATTTGCCCCTTCACTAGGGTCTGCAAAATTGTATCCTTACATCTGCGTCATAGGTTTCTGCATATTTTCTTTGAACTACCTTTCATGTAAAATGGGTCCTGCCGCCTACACACTGTATCAGAAGTGTTTATGAAGAGAGAATACACTGTGTAATGTTGCTGATCAGTGTAGATGTGCAGCTCAAATGGGTTATTGTCAAGTTTTGGCATTTTACTAGGATATGTGCTTTACAGTGGTGCTGCCGAAGCGAGGTAAGTACCATAGTGTATTCTGTGTATTATTTGTGTATTAAAGATAAGAATCTTTCATAACCCATCAGGTTTATGGTTCTGTGACCTACAGAACTGGACACACAGGTCGTTAAAATATAGGCGGAACTGGATCTTTATCCGTAGCTTGCATTACTAATTATTCTTCAGCTGCGTGTATCTCCAGTTCCGCAGGTCACATAACCATTTGAATGATGATACTTTTATCTTTAAGATGACACAAAAAGCATGTCTCTAGGTGCTATACAACCAAAGATAGGAGCTTCAGGTACAATTCATGTAGCTGCTACCTCCAGAAGTTCTCTGATGACTCTGCTATAGTAGGCCTCATTACAGGTGAGAACGACAGGGAGTACAAAGAACTGATACGGAAATTTGTGGACTGGTTCCAGCAAAACCAAGGAAGATCATGGAAGACCAAGGAAATGGTGGTGGACTTCCGTAAGCACAGTCTTCCTTCTCAACCAGTGGTCATCCCGGGTGACGAATATTGAGGCAGTGAAGTCCTACAAGTACTTGGGTGTCTTCCTCAACAATAAACTGGAGTGGGCAGAGAACATAAATGCACTTCACCGGAAGGGTCGGAGAAGACTATATCTGCTGAGGAGGCTGTGGGCATTTGTGGGAAAAGCCCTTTAAGAAGTGCCGCCTGCACTCCGAAGGCAAGTTAGGCCCTATCCACGGGATAGGGCATAACTTTCTGATCAGTGGGGGTCTTAGAGCAGATCACGAGAACGAGGGGTCCGACAGACCCTTCGCTGCTCCTCAGACTAATGGAGCAGACGGCCGTGCATGACAGTTCTGCTCCATTAATCTCTATGGAGCTGATAGAAAGACCCCTCTAAGACCTTTTTCAACTCTGTAGTGGCATCAGCCATCTACTTTGGCATAGTCTGTTGGGTAAGCAGCATCTCGGCGAGGGAGAGGAGCAAACTGGACAAACTGATTAGGAAAGCCGTCTCTGTGCTGTGGGGTCCTCTTGATATTGACAGTGCAGGTGGTAGATGAGAGGAGGACACTGGGTAAGTTGAAATGTATTCTGGAGAATAGATCCCATCCCATGCATGAGACTGTGGTGGCGTTGGGTGGCACCTTCAGTGACCGACTGCTCCACCCCAAGTGTGAGAGGGAACAAATCAGAAGTCATCTCTCCCCGCTGCGATCAGGCTTTTCAACAAACAAGGCCCAAACAGAAGTAACCTGCGCCCCCACCTAACCAGTCCCTGCAGGTTCCATCTACAGACAGAATACCAAACTGCAGATCATTGCTTGTCGTTTTTTTGTCTTTTTATCACTTTTTTATTGTTCATTTATCAATAATATTATTGTTCCATCATTGTTTATACTGTCCTCTCTGTACTCTCTCTCTCTCTGCTGTAACAGTGGTACTAATAAAGGACTATCTTATCTTAAAATCTCCGTCCCCCTGGAACCCACTGCACTTGACTTATCTCAGGTGAGAAGAGTCATATTTGCCAGATTTTGGGAGGGGATTTTTTTTTATCGGTAACTTGGTGAGATTTGACATAAAATTCTAGAAAGGACATTTCATACCCTACCTGGGGGAGATGCTAGTTTAGTTGGGTAAAACCTGGTGACAGGTTCTCTTTAAGGTTGAGATTGTATCCGGGGGAAAGGGTTAAGTCTTGGTCACATTGAGGTTTTTATTAACTTGTTTGTTTTTATTGGTGCTTTGTGGAAGAGTCTTTAGTGCTTTGTTTGGGTTCTTTCTTTTTTTTTCCCTACATCTTTCTTTTCGGCAGGGCTTCGTTCTGCCAGTATAAATAATTGCCATCCTCCGTGACCTCCTTTAAAATAGAAGGATCTGGTCAGAGCGAGGATGGATATTACAGTTGTGTGGAAGCTCATAACATTTATACATTTTCCATGCTCTGTAATACGTACGGGGAGGAGCACCTGCTTAGAGCAGTCTTCTCGTTGCCAGACCACAAGATGAATGCCTGTGCCAAACTCATGGGAGTTGTCGAACTCGCTGTCAAAGGCAACACCCTGCGTTGCCTTTGCTCTAAAAAGTTTTGGCTGTTATTTCGGGACTTGAGTGTAGGCCTATGGTGTTTTGCAGTGTCGGGCCCTCGAGTTTTTCCTCATCTAGTTAACTAATTGTAGACAAATGTGGAATGTGGGTTGTCTGGAATCTCTGTTCCCGTTCATCGACCCCCCCCATCACTTATGCAGCGTTGAGATAGTATAGTAACCCCTGCAGTGGAGGACTTAAAATGTCTCTGCACTTAATTAATTTGAATGGGAACAGTGTAAATCCTAATTTCTTCTGTGGTGGCGCTCTGTTCTGTCGTGTTATGTAGTAGGATGGTGGATGAACAACCACCGAGTGTGGTTGGACAATCGGTCCCTCTCACTTGCATAAGTCCATATGTGAACTTGGCCATAGATCTGCTAACTCCTAGAGATCAAGACCTCTCCACTTGGTATTCTGGCAAACCATGTGGTCCTCTATTCAATGATGTGAAAAATGTTCCACCATAAATTCATAACATTTTTGGAGATCTCTTTCCATGATTATGGCAAAGGTTTCTCTAAAAGAAATTATTCTAGGAACGTGTGTTGAGAACATCAGTGGCGTCATTGGAGGGCTCTAACCTTCTTATTTATTACATTTAGCCATCACATTTCCCGTTTACAACACTGAAAAGAAAACCACATCGAACATTATTCCCCCCCTTCCCTCCTCCATCTTTAACTTTGTTGACAATGGGCTTTCTACCCGGACCTATCAACTGGAGACCATTATGTACCAACTCGCTTTTGCCCTGACCTCAGCTACTTAATTTTTTTTATCTGCAATTCGGATTCTTGTTGATGACCTCGGCTTCATCTTTGAAACACAGCTTCCCATTCTTGCTCTTTTGCTTGTACCTGGAATTGATCACCTCCAGCCCTAACCTTGGCCTTTCTGTCACTGTTTTCTTCCTCACCTCTAGGGTTTTGCACTGGCGTCTCCGGACCTTGCTGCCACCACTGTTTATACTACTCCAGGAGCCAACAACCTTGTGATCCAA
Organism: Engystomops pustulosus; assembly: GCF_040894005.1. NCBI lineage: Eukaryota > Metazoa > Chordata > Amphibia > Anura > Leptodactylidae > Engystomops > Engystomops pustulosus. The sequence continues at coordinate 21,675,494 of NC_092413.1, read as the reverse complement.
CGACCACGTTTCTGCCTTTCCCTTTTCTGACCTGCGTGGGTTATCTCCCACTATTCCTATAGTTAGCACCTGGTGCTGCCCTTGAGGAATGTTTTTTGATCCCTGTATTTGGCTGGTGGCAAAGAGTGAAGATCGGGCATTGGACAATGCTTCCGTAGAAGCTTTTCGTCAAAGCCATTGAATGGAACAGTGGGTCAACACCAGTTTTAATGGAAATAGGAAAAAAAATGTTTTTTTTTTTTTTTTTAATGTCACACAAAGTTCTCCAACTGCATATTTATTTTTTAAATACAACATGACCTAAAATTCCAATCATTAACCAGATTGTGTAGATGTGATTCCAAAAAAATGTGCCTACTAGAGTAATTTACTACAGCGCATAGACCACGTTTTAATACAGTTTGGACTAAAAACACAGGCAAGTGTGACCTCAGCCATAATAAGGTTACTGGTCGCTGAACTTATTGTAAACAGTCTTGTTTCTTATACAGCGTTAAAATATTTTTCTTGTTAGCCATGTTTTTATTTGGTTGAATTCGGTCCCAAAGCAGGAATGTTTTCCTTCAGACGATCATAAGCAAGTGCTGCTGACTTCTGAAGTGTGCTAAAAAGGAGGGCGAAGAAAAATACAAAAATGAAGACAGAAAAAAAAAGTTTCAGATAATCCTGAGATATTTTTTCACTGCCTACAAAGAGGAGACGAAATAGTAACAGTGGAAATTATCCTCCGCCTTCCCCGGGGAATTTGGAGCTCAGTACAAGGAAGTAAGAGGTGAAAGCGGAGGCTGCAGATGCGGGTCACTCATAAATGAGATTTATCTTGTTTTATTGTAGTTGTTTTATATATTTTCTGATTATTTTAAATGGGTTTTTGGACCCAAAACTATTAAAGGAAAACTACCATCAGGAATCTACCTATTAAGATAGATCCGATGGTAGGTTCCTGCTTCTGTCCTCAGCTCTAAACTGCCCTTCTTTAATCCTTGTATATTGCCAAACCTGATATAAACGTTATCTTGGATATATGCAAATTATGGGCAGAGGCTACTGGGGCGTGGCGTAGCCTCTCAGGACTGTGAGAGCAAAGGCTGCTCCACCCCTGTAGCCTCTGCTGTCCTGCAGGAGGACGGAGGAGAGTTAGGAGAGCAGTGATGACATAGGGACATGTAGCTGTGCACAGGTGCCCCCCATGACTTGATCTTCTTTGCTGGCCGGGAGCCAGATAAACTTTTAGTCTAGAAAATGTAGTTTCTATTCCTTTTAGCTGTATTAATTCATCCAACTTGATAAAATTGCAGCAACACATGATGACCAACAGTTAGGGATGAAACGATGACCTACGCGTTTCAGGCGTGTGCTACGCCCTTACTCATGGCTCAGCCATGTTTGTTTTCTATCTATACAATGTGCCTCTCTCCAGTCCAAGTGAGGCGACCTTCACATTTGTATGGGTAGAGCGGTGAAAGGTTTTTTTACTTATTTTTTTACTTTTTGTAAACTTTTGAAGTTTAATGGAACTAAGAATGTTTATTATAAAAGAAAATTGGATATTCGTATTAAACCGCCTACGGAAATCTGTCATTCGTCGAGAATTTGAGTTCCTGATGACAGGTTCACTTTAATATTGCAAAATAAAGCCCCATAAATGAAGTAAAAACATTTTTAATGTGAAACCCCAATTTTCAGGTTTTGCCTCAGTTGAAGCTTTCTGTAAAAGCTTTCGCTGCATTGTTTCTTCAGTTTTTGTTCTTATTCTTGGCCGCCTTCTCATACATCAGTTGCTTAGGAGGCATTTTGGACCTAACAGACTCCCTTTAGGCCACTTATTATCTGCAGTATTTTTGTGGCCACATTTTTGTATCACTTTATGCCCTTGTGGTGTATTTAGCCATAGTCCTATGACAGTGATGGCGAACTTTTTAGAGACCGCGTGCCCAAGCTACAACCAGAATCCACTTATTTATTGTGAAGTGCCTGCATGGAATTTTAAGCAGTAATTTATCGCTACCTGTTCTTCCACATCTTTCAATTGTATCGACACCCTGAGGCCAGCAATACAGTTGAAAGAATGAATACAAATTCAGACCATCGTTTTAGCTTCTCTCCAGGGTCTCTCTGTACTGGAAGCATGATTGGTCCAGCAGGATGACCTTCAAATGCAGTTCTGTCAAAACTCTTCTCACTTTTCCCGCAGTTCCAAACAGCCAATAAAGTGTCGCTTTAAAATAGCGCTGAGAGCAGCATCTCTTAAGTTGCCTGGAACTGCTGGAAGACTCAGTGTTTGGTGAACTCTATCCTGAGTCGTTGGCCTCAGTGCCCGCAGAAAGGGCTCTGAGTGCCACCTCTGGCACCCGTGCCATAGGTTCTCCACCACTGGTCTATGATCTTTCTCTCTTTACTGTACTGCTGGTAGTAGACTTCTACAAAAGTTTCCTTCAATTTGTGCATCATTAGCGGTAAAATAGCACAGTCAAAGTCTTGCCACTGGATCCAACAGCGATTTCTAGATTGGGGAAAAAGCGCCAGACACTCGTTTGCACCACACATCACCCCGAGGACCAAAGGGATTGCACCAATTTCGATTATTATCTCCTTTCGACTGGACCAACAAGACACTGATCGAGAAAACATAGGTCCTGTTCTCACTATTGGTGAAGTGTGAGGTTGAGCATTACTACTGCCTATATTGGGTTAGCATCTCCGGAACACCCATTCACTGTCTACGAATGGTGGAGATGGCCGAACCTTGTGCTCCCATTGAATGTAGTGGCAGTATGCATGCTCGACCTGCTGCTTCATCACTTAGTGAGAACTGGACTCCATTCTCATGATTCATAAGGGTTCGTACCCCCTTCCCGATCAAAATGTTATCCCCTATCCAGTGGGGCAACCGCCGTGAAGCGAGTTGAGCCTCTTGCCTCAGGCGGCACCACCTGCAGCGAGGTAGGCGGCAGCATCAGGGTTGCAGTTACCTGCTACAAAGCAGGTCCTAATTCTTAAAAATATATTCTTCTTACACGCACGGGTGTAAGACATTGCATGGAGTATCCACGTAATAAAACAAAAAAAAACAATATATTTCTGGGGGGGGAGTTATCCTAAAGCTCTCCTCAGGCAGCAGAGAGTTTATGTTCACCCCTGCTCATGTCCTGTAGATAGAAGGTAACAATCAAACTTTGTAGCCCCTTTCAGGAGGACTTTGTGTTCCAATCTTTCCTGAGATCTTCCATAATGATGCAGCCATGGTATTACTGTTCCTTCATGAGATTTCCTTTAATTATAATCACTCCCAGGGTGGCATATTAACATCAGCAATAAGACACAACGTGTCCGCCAATGCTGATGAATATAGTTTATTCTTCATAAATGTGTTTAATCTACATAAATTAACAGGGCGGATACTGAAAGGGAATCTAAGGGCGGCGTGAAATTTTTCAAATTGAAAATACAATAAGTTTGTGAGCAGCGAAATCTAAATGAGAGGAAATCTACCACCAAAATCCATCATGAGAAACCAGGGACATCACTCATAGATCCAGGCACCGTGATTGTGGTAATCTTATAATATCTGTTATCCATGGCCTCCTTCCTTCTAAAATCAACTTTTAAAATGATGCCTTTCCTCTGCTTCCCCAGATCTCCTGCCTCGTGCTGTATTCTTACGACAGCAGCACACAGTGGGAGGGGGAGACAGTGTAACAGCCTTTGAAGACAGAGCATAGAGGAGGTCAGGAAAGAGTCCTTATGGCTCATTAGCATAATTATAAAAGTTGATTTTTAAAAGAAAGGAGGCCCTGCATAAGAAATATAAGAAGATACCACAGTCACGGTGTCTGGATCTATGAGTGAGTGTCCCTGGTTTATCTTGTATGATTTTGATGGTAGAATCAATGTTTGGTGTGACTTATTTTATATAGAGTTGCACACAAGCAGGAGCTCAGCAGGGAGGTTGTTCCAGACATCTCTGAGAGCGAAGAACAGATATTCTCAAATCTTGCTCAAATCCTTCTCTCTCTTCATATAATCCCAGACAGACTGGAAGATGATGGGGGACAAATGATCATTTGCAGGTCTCCATATACAGGCAGTTACATACAAGATAGGGTCTGTAGGTTTGTACTTAAGTTGAATTTGTATGTAAGTCGGAACTGTATATTTTATCATTGTAACCCCAGCCAGAACTTTTTTGGTCTCTGTGACAATTGGATTTTAAAATTGTTGGGTTGTCATAAGAACCAGGAGTAACACTAAAGCTTCATTACAGACACCTGGGATAACTGTTATAGCTGATTATTGTAGCCTAAGGCTAAAGTACAATAAATTACCAACATCCAGAGGTCCGTTTGTAACTAGGGGTTGTATGTAAGTCGAGTGTTCTTAAGTAGGGGACTGCCTGTACTAAAGATGTTGATACATGTTGTTTTTTGAATTTCATTTAGAAATCCAATTCAAGTGCAGCGGGGAGGAGCTACTCCTGAACACAGATGCGTTTAGACCTTTAAATCAATGTATGTTTCTCATTGTGAACCAGTAGCCCCCTTTTCAACTGGCTTTACAGGCTGTTACACTGTCTCGCCCTCCTTCTCATCCCTCCCTACTTACTACTTCCTGTGCAGTGAGCACTCCATGCTGGGGGGATGGTGGAACCGTGTAACACCCTTTAAAGCCAGAACACTCAGGGGCTACGGTAGCCCTTTTGGTTCATTAGCATAATTTTAAAAGTTGATGTTTAGAAGGAATTAGGCCATGGATAACAAATATAAGAAGATAGCACAGTCACAGTGCTCGGATCAATGAATAAGTCATGCTAGATTTTTGATGGAAGATTTCATTGAACTCTTCCAGAATTTCCAGTTTTTCTCATCTTGGAGAAGCAGAACATCTTTGTCTCTGGGTTTATGTGCAGATCTGTGCCGTCTAATAGAACTTCTCATGAAATCTGCTTTTGTTCCTTCCATTCGGGTTGTGTCGTCCAGCGGGCGCTGAGAGCCGCTGCATACAGCGCAGCCCATTGCTGCGTACAGTGGGAACGCTTCCAAGCCGCCGCATGTTTATGTCATTAGAAAATGGAATATAAAACAACTTCTCTCGAAAAAAAATAAAAAATCCTTCTTTATTGCCATTCCCAGGCTGTAATTTTAATGCATGTCTTTTCTTCCTTTTTTTCTTGCTTCTCCTTGTAATGGCACTTTGCCATTTTATAACAGGCCCGAATGTATGCAGAGCAAGATACATTATGGCAAGAGATCAGATTCTAAAAAAATCAGCCCCTGCCATAAGGAATGAAAGCGCCTCTTGTTTGCTCGATCTTCTGGGAGACATATATTTTTTCATATGTTTCCTTTGTACGGTTTAAAAACTGTGATTAAAGGAAGCAGTAACCTAAGGAATAGGATTGAGGCTTTACAGAGAACCTGGAAAACCAGAGGACTTCAGCTCGATTTTTCCATCGAGTGGGCTTGGATTTCTCTGCCGTCCTGGAAAGGGGTGCCAAAGGACACGGAGAGCCGGCCTATGATTAAACAGATTCTGCTCAGTTGTCAACGTAGCCAGCTTACTTTTCAATTTTTTGCCTATATGTGTATATATTGGATTATACAATACCTTGGCACGTACATGCACGTCATTATAGATCTATGGGTTACGCAGAACTTCATCGAGTAAGAGAAGTTTTGCATGAAGGATTGTCTCCTCATCACTATGAGTCCTGATTCCTTACCTTCTTGTTTGCTCGGATAAGACTTCATCTTGATATTCAGGTTTCTTTCTCTCTCTCCATTACTGTCAATCCCATGATGCTTCAGCACAGCATCCAAAGATAGCTAGTGACATTGTTACCTCTGTTGACTGGGAGAACTGTGTAATACCCTTTGTCTCTATATTCTCCTATAGTCAGCTTATACTGTCCCGAGAAGTATTCCCCTACAGTGTCCATAAAGTATATTGTCAGATTCATAGTTTATACGGTTGAAAAAAGACACTTGTCCATCAAGTTCTTCCAAGGAAGGGAAGGGATTGGATGAGGAAGGGATTTAGGGGAATCAATTCTATATAACATAACCATCAATGTTATTTAGGTGTAAAAAGGCATCTAGACCCTTCTTGGAGCTCTCTGCTGTCCCTGCTGTGACCAGCACCTGAGCTCGGCTATTCCACAGATTGACAGTTCTCATAGTAAAAAAGCCCTGTCGCCTCTGGTGATTAAACCTTGTTTTCTCCAGACGGAGACAGCGCCCCCTCGTCTTTTGATTTGATTTAATCTGAAACAACTTACCACCATATTTTTTGTATGGACCATTCATATATTTATATAAATTAATCATGTCCCCTCGTAGTCGTCTCTTTTCCAGACTAAATAAATCTAGTTGTTTTAATCTTTACTCATAACTGAGACCCTCCATACCCCTTATCAGTTTTATGGCTCTACGTTGAACCCTCTCCAGCTCCAGGGCTTCCTTTTTATGGACCGGTGCCCAGAACTGGACAACATATTCCAGGTGTGGCCGAACCAGTGCGAGCGAGATCCCTTATCAAACACTCTCACGCAAATCTTGGCTTCTAAAACTTTTCATAAATCTAAGGCTTCCTGTACAAGATCGTATGCAGCCTTGTCGGCCTGTATGTTGACCTGATCCCATGGACTGCACACCTTGCACAGAAGGGGAGTCCTTGCATTATACCAAAATATGATGCTAGGACTTCAGGTAATACATCACAAAAGTCCTACCGACAAATGGGGAGTCCTTACATCATATTTTGGTATAATAATAAAAGGTGTGCAGCCAACATGATTGTGTTCTGGAGGCCACAAATGGTGCGTTTCAGGTGCGTCTCTGCGCAGTAGCTCCTGTTCTGCTGCCGTGGAGCTCTGTGCTTGCGCAGCAGCTCCTATTCTTCTGACGGCAACGCGACGGGAGAGCTTCTATGCTTGCGCAGAGCTCAAATGCTGCTGTAGATGGGTCAAAAGACATTAAACTTTATTTTTGTAGGAGCTGCATCCCTGAATAAGTGAAAAATAGTATGCAGCTGCTGCTGGGACGGTGAATCTACCAGGGGTAGTGCCTCAGAAAACTCCCTTCCCTCGCCGTTTGCTCTGATCAGACTTCATCTTGATGTTCAGGTTTTTTTCCTCTGTTCCCATGATGCTTCAGCACAGCATCCAAGGATATCTGGCAACATCGCCATCTGGGACTGGGAGATCTGTGTAGTTTTACTTTTCTCTATATTCTCCTTTTGAAAAAAAAAAACAAAAAAAACAATAAGGGTCTGGAAGCCTGAACTGCCCTCCTCTACATTACCATGTGACACAAGCCTGTCTAATTTTCAGCAGTAACTGATATTTGTTACTATGTGACAGGTGCCTGTCTAATAATTTTTAATAACTGTGAAAGTATGTGCCCCCCATGTGGTGGTCTGTGTGGTACATTCCATGGTATGTCATCATCTACTTCTGCTGTTGGACCTGCGCCTGACTGGTTGTTATAGGGGCTCACAGGACCTGCTGCATCCAATGAGTGGCCTTCTGACACGGAACCTCACTTCCTGTGTTATTCCCTGGTTTGAGGAAGTCACTCATTGGATGAAGCGAGTCCTCTGACCTCTCCTAACTTCCAGTCGGATGAAGTCGTGAAACCAGTAGTACCGGAGCAGTGGCGGGAGCTGGAGTGGGGTAAGTATGTGTTCTTTTGTTTCTCTTGTCTTTGCCCCCAGTCTCCTAATAGAGAAAATCTACCACCAGGAACAAGCCAAGCACACTTACATGCAGGTTTGTGCTCCCTCTGGCAGGATCATCACTACTTTTATTTCTTATGTCCTTGTTTTTTTCAAATAAAGGCTTTTAAAATTATGCAAATAAGTCTGAGGGGCTCTTGTTTCCAATAACATCTATAGAGCCTGGAGCCCCTCATGATCATTTAAATAATTTGTAAAACTTTGTTAAATTAAGAGCATAAGAAGCTAAAAGCAGATCCTTCCAGAGGGGGTGCTTGGGAAACCATACTTTATCCTGGTGGTAGATGTCCTTTAAAGGGCACCTACCACCCCGATTCTACCGATAAAGGTAGAAGGGGTGGTAGGTGGATGGATGGGACGTGAGGATAGCCCATTTTTTTATGCGGCTACTGGGGCGTGGAGTAGCCGGACATGAGGCTACTAGTCGCGGCTACTCCACGCCCCAGTAGCCACGTTACTCCGCCTACCAGGTAATCTTCGGCGCGCAGCTCCTGGCGCCCTCGTCCTAGTCCCCAGGCTACTGCGCATGCGCAGTAGTTCCGGCCCCGGAGACCCAGACGAGGGCGCGAAGATTACCTGGTAGGCGGAGTAACGTGGCTACTGGGGCGTGGAGTAGCCGCGACTAGTAGCCTCATGTCCGGCTACTCCAAGCCCCAGTAGCCGCATAAAAAAATTTGCATATACCTGCTATAAAGTTTTCTAAAACACACCTGGGACGTGAGGATTAGCCCAAAAAAGGGCTATCCTCACGTCCCATCCATCCACCTACCACCCCTTCTACCTTTATAGGTAGAATCGGGGTGGTAGGTTCCCTTTAAGGTTAGTTTTACACCTTCATTACCTTTTGCACCCATAGTTCTGTTTTGGATAGACTACTTTTCTCATCTTTGACACTGACTGTAGCAGAACACCAGGAATCGGACCTCCATTTCACCAAAATCTGCTGACAGAGCGAGATCTACTAATGTTATATTCTCCCCGCTCCACATGAACGAGCACAAAGATTATCACGTTTTATAATATCCAGGTGTGTCTGGCATAAAACCCGATGTGCCGTGTCTGACACATCCCTCCGCACCGCTCGGGCCATTCACTAGCTTGTTGCATTAGGCTCAAGTGTCTAAGCTTAGATATTAGGCAAGTTCTGGGAAGACGTCTCCAAGAATTAAAATGAAGAATGGGGTAACAAGAAACCAATTTATGTTGGACTTGAAGTTTCAGGCAGCGGCTTGTACTGGCAGGAAAGGGCTTAAGCGTAAAGCTGTCTAAGTATAAAGGCTTTGGTCCTGTGGTTTAACCGCGTAGCATGAAGTCCTATTCATTCCTATGGGCTCTTCATGGACCTGAAACGGTTAAACCCGACAGCTTTGTGCAGAAAAGTTGCTGTCTCACCAGACACAGAAGGAGGATTCTTTCGCCGGCCTCTTATGTAATCGCTGATTTTGTTTTCTCTATATTGTGGTTTTACAAAAGGCAAGTTCATTGTAACGTTCCAGCCCCAAGCAAACTCCGGAGGAATCTGCCGGCTTTGAGATACTCCAAACGTTCTCCTTTGTCTGTTTTCCATTTGGCGTGTACCAGATGAACTCGTTGTCATAAGTCCTCAATGTCAGTGCCATCGTAGAGTGCTGGAAATAAAGGAGGAGATGCCTGACGTACTGAACTCGTGCTAATGACCCTTCTGTCTCATTGTTCTTCTACAAATTAATAGTCGGTAATTGTTGGCCGTTCTAGGTTAGGTTCATCGCTACAGAAATTTCCATAACATTCTGTTTGTATGTAGAGAAAACAGATACCACGTGTAGTAGAGCCACAACCACGAGTTTGCCAATGACACCTTAGTCTCAGACTGCATTCAGACTGCCGCAATGACTGCCCAATGACGGCCGCTATGCGCTCCCCACAGACGGCAATGGACGCACAGCGCCCTACAGGAGCGGTACGGTGCCGCACACATGCGGCAACGTACCGCTCCGTACCTGGGAAAAAGATAGGACATGTGCTATCTTTTCCCGTATTACGGCGCCATACATCCCTATGGACAGGGGCGGGGGTGAGCAGCGCCTCCTCTCCCCGTGCTGCCGTGTGCCCGTCGTGCTACGATACGGCAGGCAACGGCAGTGTGAATGTAGCCTTAAAGGTAAACTTGAGATGTTATTGTTAAGTGGGGGGGGAGTGGGGTTCCTCCCCATGTCGTTACTACTGGCTTCCGCAGAACCCCTAAGACCACCATTCATATTAGATTGTCGAACAATTGTCCAACATCTAACTCTCCCTACTCCAGTGGTGGCACTCAGAGCCCTCTCTGTGGGCACCCAGGTTATCACCAGAGATGACTCCACGTATCTTCCTGCAGTCCCATATAGCCCAGGACTTGATGTGCACAGAGTTATATTAAAGTGACAGCTCTACCTGGGACTACTGGAGGAGTGGGAAGGTGCGGACAGATCTGGATTATCATTGTAGCTCCTGCTCCGGCCCTGACAATTCTTCCTGTTTATGGGACCCTGGAGGGAAGCTACAATGATCATCCAAATTTCTCCCATTTTCTGCTTTATTGGTGTCCTCAGGGGCTGGTATGAATGAAAGCTGTGACAGAGCAGGGAGTGTAAATCACAAATTAAATTTCTATGTTGGCACTTTGCAATAAATAAGTGGGTGTTGATTGTAGTTTGGGCCCTCTGTCTCTAAATGGTTCGCCATCGCTGCCCTACTCTGTCTGAAAGCTGAATTGTAGAAAGAGCCACTTGTAGAGTCCTCCGTCTCGTCTTATCTCCCCATCATGGAGCCATTGAATTCCCATTTGCCTCGTGTTCCCCAGATTTCTGTTGTCAGGAAGGAGGCGAGTGGCCCCAATTGTCCAGTCAAGAAAATGTGGCTCTGAATCTATATGGGAGCCTTGTAAGTGTTGTCCAGTCATAAGATATGATCCCCTATCCACAGGATGGGGCATAAATTGCTGTTTGGTGGGGTCCCCCATGGAAGATAGAATCTATCCACAAATTCTAACTTGTTTCGGGGGAAAACCCCATCATTGTAGCCATGACTGTGTGGAAATGGACCATGATGGTTTCCAATGACTTGGAAAGGATGGATCAGATTTCTGTTGGAGATTATTGATGTTGGTTTCTCTTTGTCTAGACTTTCATTGTCTCTTAATGGCAAGAATAGTCAAATCTGTAGCAGTTTTCTTACTCTTTCTAACAAGACTAACAAAAATTTAAATTTTTCTAACCGGTCTGAATAAATGTATATTTAATGGCTGTAAAGAACCCCATAAGTTCTCTGATCTCCCTTACATTGTATCCTGTTACTCCTGGTCGTAAACATGTAAATATGGAAAGCAGTCCCCGTGACTTGTGGATTTAGGGTGAAACGCTTGTTACTCCAGCTGCCTAATGGAAGATGTAACTAAAGATAGCCCCCTTCACGGTAGACCGTGGATATGTTTTCAATGGCTGGAAAGGCAAGTCCAATGAAGATCAAATGTCAACATGTCACGGACCCCCAACCAGCCCTCCCCCGTCGGAGCGCACCACGTCTGGGAGAAGGTCTGATCAGGCAGATTTCCTTTTTGTCGAGCGAGAAACTTGTTTCCAATTACGTATACATTGCAAATTGATTCTAAGTCAATATTACCGGGAGGAAATTAAATTAGCAGTTTGGAAATTACATTTAAACAAATTTTCGTAAACCCCCCCCCCCCCCGGGCCGGAGACCGATTTATGGATTGTGGCAGCGAGTATTTGAGTTGGTATAACGTGATATATTATGTTTATGTTATATGATTTTATTACAGATTAGTTATTATAGAATTATGCAGAAGAACTTTTCTATAGCATGAAGTTTTTTTTTGTGTGCATTTGTTCTTATAAATTTGGGCTTGCAACATGAATAATGTATGTAAGACCTTCTTAAAGGGGCCGTACCAAATTTGATTGATATTCCTTATAGCGGCCTGATTGGTAGGAGCCTGGTTCTCACTAATTGATGTCGAGTGTGCGTCCTACCGCTCCATTCAATACTAAGGGAGTGTCGGGAATTGCGTTGTACATGGTTTGGGTATGAATGGGACTGCCATTCATTGTTAATGAGTGAAGCCTAATGAGGGATGCACACCGCGGAAAGGCAAAGGGACGTTTCGCTTGATCTGGTGCCTGTTCACACATGCTGCTAGATCGTTGGACTGTCTTCTGTTTTTTGGTCTTGGAGAGGGTGGTGCTGTAGGGCGGCATGATGGCTGAGTGGGTAGAACTTCTGCCTTGCAGCGCTGAGGGGCTGGTTTCTAATCCCACCCAGGTCAACAACTGCAAAGAATTTGTTTGTTCTCTCTGTGTTTGCGTGGGTTTCCTCCGGGTCCTCTAGTTTCCTTCCACACTCCAAAACATACTAATAGGATGATTAGATTGTGAGCCCCATTGGGGACAGGGACTGATTTGGCAAGCTCTGTGCAGTGCTGCGTAATCTGCGTGCGCTATATAAATAAAGGATTATTATTATTATTATTATTATTATTATTATCTTTTTGTCTTGATTGACTAGTATATGCTACTATATGTTTCAAATGTATAGGGCCTTGCACAATTTACTTTTATGGATCTTCTGAAATAACCACAGTCCCATAAAAGAAAATGTGAGTGCACGTGGGCACTTGCAGGCTCAAGTTGTTATCATTGTGGAATCCATCAATCAGAGACCCCAAGATCACTCATTCATCCCTTATCCTAGTAGAAATCCCCTTTAACCCTTTGCCGTATCATGACGTACTGGTACGTCATGTGCGGCAGCGGGTGTATGAATTAGACTCATGGGCTTAGCCCTCTTTATACACAATGGGTGTTTGCTGCATAAAGTAGCACATTCCCACCGCTAACACCCGTGATCGGTGCTGCCACCAATTGTGGGTGTTAACCATTTTAATGCCACCTCCCCCCAGAGATGATCTGTTGCTGTGACAGCCGGGAGTCTATGTGAAATCCCAGGCCTACCATTCGGATCTGTAACAGTTTGCTGGTGGAACACTCTAAGGCTGCATTTACACGAATGTATGGGGGACATATATACGGCGTATAAACGTCCCCCATACACTTCTATGGGCTCACGGCCCTGTACGGGAGCGGTACGGTGCAGCACACGTGCGCTCCTCTCCGCAGCGCTGATGTATGCCCGCCGTACATCGTGTGAATGTAGCCTAAAACTGTGAGCACTTGCAGGCAGTGCCCTCACTCCTATTGTTCCATATGACTGTTTGTGCTCTGTAATGTATTATTATATTTGTATATGTCCCCTATGATTTGTAAAGCTACGGAATATGATGGGGCTATAGAAACAAAGATTATTATATTATTATTATTATTATTATTAATTATGATGCATTTATCTAAAATATCCTGTTGTTATCGTGGTATGTCGTGTTATCGTGCTACATGTCATGTAAAATTTTCCAAATTCTCAACATAATTTCTGCACCAGGCTGCTCAGGATGAACACTGGGATATTAAAGGGGTTGTCCACTTTCAGCAAATAGTTGATATTGTTTGTGTAATGAAGACATACAATTTTCCAATGTACTTTCTGTATCAATTCCTCACGATTTTTTTAGATCTCTGCTTGCTGTCCTGCTATAGAAAGCTTCTATGTTTACTTCTAGTGTATTAAAAAAAAAAAAAAAAACTTTCCATGGTCATGTGATGGAATCGCAGGTGCATGAGCCGTTAATTAACATCTCTAATTACTCTCTGTGATTAATAAGGGCTCGTGCACCTGTGTGACATCACATGACCATGGGCAGATTTCTAGCCACTGGAAGTGAACATAGAAGGTTTCTATAGACTGACAGCAAGCAGAGATCTAGAAAATCGTGAGGAATTGATACAGGAAGTATATTGGAAAATTGGATATTTTTTCTTTCCTCAAATTATATCAATTATTTGTTAAAAGTGGACAACCCCTTTAAATATACATATTTATATATTTATATAGAACATAATATTATCATTAGTCGTCCATCTGCGAGGCCTCCTGGCGGCATAATGAATATAAAGTCTTGTGTATCCAGGGAGAGCGCGTGTTTATCTGCCATCTCCTGCTCCTGGCTTATATATCATACACACATTCAGTATTTGGGGGTGTTATTAATGACTGGTGTATAGATTATGTTATGGGATGTATGTTCTATAATTGTATCCAGTATTCCGGGAAAGTTCCCTATATGTGATTGAGGTCTGGCTGTGAATGGTTTGATTGTTTAGGGTCCTGCTCCCTGTGTGCGTTTGAAGTGGTATAGCGTGGTTTTAATAAAACCTGGTGCCCTGCGTGACCCCCTGTAACTCGTTTTGATTCTTTCAGATGCGAGGAGGAGAGCCTGCGCTGCCTACCGCGCCAATGGTTATGCAACGTCTTGGAGGAAATTAAATCTAGCGATCCGTCTTCTAGGCTCTGTGCAACCCGGCGCAGCGCTGGAATTCCTTTCTACATACAGGTACTGAGCGCGCCACCTATTTTACTCCAGACAATCTACTTCTCGTAAAAAAAATTAAATGTAATGCATTTTCTCCAGAGCAGAGGGGGAAACCTATGTCTTAAAGGGGTTGTCCAAAGTATTCCATTCCGGTTCTGTAGATAACAGACCTGCAATCCTCATGTGATTTGAAAGATGAGATTCTTATCTTTAATACGACACCTTGTTTTTATCTTGGTACTACAGGAAAGCTGCTTCTGAAGCGATTCCCCTCCTGCTGCCTCTAAACTTGACTTGACTTCCCGAAAAATGACTCTTCTCTGCTCATTTTCATATGATTTTGAAAAGATTTTTTATAGACAAGATTTCACATAAAATATGGAATTATTTAAAAATACCTGAGGGGGCTGCTAGTTTAATGATGTAAAATCTGGTGACATGTTCCCTTTAATAGAAATCTATCATTAAAATTCATTATGAAAAACCAGAGACACTTGCTCATAGACCCAGGCACAGTGACAGCAGTAATCTTCTTATATTTGTTATCCATGGCCTTCTTCCTTCTAAAATTGACTTAAAAAATTATGCTAATGAGTTTGAAGTGCTATAGAAATGTTACAAAGGCCCTCTGTGCTCTGGCTTCACAAGTTGTTGTTACACTGTGCAGCAGCATGTCTCTGTCTCACCCTCCCCAATGCGCTTTCTGCTCAGCAGCAATGATCACACAGGGGGAGGCGGAAATGCTCCTTCATAATGTCAGAACAGCCTAGAAGTTCTCTGTGGGGGTGTTACCTTAGCCACTCCATGCTGTAGCATCACAGGCTGTTACACTGTGCAGAGGAGCACTTTCCACCCTCCCACTGTGTGCTGAAACTTCACCTGCTACCATGAGATTACAACTGGCAAACGGAGGAGAAATAGTGCTGATCAAGAGGGGAGGGAAGGGAGACGTGCTCCTGTACAGTGTAACACCGTTTGAATAGCCGGCAAAGAGGGGTTCTGGTAACACTTCCCATAGCACTTCTGGATTTTTCATTTAATTTTATAAGGTGATTTTAGAAGGAAGCAGGCCACGGATAACAAATATAACAATATTATCACAATCACTGTCCATGGATATATGACTAAGTTTGATAACTAGCTGTGTGGGCCCAACTGATGGGGATCCCTGACCGATCATGAAAACAGGACCCTCGATAGAATAGGGATCCCATTCTCACTGATGGGAGGAGCGTGCATGCTTCTGTTCCATTCAGTTGTATTGGAATGATGGAAATCCCATGCTGCCATGGATAGTGAATGGAGCAGCAGGGATTATCCTCGTTTTGACACTCCTCCCATCAGTGAGCACAGGATGCGTATTCTCTGGGGAGCTTGTGGTCCCGTTCTCATTATCGGTGGGGATCCCAGCATCTTGTCATCAGCTTTCACGCCTTCAGGTAGGGTATGAAACATCCTTTCTATCATCCCCTCTTTTATGTTAAAACTGACCGGTTGACCTATTTCGCCTACAAAGTCTGTGAACAGTCTTTCTCGGCCTTAGTGATACTTGAGATACCATGATCTATAGCGCTAAGAACCGTTGTGCTGGTGCCAGTTTAAAGACATGACTCGCAACATTATACTTCTGTATGCTGTACAGCCCATAAAAGACATAGGAACTACTATTCCCATCTTAAAAATGACACCAGAAGCAGGTTTTTTGTGCTATAGAGTGCTTATATGCAGATAATTTTGTAAATTAAGTAAAGTAGCAAGTTTTAACATTAGAGGATATTTTATACTAGTTTATACCAATCTAGAGTCTGGGTGCTTTTATGAAATGAATCTGTAGCTTGCTAATTTTTTTATTTTTTATTTTTTGGAAGGGTGAGAATCGGCAATATAGATCTTAGACGTATCTCTGGTTTCAGGTTCTGGAGAATTACATCCCAGAAGGTTAGGACCTTTAATGAGCGCTCCTCTTACTATAACCGTATGTGACAACAGCTTTGTGAGAGTGTTTGCCCAGTTGATTTTCATTTCGGGATATCGTATTCACTTTGCGCTGTGATGATAATAATTGGAGCGCGGCCATAATCGTTGCCCTATACTTAGGTTTCATAGCGGGCTGGCAGCTAATCTTCCATCACACATGTGTGACCTGCAGCTTGTGTTCCCATGTTGAACCTCTTTTCCTTCATTTTATAGGCGGCTATTATCTCATATTATGCTATTATTTACATTGAACTCATTTTTTCCTTAAACTCGTTTCAGACAACTGAAGGGGAGGTCAATGTTTGTAGACGTTCACATTTTCAGTATAAAAAAACAAAAAAAAAAAATCCCCATCAGGACTTTGATGGCTTATTGGCTTATTATGTTCGCATGCAGTTTCTGCATTGAAAATGATCTTTTTATTCATCGTCAACTTATTCTGTAGCTCTTTAACAACTATAGGCTACATATAGACGTGATTATACTCAACAGCTCAAATATTAGGAGAGAAGGTCTTGCCCGACAAGAGATTACAGAAATGAGTGGACCCAATCGTAAGGTTTCGGGTGGGGTTCGAGTGCGCCCCCCTGGTCCATCACAGCTACGGCTAGCAGCCAGAGGTGTCAATTTGCCGGATTGGCTGTTCGGCTTATAAGGCCTCCTTAAGCCTTCCATAAAAGCCCAGACAATGCCTTTAAGGCTGGGTTCACATCGCGTTTACACTAAGGGTATACGTCGGGAAAGCACCCGACATATAAGCTTGGTTGTTTCCTCCGTCTGACCACTATTCCTCCCGTACGCCAAAAAATGTAGGATGGAGAGACGTAGCAAGCTACCTCTGAGCGACATATGCACTTAGTGTAGGCAATGGACGGCTATGGGGAGCGGATGCAGCGTATTGCGTCTCTTCCCCACAGCCCCGACACCTGCATACGTCGGTCAGCAGGAGGGAGGAACCCGGTCATGTCGCTTTTGTCCATATTAGGGGAGTGACATCACTGGGGAAACGCCCCATTCATCGGCAGCACTACTACAATGTACACTACTCCCTCCACATCCAGGGGGAGTTGTTGTCCGCAGGCGGCGACGTATCCCACTGTATGAGCATACAGCAGGATATGTCTGTGCCATATATTGTCAGGACCTGTCGGAAATCTCCTGAGGTGGCCTTACAACGTATGGCACAAAACGTCTTTCCCTACTGCTGGGAGACGTAGACTTTCAGTGAAGATAATAGAATTTTATGGGGAGCATATGCACCGCATTGTATCCCGGAGCCCCAGCCGCTGAGTGGCTACGTCACTCAGAAGGAGGGAGGACACCGGTGATGTCCATATAAGGACAGTGACATCACTGGAAACACCCTGTACATCGGCAGCAGCCAATCCCCAGCTGATGCCCGTTGATCACTGTCCCCCCTGGTTGTCCCCAGGTGGCATATCCAATGTGTCCCAACCATGTATGGCACAAAATCTGATGTGAACCCAGCCTAACTTGTTGCATAATACCAAAACGATACAAAAAACGGACAAAAAAAACCACAATGTACCATGTTCTCTGGTGGAACTTTCAATGATATTTAATACGATTTGAATACTAAAGCCATTAAGCCAGGTCCCACCATCCCACTTAATACCCAAACTTTAAGCAGTTTTGGCCCCTTGACATCTTTTAGGACCTCACTCTATAAATAAATCCAAAATTCTTTATTATCAAGAAAAAGTCTTTGCTGTTACTGTAGCTTGTGATTGAGGTATCTAGGTGCAAGGGGCATTTGACCCGTTGCTAAAATGATACATTTTGCCTTCTTTGACCCTACAGCCGGGTCCCTGATAAGGAATTTGAGAACTTTATGTCTATTCATTGTGAGACATGGTCCTGCGTGCCCAAACCTTCTGCCCGAGATAAGGCACAACAAAGACTTTTGGTTGCATTAAACAAGGATTTATTGTTTCAATTAAAACCTAAAGTTTCTGGCTGCCAAACAGAATCCTATCTGGGTAAGGGGAGATGCTATTCTAGGCATCGTAAGAGTGGAATCCGCCAAGGTCGGGAACTTTTCTCACCATCAACACTCCTGCTGCAGCGACGTGTGACAATGGATTGTAAGTTCCCCGCTCCAGCTGCATTTTTTAAACTATCACTTTATTGTTTTGCTTGCTAACCACCATGTAACAGCTGTATCCGTTATTCTGCTTTTTTTTGTGGAAATCTTGAATTTCAACTTTTTTTTTTGCAACTTTAAGAATTTTGGATTGATAAAGTGAGCAATAAAAAACTTGATCTAAAGCGTACCTCACTTTTGGTACCCTCACATCCCCCAAGAGAATTGAGGACATAATGGTAAAGTGATGCAACCCTTTAAAACTTTTTGCATCCCGAGCTTTAGAAGCTTCCACATAAACAAAGTCATTTTGGGGATTGTGCTTTTTAGGATCCACATTATAAGTAATAATAATCCTTTATTTATATAGCGCACACAGATTATGCAGCGCTGCACAGAACTTGCCAAATCGGTCCACGTCCCCAATGGGGCTCACAATCCAATCAACCTACCAGTGTGTTTTGGAGTGTGGGAGGAAACTGGAGGACCCGGAGGAAACCCACACAAACACCGAGCGAACATACAAACTCTTTGCAGATGTTGACCCTGGGACATGTACCCAGGTCCCCAGCGCTGTAATACTCGCCTCTGAGCCACCGTCCTGCGTTCATTGAAATTTGCAGTTATCCACCCACACTCCAAACCATTAAAATCATTAATGTAGAGGTCAATACTAAGCTTCAGACTAGACTATAGACTCAAGTTTAAAGGGATTGTCCAATTATAGAAAACATTTACAGGATAAGTATACGACCTTAATAGGGTCACCCATATTATACTGTGATAAAGTTTCCTGTTTGCTGCCAGGTGGTGCCCCCAGTGTACTCCCCCCCCCACCTCTCCCCTCCATCATATTTAAGATACATGTACCTTTATAGAGTTTTTATTGCTTTTTGGTCAGTTTGTGTAGTTTTTTGTTAAGCCAAAGTTATTTGTGTATTTAGAAGGATTAAAAAAATTAAGTACACTTTATCCTCCCCCCCCCCCCCTCCCCTGTTTTTGGTTAAAAAAACTCCAGCAAAAACATCGGAAAAAAATACACCTGTGGCTTTCTTGCCCCATTATTGATATCTTTTATCTTCATGTCCATTGGGTAGTGCAGTGTCTTTTATAAACTTTTTTTTTTCCGATCCAAGTTTGTGTCGTAGTAGCGGATAACAAGAGAGCCAAGGATACTCGTTCCCGGCTGAGCTACTACATGCCACATAACAGAAGTTGCCTTAACATTTATGATACAAGGCTACGGCTACCGGCTACTCGAGCCCGTGGAGGTAGAAAGGGTGCAACTAGAACATCCAAGGAACGCACTATTGAGGCCGATTGAATGTTTCGAAACACTGCAACAGAAGATTAATAGGGGTGCAAAAAGTAGAGGCACAATCGGTGGTTATTTTTTTCCAATTTTTTTTTTGGATAACATAGTTCTACGAAGCTTTTCAACTTCAAGACCAAGCAGGGTCATCTAAGATCTCTTCTTCTAGCCAATGATCTTGATGGCTTTCTTACGGCCATACTACAAAATGTAAAATAACGCTAATTGAGCTGCATCTTATGTTTCCATTTTGGTGGCAAAATCCCAACATACCCCCCCTACAAGCCAAACCCAAAGCTTGGAATTGACGGCTCCATTGTTTCCAGGGCCAAAAGTGACTTCATTTATTTGCCGTGCTGTGACTTGCGCTGGCGCTTGTCTGTGTATCATGGCATCATATCCTAAACCAACAGGGTGCTAATGTTTAGCGGGAGAACAGGTATTTGTTCATACAGCACTTTATAAGATTTTTTATTTGCTTAGTTAACACTTTCTATTATATAACGGCATAAAATGCTATCTGGCATGTCCCGTTTCCTGTTATGAAAGATTTCCTTTTGAAGGCTTCACGTCTACAGCTGAGCTTATAACTTAGCTGCGGATCGAGAAGGAGTGAAAGAAGGACTGAGAATGTAAACCATTGCTTTTGTTAACCCGTGCTTGGGTTTACACGGTGAAACATTGGGGCTCATTTACTAAGGGACCAAATCGCAAATTTTTGGTCAGCTTTCCCAAATATTTCCGATTTGCGCCGAATTCAACCCGCTATCGGATTGTGGCGCATCGGCGCCGGCTTTCACGTGACAGAAATCCGGGGGGCGTGGCCTTCGGAAAACCCGACGGATTCGAAAAAAACGCGGAATTTAAAAATAAATATGTGTCGCAAGATCAGCACTCACATACAACGGGACGAAGAAGGTGAACTGCGGCGGACCTCGGCGCAGCAGCGACACCTGCTGGATATCGGGCGACCTTAGTGAATCCCCGGCAAGCACCAAATCAATGTCGGACAACGTGCTGCGGGATCGCGAATGGACCTATTGTTTTTACCTGTTCGTTATGGAGCCATATTGCAACGGGGCAGGTTTTTGAGTTTTGTGAGATCGGGAAAATGTAATTATTGTCGATAGTTTGTTTTATGTAGATGACCATAAACATTCACTTGACCCTAAAATACACATTTTTTTTTCAAAGTATCCCTTTTTCATTGGTCTTACAGTAGTTTCTTAAAATTAAAAATTAGCGTTGCAGATTCATGGAATATAAAAACATGAAAGAGGACCTTTCACCACCTCCATCAACTCCGAATTTTGGCTCATTCAATAGGTGCTCCTCGACTGATTCTGGCCTCCACCGTTTCCTAGAAAACGAATGTCATTATTTTTAGACTTCTACTGTCAAAGGGGCGGAGCCCAGGACCACACAATGTAGAACCTAGTTAGCAAATTGGGTACAGAAACTACCCTTTAGCTATACTAACTAATTGGGTTTTCCTCTACCAAATGGTTTTTTCCAGCGCTGGGCAGATATCCTGGTCCTGATCTTCTGGCAGTCGAGTGCGGAACATATTGACACTGATTGTATACGAAAATTCTAACTAGCCCAGAATCAGAGGCAAATGCTTATTAAAGGCATGGTTAAAGGGGTTGACTGCATCATTTCTAAGAGTGATTCTCTTAAAAAAAAAATTCTATTATTCTAGGAACATCAGCCAGGGCAAGAGGAACTCTGCAAGTGTTCACTTTCCCTATAGCGCTCCCAAGGGATAGATGATGACATACACATTTCACATTAAAATGAAATGTCGTATGTTGCTCTGCCATGAAGATGAGAATCCTGAAAGTTGAACCCCAAAATGACAGAGTAAGCTGAACAATGACGGATCTAGATCGGAGGAGAAAGAATTGCAATGGCTTCCTCTGTGTGTAGTAGTTGTCCCAGCTCACTCGCTGTTGTAATAAACTTCATTGAGAGAGGCATCTACAATGGTAGCGTAGTCCTCTGCTGCCTTTGGTTCTGTAAACTTCTGATCGGCGAGTGTGCCAGGTGTTGCACCTCACCTAACAACCTCCTATGAAGAAGTCATTGATAGTGAACCTGTCAGCAGGATCACACATTTTAAACTAATGATACGTTACCGTAGCCTTTTTAATATTGTTCCCAATTTGATTTTATAATGAAAATTAATGGTTCCACTCACTTTTAAAAGTTGATAGGTTTACCTAGATCCCTGGCAGCAAACTGCATTGAGTCACGGGGTTGTTGGAGTCCATTGAGTCCATCATCATCATTATCTCCTCTGCTCTGCTGGCTCTTCTTTCCTCCCTCCTACAGTTGTGAGCTGATCTAGATTTACACGGAGCACAGGGTCAGCTAATGGCTGCATGAGGGATGGAGAGATCTAGCAAAGCAGAGAGCAGATTTACTTGGAGCACAGGGTCAGCTAACAGTTGCATGAAGGAGAAAGGGAGAGAGCAGATAATTATGATGATATCAACTTTGTAACAGATGCTCTGTGACTCAATGCTGTTTGCCCGAAGGGAGCCAGGTAAATTTTATATACTTTGACAAGTGAATGATAACCGCAATGTTAATGGTAAAAGCAGATTAGCAGAATTAATACTATCATTAAAGGACAAATATCACCAGATCAAGGATTGTAAACCAAACATATAGACATACTGATGTGTGCCCCCTCTGGCAGGATCTGCTCTTCTTTTAGCTTCTTATGCCCTTGTTTTTAAGAAAAACTCCTATGGAGCTCGGAGCCCCCTCAGGCTCATTTGCATAATTTAAACACCTTTTTTTTTCTTAAAAACAAGGGCATAAGAAGCTAAAAGAAGAGCAGATCCTGCCAAAGGGGGCACACATCAGTATGTCGGTGTGCTTGGTTTACAATCCTTCATCCTGGTGGTAGATGTCAACAGTGAAAATGTGTGTGACCCAGCTGACAGGTTCCCTTTAAGCCTAGAAAATCCCTTCAAACTTTGAGCATAGTAGATCTGAAATATGTTATGGTTGAAGTCTGCAGCCTATCATGAATCTGTGGGTCCACATGACTGTGAGCAGGGTTCTGATCCAGAGATATTCATCTCCTCTTGGTCCCTTTAAGTAGGTCAGCTTGTTTATTTGGTTCTCGTACAACTTCTCGATTGAGCGGCTTTACGAGTTCATTGACTTTGAGACAAGGCGGCCATTGTACTTGTATACGCTGGAGAATCGAAATAAGAAAATCAAAGGGCATCTGATCTAGGGAAGTGATAGAACATGCAGATTGTCACGTACTGTACATAGAGGATCTGTGGATGTTATTTGGCTGTTCTGATTCTTCTGGTCAGGGATATTCAATCATTGTTGACTTGTAGGTTACAGATTTTGATTTTTTCCTGTATCTTTATAAATACACATTTGGAATATGATCAAAAATATATGTTACTGCTTGTGGAATCAGAGTAGGAATCAATGAATCTCTCGTTATTATATAGGTTCTTATCTCAAGGAGAAACCAAGGATTTCTTGGATTGTTGGCAGATCCCACCAACAATAGGGGGGTCCACTAATAAAGTACTGTAATGTTTTCTCACCCATCAAAGATTTCATGGCCTAGCGTAGTGCAAAGATGTTTGGGTTCTACCCATCTTCCCATTGTTGTGATGTTTTTCAACTCCTGCAGGTTTGTTGCTGGACATGGTTGTATTATTTAAAGACGACCTGTCACCTCTAAAAACTGTACTAGGAGCTTCTTACTAAAGTAAGCAACTCCTAGTGCTACAACAGACGCCGGAGTGTTACACTGCTAGCGTTATCGGAAAGCTCCGATAACGCTAACAAACACTGCAGCGGTGTACAATAGAAAAAGCTGGACCGCGCTGTAAGCGGTCGGGCGTATCCATGAGGGGGCAGTATAGGGGCGGATACTGCAGCGTAAAGATCAGCAGTCACCACCGGCCTATGGAGTAGGAGGGCGGTCCGGAGGAGAGGCACTGCCTCGGACCACCCCTTCATAAATAAGCCTCATAAATAAGTGTAACACTGCGGCGTCCGTTGTAGCACTAGGAGCTGCTTACTTTAGTTTTTAGAGGTGACCTCTATAAATTGACCATAGGTTCCGTTTATAAATTGTAACAAAGTTGCATGACGCACAAGTGGACTCTGTTGTATGTATAGCAATGTGAAAGATGATTCACACTAAGAAAATATTGGACATTGTACATTTGCGCATGCCCCGTCTTTTGTTTTCGTGGTGAGTTTCCGAATTGAGAATTGGCCAACAATCGGCAGACAAATGCATAGGTGAGACTAAGGGAATAGCTATCAGCAGAATGAGCAAGCAGCAGGCAATCATTGAAGGTTTACAGACAGGTGACTTTGATAAAAAATCTTCAGTTTCCCCACACTACTACCACATTGAAAATGGAAGGGGCTGTTACAACTTTAAAGGGAGTTTACCCTCTCCCCAACCTTTATGATCTGCCGGCTGCAAGTTGTAATGAAATGCAGTGTGATTCCAAAAATACCTTCGGAATATCTCAGAATCCGCATTATAGAAATGGAAATTTTAATTTGGTGTGTTTTACGCGTTATGAACCAAACATACCTTGAGAATGCTGTAGCTACACTGATGCAGACACATATCTTGTTATCACATATCACATATCTTATGCCTGAGCTGTTTTTGCGGAAAAAATTGTTATATAATGATGATAATGAGGCTCTATCGCTTCTGTGGCTGCCTCAGCGCTTCTTCTCTTACCCTAATTATGCACTGCTCCAGCCTTGTGCTGCCCAGCATAAGCCGAGAATACATCATCACTGTGTTGTCCCTGACAGGCAGAAGTCATCAATCGCTGCACCATCCCCCAGCTGCTGTCTGAGTCTTCCAGCTCGGCTTGATTAGTCCTGTCTGGAAAGTTAAGGCAGCTCTTTTATGTATAGAAGCCAGTCTGCACCCAGCTTTCCCAAGGTCCTGAATTTTAGAATTGTTTTTTGAGCAAAACCACTCGGTTCAGGGATTAATCAAGATATGTTTCTGCATCAGTGTAGCTACCGGATTCTCAAGGTATGTTTGGTTCACAATGCGTAAAAACAAATGGTAGATTTCCTTTAATGAGGAAGTTGATGCACCCAGATGCTGAGGGACACACCAACTGCCTGATTAGCATATGGATTAAACTGGGAATATCGTAGACATGGCATAAAGATATGTTTGAAATTATAGTGCTTTTTTGTTTTACAACATACTCTCAGCAAATTTCAATTATTTGGGGAGTTGGTAGAATGCCATTAACCTCTTCAGGACCAGGCCAATTTCAGTTTTTGCATTTCCATTTTTCAGTTCTGCGAAGCCATAACTTTTTTATATTTCCATTTACAGAGATGTTTGAGATCTTGTTATCTGCAGGACAACTTGTACTTAATAGTGGCTTCATTTTATATTCTGTGTAATCTAAGCTGGATCACCATAATCTGCTGCCCATAACATTTTATACTTAAAGGACACCTGTCATCAGGTCTCTGCCACTTGTCCTGTCACTACTACCTGTTGGAGCAGCTCACAAGGATCCCATCCCAGCCTTTATCTAGTTATTTCATACATTATTCATTGTAAAATCATCTATTTTTTTATCATGTAAATGAGGCTGGTCACATGGTCAGAGGCAGTGATGTCACCCCTGTTACCCCTCCCCTCTTCTCCCCCTGCTCATGTCTGTGTGTAATGTATAGTAAAGCATGGCTAGTGTGTTTGCTGCATCTGCTGACATGCTGCATCCTCCTAATATACAGAGACACAGACATCAGCTACACATGAATCTGACATGTTCTGCTATAACATGGCTGCCTGGAGCTGCTGTATCTCTCCTATACACACACACGCACACACAGGCTGCAGGGGGCGTGGCCACCAGCACCAGGAAGCACACCATTATACAGCCTCACATCATTATACAGGCTGTCAGTCATGCACTGGGGGTGTGGCTGTGCCTCCCACTCATGAATAGAGTGGACAGCTTGAATATGCTAATGCTTCATTGGACATTTCACAGGTCATTTGCATACAGCTTTAGGACCTCATTGCTTAGGTTTACAGGCATGTAGAGGGACAATGAAGGGATAGAGGCAATGCTCTCTAATGGCAGTTTATGAAAATATATTTAGTTTAGGGGGTTATTTTGCATGACGGGTTCTCTTTAAGTAATTGAGCTGTTTAAAAATGTACCATAATTTGATAATATTTTGATAACTGTATTACCTCTATGCCACTTTATATCCCTTTGAATTTACATATTTATGGGTCATAAAATGGTAGAAAAGTTAAGTTTTTTTATATATCGAAGGTTTCTTCCGTTTACCGTATGAGATAATTCTTTTTATAGTTTGATAGTTTAAGCTTTTTGGGACATGGAGATACACTGTATCATGTATATCAGGATTTTATTCATTTTTATTTATATTTTTATATGTTCTCCAAGAGGCTTCCAGCTCTCATGGCAATCAAAGACCCCTGAAAATGTCACAAGGGTTGCAAATTGGCCGCAACATGGTGGATGGCCCATGTCCCATTTGAAGCTACTGTTTACGTGTAATGGTTGGTTTTAACCACGGCACCCAACCAGTTAACTGCCGCGATTGTCATCAGTGCAGATCACAGCAGTTAGCGGCAAGTGTCTGCTGTATAATACAGTCATGGAGGCATCTGAGTGCCTGTGTCATCGTCATTATCTTCTAACTGCTCTCACCGCTCTCCCTTCTCCCTCCCCCCTCGCTCATGATGGTTTGAGCTGACTCAATGTTGCAAGTGCATATCTGTCAACTAACTTAATTAGGAGGGAGAGCAGTGAGGAGATAACGATGATGACACTGCTAGATTCAGTCTTATAGCAGACGTCCCTATGACTCGGTCCGATTGCCTGACAGGGAGCCAGGTAAACTTTTATCAACTTTTAAAGTGAGTTAAGCCAGTGATTTAATTATAAAAGTAGGTTGAGAATTGGTATCAAAAAGTCTATGGGAATCTGTCATTAGGTGAAAATGTGAAATCCTGATGACAGGTAGCTAACGATCACAGTGCAGTTCTTTCACATTCTGCCCTTGAAAATTGAAGAATGTGCTATTGGTTGTGATAACTGTGGGCAACATGAAGGTTTTTAACAGGAAAAATTTTAAGCATACCCCCCAATATTAATGTTTTTTTCCCTTTTTTTCCCCTCTGTACAGGCCCTGCTGGCTTCTGAACCCAAGAACAGCAAAGCGGGCCTCCTGAAGATGACTATGAAGGAATTAATAAGCTTGGCCATGCCGTCGAGTGACTCGAGTGGAAATACCAGCACAATCCCTCAGGTGACGGTGATATTACGCAGGCTCGGGGCCTCTTTCAACAAAGGGCATAATATAGAATTTTACAGCTGTAACTGTGGTTACTGACAATCCATTGCAAAATCACAGAGCAGACCCAAGGTTTGATCCCAGAAGTCAATGCACCAGCTCCAAGAATGACAGAAAAATTAATTTTTACACCAGCGCCATCCAACTGGCAGACCCCTCTCCGGATACGGCCTATGGGGGTTTGGAATAATTTCTGGCCGCACAGTTTTACTGAATGACATCATTTTTCCCCCCTTATAAATAGGTTTTTGTCTTACCCCTATGTTTTGATAAAATAATATGGCTTTTTTTTACTAAGATGAAATGTCTGGGATTTCTTTTAAGGTAATGTTTTGGTGTCTCTGTAAATATGGCTTCTTTGATGTTCTGCTGCTTTTTATATTTCAAAGATTTTTTTTTTTTGTTAACCCCTATTTTGATAACGATAAGTATGATAAATAATAATATTCGCATACCTAATATAATGAACAAAAGCAAAAGAAATATAGTTTTCAGTGCAATTTCAGCCTGAAATCTCTGCAAAGTAAAGCGGGATGGGCTCTGGGCACCCAATTCTTCTTAGCTCCCTCGGTGGACTGGTGGACTCGGCTCTGGTTGACTTGGGACCGGTTCTTTGTTGGCTTCTCCAAGCTGAGGATTTCTCTATGAGTGGTTTCTTACTATGGTTAAGTGTGATGGGCTTTGGCACCTAATTCTTCTTGGCTCCATCAAAGGGACGGTTGACTGGGCTCCAGATCCTTTAGGTTCTTGGCCAGATCCTCTAAGCTGAGGATTGCTCTATGAGTGGTTTCTTACCAAAGTGAAGTTGGATAGGCTTCGGTACCCAAATGCTTCTTGGCTCCCTCATTGAGACTGGTGGACTAGGCTCTGAATGCTTAGGGACTGGTTGTTGGCTGGTTCCTCCAAGCTGTAGTTTGCCCTATGAGTGGTTTCCTACCAAAATGATGCGGGGTAGGCTTCAGCACCCTTTTCTTCATGGCTTCCTCACAGGGACTTCTGAATTGGACTCTGATCTTATCTGGCTCCTCTAAGCTGAGGATTTCTCTGAGTGGTTTCCTACCAAAGTGAAGCAGGATAGGCTTTGGTACACAATTCTTCTTAGCTCCATCAACAAGACTGGTGGACTGGGCTCCGGATGTTTTGGAACCGGTTCTTGGTTGGATTCTTCAAGCTGTGAATTATCCTATGAGTGTTTTTTTTTTACAAAAATGAAGCGGGATAAGTTTCGGCATCCAATTCTTCATGGCTCCATCCCAGGGACTACTGAACTGGACTCTAGATGCTTTGGGACTGGTACTTGGCTTACTCCTCCAAGTGGTTTCCTGCCGGTTGGATGTGCTGTTCTCCTTAGGCCTTCTTCTTGAAAGAGAGTCAGCCTCTCGTAATGAAAGTTTGGAGGTCAATAAAAACGGATTAGTGCCGTGGGAAGGGAGACTGATTGATCATCAATATCAGATTTTGATTGACCCCCACCCTATGGTTTGTTGATCACATGGCATCACATGGGTAGAGCTATAATGCTAAGCACAACCACTATACAAAGTACAGCACTGTGTTTCTAAAGGAGTGAAGAAGCCGGAACACCTTTCTGAATGCTATGGTCTTTTTGAACATTGGACTCTGACCCAACCACTATGATATAGATGGGTGTTAGTCCTCATAAGCCCTTTAAGTTGGTCGGCCAACCTCTGAGATCTCCGGGATGAAGCTGTCCTGTGGTTTCTGGCACACCAGTTGACATAGGCACCACTGGCAGGGTCAGTACTCCTGGAGTTTTGCCCAACTAGATCTAACGGAGTGATATTATATTGCTCTTCTCAAAGACTTGATGTCTGCCATGACATCATGGATGACATCTCTGAGCATGCTATTTAATCTTCTGAACCTCAGAGAGAATATTAGGAAATACTCTAAGGAAAGCTGTGCAGATCTTGTGAGTGGAGACCTCACAGATTGCATTTATTATAATTCTTAAAACAAAGACCCAAATTGTCTAGCTTGGTCTAATAGTTGATGGTGTAAGCCTGATAGCCCTATGATGCACCTGATTTATGCCAGTGGTGCACACTAGTGCTCCTTATACCAGAACCTTAGTAAATATTGGCAAAATGATGACTACCCTTTAAGCGTATGCGGGGTGACACAGGGTTGACTTGCATAAGTGAGTTTTGGGAAGCCCAGTTGTTGTGATCGGCGGAGGTCTATTGTGGATAAGGGGTAACAGTAATACTTAGTACAACCCCTTTAATCATGAAGTATGACTGCCCACTAGTAAGGGGGTGAATTGCAGGAGGTGCGGCTGCAACCGTGGCCAGAATCCTTAAAGGACCCATTAGGTGTCTATTCCCCATGAGACTGGTACTATCAACAAAATCTTTTGGTTAGGGGACCTGGTGCTTCAAGTTACTCCTATGGTTACAGGACATGTAAAGGAAATTTTCCATCAAAATCCATCATGACAAACCAGGGACACTTAATCGTATATCCAGGCACCGTGACTGTGGTAATCTACTATCTTTTATCCCTGGCCTCCTTCTTTCTAAAATCAGCTTGTAAAATTATGCTAACCAGTCAAAAGGCCTCTGTCAGAACCCCTTTCCAAATTCTGGATTCATAGACTGTTACATTGTGCATGGGCACCTCCCTTTCCCATTGTGTCACATTACAGTAGGCCGGACGGACATTGGGAAGGAGACAATGTAACAGCCTGTGAAGCTACAGCATCGAGGGGCTCTGGTGACAACCCCCAGAGTACTTCTGGCTTCTTAGCATAGATTTAAAAGTGCCCCTGGTTTATCCTGATGGATTTTGATGTAAGATTTCGTCTAAACCAAAGAGGAAGCTGGAATTTACTTATGTTCCATGTTATATCAAACAGCTTCACTATTGTGACAGGTTCCCTTTAAGGATATATTCACCTAAACCATAATTCTACTATCTACTTTTCTACTTTTCTCTTATTTTATGTCCAAAGCAGCTGTTTTTTTTTTTTTTATTTAGATGTGAATTATTTTCTTTTTTTATTTCTTTTTAAACCTTGGCCTATCAGACTGGTATATTCCAGAACAGCTGCTTGGATATGACCCGCTCGGCCTTGGCCCTTAGACGGTCTTTTGGGACAGATAAGGACATGATGTTTGCTGCTATTGTGTTTTCTTATTGTTTTTTTTATGTTGCCTCTCCTTGTAATTTAGTTTATTTGTAGTTTATTTCCTTTTGATGACACTTGCCAGGACTTGCACAGCACCCCCTATTTTGCAACCTATTGACATTGATCTTACCATACTTTTGCTGCCAAGATCCAGTTTTTAAAGGAAAGGTGTCACCATTTTTTGTTTAAATTCAAATGGCAAGATATAATTATTTTTATTTCTGTCCTTGATTGTGGTGGCTTCTACCTTTTCTGAGCTCTCAAAACGGCACTTTAGTGATAAAGCAGTAGCCTCTTCATCAGTAGTGATGTAATGATAGGTCAGTGTTATCTATATAGAGGAAATTGTACAGGGAGGAGCAGATAAGCTGTGACATCATCTATAGTCAGTAGTGATGTAATGATGGGTCAGTGTTATCTATATAGAGGTCATTGTACAGGGAGGAGGAGGAGATAAGCTGTGACATCATCTATAGTCAGTAGTGATGTAATGATGGGTCAGTGTTATCTATATAGAGGTCATTGTACAGGGAAGGGGAGGAGATAAGCTGTGACATCATCTATTGTCAGTAGTGATGTAATGATAGGTCAGTGTTATCTATATAGAGGAAATTGTACAGGGAGGAGGAGATAAGCTGTGACATCATCTATAGTCAGTAGTGATGTAATGATGGGTCAGTGTTATCTATATAGAGCCCATTGTGCAGGGAGGGGGAGGAGATAAGCTGTGACATCATCTATTGTCAGTAGTGATGTAATGATGGGTCAGTGTTATCTATATAGAGCCCATTGTGCAGGGAGGGGGAGGAGATAAGCTGTGACATCATCTATTGTCAGTAGTGATGTAATGATGGGTCAGTGTTATCTATATAGAGGTCATTGTACAGGGAGGGGGAGGAGATAAGCTGTGACATCATCTATTGTCAGTAGTGATGTAATGATGGGTCAGTGTTATCTGTATAGAGTTCATTGTACAGGGAGGGGGAGGAGATAAGCTGTGACATCATCTATTGTCAGTAGTGATGTAATGATGGGTCAGTGTTATCTATATAGAGGTCATTGTACAGGAAGGGGGAGGAGATAAGCTGTGACATCATCTATTGTCAGTAGTGATGTAATGATGGGTCAGTGTTATCTGTATAGAGTTCATTGTACAGGGAGGGGGAGGAGATAAGCTGTGACATCATCTATTGTCAGTAGTGATGTAATGATAGGTCAGTGTTATCTATATAGAGCCCATTGTGCAGGGAGGGGGAGGAGATAAGCTGTGACATCATCTATTGTCAGTAGTGATGTAATGATGGGTCAGTGTTATCTATATAGAGGTCATTGTACAGGGAGGGGGAGGAGATAAGCTGTGACATCATCTATTGTCAGTAGTGATGTAATGATGGGTCAGTGTTATCTGTATAGAGTTCATTGTACAGGGAGGGGGAGGAGATAAGCTGTGACATCATCTATTGTCAGTAGTGATGTAATGATGGGTCAGTGTTATCTATATAGAGGTCATTGTACAGGAAGGGGGAGGAGATAAGCTGTGACATCATCTATTGTCAGTAGTGATGTAATGATGGGTCAGTGTTATCTGTATAGAGTTCATTGTACAGGGAGGGGGAGGAGATAAGCTGTGACATCATCTATTGTCAGTAGTGATGTAATGATGGGTCAGTGTTAGGTATATAGAGGTCATTGTACAGGGAGGGGGAGGAGATGAGGTCTCTGAATCCCTTTTAGACATTTAGTTGTGTGTGACCGATCCTCTAGCGGGTTAATCCGCTTTATTGAAGACACATTGTCATTTGCATGTTAATCTATTCGACCATCTTGAAGCAAGATCTCACTTTCTGCAAACCGCAGCGAAAATCGAAAACATATTTAGGGAGTTTTTCTTTCTTGGAGACTTGTGATGTGTTTACCCGTGTGTATTTATGCTTTAAGCATGTTTGATCGGTTATGTCTACATCTGTTATTCTCTTTTCAGCCCTTTCATATGACTTTTTTTTTTTTTTTGGAAACTGTACAATTCCCTATTGAGTCTTGTTTAAAAAAAAATCTGATAAATATCCTGGTCACATGGTTCAATTTTTTTTTTCCCTCTTAACTTACACGAGCGTCTGGAATATTTCCCAGAACCACCTGAGGCTTTTTAGTTTTGCATCTTAAACGTCCTGACAGCACATTCGGGGGAGGGCGGGGGGGGGGAATTTCGATTTGATTTATGTTAATTAAATGGATGTATATATTACCCTTGCAGGTAAGGTAGAGCATTAGGTAATCATGATGAGGGTCCTGTAATAAGGTAATAATAAATTATGACTTTGAAGCTAGCAATTATTTATTAACAAGATCCCGTGGCCCGGATCCAAGCGGTGATTCAGCGGGAAGGGATGTGCATATGTGATTTAACCAAAAACACTTGTTATTCAATTAGAAGACCTTGCATCACGGCGTTACAGTCATTTGCGCCTACCTGCATCCATAAAATCGGCCTCTTTCATTGGTTGTCTAGACATGAAGTTGACTCGCTAAGCATAAAATATTGCATAACAATTTTTATAGGAAATATTTCCCTGATCGTTTGCGTTACGACACCGGCCTTGGGTCGTCTTGCATTTGCGATGAAAATCTCTTAAAGGGTAATTACAGAAATGCCAACTAGCATACGCCCGCCATATACATTCATGTGCAGGGGGCCTTAGTCTGATCCTGTAGCCATATTCTTCTTCCTCTATCTTATATTTGTTTAAATTCTACTTAAAAAAAAATGAGGTTACACATGGTAGAGATTATGATTAAAAAAAATGGAATATGGTTAGGGCTAAACTACACAGTGTGCGTTTTGTAGTCTGTTGGCATGGCAACACATTGGTTTACATAGAGGCTGTAGACATTTTGTAGTGATTTTTTTCACTTTCAGAGTTTCTTTTAGCTGACATATTTTCCTTGTGCTCTACACAAAAAACATTGAAGGGTGAAGCCTATATGGATACATTGCAACAAAAC
The DNA here is from genome assembly GCF_040894005.1 of Engystomops pustulosus. NCBI lineage: Eukaryota > Metazoa > Chordata > Amphibia > Anura > Leptodactylidae > Engystomops > Engystomops pustulosus. Next base: position 21,642,373 of record NC_092413.1, on the reverse strand, counting down.
TTCAGCCCATCCACAGCATTTAATTCACTGCTTTAATTCTGTTTTGTCTCGTTCCCTCACAGGTTCACGCTTTAAATATTTTGAGAGCGGTTTTCCGGGACACACGTCTGGGTGAGAACATCATTCCCTATGTAGCAGAGGGAACCCAAGCTGCAATTCTTGGATTTACTTCACCCGTCTGGGCAGTAAGTGTCCATCTTCTATCTGTCTATGTAATTTATATTACAGCTCGACATGTAAATGAGTTGCATTTTCTGTCTATGATTAATACAATTCACTGACAAAATGAATATTACTTGTTTTCATAGTTTTTCACGTTTTATAGCAGTTTTCCCCTCTGCATGCTCTGGTGTAATCCTCAGTTGTCTCAGTGTCGGTGGATGGAGACCGTCTTCTGTGATGTCTCCAATGCACCACACACATAAAGTAGAGGAGAATCTGCGTCAGGGTCCTGGGTCCCTCTCACTCATGGGCAATGGCTGCAGTATGTGGGATATCATAGAGAAGCACTGAAAATGGATAAATAATTACTGAGCTGTGTTTAAATTGCGTTTACGAACACAATTCAAGTGCAACAGGGACGGGCTATTCCTGATTACAAGAGTTTAGGTCTAAACACATTTGAAATTATGACAAGCTATTCCCTCTTGCATTTCTGAACACAGTGTGTGAACACGGCCATAGGCCTAATGGACACCATTTTTTGGGGTAACCTTACAGCTGTCATTGAGGTCGATTGTGCATGGTCACGGTATGTTGAGTGTGCGCTGTCCAAACCGGTTGGCCGTGCCACCGAGATTTATTCCTGCTCCGATTTCCGTTAGAGCCACTCCGCTTCCTTTGGGGATGGAAGGGGTGAAGAGCGCTCAACCCTCCTATCTCCAATTGGCTGAAATGGACTGTGAACTTGTTGCCAGTTGTACCCTAGCCTTGGGGTACATTCACATAAACGAGTGCCCACCCGGCCTAAAGAACATGTCAGTGCGCTAGAGATGAGGAGGGATAAGCGCCTCTCACCCCTCCCCTCTCCATAGAGCAACGCAGGACCGGCAACATAACACGGCGGAATAAAGCACAAGCCCTATATTTTGTTTTCCACGGCCACTATGCCGTGAGGCAACATGTGATCACTGCACATTGCCCGGGCGCCATAGGCATCAATGGGGAACGATATCTGGCCGTAAATGGTGCGTCCGGGTATTGGTCCCCATTATGTGAATGTACCTTAAGGGTGATATAGACACTCGTAAGTTCCAATAATCCAGTTATCCTGTTCTTTATTCCCTCCACTTTCCATAGACTTCTATGTCATTTTTAGTAGACTTCTGTGTAATTCGAAATTTCAATGTAAATTGAGGTCCGTTTAGGCTGCGTACGAGGCTGACATAATGGAAGTGTTTGCGATCATTCATCCCTTATGGCAATGAGTGGGGTAAATGGACGGGATCTGTTCTGTGAGTCGTAGTTATACTTTTTACATTTGCCTACTTTTGGAAATGTCGAGGTTCCCTCTATTAATATACACCTGAACATATTATTTGTGTTTTTGTTGTGTTGATTGTTTTTGTATTTTATTGATTGCATGATCTTGTTTTGCAACCCCAGAAAGTAAACTTTTTTTTTTGCCAAGGGAAGGGGGGTTTATAGAAGAGCTGCATCGAAAGGGTTAATCTGAGCGGTGGAGGCCTCGCCCGTCCCAAGGTTAAATCTCAGCACGGTTTGCTAGTTGTTATGCACCGCAGTTCAGCAAATAATCTCGCTCGGGGAGTGCATAGGGAGCGGAACGGTGCATGTTTGACTAGCAGCTCCACTCACCTTCATACACTCGTAACATCTGTTGCACATAAAATCTTTATGCTCCCAAGACCTTAAGCCGTGAGTTATTGCTTTTTTCCACTGTCACGTCTTTGGCCAGATTAGACCTGGTGCCATGGTACCCTCTGAACCTCTTCTCTAGCAAAATATGCCAAGTGCCAAGGAGAAGCACTGACAAAACTGCTAAATTAATGAGCTGAAATCTCTGCTGCGGAGCAGCTACTCCCATGTGCTCCCATGATACGGGCCGTTCTTGTGGAAACATTAAGCACTTTCCCCCAGATACCGGTTATGTCTTAACTTGAATAATTGCAGGAAGGAGAAAAAAATGGAGCGTGAACCCAGATCAGTAAGAAATTAACTTGCTTCTGTTAGTTCTGTTACATAGTTAAGTTAGTAGATTCCCTGCACTTTTTCAGACCTGGACAACTAATGTAGTACTTACTGTAGCTGCAGCGGGGAGCCTGGTGTAAAGGGTGTGCCAAAAGATTTTGTTGCACTTGGTTGGTTCATTTGGGTGTCCAGGTGGAAGGCTCCATTTACACGTAGATGAACATTTATTATGCGCTAGTACATCATGTGCCGGGTTATGAAGAAAGCTCCGCCCCTTCGGTTAGCCGGATACAATGGGATTCTACACCAGGCGCTGCTTCAGTGGTCACAGGTTGTAGCTAGTTCGTAGACGCAAGGAAAGGAACGCCCTGTGCCAGCCCACTGCGCCCTGGCAACGCTCGCTATATACCCCCCAATCCACACTTTTCCACGCCCACTTGCCGTGAGGCCGTTGTATAGGGGAAAATGAGTGCATTTCATGGAGGTTTGCATGGAGTTGTGATTATTTTAGGGCTTCTATGCTATAAAATGATAAATGTCCCCTATAGAGTCCATTCAGTTAAGAAGAATAACCTATCTTATATACTCGAGTATAAGCCTAGTTTTTCAGCACAAAAAATGTGCTGAAACCCCCAAACTCGGCTTATACTCGAGTCAAAAAAATAAATAAATCAAAACTCGCCTTTCTGGTGGCAACCGTAGATCTTCTGTGCGATCCATCCGGTATTGTTGTGCTGCACGACGTGGAAGGGGGGGGCTATATAAACTGGGGCAGGGGCTGGCAGGCTATATACACTGGGGCAGGGGCTGGCTGGCTATATACACTGGGGCAGGGGCTGGCAAGCTATATACACTGGGGCAGGGGCTGGCAGGCTATATACACTGGGGCAGGGGCTGGCAAGCTATATAGACTGGGGCAGGGGCTGGCAGGCTATATACTGGAGAGGCTGTGACCAATGCATTTCCCACCCTCGGCTTATACTCGAGTCAATAGGTTTTCACAGTTTTTTGTGGTAAAATTAGGGGCCTCGGCTTATACTCGGGTCGGCTTATACTCGAGTATATACGGTACTTTTGATTAAAAAAAAAAAATGAAAATCTACTTTATAATCTTTAAGGGAACCTGTCACCATTTTTGACAAAAATTGTGCCATGACAGGTTCCTATAGAGCCCTTATACCACAAGGGCACCATATCGTGCAGATGTGCGTATGTATCTAGCGCACTCTCATGTGTGTATGTATGTAGCATGCTGTCATGTGTGTATGTATGCAGCGCTCTCTCGGGGCGCATGTATGCAGCGCGCTCTCATGTGCACATGTATGTAGCAATTTTTTTTTTTTAATACAGTGATACAAGGTAAAGAAATGTCCCTTTAAGTCCATTTAATCTTTTTTTTAATGCACCATGTGGCTTTTTTTTTTGGTCTCCAGCAGAAGGGAAGTATTTAAGAAGATAATCTTCTCATAATTAATAGTGAATGACAGATCTCGGCTCTATTACTAGAGAAACATTTTAAGTATTTACTTAAACACTTTACGACTTAATATGTTTGCCCGGCTTCCTGGAGTATCAAAGAGCAATTACCTCGTAGATTATACACGGCAAACATCCTGCGTGTGGTGCGAGGCTTGGATGGAGATGACCGGGCTGCGGCCTGTGAGCTGCAGAAACAAGACCCCCATCCCCAATATATGTGTATTGTTACCTATAACCAAGATTCCAAAAATTCGGTAATAAAATGGTGGAGATTTCCTATCACGGGTCTGTGTATACTTTACACGGCTGTGCAGCTTTATAATCCACTGTAGTGTGCAAGGGGCCCCGGGGTCAGACAGTTCCCCAATAGGGTCACCCATATTGTACCCGCTCACATAGACTTTGGCCTTCTGTAAGGGCATGTTACCCGGTGCCAGTTGCTTTCGTGACTTCCAGTATCGGCAGGGATCCGGGTTGCTAGAGCTGCTCTGCGCTCATTACTGTATACAAACTTCCTCCCTGATCACCATTCCCGTATCCCGGGTTAGAGGCGTCTCCCAAGGACACAGGGGGTGCACTTTCCCGAGTTCCTTGCCCTAATCCGGGCTCATTATCGAAGGCCTGCCCCCCCTTCATCAACACGACTCCCTTGGCACGCCCCTCTAACCTAAAATATGGGAGTGGTCAGGGAGTGGTTGCACTTGCCCACTCCCATGTCCTGACGGAAGCGCCTCCAGACACTGCACATCCCTAGAAGTCCCAAAAGCGTCTGCCAGGCGGTCACGTGACCCACAGCTCGTCCTGTCAGAAAGCCACATTTTTACCAGGATAGATACAATACGAGTAATCCTATCAGTTTTACTTCAACAGTGGTCATTGTGGGCAACCCCTTCCAGGCAGGCGTCTAAAAATTGCAAAGTAAGGACGAGTTAATACTTGCAGATCGTTAAAACGGTACAATAAAACACTTTTAAAAAGCAAAAGTAAAAAAAATTATTAAAAACTTCAGAAATCAGAATCAGAAAATTAAAAAAATATAGCAAAGTAAACAATTAAAAACATTGCAAAGTTATGCCCAGTTCACACTTGCGTTCGGACCTTTGTTTTCATCCTTCATCACATTTAATCGATACAATAAAAAGCGAAAGTAAAAAAAAAATTATATTTTATTAAAAACCTCAAAGCTTAAATCAGTAAGGACCATTTCGCTTGCATTCGGATGTTCTGTTTTTATGCTTTGTCTCTAAAATGATAAAGCACTTGAAAAAGCTAAAGTGAAAAAAAAAAATTAAAAACCTAAAAGCTCAAATCAGAAAATTATAATAAATTTGGTAGCGACCCAAAGAATAAAGACAAGGTCATAGTCCCTGTGGAGGGTTTCTACTGCCTATTTTCTGCTTATTAAGAAAAGCAACTCATAATGTACAGGCGGACCCCTACTTAAGGACACTCGATTTACAGACAGCCCATAGTTACAGACAGACCCCTCTGACCTCTGCTGAAGTCTCTGGATGTTACTATAGTCCCAGGCTGCAATGATCAGCTGTAAGGCGTCTGTAATGAAGCTTTATTGATAATCCTTGGTCCAATTACAGCAAAAAATTTTGAAAATTGTCTAGAATTACAATTATAAAATATACAGTTCCGACTTGCATACAAATTCAACTTAAGAGCAAACCTACAGACCCTATCTTGCATGTAACCCGGGGACTGCCTGTATAGTGGTTGTACTTGGTATTACTGCTCAAGTTGTTTTACTTAAATGGTGTAGAGATACAAATAGATACACAGAGCGGCGGATTCATGGGGGGGAGCTGGTTGTTGACCCCCATTCCCCCCCATCTGAATACTAGTGACCCCGATACTATATATGTTGTTATGGGTCCCTCCCTTCTGCCTAATGTGACCCCCCCCCCCCCCATTATCTGCGTTACGTTGTACCGTGTGGACGCTCTTTACACACAGGTTGAGGGAAGTTTATTTCACAGTCTATGTTTGCGTTTCGTATGAGCGTGCTAGGAGGGAGGGCAGCAGTCACGTTGTATGTCACATATTGAACATGTGATTGGACAGCGCTCACGCTTTTGGTGAAATTAGCCTGTGATGTCATTTTTCGTGTCATGGAGATTATACAGGATGAGCCCCGGGCACATTCCCTGATACTACTGATATGACAACATATGACAGCAGAGTCGCAGCATATGACAATTACAGACTGATGTGACATTGTACGTACATTACACTCACCTTAGCCAGTGAGGATTTGCTTGGATGCTGATTTCAATCCATATTCACATTGGATTAATTCTTTTTAGAATTTATTCCGTTCAAAGGGAACATTTCATGCTGAAAATCCAGTCCTTCCTACAGGCCGTATGATATACAGCAGGAAGAGGTGATCAGATTGTACATAGTGTCCTATCTGCAGGCAGCATGTTATAGAGCAGGAGGAGCTGAGCAGATTGTACATAGTGTCCTATCTGCAGGCAGCATGTTATAGAGCAGGAGGAGCTGAGCAGCTTGTACATAGTGTCCTATCTGCAGGCAGCATGTTATAGAGCAGGAGGAGCTGAGCAGGTTGTACATAGTGTCCTATTTGCAGGCAGAATGTTATAGAGCAGGAAGAGGTGATCAGATTGTACATAGTGTCCTATCTGCAGGCAGCATGTTATAGAGCAGGAGGAGCTGAGCAGATTGTACATAGTGTCCTATCTGCAGGCAGCATGTTATAGAGCAGGAGGAGCTGAGCAGCTTGTACATAGTGTCCTATCTGCAGGCAGCATGTTATAGAGCAGGAGCAGCTGAGCAGATTGTATATAGTGTCCTATCTGCACGCAGCATGGTGTAGAGCAGGAGGAGCTGAACAGATTGTACGTATTGTGTCCTATCTGCAGGCAGCATGTTATAGAGCAGGAGGAGCTGAACAGATTGTACGTATTGTGTCCTATCTGCAGGCAGCATGTTATAGAGCAGGAGGAGCTGAACAGATTGTACGTAGTGTCCTATCTGCAGGCAGCATGTTATAGAGCAGGAGGAGCTGAGCATATTGTACGTAGTGTCCTATCTGCAGGCAGCATGTTATAGAGCAGGAGGAGCTGAGCAGATTGTACATAATGGGGCTTATTTACTAATGGTCCACGGGTGCACTTTCGTCGGACTTTCCGATGTTTTCAGGGATTGCGCGGCTTTGACAGCTATTTAACAGGGGTTTGCACTGGGATTGTGTCCCACATGATCGGACTGTGGCGCAGCTGCGCTGGCTTCCATGCGACAAATGGGGACAAATGGAGAAGGGGGGGGGGCGTGCCGCTGGACGATCCGATTGATTCGGACTGAGCGTGGATTTTAGCTTTTAAATTGTGTTGCAAGACAATGCACATACATGCACCAGGAAGAAGAAGGTGAACTCCAGTGGACCTGAGCGGGGAAGCGACACATGCAGGATATCGGGCGCACGATCTTAGTGAATTACGGCACAGGGTGTCAGACAATGCACTTGTAAGTAAATGTGCCCAAATGACCTTTCTGCAGGAAGCATGTTATAGAGCAGGAGAGTATGAACACATTGTACATAGTATCCTATCTGCAGGCAGCATGTTATAGAGCAGGAGGAGCTAAGCAGATTGTACATAGTGTCCTATCTGCAGGCAGCATGTTATAGAGCAGGAGGGGCTGATGACATTGTGCATAGTGTCCGATCTGCTAGGAGCTTTGAGGATTGATATATAGTTTAGTTGGAATTTACCAGTATATTGGGGGTCTTGCCTATGTTAATTGGCTCTTATCACACAGTATATAGATATATTAGGCCACCAATCACTGATCCTCCGCTTAGTACAGGCAGCTGCACAGCTTTGCACTTATTGAACTCTTTGTGGGTTAAAATGCTGAAGGTGGAAGTAATTTAAAGGAAATTTTAGTATTTACTAGAAAGTGTTTAGTGTACAATATAATACGAGAGAACAGGGTCCCATCATCACTCCAACGCTTTCTCTGGAACTCGGATATTCTTGTTGTATCATCCATCTCATTACGAGTCGGTATCTATATTCAAAACAGATGAGAAATGCATTTCTTTCCATGTAACTTGATGCATTCCCCATACATCTACAGGTCCGACAGGTAGCGGGATACACGGGGAGATTTAGGTTTCACGGTCCTCCTTGTTGACAGATTTATTGGGTTGTTATATATTCTTGAAGATAAGAGATGTTATATAGCGGCCAGTGTTCGAGGCTGCTCGGGGCGCGGATGTGTCCGGGTGGACGGGAGACATTTGGTGGACCGGCTTGGGGGTTTTTCTGGCTTTACTGATTTGCTGTGCATCAATGTGTCCAGGTCCATCTGGTAGAACCATTATCACAGGTGTATCGTGGGAAGCGGAACACGGAAAGATTCACAGGGTGATTTGTGTGGAGCTGAATACATTTATTTCCCAAAAAAGTGTAAAAATCATTTCTATATCTTTAGAAATGAACATAGTATTCTCCAAAATTCTGAGATGGGATTACTCCTCTAAGCTGGAGCTGGCAAATATAGTGTTTATGGGCATCTACCATGGGATGATTTGCAACACAAAGTGACTGCTGCACGTAGCTGCTTTGTTCTTAAAGGGGTTGGCCACTAGACATGTCTCTATATGTATATGTACCTGTGTCTTTGCCTCCTTTAAGGGTTGCAGCCTTTCCCTGTTCTCGACATGCTGCTCTCTGCATATGTAGACACAGCTTCCTCTCTCTCACTCCTTCAGCGTCTAATAGCGTCTCCCACTGTGCCTCTCTCTCTTAATGGCTGTCACACTGACCGACACAGGGAGAGGGGAGCAGGATAAGTCATTATCTCCTGCTACAGCTTCTTCCTCCCTATTCATCAGAGCTCAGACGTGTAAACACAGATCCATAGAGAGTCTGCAGACAGCACTAAAGTAAGTAGCAGGTCTGCTGAATTATTTGATGAACATTCAGGGATTGTTATTAAGCCAGTAAAAGCACATCGTCAGCTTATGTAAAAGAGCAAGGGGATTTAGTAAGCCTTGTCTGGCAGTCTCAGTGGATTCTTCTGAATTTTAGACCAGGTCAAACTAGTCAGCCAAAGACTCTGGCGTGTGGTACAATGGTGGAGGGGGCACTGTAAATTCCCTGTCCCTCAATGTGCTGGGGGGTGGGGTGGTGAATAGAGCTCTACACAACCCAACCCACAGTCCAAATTGTGTAAATTGATATTTCTTCTATCGAAGTGAAATCTACCTCTGCATGCGGATTGCTTCACATATTTCAATACCGGACAATGTAGAGGACAGTTGTTGTAGCCCTTTTTTTCATGCAATTAAAGCTACAGGTAGTAACGTATATGTAGGTTAAATTATTGGCAACTCTGCCCAAATACAGCCATAGAGCATTGCAGGTTTGGCTTTGTGTCTGGATAATAAAGTCTTGTGATCACAGCAGCCTCAGCATCGATTCAGAACCCTAATATGAGTCAACTAGTTTATAAAAATGGTGACCACATTGCTGCTTGAGACTACGTTCACATGTTGGCCTCACATGAGCTGCTCCCGAACGCAGATGCTTTGAGACTTAAACACTCGCGTTTGAGAACTGGCAACAAATGTAGCTAGAGCCTGAATGCAAGCTTTAAAGAGAACCCGTCATGCAAAATAACCCCCCTAAACTAAATATATTTTCATAAACTGCCATTAGAGAGCATTGCCTCTATCCCTTCATTGTCCCTCTACATGCCTGTAAACCTAAGCAATGAGGTCCTAAAGCTGTATGCAAATGACCTGTGAAATGTCCAATGAAGCATTAGAATATTCAAGCTGTCCAGCTTATTCATGAGTGGGAGGCACAGCCACACCCCCAGTGCTTGACTGACAGCCTGTATAATGATGTGAGGCTGTATAATGATGTGCTTCCTGGTGCTGGCACCCCCTGCAGCCTGTGTGTGTATAGGATAGATACAGCAGCTTTAGGCAGCCATGTTATAGCAGAACATGTCAGATTCATGTGTAGCTCATGTCTGTGTCTCTCACCTGTGTATTAGGAGGATGTAGCATGTCAGCAGATGCAGCACACACACTAGCCATGCTTTACTATACATTACACACAGACATGAGCAGGGGGAGGAGAGGGGAGGGGTAACAGGGGTGACACCACTGCCTCTGACCATGTGACCAGCCTCATTTACATGATAAAGAAAAGATGATTTTACAATGATTAATGTATGAAATAACTAGATAAAGGCTGGGATGGGATCCTTGTGAGCTGCTCCAACAGGTAGTAGTGACAGGACTAGTGACAAAGACCTGATGACAGGTGTCCTTTAAGGTCTAAATGCCTAAATTTCTGGAGTAGCTTCTCTCTGGGAGTGGGTCCACACCTGGCGTTAACGCATGCCTTTTATAAACGCAATGTTGACAGCAGTGTAATCTGGCAATTACCCTCAGCTGTTGTAATGCATTTCAAAGCACAGCGTATAAAAGCGGCCTCCTAGAGTCCTGTGATCCCAGCAGCCTCAGAATTGACGTACAATCAGGAATTGCAACAATTTCCCCCCTCCACGCCAAGTGGCGCAGGCTATAGCACAATTCTACTTCAGACAGGACCCGCCGTACAATCGTCCGCCTGATTTCTCACGAGGTCGAAGTCGACACGAGCAAAGGGGCGGGGTTAGCATCTAATGAATTTGACATCCCCAAAATGTTAAAACATAAATTTCAAGATTATTCATCTTTCATTATTTTTGGTGCTTAGCTGAGGGATGTAATTCCCTTTCCCGGGTAAAAAAAAAAAATTCATCGTAACAAATTCTCAGTTCTCTTTCGGCACAGGCAGAATATGACACGCATAGAAAACATATATACTTGTAGGCACACTAACAATTAACCAAGCTGTCAAACTTGGCATCCTCAGTCGGGGTTGAATCTGACAACAGAGTAAAATCAGACATCAGTACAACTATCTGTGGGAATTAATAGTTGAAAAGATGTCGCCTCTGCAGAACGTAGTTAGATAAGCATCATAAACTGATTACGAGCACCGAGGCACAGAAGACGCCTTTGTCCTCTGACATGAAAAGCTTCTGCACATTACACCCGGTGTCACTGTGCCGATTACTATTCCAGGTTCTTTCCAGAATTTTTGTACTCTTGTAGGTGCTTGGCTGTGGTCACCATGTGTAGGACATCGGCCCAAAGACCTTGTTGGTTGGATGTTGTGTAGATATTGAGGAGGCTCATCGTATCCGTGTTTTGATTTTACGTCTAAGAGTAGGTTTCAGGTGGAATGATTCTAGAGCGAAGGTCCCTAATATCTGACTGTGGAACACTTGGCCCCCTGGCCAAGATCTCAGGACAAAGTGACCACAAAGACCACAAAGTCTGTTGTGTGTGGAGCACTTTAAGTCTTTGTTCCCATGCCTTCTCCTGCCTCTGGATAGCTCGGGAGTAACCTGCCCGGCCTTTTCACAATTCCTGTGTGAGGGGACTGGGTTGGAAGGCTGCCCTAGACTTTGAGGACCATGGCCATGATGAACTTTACCAACAAGAACATTTGTTTCGCTTACGTGTAATCTAGGAACTAACCCTTTTAAATCGTCATTTAAAAGGAGTCGGCTTTGAGTTTGGCACAATGAAAGTAACAGATTCACTAGGGAGCATTTGGGTCTATGGTAAAAAATATGGTTCCACCTTGTCCAACCCTATAGTAGTTCACAAGGATATGGAAAACAAGTCTACTTTATTCCAGAAATGGTGCCCAAAACCTGTAAAACCCCAAAGCTAGTCAGTTGAAATTTGTAGCAAAATTTTCATCCAGTATAATTTTTGATGCTTTTTCATACCATCGTGTCTGTTTCCGCTGACTAAACCTAATTTGAGTATATCTGCCCCATTATGTGAACAGACCGCTTAGGAATCACGGGAGGAAACCATGTGTTTCTCAGTTTCCAGCCAATAATTATAGTACATCTATGGTCAGCCATGTTTTATAGGCTGCTGCTCTAATAGGCAATTTTTTTTTATTTTTGCCTGCGGTTTCGTGTTTCTGTGGTGCTCTTGAACTGTTATAAATTTTGCCACATTGGATCCGCTCATGTTTTTGCTTGATCCCTCAACCGAGTTGAACATATCCATTACTGCGCAAGTTTTGGGCCGTATGACGAAGATAATAAAAAGCCGAATATTTGTGTTGAGCGCATAGTTTTGTTATTGAAGCTTTCTTGAAAAATTTGAGTAGTTTTCAAAGCGAGGTGGTCCATAAGTGTTTCAGAATAATAACGTTGACTGTATCTGTCTCCTAGGATCTGTCTTTGGTTGGCTCTGGGGCGTGTGTGTGTTTTTAAAAAAAACAAAAGCTCTGTAGGCATCTGCAAGTCTTTTTTCCTCTGTGATATTTTTGTTTCAACCGTTTTCTGTTTGCATTAGGTGAGAAATTCCTCCACGCTTCTCTTCAGCACGCTGATTACAAGAATATTTGGAGTCAAAAGAGGAAAAGATGAGCGCTCCAAAAAAAACAGGTAAGCACCACTTGAAACGAGCATCACTTGTGAAAAACACTATCTCGTCCAACACCAATTTGCCGGCTTTCTGGGATTTATCTGCCGACTAATGTTACAAAAAAAACCCTTTCTACTCGTTTCTCGTTTTTTTTTGCGTTTGCCAAGCTTAAAAAGCTGGTCTCCGAATATAATCTGCTCCTCAAATCTCTAGTTCACAAAACACAATAAAAAAAATACAAAGTATGCCAAACACATGAAACTTATCATCCGCGATGTCACCCGTCTGTAATAAATTAGCACAACATATGATCGACGTTAACCTAATTCTACGGTGCTGCTTCAGAGTCATGGTCGCTGGCGTCACCTTGAAGTGTAGCATGTTCAGGTTTTTTTTGCTTTTTAGTACATATCATATAGTCGTTCCTGGCCATTGAGTTGTTACTAATCATGGGCGACAATATGCTGGAACATTGTCTAATTTTGTTTTGTGGAAATGTTGTATATGTAATTTTGGAAGACCACACAGTAGGATGATGACTAGATGATCGGCCCATAGCTTTAAGGCTATATAGGATTTGTTTTACATTACACAATAGTCCTGAAGAAGGTTCGTTGCAATCCCAAAATTTCCAGTATGTTTCCAATAAAGTGATATTGAAAGAGCGACTGACTCCTCGAAAACTGCTGGCCGTGTGCACTCCATGAAGGCATGCAACATTGAGAATATCAGTAACAGGTATATATCGGCCTACAGGAGTGAACTCAACAGAATGGCTGCATCACGGAAGAAGTCTTCTTGATGGGAGTGAGATAGAAGTTTTAGGTCATTGGCTGCTGCTTCGTTTTTACCGTATTGATCTATTCTGTGAGTTGTCAGCAGTTTCAATGGTTAGAATAGTGGTCACGTGAGCAAAGGCACCAACTGGGACTTTACACCAGTTGCTTATGAAGGTCACTATGAAGATCCGTTGATGGTTGGATTCAGAATTGTGCCGTGGCTTTCAGTATGTAGAAGAGACATCATTCCAAAGAGTTGAAGACCAGAGTAGTCAGGAAAGTTGGGACCATTCTTGCTACCCAATGACCTAGTCCTCTTGTCATCCACAAAGCAAGGTGTTTTATATTGCATGCTATGCTATAAGTTGACCTTTTAGGGTGTAGACCAACCAACTAAGTATCCGGAGAGAACCGTTCTTTTACAGGAGTTACAGTATTTTCATAGGACATCCTTTGAAATACAAGCATCATACTACATCCTAGCACCAACTGAGAGGTCTTAGTCTTGCAGGGTCGGGAGGTTTTTTCCTGATATGATTGTAATTAGAAGATATTTGTAAAGAGAAGAAGCTTGGGTCGCAAGTTTAGAGCAATATTTTGAATCCCAGCTGTACGTAGCCGGGGAAGAATGTGTCCTCTGACTTATTTTAATATGGTTTGCACTGCCAGTTTAAACAATCCCAAGGACGCCCACCAATAATCGTAACGGGAACTTGAGACAAATCCTATGTGCCGCTTCTTGAATGAAGTATTATAGTGATTAAAAAAAAGAGAATACACTGCTTTATGAAAGACAAGCCTTCCTGCCGTATAGTCCACTGACCATACATGAAAGCATTTAGTGTTCGAGGCCTGAAAGGGCCACATTTGTTTCACTCCTGGATTGGAACGTCTCGTATCTCATTGATTTTTATCACAATAAATAGCAGGATCCTCTTGAACTGTGAAATGGGTGATTTTTTTTTTTCTGGATATTTCATGAAATGTAATAAGGGGTTGGAGAGTGGAGTTGACCTTGTGTCTAGGGGGTTGATATGGTTCAGGCTGAGTTCAGTGGAGGTATCCCAAGATATTCTAGATTGTACTCTAATATTCATGTTATAAATTGGTTACGTTTTGCTGGTAGAAACCAGATTGTACTTCACACACACATATACTTTAATAAAAACTTAAAAACACTTGGTTCTTGTACCCACCTCAGCCTTGGTACCAAGTCATCGGAAGCAGTAATCGTGTCACATGTCCAAACTGCTCAACTCTGGGTCAACTATGTCATCGGAGGGAGAAGAAGTGGAAAAGGATGGTACCAGTGCTGAGTTAAACCATTTCAAACTGAGTCGACCCACTTCTATCTTATGGAAAATGGGGGTTTGGAACTCACGTCTCCCAGATGTTGCGCTGCTTGATCATTGTAAAAGCTCAAGAAGGGCCTGAATGTCTTGAATGTGAAAATATATGAAGTTATGCAAACTAGGTTTTTGGGTTTTGACCGTAGAGTTTTATTGGCTAAACACTTTTGGTTAAGTGGCATTCATCTCCTGCGTAATTTGCTCTGGATCCACACTGAGAGATTATAGGTTGGACTTGATGGACCTGTTTCTTGATTCCACCTCAAATCTCAGTTTGTTGCATCAGCTTTTTTTTGGGCCACACTAAGTGGGGTTGACCACACTCTTGGTTTTGACTCAAAGTAACTAATGCCAATAACTGATGAAGAAACTGAGGTATGAACTGAGCCCTAGTCCATTGGCACACAATCAGTTGGTAAATCACTGGCCATACATTGACTGGATTTGGTTGACCGATCACAGTGCCTGGTACTGGACTCCGAGCATCATATGTAATCTTTATTATAGGTTGGCTTTGCTCTTTTGCGGGGAGAGAGTCCTGTGATCAGAATTTTGGTTGGTCCATGAAATCCGACCAATGGACGATCCTTGATTCACCGGCCAAGTGTAGTCGTGTGCCGCCGCCCTTACTCTATAGTGCCTCTGGTGGGAAATGTAAACATTACATGCCCAAGTATAAAATCATTTCACAGACTTGTCTTGTCTCTAACGTTATGCTCCACTCTATGAATTATAGATCCATGTATTCCTGTTCAGACATGACGGGTCTTGGTGGTTATGCCTAAGAGATTCTTCAGTGCAGATCCACCAAGACCTTCGAGTGTTGTCACCGTTAAACTCTGCACCTTGGTCACTCGATGGTTTCCATAGATCTAGCCTTTGTTTGACGTTCTATAATGTAGTTGTATCCGGTCCTATCATTCCTTGGTCTAGAACCTGGGAATCATGGAGCTCCACCGCCACGTGCTGTATCCATACGTCTGAAGCCTGGAGCTGATACAGGATCTAATCTATAATTTATGAGCTTTGATTCTAGCGTACAATGCATATTTATAGCTGGGACATGTTTGTATCTGCACATTGTTAATCAGATATGTGGAAAGCCATGGAATAAGTGTCTATGGAAAGATCCTGTGCTCGGGGAAGTATCCATGTGTTATCTCACATAGACGTACAGATACAGGGGTAACAGGGTGGAATCTGTCATCCATTCCTCGTGCGGACACTGGAAATGTCATTGGCTTATCCATAATCGTATAGAAATATAAGTCACATGTACTTTCATTATACATCCGCTTTATAAAGCACATAGTTTATATATAAAGTATACATTATGTGTATATATATAGTATGACTCTACACTCATGGCCTCAAAACTTCCTTACTATTTGCTTCTTTCTATCTGTTCTCCAATAGTGCAGACCTGGGATCTTTGACTACAGTTTGAAGGCAATTTACCAGCAAAATCCATCATGATAAACCAGGGTCATTATATTTGTAATCCAGGGCCTCCTTCCTGCTAAATTGTGCTAATGAACCAGTAGGGTTGCAGCATAGCCCCATAATGCTGTAGCTTCAGGTTATTGCACTCTCTCACACTCCCCCTGCTCCCTCAGCAGCCCCCTCCCTCCCCCTGCACACCCCTCCCCCTGCACTTCCCATTTCCTCCCTCTGCCTCCTGTAATCTCACTCAGTTGGAGGGGGAAGTGCTCATACACAGTATAAAAGCTAGAGAAGCTACAGTAGGGAGTAGGAGTGTTCTGGTAGAGCCCTTTAGGCTCATTAGCAAAATTTTAAAGATGGATTTTAGAAGGAAGGAGGCCATGGATAACAAATATAAGATTACCACAGTTGTGGTGCCTGGATTTATAAGTGCCCCTGGTTTATCATGATGGATTTTGATGGTAAATTTTCTTAAACTGCATAGCCTAACAGGAGTCTAAGAAACACACCCTCCCTCTTTATTGGGTCACTTCTGCTTACTCCCTCCTCCCTGCTGCTCTGCCTCATCTCATTGGCTGCTGTGTATACATTTTCCATAATTGGCGTAGATTAAGAGTTTTCTCCAACGTGAATACTGGGGGTCTGACTGCTGAGATGCCCTACGGTTAAGCAGGATGGGAATTAAGTTTTGGTGCACGTTCTCAACCAAAACTTGATATTCTTAAAATGATCTGTTCACTCAAAGTGGATAAAAAAAAAATTGCCTCTGATTTGGAGCATTTTCGGAGGTGATATTAAAGGAACCCTCCAGTCAGAGCTGATTCGTTGAATTCTACCTTGGGCAGGACCTGGAGGGAGGAGCAGGACTCCAGGCTCTAGGAATACAATGAAATGAGTCCTGCTCCTCCCCTTCAGGACCAGAACCATGTATTATCCAATGAATCTGTTCCCTTTTACAAAATTGCAAAATGATTGTCATCCCTATTTTAAGAAAGGCAAAAAAATAACAGATGCACCAGCAGATTAAAATGGAATTTTCCTTAAAAAATGTATGTTAGGGAATCTTCTAAAGCGCCCTACACAGTGAGGATAAGGAATATACAACAAATTCAAGGCGAATTTAAAGGGTGGTCTCATCTGTACTGTTATGGTTTAGTCTCCCCAAGTATGAAACCAAAGAATTGTACTTTGTAGATAGATTATCTAGATACAACAGATGTTCAATGTCGCCCCAGTTCTCTGTTTAGGTAGCTGGACAATCGCCCTGCAGCATCTAGTGGTAAACCTCAACACAATCAGATATTTTTACACATAGTTTGCCACCCCCAGCTACACAGAACTGCTGATTTATGGTGAAATTATTCATTAAAGGGGTATTCCCACGAAGACAAGATTCTCAGATATACTCAGGATAACAAAATAACACATTCTCTAATTCACTGTTAATAATAATAACAATAATCTTTATATAGCCCCATCAAATTCCATAGCGCTTTACAAATCAATTAACAAAAATACAGCATTTCACAAATACAATACCAACCTGTCTCTCAGTCCTGTTGTATACAATTTTGGTTGTCTCTGGATACGGCCGTAAGTCTTCTGACTATCGTTGCATTCTTCTCATTAATAGCTTCTGTTGTCTGCACACTAGAGTGCTCTCTACATGCTACCCCTCCCACTGGAGATGCAACAGTGCTGAAAGTGTCATTGGGGCTCATTTACTAAGGGCCCGAATCGATATTTTTTGTCGGGTTTCCTGAATATTACTGAATTGCGCCGTTTTCCCCTGAATTGCCCTGGGTTTTTGGCGCACGCGATTGGATTGTTGTGCATCGGCGCCGGCATGCATGCGACAGACTCTCCGGGCGGTGTGGCCGGCGGAAAACCCGGCGGATTCGGAAAAAACGCTGAAATTTTTTTAAAAAAGTGCCGCTTGACACGCGCTTACCTGCACCAGCATAAGATGATGCACTCCGGCAGACTTCAGCGCAACAGCGATACCTAGTGGAGATTGGACGCACTACCTTAGTGAATCGCCAGAAGACCCGAATCCTTGACGGAGAACGCGCCGCTGGATGGCGACAGGACCGGGTAAGTAAATGTGCTCCATTGTGTTTTATATCCATCTCATGGATCTCATCCTCTCATCTCTGATCTGTCTTATCCCTTTTTCTATGTGTCAGATACTAGTAGAATGTTCAGAAGCTAAATAAGTGTAGATAAACCCTGTACCCTGATAATCTAAGCACATTGTCAACAAACAGCATCTCTGAGTCCCCGCTCTGACCGTCACTGAGTTATAGGAGCTAAAATAGCAATAAAACCGAGTAAAATGGTAAAGTAAAAGGGTTAAAAGTGTAAACATCACTAGGGGATTAAAAGTTGAGAACTTGGTTTCATGGGCCCTTCAAAAGGAAATCACCCATCAAAATGAAGCATGATAAACCAGGGGCACTTACTCATTCAGGCACCGTGACTGTGGTAATTTGTTATCCATGACCTCCTTCCTTCTAAAATCAACTTTTTAAATTGTGCTAAAAAAGCCTGAAGAGCCCAGGGGGTATGTTACCAGAGCTCCATGCAGTAGCTTCACTAGCTGTTAAACAGTCTCCCCCTCTACTCCCTCAGCACTCCCCCCCCCCTTCCTCTCCACTTGATGTAATCTCACTGCAGCATAGTAAGTTTCGGCACACAGCGGGAGGGGGAATTGCTTCTGCACAGTGTAACAGCCTCTGAATCTGTAGCATGGAGTAGCTCTAGTAACACCCCTCCCACAGGACTTTTGTCTAATAAGCGTAATTATAAAAGTTGATTTTAGAAGGAAGGAGGCCATGTATTACCACAGTATGAAGGGTTTATCATGAAGGATTTTGGTGATAGATTTCCTTTAACCCTTGTGTATATTTCACCTGCGATTATCGTTGAGCTCGATTTGTCGCTCTGATACTGCATTTAGATAAAGGGGCTCTCCACTTGTGATAATTTCTACACATTAGAAACGACCATTGAAAACCAGCAAATCATAAAGTGTCCTACCACAAAGAGCGGCATCACTTGACTGTAAGGTGTTCAGCCTCCCTGCAGTGCCCCCACTGGAGAGATTGAGTATTACATCCTGACCATTTATATCATTGGGCTGCCTGTAATATTACCGGACAGCTACAGGACGCTCTTTGCAACTGTTCTCTACTTTTGCCTAGACACTAGGGTCCTGAATAGAGACCCCCTTTATTAATTTTACTGAACTGAACTGCAGTTTTGACCATGACATTGACATATTCAGCTCTGCTCCATCTGGTATAAGATGAAAAATAAATAATCTTTTTTTGCAGTTAAGGCGCCCGCCACCAGGTGGCAGTGTTGATCTGCACTATTCTTTTAGCAATTCTCTACTGTTAACTCCATCTTGGGAAGTTCACTTTTTGTTTATACCGGTGGGAGGGGGGCGGGGGGTCTTGTTTTAAAGCACATGATCACATATAAACACAGCCACATACATTTTCCCTCTGCTATTTTTGTTCTCTCCTGCTTCGGCCTGCCCATTGTGTCCTGTTCTGTGTCACGGTATAGATTTTGCTGCAGCAGCCTACGATGGTATGGTCCGAGAGTTAACCCTTTATTGCACCTGGACATTGCAATCGTCCCACGAGTGTGGGAAAAATCTAATATTCTGAATATTACCACTCTATACAATGTTACTTTTATAGTAAAATTAATATTTATTAAATATTTATGCGCATGATAAACCATGAAAATCATAGTACAGGCGGTCCCCTACTTAAGAACACCCGACTTACATACGACCCCTAGTTACAAACGGACCTCTGGATGTTGGTCATTGCTGTACTTTAGCCTTAGGCTACAATAATCAGCTGCAACAGTTATCACAGGGGTCTGTAATGAAGCTTTAGTGTTACTCCTGGTACCAATTGTCACAGAGACCAAAAAAAATTTGTCTGGGGTTACAATTATAAAATATACAGTTCCGACTTACATACAAATTCAACTTAAGAACAAACCTACAGAACCTATCTTGTACGTAACCCGGCGACTGTCTGTATTATGGTAGATTCTGATCCAAATCGCCCACCCTGATCCAATAACTAAAGGTGCAAGTGCCTTTAATGTTTATCTAGCACAGCGCCATACTTTGGCTAACAATAGACATCCAGACATCCCTTCCAATATAGCTTCTATATTAGCAATCGCTGTTCTCCTCCAGTAGGGTATGAAATGTCCTTTCTAGAATTCCCCCATTGATGTGAAATCTCACCCGTTTATCTATAAGAAGATCTCCTCCAGAGTCATATGCAAATGAGCTGAGAAACGTCCAAGTTAAAGGCGTCTTTAACTTCCTGTGTCTCTGGTTCTGTCGACACAATCCTTATGCAGTCTGAAAGAAGAGGTTCTTATCTGTAACATGACATAAGCAGCATGTTTCTAAGTCCTTTGGAACCCAAGATAGTGGTGTCTGAATGGGCACTACGCCTGCAAGCTCATCAGAGTCAAAATATGACTCTTCTCTGCTCATTTTCACATTACTTTGGATATTTTGTCTTTTTTTCATAAGTAAACGGGAGAGGACATTCCATACCCAACCTGATGGGCTGACTAGTTTAATGGGGTAAAATCTGGTGACCGGTTCCCTTTAAGAGAAATTGTAATGTAACTATATTAAAGAGTTTTACAATGAGTTTTTAAAAAAAATATATATGAGAGAAATTAGAAAAATCTGTTCCCATAGAGCTTAGTGTACATATAGCGGCATCACACACCCAACCTGCAGAGAGTTCACTTCTGGAGCCTCTTCCCCGTGTTACTGGCATTCTACGACTCCAAATATGTGCAAGGACAAGCAACATGAGCCGGGATTACAGGGCGCAGGAGGATTTACAGGCGGTTTGGATGCAAATAGGAACATGGTTACGCTAGAAAAATAACAAATACTCGTACACTGATGCATATCGCGGGGTGGACCGGATGAGAATGGTTCACTTTTACATTCATAGGTGCTGGCCAGGGCCGGCACCAGCGCTGGGCACACCTGGACAAGTGTCGGGGCCCAGACCGCTGGGGGGCCCACATAAGGCCGTACATAAGGAATCCATGGAGAGTGAGGGGGCTGTATCTAATGAATCCATAGGGGGTGAGGGGGTCTTTATATAAAATAACCATGAGGGGGCTGTTTGGGATAACCTAGGGAATATTTTAGGGAACAGGAAACTTTTTAAGTTTCTGAATTCTTAATGCCACCTTGTGAGTTCACTGCAAAGGGGCCCAGTGAGGCTCTGATGCCCAGGGGCCTACTGAGGGTTTGTCACCCAGGGGCCTACTGAAACCACTGCCACTGCCTGCTAATATATGCACGACCCCTCAGTGTTCATGGCAGTCTGGTCCAGTCCGCCGATTGTGATTGGGACCAGGAGCGCCTCCGACTCATTTGAATATTTTTATCAAGTTTATTTTATCATTATCCGGCTATTCCAGGACTTGCATCCCCTATCTTAAATAAAGGAACAAGTAGGTTTGGGACATTTACCATCAGTAAATTAAGAGATGCTCCTCCTCTTTTTTTTCACTGCCCTCCACGTATGCTAAACTGGTTTGGGCATCGAAAACTGCATCTGAAAAACTGAAAGTATGAACGCACCTTTATAGATCCAGGCACTGTGACTGTGGCAGTCTTTGTGGCATATATTTGGTATTCATGACCTCTTTCCTTCTAAAAATCAACTTTTTAAAATGATGCTAATGAGTCAGAAGGGCTCTGGGGGGGTCGTTACCAGAGCCGCTCTGTGCTGTAGCTTCACAGGCTGTTACATTGTCTCCCCTTCCCCGTGTTCTACCTTGGCATTTCCAGCCGTGGGTGGAAGGAAGCACTGCACAGTGTAAACTGTGACGCAACTAAGCTTCATTTATCTCTATACTGTTGAGTTGCAATACCGGCACAAACCATGTTCAGGTGTGGCGCTGTTTTTTTAGTACAAGAAAGTACAAAGCTGCAATGATTGGACATAGACTTCAAGGGAACCCGTCACCACTATTTTCACAAATACAGCTAGTGACAGGTTCCTATAGAGCTCTAATAACTATTTGACACCCTGCTTGTAGCTAAAAATTATGCCCCTGAGATTCCCATATATTCAACTTTATAGTTTTATCTGGTAACTAAGCATGGCTACATGTAGTCCAGGTGGGCGTGGCCTCCTCGGGCTGAATCCAGCAGCTCCTCCCCATCCCTATCTCTGTATGCTGCTATAATGTCATGTGACCAGGGTGACATCATCGCAGGTCCTATAGCTTTTGTAGCATTAGGAACTGTACACTATGAAATCACAGCATATTTTATTAAATGAAATCACAGCAGCCTGCATGGAGAGGAGTAGAAGTCCATGGAGGCTGCTGTGATGGTTTTATGTGGTCAGATATGTACATGGGGTATAGTCTTCATATTAAGTAGCTCAAGGACCTTTGATGATGTCACCCTGGTCACCTGACATTAGGCCACGCCCCCGTGGACTCGCTCCAAAGTTGCATAGATACCAGGCAAGATTATAACTCTGATTTTATGGGGATCTGAGGGGAACAATTTTTAGCTAAAAGCAGGGTGTCAGATAGTTACTAGAGCTCTATAGGAACCTGCCACTACCTGTATTTGTGAAAATAGTGGTGACGGGTTCCCTTTAAAGAACGTCTTTCCAAGTCCAAGTTCACACTATTAACTTCCACCACTGACATTACAGTAACAGAATTCTAACGGATCCATTAAAACGTTCATTGATTGCACTGAGCGTCTATTGCCTTCCATTGGTGTCCGTTTCTACCACTTCCATCAGGTTTACGTTATTCCAGACGAAAAAATTGCGCTGCTTCCCCTGTCCGTTAAAAATAACCAGACAGAGGTTCAAACGGACACGAATGGAGGCCCTTAAACGTTCAGTGCAATCAATGATCGTTGTAACGGATCTGTTACAACTCTGTGGTTAGCATTACAGCCTTGCAGCGCTGGGTTCCTGGGTTCAAGTCCCATCCAGGTCAACATCTGTAAAGAGTTTGTATGTTCTCTCTCTGTTTGCGTGGGTTTCCTCCTACACTCCAAAACATACTGGTAGGTGATTAGATTGTGAGCCCCATTGGGGACAGGGACTGACTTGTGCTCTGTGCAGCGCTGCATAATCTGTGTGCGCTATATAAATAAAGAATTATTATTATTATTATTATTTCTGTTATCATTGTTTTAGTGATGGAAGATAATAAGTATAAAGTGTGAACTGGGCCTGACATGTGACACTGGACGCACAGCATTACTTTTTGAAAACAAAACCCGTTTACATACACAGGATCCTTCCTTTCCTAAAATGTATGGGGCTCTCCCCCAGGTATAAACCTTCATTGGCGGAATACAAGTTGCCATTTGCAGCGCTCCACATTCTAATGACCCATTTGTTTTGACTTTGTAGTAAAATTATGTCATTTTCACCTTCGAATTAGGTGGGAATTTTCAGTTTCCCTTCTTCTGTTTCGAAAACTTGCAATACAGGCAGTCCCCTACTTAAGGACAACCGACTTACAGACGACCCCTAGTTAAAGACGGATCCCTCTGCCCACTGTGATCTCTGGTGACCTCTCTGGATGTTACTATAGTCCCAGACTGCACTGGTCAACTGTAATGAAGTCTGTAATGAAGCTTTATTGATAATCCTTGGACCAATTACAGCAAAAAATTTTGAAAATCCAATTGTCACTGGGGCAAAAAAAATTTTTTTTTCTGGATCTACAATTATAAAATATACAGTTTCGACTTACATACAAATGCAACTTAAGAACAGACCTTTGGAACCTATCTTGTACGTAACCCAAGGGCTGCCTGTATATCTCCAAATTTCTCGGTTTGTTTTTGCCTCTGGTTCTCCTAGCTGATGTCACTCCAGTAGATTTGGGGATATGTAAGTCGTTACAGTTAGTAATCCGGTGGGGTAGGATTATGGCACATGGTCAGGGGATGCACTTAGAGGGGCCTATTATTAGTTTACGAACCTCTTTAACATCCTTGAAATTCATCAATAAACTCTATAAACAAAAAATGCCTTGAGTGTTTTTTTTTTTTTGTAGTTTTTTTTTATTGCTTTTCTTTCTCGGTTTACAAATGCATATCAATACCCATGGATTTCCTACCCCAGCGTTATTATCCTTCCATATACCATGATAAAGCCGGTGGCTACTTCAAAGGGAGCATGAATAATTGCTTTGTCACTGCCCTGTCTCTGCCTGGTGCGGCCCCTTCTCAAGTTTTATGGAGGCAGTAATCGCTTGATTAAGTCGGAGAGAGGCAGGAACAATGGAGTAGTGTCTGCGTTTTCATTTGGAAGCCCATAAAGCGGTCGTTAAGCTTCCACAGTCCTGATACCAAGTGCAATCCTGCTGTGCTGCAGGTTGATAAAGTGAACAGGTTGGTGGTCGGGTATACGGAGAAGTTCAACCGCTGCCGCGCTGTTGATATCAGAGGTCGTAAAATGCTATCTGGAAAAAGTTTTTTTTTTTTTTATAAAAAGTCTCTCCGTACCATTAAAATCTGTGCATGCACAGATGTAGTAGATCTGTGTGACTGTAGTAGGTGTAAGTGCGATGGATATTAAAGGGGTTGTCCACTTTCAGTAAATAATTGGTATACAGGCGGTCCCCAACTTAAGAACACCCGACTTACAGACGACTCCTAGTTACGGATGGACCTCTAGATACTGGTAACTTATTGTACTCTATCTCCCGTTTATGATCAGCTGTAAAAGTTATCAAAGGGGTCAGCAATGAAGCTTTATTGTTAATCCTTGTTCTTATGACAACCCAAATTATTTTAATTCCCAAAAAAATAGCTGGGGTTACAATTATAATATATACATTTCTGACTTACAAACAAATTCAACTTAAGAACAAACCTACAGAACTTCTCTTGTATATATCCCAGGGACTGCCTGTAGGTTGTAAAATGGAAACTTATATAGTTTTCCAATATACTTTCTGTATCAATTCCTCATGGTTCATTCTTTACTTCCTGTGGTTAAAACCGGTCCCTGGTCATGTGATGTCACACAGGTGCACGGCTCGTTATATCCCTGGTCATGTGATGTCACACAGGTGCATGGCTCGTTATATCCCTGGTCATGTGATGTCACACAGGTGCCATAGAATTGCAAACGAGTGCACAGCTCGTTATATCCCTGGTCATGTGATGTCAAACAGGTGCATGGCTCGTTATATCCCTGGTCATGTGATATCACACAGGTGCACGGCTCGTTATATCCCTGGTCATGTGATGTCACACAGGTGCACGACTCATTATATCCTTGGATGTGTGATGTCACACAGGTGCACGTCTTGTTATACCCCTGGTCATGTGATGTCACAAAGATGAAGAGCCCCATGTATCACAGAGGGTAATCAGAATCTTGCACCTGTGTGATATCACATGGCAAGGGACTGTTTTTTTATCCACAGGAAGTAAAGAATAAAATGACAATTCAACATGAAGCTTCATTTTTTACTTCCTGTGGGTAAAACTGATCCCTGGTCATGTGATGTCACACAGGTGCACGGCTCATTACATCTCTGGCCGTAGTATTGTCACACAGGTGCACATTTTGTTATACCCTTGGTCATATGAAGTCACACAGGTACACGTCTTAGTTTGTATCTCTGGTCATGTGACGTCACACAGGTGCACAGCTTGTTCTATCCACAGCAAGTAAACAATGAAGCTTCCTGTTTCTTATGTATGTCATTTGCTCAGGGATTGTACTAAGTTTGATTGCTATCCCGTTATCCTGGGACTGTCTGACTGCTGGGACCCTCTCCAATCACAGATTTGGGGGTCTTGTTTTCACCTCTCTTTGGACCTGCTCCAGGAGTATCGGGACTTCACTTGGTTATCTCTGACGCTCTCACAGATACACTAGCAATTTACAACACTGCCTTAATATTTAGGCAGTGGGGGTCATATTTAGTTCTGGGGGTCAGCGGAGGTCCCCCTTTAATACCTCTTTAGGGTACTTAGGAAATGGATACATATTACAGTAAAGTTCCTATTGTCCAGCATTTGGTAATCTGGCACTTTGTCGACCCGTAAAGAGAAGCAAAATTGCGTTTGATAAAGCGGGGGCACATGAACCCGGCCCCCCAGGCTACTTTATTACCCACTTTTCAATGGAAACATAAGCAATGTAAAGATTTGCAGTCTCTTTTGATGCCTGAATTCCGATAAGAGCTTCATACATGCCCCCATATTGTTACAGTTCCATAATCTGCCATAGTTAAAGTGTAACAATCATTCCGTATGTGCAAGAAAATTCAAGAAAACTTTCGATAAAAATGAATGTTGCGGGTCTTGAGAAACTCTGGCTTCATCTTTGTGAAGACATGAATAGATGATTCCAGTGTGAATGGTACATGTAGAACTCACTCACTTGGTCTTCAAAAGATCAAAAGACCATACTTAACCTCGTAAACCCTAAAGCCCCCTGTGCACGTTGTGTCCTATTACCAGCGATGACCGTTTGAGTTTATGCAAATGTTAATGTTCACTGTCAAGCATATTATCCATCAAGCCATAACATCATTAGCTCCCCCCCCCATCGGCATTGTCATAACCTTTTTGAAGTTGTGTGAAATAACAGAGAAACAATGGTAAGTAAAATAGTCCACACATAGAAGAAGCTAACACTATCTCTCTATGGCTGGGCTTAAAGGGGTTTGGTGGGGGGATTAAAATGTTGTTATACCACCTAAAAGTAGGGGCTTCAATGTAATATAAGGTTCTCTACCAGACCCCATATCCTACACACTACACGCAAGAAAAGTTTGCCGGATCTATATACCGGCTCCGGCATCGGTCTGGAGAGCATGCTCAGTACTCATGCTCTTAAGTCTCTTCCTGTAAGTGAAGGGAAGTGCTCCTTTAGGATGTAACGGCCTGTGAACAAGCAGCACGACTATCTGTTGTTTTTGCGTTGACATAGACGGCTATCGGAAAATTGTAGGATCTGCTCTGAGTTTTGTGGCTGGGACCTGTGGCTCACAAGTGGATTGGTTGAAAACCTGGCCATGTGCATTATCCCACAGAAGTGAATGTATCCGAATACTATCCATTGAATAAATGGAGAACTCAAAGACTAACAGGGGAAGCGCCATCGTATGATGAAGGTCCCGTGCCACCGGATGCAAGCCGACCTGCCTACCTTGAATTGTGCAGTAGCCAATGACCGTTCAGGCTTGAATTCACACAGGCTATAGCGAGTCCACGTACTCCACTCATGGCTATGCCCCCCCCCCCGTGCCCACTCACATTATTAGGTATTGCGATTATTTCAGGGCTCGTATGTCAAAAAACTAGTGTACGATTCCTGATCAATCTCTTCCACAGTGTTTGTGTGCATGAAGACGCAAACGTATCTTACAAAACTAAGTTTAAAACCCCTAAAATTTAGAATTTGTCCAGAGAAACTACTCCAGAGAATACGTGCAGCACAAGAGAAATCTCCAGAATCAATTGAAAACCGGTAAAAAAAAAAAACGTCCCAAGGACTTAATAAAGAATAAGATATTGATTTAGTGTGAGATTATTTTTTTTTCAACTTAACATTATTGAATTTTCGAGGCGTTCCCCTATCCATAGACTGATGTTTCCCAACTTCTTATCTTTTTAGTGTATTTGCATTTTTTGTCAAGTGTTGATGACTTTGGCAGTGAACCTGTCTGTGTAACCTATGTCACAAGGAATGACATTGTTTTGCAATGTTGCCTCCACTATAGAGGTTTTATGTCACGGTTTCCCTCTGTGTTTTCTGAGGTTTTCATTCTGATATGTCAACACAGGGACTCTTGAAACAATGAGTCAAACAGGGGCGACGGGGTCACTTCCTGCTCACGTCTGACCTTGAGTGACTGTCACTTATCTTTCCGTGCTCGAGGCACCAAAACAAGACTGTGCTGGAAAACATAAACATGGTGGCATCATTTTTTTTTTCCTTTTCAGAAGATACCAAGAGAGTGACCTCATGCAGTATTTTTTTTTTTTTTTGCATCGTAACATACTATATATGAACAGCATTGACATCTGTTGACATCTCAACATATTTCTGGACACACTTCTGCTTTAAAGGGGTATTCCCATGAAGACAAGATTCTTAAATATACTCAGGATATCAAAATAACACATTCTCTAATTCATTGTTATCAACATTTCACAAATATAATACCAATCTGTCTCTATCAGTCCTGGTGTATACAATTTTGGTTGCCCCTAGACCCTAGTTCTTCTGAGTTTAGAGTCGGAATCCATCATGATCTTCTGCCTGACACTGCTCTCTGCACTCCAGCCCTTACATTCCAGGATGAGCTCACACTGATACACATTGCCTTCCTGCCGGCAAGCAACAACATTGTGAGGATAGAAAAGCTTCAGACAGATGAGATCATTATCTAGGGGGGGGGGGGGGAGGGGGTAGCAGAGCTGTGTGCACTATGGCTGTGATAGTAGAGCTAGAATGTCATGTGTAATATGCATGTTATGGATCTCATCATCTCTGATCGGCCTCATCTGTCTTTTTCTATGTGTCAGACACTAGTAGAATGTTTAGAATCTAAATGAAAGTGTAGATAAACCTGTACCTTGATAATCTAAGCACATTGTCAGCACACAGCATCTCATAGCACAGAGGGATCATGAAGTGTCTGCTTAGAGAGTCCCCTCTCACACTCTGGAATCTTACACTGACCATCGCTGACTGATAGGAGCTAAAACATCAATAAAAATGAATTAAATTGTAAAGTAAGGAGGTGAAGTAAAAATAATAAAAGAAGGTAAACATCACTAGTGGATTGAAACTTGAAAATTTTCTTTCATAGAAAAACCTCTTTAAATAAGATCTGTCAGGTCAATTTGGGACCCTAAACCAACTACAGATTCTTATGGATCTGTGCTTTAGGGTCCCAAATTGACCTATCTGATGGCTGTTTGTTAAAAAAAATATAAAGAAAAAACAACTTTTATACTTCCCTTATGTGCCCCATTGGGCTCTCATCAGAAAATCCACTTCACGATCTGGCAAATGAAGCCTGTATAATGCCCCACCTTCTTTGTACATGCCCTGCCATGATAAGTTCTCTTAAATTGTAAGCTGTCTATTGTTATTAATGATGGGTACCGTATATTCCGGCGTATAAGACGACCTGGTGTATAAGACGACCCCCTACTTTCCTGTTTAAAATATAGAGTTTAAGATATATTCGCCGTATAAGACTACCCCTTTTCCAACGCATACAAAACACCGGTAAAATTTTTTAAAAAAACAGATTTGAATTTAACATGGTCCTTTTTTTAATGTAAATTCTTATGACATGCAGGTATATAGCAGGAAAACTGTCGCTCATAAACATAAGGCATACAACAACAACATTACCATTACAGCACAGCCCCCAGTAGTATACAGCACTGCCCCCAGTAGTATACAGCACAGCCCCCAGTAGTATACAGCACAGCCCCCAGTAGTATACAGCACTGCCCCCAGTAGTATACAGCACAGCCCCCAGTAGTATACAGCACAGCCCCCAGTGGTATACAGCACAGCCCCCAGTAGTATACAGCACAGCCCCCAGTAGTATACAGCCAGTCCCCAGTAGTATACAGCACAGCCCCCAGTAGTATACAGCACAGCCCCCAGTAGTATACAGCACTGCCCCCAGTAGTATACAGCACTGCCCCCAGTAGTATACAGCACTGCCCCCAGTAGTATACAGCTTGCCCCCAGTAGTATACAGCACTGCCCCCAGTAGTATACAGCACAGCCCCCAGCAGTATACAGCACAGCCCCCAGCAGTATACAGCACTGCCCCCAGCAGTATACAGCACTGCCCCCAGCGGTATACAGCACTGCCCCCAGCGGTATACAGCACAGCCCCCAGTGGTATACAGCACAGCCCCCAGTGGTATACAGCACAGCCCCCAGTGGTATACAGCACTGCCCCCAGTGGTATACAGCACAGCCCCCAGTGGTATACAGCACTGCCCCCAGTGGTATACAGCACTGCCCCCAGTGGTATACAGCACTGCCCCCAGTGGTATACAGCACAGCCCCCAGTAGTATACAGCACAGCCCCCAGTAGTATACA
Organism: Engystomops pustulosus; assembly: GCF_040894005.1. Classification (NCBI taxonomy): domain Eukaryota; kingdom Metazoa; phylum Chordata; class Amphibia; order Anura; family Leptodactylidae; genus Engystomops; species Engystomops pustulosus. The sequence goes on along the minus strand of NC_092413.1, from coordinate 21,612,518 downwards.
GCACTGCCCCCAGTAGTATACAGCACTGCCCCCAGTAGTATACAGCACTGCCCCCAGTAGTATACAGCACTGCCCAGCATTAAAAAAAAAAAAAAAACTTATATACTCACCTCCGGTGGCCCCGATGTGCGGCGCTGCTCCCCCGATGTCCGCGCCGTCTTCTTTCTTCTGCTGGGCGCCGTCATTGATCTTCCCCGGCAGGTGCCTAGTATGATGAAGACAGCACAGCGCGGACATCGGGGCCAACGGACGGTGAGTATTTTCCCCCCGATGTCTTTTTGAGGCTGCCGGCAGCCATCGCTGTGCAAACACCAGCCCGTGAGCCCTCTCCATGCCGCCGTATAAGACGATTACCGGCGTATAAGACGACCCCAGAGAAGACAGAAGATTTTTCTGTCTTCAAAAGTCGTCTTATACGCCGGAATATACGGTAAGTGTTATCTATTTAGAGGTCATTGTACAGGGAGGGGGAGGAGATAAGCTGTGACATCATCTATTGTCAGCAGTGATGTAATGATGTGTCAGTGTTATCTATATAGAGGTCATTGTACATGGAGGAGGAGATAAGCTGTGACATAATTTATTGTCAGTAGTGATGTAATGATGGGTCAGTGTTATCTATATAGAGGTCATTGTACAGGGAGGGGTGGAGATAAGCTGTGACATCATCTATTGTTATTAGTGATGTAATGATGGGTCAGTGTTATCTATATAGAGGTCATTGTACAGGGAGGAGGAGGAGATAAGCTGTGACATCATCTATTGTCAGTAGTGATGTAATGATGTGTCAGTGTTATCTATATAGAGGTCATTGTACATGGAGGAGGAGATAAGCTGTGACATAATTTATTGTCAGTAGTGATGTAATGATGGGTCAGTGTTATCTATATAGAGGCCATTGTACAGGGAAGAGGAGATAAGCTGTGACATCATCTATTGTCAGTAGTGATGTAATGAGGGGTCAGTGTTATCTATATAGAGGTCATTGTACAGGGAGGGGTGGAGATAAGCTGTGACATCATCTATTGTTATTAGTGATGTAATGATGGGTCAGTGTTATCTATATAGAGATCATTGTACAGGGAGGAGGACGTGATAAGCTGTGACATCATCTATTGTCAGTAGTGATGTAATGATGGGTCAGTGTTATCTATATAGAGGTCATTGTACAGGGAGGGGTGGAGATGAGCTGTGACATCATCTATTGTCAGTAGTGATGTAATGATGGGTCAGTGTTATCTATATAGAGGTCATTGTACAGGGAGGGGGAGGGGATAAGCTGTGACATCATCTATTGTCAGTAGTGATGTAATGATGGGTCAGTGTTATCTATATAGAGGTCATTGTACAGGGAGGGGGAGGAGATAAGCTGTGACATCATCTATTGTCAGTAGTGATGTAATGATGGGTCAGTATTATCTATATAGAGGTCATTGTACAGGGAGGGGGAGGAGATAAGCTGTGACATCATCTATTGTCAGTAGTGATGTAATGATGGGTCAGTGTTATCTATATAGAGGTCATTGTACAGGGAGGAGGAGGAGATAAGCTGTGACATCATCTATTGTCAGTAGTGATGTAATGATGGGTCAGTGTTATCTATATAGAGGTCATTGTACAGGGAGGGGGAGGGGATAAGCTGTGACATGTTAGTAGTGATGTAATGATGGGTCATTGTACAGGGAGGGGGAGGGGATAAGCTGTGACATGTTAGTAGTGATGTAATGGTGGGTCATTGTGCAGGGAGGGGGACGTGTACTCTGTTTGCTTTGAAAGAGGATGCAAAACATTGTAGTTGTTGTAATCCATATTTCTTGTATTGCTATTGATCAGTCATTGCATTTCTCTTGAGTCTGATACCAATCTGACCCTGTGTATACCGCCCCCCCCTCCCATGTTTGCCCATCTGGCACTGTAAATACCATCCCACTCTTTAAGTAAACCGCATTAATGTGCAATGCAAACATAGAAGTGACATAGTTGAGAGTAACCCCAGAAACCCGCTGAATACACGACATTGCTGTCGCTAGTCTTTTCGGTTGCTCGGCTCCATGAATTGACAACTCGGGTGGAAGTTACAGAAGAAACATTCTTGTGCTGGGGACCATCTCTGGGGACCGCGCTCTATGTGGGTCTATTTTTGCAGCTATGAAAGGGTTGTTATCATAGGAACGCTGATGAGCTGCAGTTTCTTTATCTGACTGCCTCACAAAGCAATTGTCCTATCTATTTTGGCTGGAGACCAGGAATAGACGCTGCTTAACTGACTCATCACTTAACATTGATATTTGGGATGCTGTCAGGGGGGGGTGAGGCGGCTTCTTTAATGGCTGTAGAGCCAATTATTTACATTTGTTTAATCACTCAGATAACAGGGAAGCTGAGAGCGTAACCCTCCTACGTCCATCCTACAAATTTTTATCTTAAAGGGAATAAGAACCGAAAAATGTTCATGTGCCGATTCTGGATTAGCTAAAATAATATTTTACCAAATCCGAGCCCATCTGAAATTGAATGGATTTTGTATTTGTTGGTGAGCACTTAAATTCCCCCTCTAAGTGCTTCTTATAGTAACATGACAGGCCTTACAGACGTGGGTCACTATTTGTAATACTTGCCCTAATAAAGCCGGCAAGACCGTTTGGTCAATGGACTTCCTGTGACGTCCCATCTGTGCCGACAGATAGAGGGACACCTGCAGTCATTGCTGTGTGTTCTCCCCCTCCAGCCACTATGGCTCATAGACGTGGGTCACTATTTTTTAATATTGAGGTAAGTATAAACCCTAATGCTGTGGTACTTACCCTAATAAAGCCGTTTAGAGCAATTGGTCAATGGACTTCCTGTGACGTCCCACCTCTGCCTTCTTCTGACGGATGGAGGGACGCCTGCAGTCATTGCTGTCTTCTCGCCCAACCAACCACTTATATTTGGGAGCGATTAAGACCTGGGATACTGCAGTAATGTCTGCATACCCCCATCCTCTCGCGGAAGGCAGCAAGGCAAGGGGTATCACAGGAATCCTGTTGGTATCCCTGTGGCTTCACACAAACGTTACCAGCAAGGGTCCAGTGGCCTTGCTGATCTATTGAGATCTATTGCATTCACTCGTTCTACTCCACCAGGACTTTCTAAGGCCACTGATTGGCTGCATGAGTCTCCGTTACCACTGACACTTTGAGTGTGGCCTAGAATGATGTGGAACATCAACGGGGTAAGTACTCTTTATTCTATTTGCTTGTCCTTGCCCCAATCCAGGATTCCTGGAAAACCCATTTAAAGAGATCTTGTCTCTTAAAAAGTCAGGATCAGTGAACACTTAAATTCCTTTTTAAAAATTCTGTTATTCCCTTATTAATCCAACAATGCATATTTTGGCTAATGGGTGTTACCCCGTAGGCTTGTCAAAGATGACACAATGATCTGTTTCTTTTTAATATGTCAATGGATCAGAGATTGATGAGGAACAAATGCTTCTTGGAGCCATCTTTCGCCTGCAAGATAGCCCCGTTTAAGTAACCCCTTACCCAGAAAACAAACTTTGACTATACACTATTTATTAATAGTCACTAGAACTGGTGTCTTCTATTGGTGCCTCCAGTGCTTTATTCACCTACTTTGTCAGGGTGCCACTAACGTCTTCGGAGAAGTTGCCTGAGAGTCACAGATTCTCCCCCTCCACTACACTGAACTGGGATAACGAATAGGCAAGTCTGTTACTTAGAGGCATTTTGTTTTTCCTAAAACAAAGGCAGCAGACGACGGAGAAGATTGAAGTGAAGACTTCCATAGCAGAATGAAGGCCACCATATTCAGAAATGCTCCTCACACATGGTGACCGTATGATCAAACAAATTTTATGTCCCATGCTGTAGCGATGATCTATTCCCAATCTTTAGCTTCTGTGTTTCCCTAATTAAAGGGGCATTAAAGCAACATTTTGCCCGGCAAACAAAATGTGCCTATACCTAAGGCATGGAATCATACTACCTGGTGCCCCCTCCCGCATTCATGTTGCTGTGGATGTCTCCATTGCTTAATTCTTCTTTTCTCATTCGGTCTGTTCAAAAATGACCACAGATTTTCTAGGGAATTTGTTTGTCACAGACGTACGTTTCCTTCTTTGTTTAGTATAGTAGAAGAGTTGTGGTTGGTTGTGACTTAGTTTCACCTTAAAGCTTTTCAGAGAGACCCAACGTTGGGTATGTAATGCAGTCTTACCTAATGACTAGTCCAGTTTTCTAAGGAGCTGAAAATGGTGTTACTAAAATTCCAGGCCCAGTAAGCAAAATATTTCTCAAGTTCAGTGACTTGCAAAAACACACTTGGAGCTCGAAAGGCTGTAAAATAAATTGTTGGAGCAGTCAAGGCCTGTTCATTGTCCATCCCCCCCCCCCTCTCGCTTTCTTCAAATAGTACCAGCTAGAACAAACATTCTTGGAAGATCGCGTTGCCTCCGTTTTTATGAGCTTAATAAGAGAACTGTCAGTCAGGCACGGTGTAAATCTATGCCCCCTTCACACAGTTTGATTTATGAAAGCGCGTTTCATGCGCTTATTCGCTATCTACGTGTGGATTTACAAGGCCTGAGATTTTCCCTAAGTCACAGTGGAGTTTACGACTTTTTGCTTGTCAGATTTGATTGGCTACATTTTCATTTACAACCAATTTTTGTTTCAATGCATCTTTAATAAATAAAAGCCAAGTGACTAAATGTTCCACCATTCTTTGTGTGTAACTCCTACATTGACTTTTGTGTCTTCGTGGTTCCAGACTACAATGAAAAATGTAGTCTGATACTGCCTTCATATATTTTTTTTTACATCTAAACCATGTTTTCCACCATAGCAGGAGGAGGTGGAAGGAAGTAATGTGTTACTAAGGTATCTGACCACAGTATTTGCTTTTGACGTCTGTATCCATGCATACACACATTTGATGTAATGCTACTGTTTGGGAATGGTCAATAACATTTAAAAGGAACGGAGAGACAAGGAAAGTGAGGTCTAACACTAGACCCACCCAGCTATACTTGCCTATCTTACTGTAGATGGTAGGTGGCAAATGGTCGACGATCACTTCCGCCAAAGGGAAAAATATGTAGACAAAAACAGGATAAACAAACAGAAGAATGATCATGCAAATATGGGTGAAAATCAAGAGGGCAATGCAGTACAGAATCTGAAGAATGGTCAGAAGAAAAGGATGGTAAGCTCCACAAAAAAGACTTCTAGCAAGCACTGGGAAGGGGACAGACAATTCTCATTTGACATATCAATCCGGAAAGTGATTGGACCAGTCACCTAACTTTCAGACTAGCAGTGGAGGAGGAATCTGTTCATCACCGCTAGCTTAAAGGGAACCTACCACCACGAAACTACCTATAAAGGTGGATCAGGTGGTAGGTGGATCAATAGGACGTGAGGATAGCCCTTTTAAGGGCTAATCCTCACGTCCCCCGCAATGTTTTGAAAACTTTTATTGCCCCAATATTAAAATTTTCTTATGCGGCTACTGGGGCGTGGAGTAGCCGCATCTGAGGTTACACGAGGCGGCTACTCCACGCCCCGGTAGCCTCTTTTCTCCTCCTACCAAAAATCTTCGGCGCGCAGCTACGAGGAGCTGCGCGCCCTCGTCCGGCACATCTGCTGTCTGCGCATGCGCAGAAGAGCAGGCCCGCGCCTGTGCAGCTCTGACTCCGTAGCAGTGACCGCATGCGCAGACAGCAGATGTGCCGGACGAGGGCGCGCAGCTCCTCGCCGAAGATTTTTGGTAGGAGGAGAAAAGAGGCTACCGGGGCGTGGAGTAGCCGCCTCGTGTAACCACAGATGCGGCTACTCCTCGCCCCAGTAGCCGCATAAGAAAATTTTAATATTGGGGCAATAAAAGTTTTCAAATCATTGCGGGGACGTGAGGATTAGCCCTTAAAAGGGCTATCCTCACGTCCTATTGATCCACCTACCACCCGATCCACCTTTATAGGTAGATTTGTGGTGGTAGGTGCCCTTTAACTGTCTGCAACCCACAGCAAAGTCAACAGGAGACAGACAGTTGTGATGTAAAGCCAGGACTGAACTTAAGCAGTTTTCGGGACAAGACAGAATGCAAACTAAGTACAAAATCGCAGTAAGCAGGTCATCTTCTGCCATACTTTACAGGCAGAGGATGGCAGTGACGCCTGTATGGGCACAGTTGTTACAGGTCCAGCCTCATTTGGAATACGCAGTTCACTTTTGCGCACTGGTAAATTAAAGTGCAATACTTGTTTACTTATTACTATTGTGTAGGAGAAAAGTTGTGTTGTATATCTTTACTAAAATTGACTGCAAAGTTTCTCATTGACAATAATATAACTGAGCATTGCTAAGGAGAGTCCATCTTTGAGCAGATGATTACACTTTGAGCACTTGTAATCTAACTTACACCGTTCATCCTTTTTTCAAGCTTTTAGCGCTGATTACTGACAGCCCCTGTCTTTTTTTTTCCTAATAAGAGATTCCCTAAAGCCAGTTGCTCGAGCCTGAAACCTGTGTACACCCTATACTTGCTAAATCCAGACTCTCATTAGCAGCGCTGTCTCGCTATGGAAAAACTTTAGACCCTAAAACTAAAATAGTTCTGTTAACTAGTAGTTATAATTCCATTCCTTTTTATTAATTGAAAAACCCAATGGGAAAAAAATCAAGGGTAATTTTATACAATAGTGAAAGAAGACATTACAAAACAAATTTAAAAGATGGAGAATTTAAAGATGACCATACACTTTATACACTGCTCAAAAAAATAAAGGGAACATTCAAATAGCACATCCTAGATCTGAATGAATGAAATACTCTCGTTGAATACTTTGTTCTGTACAAAGTTGAATGTGCTCAACAGCAAAATCCTCAATTTAACCCCTTAGCGCTCCGCGCCGTAGCTGTACTGCGCAGCTTGCCACTATTGGCGCTCAGCGCAGTACAGCTACTGCGCGAGCGCATACTATTTTAGAATTGTCACCACGTCGCGAGACGTGGTGACATCGGGATGAAATTTGGGTGACAGAGGCAGGAGGAGTTCCTGTCTCCGTCACATGACCAATCAAATAGGTCCCGCCCGCCGATCGCCAATTACAGCGATTTTAGGCTAAAAAACGTGGTTTTAGCACTTTCCTCTTCCTCCAGCGGCACCATTTTGGTTTGGTATCGCTGGTGAGAGGAAAGAGCGTTACTGTGTGCACCAAAATACACTTTTACACTATAAATAGTGTTCTGATCCCTATTGTTCCCTACAAATCCCTATCCCTATCTGTTTTTTTCCTGTGTGTTCCCTGTGTGATCGCCTTGTGTGATCCCACGTGTCTTCCGTTTTTCCCGGTCTGTCCCTTCTGAACCCAAACGCACTTTTCAGTGCGCTGTGTTAGCGTTGATCTGCACTGGACGCACTTTTCAGTGCGCCGTGTGAATAGCGCTGCACAGAATCTTTAGCAGTAGTTAGTTTGTCTTAGGGCAAGCTAGGTGCATTTGTAGCGCCTTTTTGCCAGTACAGAAACCCCCAAGCCAGACTGTATTTTAGATTATAATAAATACATGGGAGGGGTGGACTTGTCTGACCAGGTGCTTCAGCCGTACAATGCCATGCGGAAGTCGAGGGTGTGGTACAAGAAGCTGGCCGTGCACATCATGCAGATGGCATTGTATAATGCTTTCGTGCTGCATCTATATGCCGGCCAGAGGGGAACTTTCCTGGAATTTCAAGAGATGGTAATAAAGTACTTTCTTTTTGGAGACCAGGAAGGGGGGAGTGCTAGCACATCTGGAAGTGAGGCCCCATCACGTATTGTACCAGGGCAGCACTTTCCAGGTGTAGTTCCCCAAACAGCCAGCAAGGGAAGGGCACAAAAGAGGTGCAGGGTGTGCTCAAAAATGGCATTCGGAAAGACACCATTCATCACTGTGAGACATGCCCAGAAAAACCAGGGTTATGTATGAAAGATTGCTTCCGAATTTATCATACATCCCTGGATTTTTAGAGTACCCTGTTGTTACCCTGACGCACAGCTTATACATCATGCCGCATGCCGCACCTTCCCTTCTAAGCCCTGCCATGTGCCCAGCCTGTAGATTACTGTCCCGTATGCTTTACCCGGGAAAACATGCATCATGATTTTTAGGGTGTTTGTCTCCCATGGCAGCAGCTGGGCACAAAATGACATAATGGATATTTTTACTATGCACTATCCATTATGCACTTTTTCAGGGGTCCACCTGTGGGGTTAAAATGCTAACTGTACCCCTAGATTAATTCATGGAGGGGTGTAGTTTCCAAAATAGGGTCAGTTCTTAGGGGTTTCTACTGTACTGGACCCTATTGGCATCTACAAATCTTTCATGATGCCAAAAAGAAAAAAAAAAAAAGTACAATGTCTGTGCTCCAACAAGTTATTCCCTTTTGAGCCCTGCCGTGTCACCATCCTACAGATTATTGCCTCCTATGGGGTATTGCCCTAACCGGGGTAACCCGCAGAATGATTTTTGATGTGTTTTTCCCCAGTGGCATGAGTTGGGCAAAATGCTTTTGTCACTTCAATGGCATATTTGATAAATTGCAATACAATTGTTTCTCTGCACTACTCACTTTGTATTACATTTGAGCCAGCACCTTAGGGGTTAAAATACTCATACAAGCCTACATACATTCTTTGAGGGGTGCCCTTTCCAAAATGGGTTCACTACTTGGGGGTTTCTATTGTACTGGTACCTTGGGGGTACCCCCCATTACCAATCTAGTGAAAACAGAGCTTGAAAACCTAAATTGTGCTTCTTTCTTCCTGACCCCTGCCGTGTGCCCAGCCTGTAAATTATTGGCACATGTGTGGTATTGCTGTACTCGGGACAACCAGACAGAAAAATCAGAATGATTTTTGGGGTGTTTGTCTAAAGTGGCATGGGTTGGGCACAGTATATGAGGCACTAAAATGACATTTTTGAGATAAAAACGCAATTTTTACTCTGCACCATTTACTTTGCATTCAATTTTGACCAGCGTGTTGGGGGTTAAAATGCTCACCACAACCACCGATAAATTCTTTGAGGGGTCTAGTTTCCGTAATGGTATCATTTATTGGGTGTTTCTATTGCACTGGCACCTCACGGGCACTGCCAACATGACATGGCACTCCAAATCCAAACGTGTGAAAACGGAGCTGGAAAATCAAAATTTCACTCCTTCCGTTCTCATCCCTTCTGTGTGCCCAGTCTGTAAATTATTGGCACAACCCGCAGAATGATTTTTGGGGTGTTTGTCTAAAGTGGCATGGGTTGGCTCAGTATATGAGGCACTAAAATTACATTTTTGAGATAAAAACACAATTTTTACTCTGCACCATTTACTTTGCATTCAATTTTGACCAGCGTGTTGGGGGTTAAAATGCTCACCACAACCAGCAATAAATTCTTTGAGGGGTCTAGTTTCCGAAATGGTGACATTTTGGGGGGTTTTCTATTGTACTTTTACTTCAGGGGCTCTTCAATTACACTGTGGCACCACAAAATATTTGCAGCCAAATTGGCCTTCCAAATTCCCAGTATCGCTAACTCTGTTCTGGACATCGCTGTGCGGGGAAACAGCAGCTGACATCCACATGTCTGGTATTGCCGTACTCGGAAGAAGCAGGGCAAGAAATTAGGAATATATATTTTCCTCAAATTCCTTCTGAATGTATCCATTTTAGGGCTAAATTAGAAAGATTGAAATCAAAAATTGAAATTTCAAAATTTCCAATCCATTTTCATATGCTTCCGGAAAAATAATGAAAGGGTTAACAGACTTCTTAAATGCTGATTTGAATAGGTTGAGATGTTAGGTTCATAAAATGGTGTTACTTGTGGGGGTATATAGTACATAAGCCTTTATAGGGCACTTCCAAACTGAATTGATCACCAAAAAGTTTGCATTTTTCAAATTTCAAGAAAATCTGAGAAGTTGCTCCTAAAACTTCAAACCTTCTCACATCCATAATGACCAATGGCAAAAGGTTTCTATCCAAAAAATTCGTGGTATCACTTTTTGTCTAAAAAGTATAACATTTGAAACTTTGAAAATAGTCATTTTTTTTCAAATTTTTCCTAAATTTTTGAATTTTTACCCCCCAAAAAAGGAACGGATCACCGAAATGACACTACTAACATAAACTACAATGTCTCACGAGAAAACAATCTCAAAATCACAAGGATATCTTAAAGCGTTGAAAAGTTATTACCACAGGAAGAGACACTGGTCAAATTTCCAAAAAAAGTAGCGAGCCTTAACGTGCAAACAGGCTGCGTCCTTAAGGGGTTAAAATCAAATTTATTAACCAATGGAGGCCTGGATTTGGAGTCACCCACAATATTAAAGTGTAAAAACACACTACAGGTTGATCCAACTTTAATGAAATGTCCGTAAAACAAGACAAAATGAGACTCCATATTGTGTGTGGCCTCCTCGTGCCTGTATGACCACCCTACCACGCCTCGGCATGCTCCTAATGACGCTCAGCATCGTGTGTGGCCTCCACGTGCCTGTATGACCTCCCTACCACACCTCTGCATGCTCCTGATGAGGCTCAGTATTGTGTGTGGCCTCTACGTGCCTGTATGGCACCCTATCACACCTCTGCATGCTCCTGATGAGGCTCAGTATTGTTTGTGGCCTCCACGTGCCTGTATGACCTCCCTACCACACCTCGGCATGCTCCTGATGAGGCTCAGTATTGTTTGTGGCCTCCACGTGCCTGTATGACCACCCTACCACGCCTCTGCATGCTTCTGATGAGGTTCAGTATTGCGTGTGGCCTCCACGTGCCTGTATGACCACCCTACCATACCTCTGCATGCTCCTGATGAGGCTCAGTATTGTGTGTGGCCTCCACGTGCCTGTATGACCACCCTACCATGCATCTGCATGCTCCTGATGAGGCTCAGTATTGCGTGTGGCCTCCACGTGCCTGTATGACCACCCTACCACGCCCCTGCATTCTCCTAATGAGGTTTCGGATGGTCTCCTGAGGGATCTCCTCCCAGACCTGAACTAAAGCAATCGCCAAGTTCTGGACAGTCTGTGGTGCAGCGTGACGTTGGTGGATGTAACGAGACATGATGTCCTGGATGTGCTATATTGGATTGAGTCTGGGGAATGAGCGGCCAGTCCATAGCTTCAATGCCTTCGTCTTGCAGGAAATGCTGACACACTCCATCCATGTGAGCTCTACTATTGTCCTGCATCAGGAAGAACCCAGGGCAAAAACGCATCAGAATATGGTCTCACAAGAGGTCTGAGGATCTCATCTTGGTACCTAATAGCAGTCAGGATACTTCTGGCGAGCACATGGAGGGCTGTGCAGCCCCCACACCATTACCGACCCACTGCCAAAATGGTCGTGTGAAAGGATGTTGCAGGTAGCGGATCACTCTCCCAATTTCCCATAATTTCCACCTGTTGTCCATTCAATTTGGAAAGCAGAGTGTGAAATTGATTGTCAGTCAGTGTTGCTTCCGACGTGGACAGTTTAATTTCACCGAAGCTTGATCCACGTGGAGTTATATTATGTTGTTTATTGCTTTCATGTTTTGAGCAGTGTATAATCGGATTCCAAACACATCTCCTGCCATCAGCTACTCCTCCCAGGCCTGCATTTACGTTTGGTGGCAAATGTGGAGAGGAGGAACAAGCAGCTGGTAATTTCTTCAGGTGTTGTAATAAAAGATCAGGCATATTGAAATCCAACATGGTTGATTCTTATTTCATCCACCATCTGCTCTCGGGAAGGTCGGGTCACCCCCGGATCAACTCCCTGTACACACCTTTAATGCTCCATGTGGTCTTGATTGCCTACGAGAGTCCAATTCTTTGTCCTTGTTTTTCTCGGCTTATTTCTGCAGGGTTGTTTATTACATTCCCGCGCCATAATGTATGCGTTCTGTATCACAGTCTTATCTCTGTGTACTTCCTGTGCCCTTCTATTACATCTTATGTGTGGGAGTGATTCCAGATATTGCCCCGCTAACTGCGTTACCTTGTTTGCTCAAAATTTGAGATATGGACATACTTCCAGAGGGGAAATAAGGGGATGTTTAGCTTATTAAATAACTGGCGAACAACAATTATAAGGACCAAATATTCCAGGTTTTCACCTTTTGGTAGAGTCCAAAACTAGTATGTGGGTTCTGTGATGCATATGACATCTATACTCTTGTTTCAGCTTCTACATCTTTCAGCCTTGACAAAGAGTGTGTGTATACGCTCGAAACGCGTAGGCTGGACATTGTAGTCCACCACACGGACGCAGTGCTAAGATATATGTGATGTTCATCTCTTTTATGGAAGTTAAATAAAAAGTCCGGAGTGCTTCTTCCCAACACAACGCGCTGGATCATTTTTTTCAAATCATTTGCTGTCCTACACGCTGGTCACGTGTGATCCGAGCTGCCGTGATGGAAGTTTCCCCAGGACGAAATTGACCGGGTGAGAGCAATTTACCTTCCATTTCACACTTTATACACTAGACTCTACATCTTTCAGTTTCCAGTCATTAGGCATTATGGATGTGTGAGGTAGTCTGAAACTTATCACCTCTGCTGATCCCAAGTCACTTGGAATTTCTTCTTCAGCCCCCATTGTTTAAAAGCAAAAGTTTTAAAGGGGCTGTCCAGAAGTGTATTCCTAAAACAGTCCGACACCTGTCCATGGTCGTTGTTGGTTTTGCATCTCAGCCGTATAGAGAAGAATGGAATTTAGTTGCAAAATCACACACAGTCAGTAAAGGAGCGGTTTATGGAAGAAAGCAGCCAAGTTTTTCAACTTTCATAAAATTCCTTTAAGTCACTGAGGGTGTACAGAGAAAAGTAGCGCTACCTAGTGCGAGACTATTCTTGGTTGGTTGGAATTTGTTAATGGGTCAGATATGTACTCACCTTATTTGGTTGTGCTGGAGACAGGCACAACGCTGGTGTTAGGCATATATGGTGAGTGTCCGCTTTTGCGTCTCCACCCTCACCCAAGGGTTGGGTAACAAGGGCATGTAACAGATAGATAGGAAGGTAGGTTACTGGTTGTAACTCCCTATGCGAAAAAAGAGACCTCTGGATGGAGCTGGTACTCAAGGGTAAAGGTTTTTTTTATTTGGAAAAAACTTTTTGGACAACGCGTTTCGCACGCAGGGAATGTAACATGACTCATGTGTCCCTGCTGGATGGTTCACCAATGGATGGTTTTTGGTTGGTGCAGACAGCTTGGTGCCACCTACTTGACAGTATACTAATTAGTATATTTGCTACCTAAACTATAATAGCACTAATCCTTTTGGGAACACTGGGGGCTGCAGAAGAAGTGGCATTGATAATGGGCTCAATGGGTTGCAGTTGAAAGAGGTGGTGAAACTTTTAACAAGGTTTTCTCCAAAGCTGAGGTCTTCCTGCTCCGATACCAAAAATTGACCGTTCCTTAAGATATGTGATAGTAGATGATTGGTGGGGTGTGACATTTGGCACGCCTGTGGATCACCAAGAATAGGCTACGGTGGTAACTTGTTCTTGTAGATGTGAATGAGGGCTATGCCTGCAGTAGGGCCATATGGCCAATGGCTATGGACAGAGATGTTTGGTTCTGTCTCTGACTGGGTGTTGCACCCCAACCAATCAGTTTCCAATCTTACTACCCCTAATCTATATAGATGTCTCCTGATTCTCGCTCCATTCAGGCTTTGGGCTTCTAGGGCAATGACGGTGCAACATCTTCTGTTCTGTAAAAATAAATGATAGAAAATAGATTTTTAAAGCCTTATCTAAGGAATGAATAAACCTTCCCATCGTCTCATTAAACTGCATTACGCACAGGCTTTCTGGAGAGCAGTCGTATAATCTGCTGACCAGAGAGCTGCGGCTTATAAAAGCGCAGGGTACGTGCCAATGTTTGCGTCTGAAAGTTTATCGTCTTGTGTTTCTTCCTGTTTGAGTCACTTTGATTTTTGTCTCTTATGAGCTCTTTTGGAGTTATTGTTGCTTCTCGTGCTGCTCTGCAAGTTAATCATTCCAAGGGATCTGCTCTTAAGATGATAAAGATTCATTTTTACATGTAAATGAGTGGATGGTGGTGGTGGGGGGTGTTTTCCTTAATTTTGCTTTTGGGAACTGGTGGGGGGGGGGGGCGGGGTAGATTTGTGGCACGGTGCCACACCACTTGATACTGTTCAGAGCCCCAACAGGCATGTTGGTTTTGTTGACAGATTATTGCGTGAGTCACGTCAAGTTGTGTGTTCCCTGGAGAGATTAAATTGAGTTAGTTAGAAAACTTTACTCCATAATACCAACGCAATTCATTATTTTTTTTGAGTGGGTGACTTAAAAATGGTCCTATGAGTTAAAGGGATTAACAGTTGGAAGTTTCAGAGGCCGAGCCTTGTGGCGTCAACTCTATCGATCATCGTTGGCCAATTTTTGTCACTTCGCGTGAATGTGGCTGAGGCGCAATACCAAGCACAGCCACTATATAGTATACAGCGCTGTGCTTGGTAAGCAATGAGCAGACCGCATCACTTGACTGGACACGACAATGTTCTTCTGATCTGATATTTATGACCTATACTGAGGACGAATCCAAAAAGTTGGCCAAAACCCATGATATCGACTGAAGTTTCTGACTGCCTCAAGTTTCCCTCCTAATCCTTGGGTTGTTACATGTCAGACCCCATTATTTTTATATCAATTTCATATGCTAAGACCAAATCCTTGGTTATTGCATAAACATTGGCTGAACTCCTTGATTTTGTTGGCTGGCTTGAATATTTGATCTGTCTGGGGTCTCCCAGCTGTACCCCAGTTGCTGATGTTGAGGAGAGAAAGATCAGACAGTTGGATTTCAGCAATTGTCCGATCCATTTGTTTTCAAAGGCGCCAAGTATTTAATTATTTCCTATTTCCATTCAGAATACCTGCACATACAGCCGATCCAAGTGTGCATGTGTTTGGTGGAGTGTGGATAGATACTCAGCAGTGGATTATAATATAGGCAGTTTGGACGGGAGCCCGGGGTCCATGCATTCTTGGGGGCCAATGTCTACCAACCCATCTTCACCCATGAAATTCTTGTATATCTGTTACTGCTCTCAATACACATGTACACAAGAGCCTTTTCAGGACCTTTTGAAGGTTCTCTGAAGATCGTGAAACCGCAGACTGAAAGCAGATAGATGGGACTCATTCTCGATTCCCCAAGAAGTTGATTCTAGCTCCAGATGTAGGAGGTTATTCCAGACTTTTAGGGGCTATAATAGTCATACAGCCCAGGACCCAGGACAGTTTATAATCAAGAAGTTTCGTTAGTTAATTGGGTTCTACTTCCTTCCCGTCTTGACGTAATCTTCTTATATTTGTTATCCTTCGAAAATCGACTTTTATAATTATGCTAAAGAGCCTAAATGTCTCTGGTGGATGTTTCCCGAGCCCCTATTTGCTGTAGCTTCACAGGCTGTTACATTGAGCGGAGGTCTCCCCTTCCCTTGCACTTCCTGCTGCTAGATTATGCAGGCAGAGGGAGGAAGGAGAAAACAGAGTAAATGGGGGAGGGCATGTTGTGCTCATTGTAACAGCCTGTTATCTGCAGAAGTGAGGGGCTCTGGTAATGCCCTCAGAACCCTTCCGGCGTCTAAAGTTGATTTTTTAGTAGGAAGCAGGCCATGGATAACTCATAAATTGAGTAAGTGTCCCCGGTTTATCATAATGAATTTTGATGGTAGATTTCCTTTTTAAGAGATCACAAACACAGGATTTTTATCCCGCACCCCCGAGACTTCTGCATAATTTTGGTTTATTATACATGAAGTGCTATACTGAACCTGTTATTGGTACGGGTCTGCTTATTCCTCGCTGTAACCACCTGCAGCGGAGAACCATAAAGCCCATGGCTCAGAATGATATCTTTGTATTACTGCCTCATAGACCAGCATTGACATTGCCTTTAGAGAACCCCTCCCCCCCCCGATTCCTCAAATTAAAGAGTTGAGTACTCAAGGGGTCAGGCTTAAAGACTGTAACTAAAAAAGAAATGATACGTCTGCGTAAGTGTCTCTAAATTACAGTAAATTGCTTCGACATAAAACACATGTATTATCCGCCGCTCACACGGGATCGTCGTGGGAAAAATGACCCTTTCACACTATCATTATAATATCATGTACGGAGTGGTGTATTTAATGGTTATAAGAGCCATTTTCCACTGGATGTTCCCATATGGAGAGTGAATACTTCACGTGCGAGCATCCGACGTGCGTCCAATCTGACGAGGATGAACCTGAACCGCTGCTGCTGACGAGGCAATTTAGCATACGGCGCAGTGTTTGCTCAGGCACCGCACTCAAATACTGGTGGTTAAGGCTAAGCATTATAATCTGTGCATGTAAAAGGAGCAGACGTTACCATTTTCAGACTCTATAAAGTCATTTTAACTCTTAAAGGGTCTGTTAAGCCAAAGTTCTTGTTTCCATTTGCTTTGGGGTTAAAAAGTGTTTGCAGAATTCAGAAAAATAAAACTTTCCAATATCATCCGGGAACTTAATGTAACTTCTTTTGAAGACCCTCTTTTATTAATTGGAGAGATTATTGGAGGACCCAGCACTACAGAGATTGCCCAGTCATTGCATTGTAAAATTATGCAGTGCCACATTTGTCCTGTGGTGGTGCTGCAGGGAGACTGGAACAGTACAAGCTCACTCCTCCCATGGGATTACATCTGATTGCTGCAGGATCCCCATTGGCTGTTGCCGCATATTGGAGAGCATTCACACCTTTGTTCAGTTATAAAAAAAAAAACTTTTCAGCAATGGCCTAATTACTGGGATGGCAGCTATAGCCACTGCGACGGGTCCTGGAGTTTTAGGAGGGACCACCAAGCCTATCTGACACACTGCAGTTTGGCTCAGAGAAGTGATGCTTGCGGGAGGGGGGAGGATGGAAGGAGAACGGGACTAGGTCCCTTTGTCTACTTTCTCCATGTGCTTAACAGCTACTGGGGTGCTTTATCTTACCTTACATGTCATGAGTAAGGGCGGTTCTCCGCTTGAAACGCGCTGACGTTTATGTACAGTTTCATGGAGTGGTTATGATATAACCTGAATAAAAATGTATTGTTGTCGTGGAACCTGGCTGGACTGTGAATATTGTTCTGGCTTTATCTTAACAGCATGAGATGAAGATATGAGATGAAGGTTTATACTATATCTAGTGGAGTGTATATACTCGATGCATATGTGTTGTATGTGCAATATGTATGTAAATACATGATATGTATAGATTGCATGTACATGGTTTGTATATACTGTATATGATGTGTATATTCTGTATGTTCATGTGCATGGGGTGTATAGGGTTACTGAACTTTATGTGCGTGTACATAATGGGTATATACAGTATGTATGACGTGTATTTTATGTGTACCACGGGTTTCTGTAAGACATCAACATGCAGTAAGTGAGCTTAGCTCACACATCCATAATATAAGTGGTTGCTGCCACAAGCTTTACCCTAAGACGACTTTACAAAGATGAAGCCAATCAGGAATATTCATCAGTGGCCCTATAATAATTATTTTCATATCTCATATATTTAATAATCTGGTACTAATAGTTTTTTTTGTAATTTCTCCACAGGATGACCGGGAGAGAATTCTTCTCAAGGTTTCCCACTCTTTACCCTTTCCTCCTGGAACAACTCGAGATTGTGGCCAACACGGTTGACAGGTAAGACCGATATTGCAGAAGGATCTACAAAGGATGCACCTGAGAAATTATTTGATGCCTTACTACACACACACACACACACACACACACAGGATACCAAAAACTCCAACGTAGCTGACCATTTTTTTCACGGTTATGTGCCTTGGGTTACCATCTGTCATGGCACAAAAAGGAGTAGATAGTCAACTGCATTTAGTCTTTTCGGAATCATGTCTGATGAAGAGAACTAGTATTCCCAAAAGTTACCATCAAATATACTCAGCCTCAAAAAGATTTTGCCTGATTGGTTTATTGATTCCTCTTTTTTTGGGCATCCAAATTCCTAAGTGTACTCTTCTCTGTTAACAATCACTAATGTTTAGAAAGTTCCCTTGACCGTAGGTAGATCACAACCTTTTCTTCCTCTCAGATTCCCGGTAGTTTGCTATAATTTGTGTAGAAACCTTATAGTAAGTGTTCAGTTTGTCTTGAGAGCCACCATCGGTAAAACTACACATCGCCATTTAAAGACTTTGGGTTGTCTATGCAATAGAGGACCGGATGGCTCCTCCGGAGTGTAATGACTAGTGGGTTGTGGAACCACTGAACTATCCAACCGTTTTGACTTTAGGCCACACACGAAGGGCATTGTGTTTGGACCTCTTTGGTTTTCAAGCTTCCAGATCTAGACTTTGTAGCAGAAAGATCGTAAAGCTGTTACCTCTTGTGGTGGTCCCGGTGTGGATCACCGCTCGTCCAATCGGCACAAATCACTGGTATGTGACACCGAGTGATCGGGCAAATGAAACAATCAGTAACAGTGTGTAGCAAAAACAGGCAGAGGGTTGTTGAAAGCAGCACAGACTCGGGAACAAGCCGGGGGGACATCTTTGACTCGTTTCTTCAAGAATTTTTTTTTTTTTATCCACGTGTAATCTTATCACCAAATCAAGCAATTTGGCTGTGTGTGCAAATTGAAACATCCCAATATAGTACCTGATGACCAACGTCTTATTGGATCACAACGTTGAAGAGACGTTTTTATTATTTATTTTTTTTTTTTGGAAACGACACATGGTTGTGGAGAGTGTGGCACTTTTAAAGTGTGCAGTGATGGTATAGTCCAGTGGTGGCGAACCTGTGGCACGGGTGCCAGAGGTGGCACTCAGAGCCCTCTATATGGGCACCCAGGCCATCACCCCACCGCAGACTCCACCAGACAGGACACAAGGCCTCTTGCAGTCCCAGACAGCCCAGGACCCTAGAAGGAAGCTACAATGATAATCCAAAGCTTTTTCTCCTTCTTTCTACAATTTAAACCTGTGACAGAGCAGGGAGTAATAAGTTACTGCTTAAATTGTCGCATCGGCACTTTTCGAAAAATATGTGGATTTAGGATGTAGTTTGGGCACTCGGTGCCTAAAAGGTTTGCCATCACTGGTATAGTCTGTTCCGGTAAGGATGCCGGCAGATAGTAAGGAAGCAGTAGTAAGCTGGTAATGATGCCGGGTATTTTTTACACCTGTGGTAAGTGTGTTTTCAGTCCCGCAGCCAATGAGATGGTAGACATTTGTTAGGAAAACTGCAGTTGTCCACAGGAATTTTCCATGTTTTGTTGGTTGAGGGGGTGGCACAATAAGGAGTTTTATACGCCTGGTGCCTCCCTCCGCGAATGCTATAGTACTATATTTACTAAAATGTGTTGCACCGAATGTGTCAAAGAAAAATAAATAGACTTATTGGTATTAAAGCTTTGTATAATGCATGCATCTCCTCTCCTGGAAGAGCATGAGGAACCGTCCCGCTACTAATCCCATATAATCATAGTTTGGTGTATAACGTATAGCAATGGGGGGCAGAGTTGTGATGTCTGTCACCTTTGCCAGGCACAAAATGGACTAAATCCTAGGATTATCTTGCACTCTTTAAGAACTAAGAGACCAGTTTCTTTCTCTTATAGAAGGTAAATAAGAGTGGCTTAGTGGGAGAAAACTGGAATACCCGGACAACACCCATGGGAGACAATGCCATCAACCAACGTGTATTGTACCATGTGCCAGCAAAGGGTTTTATGTGCTTTGTGTTTTTAGATGGGGTATTAAGTTCCTTTCAACGCCATATGAACACTTAAAAAATGCAGATATTTGTATACTCACACATGGCAATCACACATTTATACATTTGTACGCATATATACATATATAGAGCATATATACACACCTGCAGTATATTACAGTATATATACACACCTTACACTGTATACAGATACAGCATATAAACATCACATATATGCTATTTACATAACATGCTGTACAATGTGCAGCATAATGGGGCACACTAAATGCAGTTTGCCTGTGTATAGTGCAGGGTGCGCCAGAATCAGAATCTGTCGCTCCCTGCACTCCCCCGGCAGAGTCCACCAACTTTTTTTGGTTCACCTTTAACATGGACAATTCTGTCGGTCTTGCATGATAAATCTGGCGCACGGTCCGACTGAGCACAGGAACGCCCACTTATTTGTGTCCCATCATGCCTAGTGCAGCTGCGCCACAAAAGGGTCGCGTGTGACAGTTCTGTGCAAGCTGTTTGCAACCTAAAAGAATGTGCATTGTCCGACAGAAAACTGGCACACGCCCCTTAGTGAATGTGTCACAATATGTATATAATGATGCACATCCTCCATTCTTTAGTGTGTCAGGTTGGATGCCGGGGCCACCTGACACTGCGGGCCCCATAGCAGCTTTTATGGCTGCTAACACTATAGTTACACCCCTGTTTTGTCGTAGGGCCCCTTGTAACTAGTTAAGGGCCGCTCATTGTATATGTCATATGTTGTATGGTGCATATATTTACTAGAGAAAAGATGCAGTGAAGGCTGCACTGCCTCTGTTTGTTCTGGCTAATGGACTGTATGAAAATTTTGAGTCACAACAAGTCCAATATTTTTTAATGACTACATATACTACCTGCGTAGGACACTGGAATCAAGCTGCTTGGAACAGAGGAAGGGTCCCTTCTGCAAGCTTCCAGTTCTGCAGTTTAAGGACCTTCAAAGGTCCAGCTAGTCTAGTATACTTGTGTATCAAGAGCCAACATACATAATTGAGGATGTCATTCATCGAGGTAACTCTCTTTATTGTGTGTACAAAGCATTGAAAAACATTGGGAGGGGCACTAGAAACTGTGGCCCGTGGCAGCCGCCCAAACCGCCCACTGTATAATCCACTACAATACAGTGATCTTGTAAGTGATGTATGTGACATCATAGCTTTATGGACTACCAGAGATGTGGCACTGGATTCAGTAGGGAATTTTTTTGCATTCTATACAATTTTGAATTAAAAAAAAATCCATACATTTCTGTGCCATAAGCCACGTTTTTTGGTAAAGGTTCACCGGGTGCAGCTGAGAGCATATTACAAATGTCATATACCAGGAGCTACCCTTTTGAACTATGGATGACACCTGGTTGATTGACTGAGATGAAGCAAACAGAGAGTTTTTTAGTATCTAAATTAAAAAACAAAAGTATAAGGTAAATCTAGAGCAGAATAGTAAAGGGCTGACACAGTAACCAGCAACTTCCACTTTCACCCGCACACTGTGATCGTTGTGAGAGGTCAGTGGATTTATAGCCCAAAATTATATCTGCTTTAAGTTTTACTTCTGCATTTAATTTTTCTGCCTCCATTTTTTTTTTTTAATCTTAAGTAAACAAGTTAAAGGTTAGAATAACTTGGTCCAAACCCAGAGACCACAAAAACAGGCATTCTCTGGTTTTATATCTATTTATGTAAAATAGAGCAGAAAACTGGGTTTGGCAGCCCCTTGCTTTGGTTACCCTTAGGATCGCTCCAGGAATGATTAATGTATTTCTATTGAATTGAAATACTACACTGAGATCTATTGTGGGAGGGAGACGAAATATTTAGTGTTCCCTTTATACCAATGTCTTTCGTGGTTTTGATACGTTCCAAACTATTGAATGGTTGTGGTAGATGAACGGAACATGCCTGGACTGCATTAACATTTGTATTATGTTATTGGGCTAAGAACTCCATTGATAGTTTATGCACCTGCTTGTTGTCAGACCATAAAGGAAGCCTATATCGAGTGCTACATTTCCAAACCAGTCATTCTCTGCTTTAAAATGACACCAGAAACGTGGTTCTAGGTGCCATAGGACCCAAGATAGGGATTTCTGAAGTGACACTCTTCTTCCAGTTGCTGAATAATCTCAGGCAAATAGTGACTCATTTGCATATGGCTTTGGAGGATGTATTTAATAGGTAAATTGGCTAGTTGTTATATAACATGTTCTACACATTATCATCCCATACAGGGGTGCTACAGAGACAGAAATGAACCAGCCATTCTCCTGTTTAAAACATCAACAGCAAGGTTCGAGGTGCTACAGAGCTCAAAGCGGGGGGGTTAAGCTGCGCTCCTATTCCAGCTTCTGATTCATCTCATGCATAAACTGACTCTTAGCCCATTTGCTTATGGTTTTGGAGGAAATCTACTTCTAGATTTCCAGAGTATTGTTATAGAATATGAAATATCCTTTCTAACATTCCATTTATTAAGCTACAATTTGCCGAATTTCCTATAAAAAATAGGTAATTCGGCAAATTGTAGCTTACAAAATGGAATGTTACAAAGGATATTTCAAATTCTATAACAATACTATGGAAATCTAGAAGTAGATTTTTGTACAAACGAGGAATGTTTTGACCTAAGCTTGAAAAGGACCCATCTATAGAAAGCAAATTGATGCACCTAACAACTGGCCATGGCTATGATTGGCCTGGCCGACTCTGTCTAGGAGCTGGGGGCATTAATCTAAGGCTTTACGGCAATATGTTTAGGTCATGTCTCTAAAAGGCAAGTTTCACATGGGCCTTGAAACTCAAAATGTGTCTGCTCTTAATGGTTAGCTTGGTTGAGCAGGGTTCGGGATGGTTACACAGACTGGCCAGAACCAAAGGTTATAACTTTTCCACCCCCAATGGCGGATTTTAAACCTATATCAAAATCCTAGGTCTGCCCAGAGCAATGTAGAAGAGAAAAGACAAACTACTTACCATACTCCGGCACCCTGTTCTTGTGGCGCAAAGTCCAGCCCATCTGTTGACATTCCCAACATGGTCGGAAGTGTTAGCCGGTCAGTAGCAGAAATGTTGTTTCACAGCCGTCCGGCACCAACCCGATTGCTACCACCGTTACAGTCACTTACTGGGTAGAGGGGGTCACACAACCACCTACACTTCTAGCCTACCACGGAGTGTCAACCGATGGACCTCATTGCAGAAAGATGTTGATGTCCTATTCATGGGTCACCTAGGTCACTGCTTCCACCTGGTTCTGCCCTAGACCTTTGCACATGTGATCAGTGTCCACCCACAACGTGAACTCTTGCCACGTTTGTTTTATGGCGTGGAGCGGGAATGTACATTGAAGATTTCCATCATCTGCAAATTTTATAGTGTTCTAGCTCTTTATATGATGAGACCATCTAATCTCCTTTTAGTGGTTTATTTTGGAATATTTGAAAAGATGCCAGGAAGATCTTCAAGTTCTCAGAATCACGTGTCACTTGATTTGAGATTACGCAGCAGTTGGTAACTCTGTAAAGCTAAAAAGAATTCCAGTACATGTTTTCTTATCGAGCTCCGAAAATTTAGGTTGGATTTTGTAAACAATAATAAAACACATTAGATGTAAGCAGCATTCTGTGATAAGGTCTTGGTCTCTTTCCTACTTTAAGTGGTTTTCACTTTACTGTTATTCACTCAAGACTTGATATTTTTGGAAGCCGTTGCAGTTGGAATCTAAATTACTGAACTAAAATTTGGTTTATTTACAAAATAATTTCACAATTTAATGACAAAAAACAATGGGGCTTATTTACTAAGGGTCGCGGCTCTGACTTTCCCCCGGATTTTCCAACGTTTTCGGGTTTTGTGCGGCTGTGACAGGTATTTAACAGGTGTCTGCGCTGGGATTGTGTCGCACGCGATCGGATTGTGGCACAGCTGCGCCGGCTTCCATACGTCACAAATCGGAGGGAGGGCCGTTGGACGTTCCAACTGATTCAGACTGAACGTGGGATTTAACTTTCAAATTTTGTTGCAAGTCCAAGCACTTACATGCACCAGGAAGAAGAAGGTGAACTCCCGTGGACGATCTTAGTGAATTGCTCCTTAGACTTAAAAAGTTCCACATTTTGTTGGAACAGAACAGAATCTTGAAAGTTCTTTGGCATATTTATATGGGTTTTAATATATTGGAGTATTTTGGGTCAGTAGAGAAATTTGGTTTAACTATCAGAGAAGAATTGCATGGTGGAACCCCTTCAGACTATTTAGGCTCTTTTTAGTTCGACAATCTAAAGTATTCCAACTTTTGTTTTGTGACACACGATGACCGACCGAATGGACCACACATTTTAGATTTTTGAGCTCCTTACTGTGGTTTTAAAGAAATTTTATATTAATTCCCAGGGGGATCTAGCCTCCCATGGGCCCTGGGCGTTATGAATATTATAGCCCCTATAATAGTCATTTCCAACATATGGTACTAGAATCAGCTTCTTGAGTAATGGAGGATGCGTCCCTTCTGCCTGCTTTCAATCTGTGTTTTCAGGACCCATGAAGGACCTTCAAAAGTCCTGAAATTGCTCTTGTGTACATGTGCATTGTGAGCAGGAACAGGTGTACAAGGATTTCATCGGTAAAGGCCCTTCTAGTTACTGCCAATCCCTGGTTTACGTACAAGATTCATTCTTTATGTTTGTTCTTAAGTTGAGCTTTTGTATGTAAGTCGGAACTGGTATATTTTATATTTGTAGCTCCAGAAAAAAAATTTTTTGTCCCAGTGACAATTGGATTTTCAAAAATATTTGCTCTAAAGGGACCAGGGAGTATCAATAAAGCTTCATTACAGACACCTTACAGCTGATCATTGCAGCCTGAGACTATAGTAACATCCAGAGACTTCACCAGAGGTCACAGGGGGCAGAGAGGTCCGTCTGTAACTAGGGGTTGTCTGTAAGTCCGGTGTCCTTAAGTTGGGGACCTCCTGTTTATGAATTGGTGGGTGATTTGGGTGGTCATGGAACCTTTAAAAGGCTTGGGTCCTGGGCTACCACCCAAACATCCTATATTATAATCTGTTAATGACCCACATTTAGGATTAATGATCTTTGATAAGGGAACCTACTCTCGGTACTTCCACCAATCATGTGTTCGTGCTGCAAGCAGTACTCATCTCCCATTAAAGTTAGTGTATAGGGCTGTATAGGTAAAACGATCATGCAATAAGCGATACTTAGTTCATCGGTTGTTAAATGTTCCATGATGCTAATATCTAATATATATGGACGCCTCCAGTTATGAGGATTTCCCAATGTATATTGAATAATTGTCTGGCAGTAAAAGCAAGACTATAGTTATTCTCTGCCCTGAGATGTCCAATACTAAATCTTTGTGTGACCTAGCTATGATCATTGTCACATCCTACAGCAGTGGTGGCGAACCTATGGCTGTGGCACTCAGAGCCCTCTAGATGGGCATCCGCGCCATCACCCCAAGGCAGTGTTCACCAGACAGGACTCAAGGCCTCTTGCAGTCCCAGGCAGCCCAGGACCTTAGACTGAATGATAATCCAAACGTCTTCTCCTTCTTTCTACTGTATTGGTGTCCTCAGGTGCCTATACAATTTAAACCTGTGAAAGAGCAGGGAGTAACAAGTTACTGCTTAAATTGTCACATTGGCACTTTGAGGAGAATACATGGGTTTTGGTTGTACTTTGGGCACACGGTGTCTAAAAGCTTTGCCATCACTGTCCTACAGGAGTCCTCCACCTTTCTTCTCAGCTGGTCACCATGCAGAGGTCTATTTTAGTATTATTTTATAGGATGTAATCATGGAAATTGTAGGGGCCCTTGACGATAAACCCTAAAAAGGAGAGAAGTATAAAGTTAAATCTAGAAGAAAAAGATTTGGGTTCAATCAGTAACTCAGGGTAAAAGGCCTTGAGCCGAGTTTCCAGATTAGGCAGGAGCCTAGTAACGTCAAACAGTGTGTTGGGTCAGGGTGAAGGAGCCGCGAGGGTTTTGAAGAATGATTATTTTGTGGTGAATGCTGTGTTTTATGCCGAGCCAGCAGTTTACGGTGTTGATTGAGAGCAGAGATTTTTTTTGTTCTCTTGTGAATATTCTTATCTGGTGGTGAAAAGTGTCAGAAATGTAGGATTTGCTGGCGTCCCAGTGGCCTTGACCTTGTGGATTGATCCCATAAACCTGTTTAGGGTTAGACGGCACAAACCGTAATGTCTAAAAATGTGTGAAATCAGACATGCTTCTGAAATGCAAAATTCTGTATATACCCAATGTAAACCAAATAGACTTTCCGAAAATAAGAATCCTCAGGGGCTTCACTGGAGCGAGAAGCAGACCTCATACTTCAGCACCATTCATGTAATATAATATAATATAGTCAATGTTGGGCCAGTGAGAAAAAAAAATGGACAAAATGAAAAAGTGTTATGTGAAATGACTTTATCAAATGTAGCCGTGACATGCGGGGGCGTAAATGAATTTGTCACTTTTCATTTCATCACCAAACCTAGTTATGTACCATTGGTGTGTAGATCACTATGATACAAGTATAGGTCGCAGAGAAATACAGAAGTAGTTAGTGTTCGGCTACATTCACACGTACGGGCCATAGCATGGCTGGCATACATTCCCAGCGCTGGAGAGGTCGTGTGTATGTCTTAGGCTTAAATTCACACTGCCGTATGGGGGACGTATATATGGCCGATATATGTCCCCCATAGCCGCCAATGGGTGCATATCGCCCTACGAGAGCGGTATGGTGCAGCACATACTGCACAGCATACGGCGCCATGCACCATATATCCCTATGGAGAGGGGCTCACCTCCTCCTCTCCCCGCGCACTACTGTGTGCCCTCCGTGCTATGGTGCAGCGGGCACCAGCAGTGTGTATCCAGCCTTACTGTGTAATTTTCCTCTCTTTGTCCCTGTCTTTTCCCATTGCTTTGAAGAAGAGTAAAGAAATAACTTCACTCTTCTTCTACTCTACATGCCTTACACAGTACGAATCTACACTACTAGCCCGTTGCTTTGCTCTTTTTCTTGAGTCTTTCACTTTCCTCTTAATTTGCTTCTGAGTTTATTCACTTTCTCTTAGGCTTCATGCACACAAACGTATGCTACGGCGGCTGGAGGAGGGTAGGGGTAAGCACTCCTCCACTCTCCATACGGAGACGTGCAGCTCGCTGTGCCGTGTGCCATGCACTTTTTTGGCAGCCACTTACAGCTAGCATACGGCTGCATGTACTCTACTCTTGTCTCTTCTCTTTACCTCTTTTAGTGTTTTCTTGTCTATTCCCTTTGATTTCTTCCCCCTCACACTTGTTCTTGTCTCTTTCCCTTACTATATTGCTGTCTTTCGCCATTACCTTGGTCTTCTCTTCTCTGTCCTATTATCCCTTGTTCTACTTGTCTCTTTCCACTACCTTCTCTTGCCATTCCTTTGCATTGACCCAGTTTCTCTTTCCCTATACCTTCTTCTTGTCTGTCGTATAAGAATAAAAATAGATCTTTATTAATATAGCGCTATCATCGTCAGCAGCACTTTACAGGTTATGGGATACATATACACATTAAATAAGTCCTTACAGAGTTATAACTTAGTCAAATGAAACAATAGGAATGAGTCTTTCCCCTGGCTCGGCCCGAGCTCGCTCTTTCCCCTGCCTCGGCCCGGGCTCGCTCTTTCCCCTGCCTCGGCCCGGGCTCGCTCTTTCCCCTGCCTCGGCCCGGGCTCGCTCTTTCCCCTTGCTCGGCCCATGTTCGCTCTTTCCCATGGCTCGGCCCGGGCTCACTCTTTCCCCTGGCTCGGCCCGGGCTCGCTCTTTCCCCTTGCTCGGCCCGGGCTCGCTCTTTCCCCTGCCTCGGCCCGGGCTCGCTCTTTCCCCTGCCTCGGCCCGAGCTCGCTCTTTCCCCTGGCTCGGCCCGGGCTCGCTCTTTCCCCTGCCTCGGCCCGGGCTCGCTCTTTCCCCTGCTTCGGCCCGGGCTCGCTCTTTCCCCTGCCTCGGCCCGAGCTCGCTCTTTCCCCTGCCTCGGCCCGGGCTCGCTCTTTCCCCTGGCTCGGCCCGGGCTCGCTCTTTCCCCTGCCTCGGCCCGGGCTCGCTCTTTCCCCTGCCTCGGCCCGGGCTCGCTCTTTCCCCTTGGCTCGGCCCGGGCTCGCTCTTTCCCCTTGGCTTGGCCCGGGCTCGCTCTTTCCCCTTGCTCGGCCCATGTTCGCTCTTTCCCCTGGCTCGGCCCGGGCTCGCTCTTTCCCCTGGCTCGGCCCATGTTCGCTCTTTCCCCTGGCTCGGCCCGGGCTCGCTCTTTCCCCTTAACTTTTCTCTTCCTTTACTTTATATACTTTCACCTCTGTCTTCTCTACATTTTCTCTTTTACCTTTGTGTGATTTTTGAAACACACTCCGTACTGTGTTAACATCATTGCTGCTTGCTTTGATTAATTTGAGGTGTGGGAAACTTGTTTATCTACTGGGTTGACTATTCCAGTATTTCATGTCACATTGAATACTGTATCCCTCACCCTCTGTAATGAGACCGGCGCTGGTCATGTGTTGTGTTTAAACACCATTCTCCAAGATGCTTTTCATTAGCTCCATGTTAATTGGCTTACTAAATGGGTTCTGAGCCGCAGCAAGATTTGTGTTCTTTGAAAGGCAGTCGGTGAACTATTAAAAGCAACAGATTACACATTGCCGTATTCAACATTCTGTGCTGTGCTTGCTGCCCACGTGTCTTTCCTTATGGTGTTTTCTTTTTCAAATTGAATGACTAACCAAACCCGTCCCGTAACTCACATGGCAATACTCATTACTGGAAGCTGCTGCGGCGCCTGTGACCGAAAACTGAACACGGCAACATGATGTTGCCTTCATCTTGATCGTAGTTGCTTTCTGCTACTTGTATTCTTATTACTTTGCTGATGAATCCTAAAGATAATGGGGCAGATTTATTTACCCGGCCCATTTGCGATCCAGCGGCGCATTCTGTGCGGTGGATTCGGGTCTTCCGGCGATTCACTAAGGCAGTTCCTCCGCCGTCCACCAGATGTCGCTGCTGCGCTGAAGTACCCCGAGGTCCGCCGGAATGCACGAGCCTATACCTGGTGAAGGTAAGCACGTGTCCAGCGACACTTTTTTTAAAAAAATAGGGCGGTTCTTCCGAATCAGTCGGGTTTTCGTTCGGCCACGCCCCCCAATTTCCGTTGCGTGCATGCCAGCGCCGATGCGCCACAATCCGATCGCGTGCGGCAAAATTCCGGGGCAATTCAGGGAAAAACGCCGCAAATCGGAAATATTCGGGTAACACGTCGGGAAAACGCGAATCGGGCCCTTAGTAAATGACCCCCAATGTGATTTCCTAGATCGTTGAGGTTGTATATCAGTATATTCTGCCATGTTGTGGGGTGAATCGATCATATCAATGATCCGGTGTCCTGTACGATTCTTATCCAGTTTTAGATGAAACCTTTAGGCTTGTTTTAGACCAATAACTACTGGTGGATTTCAGAGACCAATAACTACTCTGGGGAAGGGACTCTAGGCATGGTAGTTATATATTATGCTAGGAATCCCTGCCTCCCAGGGCTACCACCGTGCCATTTGTGAAACATTCTGACAGTATGGTGCTGGTGTTCCTTGGGGAGGCAGGGACTCCTAGCGTCAAATAAAACCATTATGCTTGTTGTGCCTTCATGTTCTGACTTGTGGCCAAAATATGGCGTAAAAAGCCTTAAAAGGAGTAGTGTAGGATATTCCAGATATAGCTTTCCTGTTACCCAATGATCATTTCAAATAACATTCACTTTTTATTTGCTCCTCAGTTCCACTGAGAGGGATTCAAGGCATCTGGTGCATCGGTCTTCTCTGTTCTACAGTGCCCATTGCTAATTAGCACAAAAGAAAGAAATGGGTACACCACCAGGCAAATTGCATAATGAGCTAATTTGCATACATATAAAAATATCATTTTCTCTAAAATGACAAATATCTGGATAACTGAAAAAAAAGTGTTTGACAAACTGAAGTGCCAAGTTTAAAGAGAAACTCCCACAAATCACACATTGTACCTTTTTTGTCTGTATAAATGCTCCACTGATTCCTCTATCCATGAGATTAGAGCCACCATTCTTCTAAAAAAGACTTTATATATATATATATATATATATATATATATATATATATATATATATATATACGCTCTTCCAGTCATGGAGGCAGAAGCTGCAGTATACAGTCATGGTGCTCCACCCATTTCATTCACCCTGAAACTGCTTACCCGGCTGAAGAGAACTCCTGAGGGAGGAGTGAGGAGGAAGGTTGATTTCTCTTCCCATAGCCAGCGGGAGGGAGTGGCTAATGATGTAACAGTGCCAAGTCTCACACAAACACTCTCTATCTCTTTCATTGAAGGAAATCTACCATAAGGAAGTATATCTGATGGTAGATTCCTCCTGCTGCCTCTGCCCTAATCTGTAATTTAATAATCCAGGAACCTAACTTGTTGGAAACTTTATTTTAGTATTATGTAAATGAACTGCAGAGGCTACTGGGACAGGGAGTAACCTTAGTAGCTGGCAAGGCTAGTACACGCCTCAGTAGTCTCTGCAGTTAATTTACATATTACAAAAATAAAGTTTTTATCAAGTTAGGTTAGTTTCCACGATTATTTTAAGACAGGGAAAGCTTGACTTCAGTGTTAGACTCTCCGCCTCCTTGACTTCATAAAACTTAATTTCATCTCACTTCAAAGTTGATTTTCTGGATGATGCCACCACACCGGGCCATGAAAGAAACATCATCTAGAAGCTGCTTATCTGCTCGACAATACTGGCAGTATGGTTGTAGCAGTGAGACCTGTCAATCAGAGCCAGGGAGGCAGG
This sequence comes from Engystomops pustulosus, assembly GCF_040894005.1. Classification (NCBI taxonomy): domain Eukaryota; kingdom Metazoa; phylum Chordata; class Amphibia; order Anura; family Leptodactylidae; genus Engystomops; species Engystomops pustulosus. The sequence goes on along the minus strand of NC_092413.1, from coordinate 21,581,794 downwards.
GCAGTGCAGGGAACAATGAATATGCAGGACTCACTTCCTGGTGATTGGACTCACCTCGAATGAGTTGCAAATAAAAATTGATTTTTTTAAAAAACATTTTAGCCATCGAAAGGAACTATTTAGGACAATGCTTCATAGTCATAGGTTTTTTTTTAATAAAGTTTTTTTATATCGGGTGGGTTAATTTGAATGGTAGATTCCCATTAACACTGTTTTTGCTAGCGACATGAGCTGAGAGTTGGTAGACCCTCCCCCCCCCCCCCATTTAATACATACATTTCCAGATTGTCCTTTTATGACGTGTTTAGGTCTTTTGTTTATCGGTGCTTCTTGGTTACCATAATGGGATGCATCTGATGCTCTTACTTGTTATCTATATAACAGCCATTAGTTTTCAGGCAGTAAAAGAACACATCGCTTTGAGGAGTGGGGGCACCGGCGGCCACCCTGTCATAACATGCTTATTTTCCACATCATTGCACTCGCCTGTATAAAGGAATTTAGAAGCAACACAAGCTGACAGGACGCTTTCTTTTTTATGTTTCAGATGGTGTCCCACGATGACAAATGTCTTTCAGGGTCTCTGGATTCTGTAAGAAGACAGTCTGTCTTCCATGCATTTAGTATTTTATGTGCCAGGCAATCCTCCTGACAGCTTGGGGGTGGGGTGGGGGGGCAGTTTTATTAAGCCGAGGGGCTGTCAGGCAGGTCAACAATCTAGCAGGCTCCTTTGTAACCTGGGAGCAGAGCCCCTGATTTATGTCTTTTAGGTTCAGAGAGTAAAAAATAGTTTCACGAGTGTGAAAACTGTTGGATGTGGGACCGGGCAAAGCAAACAGTCAACTTCAATGCAAAGCAAATATCCTGCTCTTAGGTTTCTTAAGCAAATGTCAGGAAAAAGCGGAGCATCTGCCATTTTGTTTTCTTCTACATTACTAATATCGTATTAATAAGTTAGACGTGGTCAATGCCAAAGTGTAGCTTTAATCTAGGGATTTATGTGCGGAAAATGTTACGGCAAGGCTGGTTTCGGGATAAAAAGGGTATTTTTAAGGAAGCGCATCCCAAGCACACAACGAAGACTGTGATGACTTTGTGCCGCGTCCATCCTGACACATCTGGTTTACATTCAAGATTTTTTTTCGACAGCGATGGATGATTAAAACATATACAAAAGCTTTAATTGTGTGGTGAAATGACGCATACGTGTGGTAGACCACGGCAACTTATCGGATATAAATTTCGGTTTGACGTTCTCAATAGCTCAGCATCGGCGTCTAACCATAAATTTTGAGTTTTGCACGATGGTTTTATGTCTTCCAGACAACAGTCAACTCTTACTTACCAAACGGTGCTCGTAGGTGAGTTCCTTTCCTTGCCCCGGGCTTTAGAAGTTGCCCCTTTTTTTGGCCGAAAGACACAAAACCCTTTTGGTCACATTCTCCATGCAGTTATCCTTGATTTGAATCTACATTGATGGTCTGGTTATGTGGGCATCTGCCATTACTATGAACTGGTGTGGGAAATCACCACAAAGTTTTACAAAACACGTAAATTTCACACAAAAGTATGTGGCAGCCGTATGCTAGCCACAGCTCGGCAGCTCACTTACAGCCATCATGGAAGTGCATTGCGCGTTGCACGATACGGTAAGCACACATGTGTGTTCCTGCGCCGGAAAAAGATAGAGCGTACTCTAATTTTTTGCATTTCCATATTGCCCGCCTCCCTATGGAGAGGGGAGGGGTAAGGAGCTTGGGCTTAGCATATGTCTGTGTGAAAGAAGCTTTCGGATATATCGGATCTGTATTCTCGATAATGTACGAAGTAAAAACACAATGCAAGAAACCACCAAAGAAGGATATATAAGACAATCAATACAAAACTTTATTTAGCGCTGTAATGGCACAAAACACACAAAGCAGAAAAACACTTAAAAAGATGTGATGTAAAGTTGCACCTTCGATTGGACAAAGTAAGGTACAATGTAGTCCCCCTCAAAATAACCTTCGCCAAATCCTGGCAATACTAAGTCTGTATAGATGTGATGTCACAGCTGAGTATTCATGTGTCAGCAGGGTTGCCATTCTGAACAGGAGGCAAGAACAAAGGTATAAGCTTTTTATACACAACCTCCCCTAATGTGACCACACCACCTGATGTCACAAAATTGTTCCTGAAACACTACTTTTAAGATCTCCATCTTGCTACATATGGCTCCCATTCAGCACATGGATAAAGCAGTCAAATATATCTCTTTAGTTACAGACTACAAGCAAACACAATGTAGTCAGTTCCTGCCGCCCACTCGGATATGAGCCGACCCGAATATAAGTCGAGGTACCTAATTTTACCACAAAAAAACTGGGGATCCCTATTGACTCAAGTTTAAGCCTAGGGTGGGGAATGTTTTGGTGCCAGCCTCCTGTTCCCCCAGTATAAAGGTGGCCAGCCCGTGCCCATAGTATATAGCCTGCCTCCTGCTTCTAGTATATAGCCAGCCCATGCCCCCTAGTATATTGCTATGCCATGCCCCTTGGTATATTGCCAGCAGTCCCCTAGTATATAGCCAGACAGTGCCCCCCAGTATATAGCCAGGCCATTTTCTCAACCAGTAAGCCTCTTGTATATAGCCAAACCCCTGCCCCCCACAAGATAGCCAGCACCTGCCCCCGATATAGCCGGCTCCTGCCTTTGTAAATAGCCTTCCTCCTGCCTCGTATATTGCCTTCATCCTGCCCCCGGTATCGCTTAAAAAAAGAAAGTCAAAACTCACCTTTCCGGTGCCCTCCCCCCCAGGTCCTCTTTTCTTCCGTCGGTAGCGCCAGGCCCGTCCGTCCCGATGTTAGCGCCCAGTGCAGAAAAATGAGGCTTATACTCGAGTATATTCGGTAGTTACTTCATCTTTCATTTTTATTACCATCCATGATTTCTGTCTGTTCTCAAGAAACTGTCGTGGTGCCAGAAGATGTGTCAGTCAGAAGATTTTCCTTATGTAGTGATGGAGAGTCCGTTATTGAAAGCCCGGGCAGAATTGTCCTCATCTACAATCGGGGAAAGTGAAGTTATACATTCACATCTGATGACTATCACCTTCTGTGTTGTATCTAAACCTTTCCTCCAGTCATGACACTGTCTCATTATTCGAAAATATTACTCAACCCTTGGCAACTCCTCAAAGTATTTGGAAAGTATCCACGTCCGAGTTGACATTAAATCATCTGGTAGATCTGAAGAACATATACACGGGACGTCTTAACAATAGTCACGAGCAACAACCAATATGAGCGATTTTCGACATCAAACAATTACCTGTTTTGGTGTTTTCACGGCTGGTGATTCTGTGTGTCGGGATTTCTATAGAGTTATTAATTAAAGGGATTTTGTGGTTTAGAAATCTGTCGAAAGGGTTTTTCTTTCGGGACCAACCATTCATCGCCTAATCTAATTCTGTCTCTGTGCACAGGTCAGTGTAGGGTTCGGGTGTTGGACCGCCACCATTTCTTTTCAAAGAATGACCCGTTTCAAAGAAAAGAGAACTTCTATAATATTGCGAGTCCTCTGTTCAGAACATTTGTATTTTTTCGGAGTAGTCAGTGGTTTTACAATAGATTATTTCCCTCTGGAGGACTTGGCATTGGAGTAGTCCTTTCAATAGATTTAGAACTGTGTAATGCCTTCTTTACCCTGTGGGGGCACTGTGGGCAAAAAGGCAAAAAAATAAATGTGATCCTGAAGAAGGCTAAAAATTATCCAATGCCAAATAGTCAATGACCATTGGGTGATGTTCAAGTATAAATCAGTTGATGAAGATTAACTTTTTTTTCTTTTCCTTTTCTTACAGTGACACAGGGGAATTGAAGCTTCATCCCAGCTTGTACCTTCTGCTCCTCATCCTCAGTAAGCTGTACCCCTCTCCAATGGATGGTACCTATTCTGCACTCAGCATGGCTCCTTTTATCCCCTTCATTATGAGGTAATTATTAATTTATTACTCCACATTATAGGGGTTATCCCTTTTAAAATTAGTCTAAACTTTAGGTTAATATTAGAATGTGGTGTTAGACATCCTGAACCCGTTCTCTATTCTTGGGTCTTCAACTTCTCCAGTAACATGTTTGGCGAAAGGGCAGGAATAGCTGACTTTTTGTATCATTGGACCCCAGATCAATCCAAGTTGACCTCATTAGTGGTCTATGTTTGTGGCATCCACCAAATTCTTTTGGCACGGGTGGAATATAACCATGGAGTCAGATCTAGCATAGGTTTGAGATAACTTGTTGGAACACAAGTTCTACTATAAAGTGTCCATGCGGTCTAGGTTTCCTTTTTAAAAAAGTAAGAGGAGTCACCGATTTACCAAAACCGGCTCCAGAACACTACCTCAAGTTGTAGCTAGCGGGAATCTAAAACGACCTCTGATGCACCAGGACACATCGCTCCAATGAGTCTAAAGCATTTTATTATTTTTGGTGCATTAATGGAAGAGATTATAGAGGTTGTCTCAAGTTCTAGAGGTTTTCCTTATAACTGTATAACTATTGGTCCACATTGTTGCTGTGCTTGGGTATTTCCAAAACTTCTATAACATCAAATGGATAGGTAGGGCGCCTTGTGAACCCGTTGCTCCACCCATTAGAAGTCAGACCAGTAGTTCCTCAAACGAAATGAGGGCCTCTGAATTGTAGGTTTGGTGTATGTGCGCGTTGCTCTCCATTGGGTCCTATTGTCGGATCGGCTGCCAAGCAGCCAATTCATGAAATTTTGGTCCCTAACAACTAGCCATGGCTATGATTGGCCAAAGGGACATCCAGAGGGGAAGCTGAGTAGCCAATCCAGCAGGTCGGGAGGAAAGCACACGATCCCCGGAGAAACACTTCAGGTTTGCTCATTTCTACTTCTCACTAGTCGCTTTGCTATTCTCTATCACATATATAAGGGGTAAATTGAAAACTTTAGACAACCTTAAGAATTTGCAGGTTATGTATCAGTCATAATAAATACTCCCCCTACACTCTCCTTAAAGTGACTGCCCAGTATTATAAAAAGGTAGCTTCTTACTTCCAAAAACAACATGACTTGTGTCTATAGCTTGTGCCTGGTTGTGTCTCACTTTAATGGACTTGGCCGCAACAATGGACCCAACTGATGGATCTATCTGGTACCATTAGAAGAATGCAGGCCATCCCATACAGTATGTACATGTGTGTGTATATATATATCTATCACATATGTTTGTTTACATCCTGTTGACAGGTGCAGGGCTTGAACTTAAGATAACAGAGAAGAGTCCATCGCCTCAGGACATTTCAGGAGTAATTAGGAGAAGCGAGGTTTTAGAAGTAATGAGATCCCAGCACACCCACACACACACAGACCAATAAACATGGCGGGATGAACGTGTGATGGCTTCCAGCTGAGGGGCAGGAGCAAAGGATTAACCTCCTGACTGCTGACCGCCAGCACCAAGAGAGGGAGGGAGAAAGACTTTGTTTTCCTTCTATTTCCTTTGATCTGGAGTTGACACCATCTCCTCTCCTCCAAAACCCCGGACATCATAAAGAAGAGTAATGGAGGGCAGTCCACACCAGCAGTCATGTCTCAGTGACTAGGAACACAACCAGATTAAGCTGTTTACTTATCTATCTGACTTTCATCTATCACATAATAATAATAATAATAATAATAATAATAATAATAATAATAATAAATTAATCTATCTCATATCTATATCTCATATCTATCTATATCTCATATCTATCTATATCTCATATCTATCTATATCTCATATCTATCTATCTCTCATATCTATCTATCTATATATCCTATCTATGTATCTAACTCATATCTATCTATCTATCTATATCCTATCTATCTATCTATCTATCTATCTATCTATCTATCTATCTATCTATCTCTCATATCTATCTATCTATCTATCTATCTATCTATCTATCTATCTATCTATCTATCTATCTATCTATCTCTCATATCTATCTATCTATCTATCTATCTATCTATCTATCTATCTATCTATCTATCTATCTATTTATATCATATCTATCGATCTTGTATCAGTTCAATTCACAGAAGCTTTATTGGCAGAACAAAATACAAGTTTGCATTGCCAAAGCTTTTACAAGATCGACGTAATATGAGGGTGAGGGGGACGGGCGGGAGGGTGATGGGGAACATGGGGTGTGGCGGGGTTATAGTAGCGATTGATATCATATATGTCTCAGTCCTTTGTATATCACAAGTCTCTCAGCCCATGGCAGGCTGTGACATTGTGGTCTCCTCTTCCGACATAATAATAATCTTTATATAGCGCCATGAGGATGAGGGGATTCCCTATGGATCTTCTCTCCCTCTCTCCTACATGGAGCTGAATTAATGGAGGAGATCTAATAGTCTCCTGAAGTGAGTGTTTCTCACTGCTGAGTATCTGGAGCAGTGTAGCAGGAGGTGGACGTCATCCTCGGTGGCCTCCTGGTCCTGGCACTGTTGGCACAGTCTTCTCTCCCTGGGCACGTATGTCTGCAGTGCTGCCTGGACTCCATGGCCACGTTGTGGGCGCTCAGCCGGTAGTGGCTCAGGATCTGACCGTCTCTGGGGTCCGGTAGCTTCACTAGGTTCAAGCTCAGTCTGTTGTGTTTCTGTAGACTCTGGTAGATGGTCATCTATCATCCATCTCACATCTATCTATCTACCCCATATTGTACTATTTATCTAGAATCTGGAATTAAAGAAATAAAATATAATACATAAAAGAAATTTTGAAACTTAAAGATTGTAATGTGGTTCTGGTCCAGTATTGAGAGAATCATTATGGTGCTGCCCGGCTTTGTTCAGGTTTTTTTGATGTAACCAGTCCATACACAATCTCCCGTCTCTCCTCTTTAAGTGCCCATGGTATTTTATGCCTTCTGTGTGACTGAACGCTCTGTAAGGTCAGACACAGATTTCATAAAACAGCAAAATGTAAATGTCCCATCCCCATCCTCCTGATGGTGCAATACAAGTATTAATAGTTATCTATGCAAAACCGCTATTTATCTAAGGCCTTTAGCATCCGCGTGAAGCCGACACTTGGTCAGCATTTCGGAAAGTGAAACACAGCTGCTATGGAAGCAGATCTCCAGCTGTGGATGTGCGGAGAAGTGTAGGCAAATAATAAAAGTGCTGTCAGGAAGCTCCAGCGGGGGGATCACTATGGTGTCCATGCTATGCCACATCAAAGGCAGGAATGTACGTGTTACATGGTAATTTCGGGTTAGGGTAAGATCGGAGTGTGCCAGGCTGATGGACGTGCTGAATAGACAGTGAGGGTTGATCCCACATCCATTGAAATGCAGACCATATACTAGCTCGGAGCTGGAAACTTGTGGCAAATTCCACCATTAACTTTTTTTTTTGTATGCTTGACTGTTTGTCTACCCAACCAGCACCATCCTTAGGATCCTTTTAGGTCTAGCAGTAGAAAAGCAGCAAGAAAAGTTTTCCTACAATAGAAAACGGTGTAAAAAAGTATTTAAAAAAAAAACTATTTCGGAAATTGTTTGGAAATTCTGACGTTCCGTGCACTGGGGAAACGGGGAGAAGACATCGGAGCACCGATTCGGTAATGGTGGCAGATACATAAGTCACATCTCAAAGGTTCGTTGCCACAATTTGAGGTCAAATCAGGCTAAAAATTTGCAGGCAATCAGCACGTGCATTAGACCATAGAGTGGCCTCAATACTTCACATTTTTCTACTCGGTATTGGTCAGTAACCTTTAGAGAGATTTCAGGAATCTAGTTGAATGCTACAGTTTTACACAGAAATTTTTCAGATGGAAGACGCACTTAAAGTCCATTCACATAAGAGTTGAGGTTGTCCAAATTTGACAAACATGGCAAGACCAGAACACTGCCTTATGTGTATAGAGGTGGGTCAACCCTCTATGGACCGGTGATATCGGGAAGGGGGGGAGTGGGCATGTCGAAAAGAAAAGTCGAGGTCATGGCGGTGTCATACGGTAGGTATGCTGCCCATTAGGAAGCCAAGCAGCCTTGACTGACAGCTTTTTAAAACATATGGCCACCCCAAGTGACTCTTGGAAGGCGATTTCTGAACTAGGTCTCATCTCCTCTGCGGAAATGATTGCAACTTTTTCAAAATGTTCAACTTTTTTTAAAATGTGCTATTAGAAAAGTGCCATATGGGTGTTTTTCATAAATTCCCATTAATGTCAAGTAAAGATATACCGTATATACTCGAGGATAAGCCGAGGTACCTAATTTTAACACATTGGGAAAACATATTGGGGCAGATTTACTTACCCGGTCCATTCGCGATCCAGCGGAGCGTTCTCTGCGGTGGATTCGGGTCCGGCCGGGATTCATCAAGGCAGTTCCTCCGCCGTCCACTAGGTGGCGCTGCTGCGCTGAAGAGCATCGGAACGCACTCAAGTTCACCGGCCTATTCCAGCTCCGCAACACTTTTTTTTTTTTTTTTCGACAAACCCCCGCCCCCAAACACTCAACCGCCTCCCCCCCTCCCCCACCCCCCGAAAGTCCTCTTCTTGCTTCCGGTGCCTCCACTTCATGAGCTTGAGGACCCGACGAAGCACCGGAGCATCGGAAGCAAGAAGAGGACCTATGGAGGGGTGTCAGAAAGGTGAGTACAGTGTTACATTTTTTATAGATTCAAGTATAAGCCGAGTTAGGTTTTTTCAGCACAATTTTTATGCTGAAAAACTTGGCTTATATTCGAGTATAAACGGTATATTAAACACGCTGTCAAATGACACGCATTCCTCTTCACTCACCTGTAATTATTGCTATGGATAATTTACAATAAGCAAATCAGTATCTAGACGTGACTCATCCTTACAAGGTTATCCCCGCAGGTTCACTTTCCCCTATATGGCTATAAGATATTGGGCGGGAGACTGCAGGAATCAGCAATCTACATGTGTGTAGGAGATCTATAGTCAGGCTTTATCACATCCCACGTATACAGCAGGTAGAATTCAATTTCACAGCAGTGGTGCGTGGTCATCTGTTGGTTCCTCTAGATGTAATATGTGGGGTAACCAGGCAGCACCAACACAGGAGAAATGGGGCATCACACAATATTCATTTATTCATGTATCAATAAGAACCTCCCCCTTCTTCCTCTATTATGTCAAAATGATTTTGTACAAAATCAGAATAGAGAACCTCTTAAAGGGTTTCTCCGGGGATTGATAAACATGGCTGCGGTATTCCAAAAACAGCACCGCACCTGACCATGGGTAGTGTGTAGTATTGCAACTAAACTCCATTCATTTCTATACAGCAGAGCTGCAATACCTGCACAAACCATGGTCAGGTGTGGCGCTGTTTTTCGAAGAAAGCTGCCATGTTTCTTAACCTTAGGAGAAAAATGGTTTCCTTGGAACTTTACATTGTTGACCTCTCCTTAGCATAGACCATCACTGTCAGATCTGTGTAGGTCGTGTACCTGGAATCTCCTTTCACATCCACTGTCTAAAGTGGCCGTAGTGCTATTCCTATTTATTACGCTGAGCTGCAGTACCAAGAATGACCACTATACACTGTGCGGTGCTGAGCTTTAAGGAGGGAAGAGGCTTCATAGCTTATCCCAATGCTGAAGTTGTTACAATCAGCTGAAATATGGGGTTGCCTGTGGGTGACCCTACCGATATGATATTGATGATCAATCCTAAGCAAAAGTCTTTAATATGTTGTCCCCAGAAACCGCTTTTAACATGGGAATTCCTGAAATAAGTTTTATGGAGTTTGTGTAATACATCGGGTCCCAATCCTTTGGCTTAGAATTCCCTTGTATCGAATCTCAAAACTGACCTTCAACCCACACCTTTCCCTTTGGACAATTGCACAATGTGGACAGATCCGATACAGTATGGTTACTGGTAGATACTTTACATGAGATTTGGTCTAAAATCTGGTCTTCATCTCACCAGCGGTTACGTAAAATGATTCCGCTGTTGATCAATGGATTAAATCTATTGTCCACAGTGATATTTAGGAAGTCGCTGTTAACCATTGGGCTTCGTTATGCTACATGACCCTTTGTTTCATACTTGACATCATTAAATCAATTTTTTTGGATAAGATATCCAAAGTGACCTAGATCACAGAGTCGGGTTTGAGCCAAATTACTACGATCAGCTGGTGTGATATTTAAAAGGGGTTTCCCATCTGGGCAGTCACATTTAATTGAATTTGTTTGCTATATGTAAACATTTCTTCAATTGGATGTTATTAAAAAATGTTTCTGTGTGTGAAGATAATTTCTCAGAAATGTTGCCGTGTTGTCCCTTAGAAACAAGATAGCTTCCTTGGATACGACCACCTCGTTTTCTGGTAGCATTGGTTAGACATGCGCTATAGAGTCCTGCCTGACCACCTGGCTTCAGCGATTATTACCACATTATTACTGTTGGGACATGCAGTGTCTTGTTTCTTTGTGCAGAGGTGGTCGTATCCAAGGATACAGCCTTGTTTCTAAAAATAGATTGCAGAACAATCTCTGAGTTCCATTATTTGGTCAGTTTGAGTATTCGTCACGAGATAAGAAATATAGTAGCTTTTGTGGACCCTGGACTCAACATTTTGTACAGTTATAGCTCAACTACTTCCCTTTCCCATGAGAATTGAAGGTACTTGGTCAGAATTCATTGGGCACAGGAAGTAATAAGTAGTCTTAAAAAGAAGAGACTGATCTCCAAGTGATTGTATTGTATAAAATTTTGGTAAATTTTGTAAGGATAATGGGAGGAGATGTCTGTCTACATATCTAGGATAATTGGACGTGTTCTTTTGTTTGTTCATGTGCTGGATTAGTCTTCATGCTGTAAGTTTTTTTGCCATTAAGCCAGATGGGGTCAGACTTATAAATGTGCCAAACTTTTTCTCATCTCTTGTGCAAGTTTGTTATTGGAAAGTTTACGCAGGCCAGGACCACAAAAGATAAGCACTACAGTCCTGTACCGCTTTTTCAATAGGAGGAGATAGCGAAAGTTCAGATGATTTTGTGTGGTCAATTTATCTGCCAAGTTTTGTGCTTTATATACGGTAGTTGAATTGTTATCCAAAAATACTGAACCCTTTTTATTAATTGTTTCTTAGAACGCTATATATAACAAAGGGATAAGTGTACACATTCACCGCTACATTTAACTCTTCCTGAATGGGGGGGCTCCGGACCACATTTCTTTTTGGTTTCTGTCCCCGACCAATTGAACAAGGCCAAGAGCAACATCTGGATGGAGATTGTATTAACCCTATACTCTGAAAAGTGGTTATTTCATTTCCGGTGTATTTGTTGGTCTGTACAATAAGATACTAGAGATGGAAGGAATACATCTTTATCAGAGTCACAAAATCAATGTTCACTTCCAGAAGCTGCTTGTTTTAGTTTACCGAGATTGGGGGCAACACAGAAAGATGAGGGTCATAGAGAAATAAGTAGGGGGGACAAAGAGAAGTGCGTGGGAGGCTTAAAGGGGTTTTCCCCATGAAGACAACTTAGGCCCTATCCACGGCTTAGGGTCTAACTTGCTTATCAGTAGGGGTCTCGGTTGGTTCTGACCAACCCCTCGTTGCTCCATAAGAGACGTCCGTACATGACCATTCTGCTCCATTAATCTTTAAGGAGCTGACGGAGATTGGTAAGCACGGCACTCGGCAATTTCCGTCAGCTCCATAGAGATTAGTGGAGCAGAGTGGTCATGCGCGCCTATGTTTACTCGGTCGGACACCTTGTTCTCGAGATCTGCGGGGGTCTCGGCACTAAGACCCCCACTGATCAGAAAGTTACACCCTATCCCGTGGAAAGTGGCTAACTGGTCTTCGTGGGAAAACACCTTTAAGGGAGAAATCTGGAGAGAATCTGGGAAATGGAGTTGTAGAGAGAATGGGGGCATACAAATATAAGTGGGGAGCGACATGGATGAGGGCATGGATAATCTGGGTGGGGGGAGCTAAGAGAGATGTGATGCAACATAGAGACATGGATGGACATCTAGAGACTTGGAGGACATGGATAGGAAGACGGAAAAAAAATTGAATTGCTTTTTATTTTAAAAAAATTATTAATTTTAGCCAAAATTTCCCAGTCTGGGAACTGCCATACAGTGTGTGTGTGATCCCTGTACAGAGTACATTGCCACCACATAAGTAAAAAGCCATAAAGATTTAGTAGACCTAACATTAAATGTTTCCCCCGTTTCCTTCTGAATGCGAATAGTGACAAAGCCTCTTTGTAACCCAAATCCATAACATTCACTCTAATATAATCTGAATTTCATGGAAGTGTAAACTGAGAAATGCTAAAAGCGGAGGTAAACTTTTAAAAAGTGTCTGAGTTCCTTACAGTTATTGTAATGGTAAGCCCTGACGTGAGAGAACATTATCAGGAGAGTGAAGCATTTTTGGCACGGGCACAATAGACGGTTACGGCCATGGATTTTACTAAAATAACATCATTATATTGCATATTCGCCTTCGCCCTGCAATTAAATCCACTCTCGTCGGCTGAGGAAGCGACAATTAAATTAGCCGAAGGTTCCTTCATTGAGTAAAAGTTGTTAGAAAGTCTTGGGTGAAGGAGGTGGGAGGGGGGGGGGCAGATGGACATGTGTCCTTGTAGCGTTAAATCCTACTTGTATCATTAGCCTGATTGCATCACGGTCAGAGCAACCTCAGCACTGCTCCCACTCTATGGAAAATTCCACTCCGGCCCGGAGTGAAATGATCTTAACCCAATCAACATTCCCGGGCCTGGGTACATTAAGGAGAACGATAAAGCAAAACACTTTCCTTCCCACTCTAAACAAACCCGGAGCTCAACTACTCTCAGCCAAACAACAAAAGCTGAGAGCTAATGGTTTACAAAAGGCAATCTCTCCTGCAAAGGCGACTATGTCAAAGGGAAGCCGGAGGAGGCTGGAAAAACATAGCTCCATGCTCAATGGTCACTTTAACTAAATATATACCAAAACCTAATAAAAAAAAAATGTATCCCAGCCAAGGGCGACTACTGGGAAATGTGTTTCCCGAAATACTGTAGTTTCAGGATTGAAAAGGAAATGTTATATGTTTTTTAAGTGCCCCAAGCAAAGTGACAAGCTCTGCAAGAGTCCTCATATGTGCAAAAAGACCATTACACAGCTCCAAGAAGAGCAGAAACATAATGGGGCACATTTACTAAGGGTCCACAGACCGCATTTCCGGCGCCCACAATCGGCGACGACTTTCAGGCAACACAAATTGGGGGGGGGGGGTGGCCGTCGCTCAACCCGACTGATTCGGGATTTAAAATTCAAATTGTGTCGCAAGACAATGCACTCACATGCACCGGGAAGAAGAAGGTGAACTCCGGCGGACCTCAGCGGGGAAGCGATACCTGCAGGATATCGGGCACATGATCTTAGTGAATCGCGCTGGTTATGTTGTGCCACAAACCAATGAAGAGATAATAAGCCTGCAAGTGCACTTGGGGAGGGACAGGTTTGTCTATCGGCATTGCAAGCTAAAAGGCTCGAAATGTTACGTTGAAAGAGGCAGCATTTTGCCGTCTCTCCCAAGGGGACCCGCTTTTTTTTAAATTAGCAGCCTGTAGTAGTAGAGGGGTGGCTACATAGTTTTTTCAATGTACCCATAATACAATTGCTGTACCAGGGCTGTGGTGTTGAAGTTTTGCCAAGTTGCTTCCAAATTATTTATCTCAAATCTGTTGCTCTACGAAGACCGGACATGATCACCCAGTGTGGTAACTAGTGTTTCCACGTCCAGTTTATAGTATCTACCGTACTTCTGAGCTTTATTAGGCACTAATACCCTCTGAGGGCTCTCATACTAATGAGTCATTTGGCCAGGAAACATTAAGGGTAGGCTCATCTCATATTTCATTCATATCATATAATTTCTTTCATATCTTGAAAGGCTAGGAAGACTCCCGGCTTAAACTCCAAATGTGTCCGAGCTGATTTTTTTTCTATCCTGATGAGGCCATACACTCTACACTGAGCGGAGGCCAAACTGGCCTATTGGGGCGGATGCAATTGTATTGCATCCATCCTCGACCTCTGCTGAAAATATGCTCTGTATGTTTCCCCAGTATAACATAATTGTCCATATAATTGTCCAATCACTGCCTGATGTCCGTTTTCACCCTACTTTCTCCAATTGTATGAGCATAGATTGATAACGTTGTTACCCTCCATTGTAAAGATACATGAGGAATCTGCCCCCAATTTATCCTTATAACAGAGGGCGAAATTTGTGATATGAATCTAGCCTAAGTACTTGGCCAAAATCGGCAGATTTAGGTGAATTTAGGGTGTTTTAGGGCATTAAGGGTCAAAAAACTTCAGGTGCGAAGCATGAGTGCCAGCTTTTTGGTGCAATTCAATCCACAACACTGGTTTATCCAGCTTCATAAACAACCCCCCCCCCCCCACCAGTGCAGAGTATGAAACATTTTTATTGTATAAGAGCGATCACACCCAAGATTTGATATCGTGGCTCTTTCCTTCTAATATATACACACTTGAATGAGTGCAAATATACAGAGGCTGAACATACTTGGCAGGTACTACACTTAACCCCAGCTATATGGATCGCTGCCATGCTTTATAAGGAGTGTCGCGAGGTTTCCCGGTTTAACAATTTGAAAGGACTATAGGTCCATTGTGTCAGCTGAGGGACTCATGCCTTGGTGGTACCATCAGGGTTATAGACTGTGGAACCCCAGTTAGAAAGTTGCGTAGACTTATCCCCGACAACTTGCAATTTTTAATATATGATCCAAACACATATTTATTTGACATTTATTATTATTATTATTATTATTATTATTATTATTATTATTATCCTTATGTTCAGGTATTTTCTAATGGGACGTTACTGGCCTGTGAACCATAAGTGGTGCTCACCGGGCTACCGGATGTTTATTACCTCTACTAAGGATAGGGGATCCATTCTCATTGATCACATAATTTCTACCATGTCAAATGTTGTGAAGTTTATAGGGAACCTGTCACCATGGACCTCATTTTCACTACAGACAGGTTATAGGGTTAGTCCATTATAGCTGCAGTGCACAATCTGCCTTTCTGCTTTCTCTAAGTATTTGCATTACAATATAATTGTGTGTTATAACTTGCACTCTGACAGAATCCTCTGTGTAGTCCCAGGGATTGGGCTTTGGTTTGGATGCTCTTCAAAAAACAACAAATGACCTGTCTGTGCTGCAGACTGCTCAGCTCTCAGCTCCCACCTTTGCGCTCCTGTACAGCTCCTCCCTTCTGCTCCTTCACAGAGGTTACAGACTGATGAGCTGACATCATTGAAGTTGCTGTACCAGAGTACAAAGGTGGGGCTGATATCTGTTGCTTTTTGAAATACATGAAAACCAAAGCCCAACCACTGGGACTACTACACAGAGTATTCTGTCAGGGGGCAAGCTAAGTTATAACACACATTTATATTGTAATGCAACTGCTTAGAGAAGGCAGAAAGACATATTTGCAATTCAGCTGTAATGGGGTTCTGCACCCTGTCTTGAGCGAAATTGAGGTCCTTGGTGACAGGTTCCCTTTAACTTTATTTGACTGGAACCCATTAACCGACTCCTAATAGAACATGGCTGGGGTTCCTATTGAATCCCCATTAGGCACTGCTATGTCTGCACTTCCTACAGTGCCTGCTAGTGTCTGAGTCACTGTAGTGAATGAGCATTTACTTCTATGACTCTTGGGTTTTGCATCATCCAGCATGATTATGCCCTGGGCTGTTTCTTGCCTTGTCAACTCCATCTCGTCTGGCGGTTATAAGGATTATGTATTATACCTTTTCCTACTCGAGAACAACAGTCTACGCCCAACGTGAAAAAGTCCCTTTCTTTTTTCCTCTTCGGAGCCGGATGGTGTGCCAATGGTTTGAAGTTCAGTTATTTACATTTATCTCGACTCCCATAATTGCGGCCCCATTGTTTGTGAGCCGAGCTGTTCCCTTACTGGAAGTTAATCATTTACAGTACAATGTTTGCTGAACGGGTGAAGTAGTTTAATAGAAGTGTGTGGATTCGTGTTTATCTCGGCTTGTGCCCCAGAAATACATTCCATCTTATAACAACCCAGTCCACAACAAAGAGCCAGTGTCATATAAATGAAATACTTACATGACTGGTGACAAATGTGTTCTATGTCATGGGCCAAGAATACTGAGTAAACAGTGAATGTTTTTCCTGGTCCTGTACATGTATAGTAATCACAAAACCTAAAGGAACCTCAGATAAATGCATTGCCTATCACCTGTGGGCAACTCTACAGACCATGAAGAGCTCTGTGCACTTAAGTCTTTAAAAGGGTTTCTCAGTAATGTGGGGCTATGGTACTTCCCGTTTTTTGGGCCTGTGTACCCAACCAGAAGTTTTTTGGGGGTCTCAAGGTCTTGCTTCATCCAATGAGTGGCCTTCTCAGACATGGGATGTCACTTCCGTTTTAGAAGGAACTTCACTTCCTTTGTCATCCCCTGGTCCAAGAAGGCCACTCATTGGATGAAGCAGGACACTTGGCTGGGATGATGACCAAAGCATGTTGGGATGATTTCCTAACATATATGTCCAATGAATGGGGAAGACTTATTTCTTTGTACCACCCATGGTATCCAACTTCTGCCATACATTTTGTTTGTATAGTCTTCAAGAAACGGCACTCTTCTGAAAAGAAGAATACAAGTTTACCATCATATACTGTCCAGAGCTAGGCCAGGGCAACTTCTTTGACTTCTGTATACAGTTGTATGTCTACTGAGATCTGGGAACATATTGAGGTCTAGAAGAATTTGTGCATAGCCTCGAAGACTCCTTGCACCAACTATATGCTCTCTCCAAGGAGAAACCGTAGCCCCTAGATCCTCCATGAAGGACCAATTGTGTCCAGCCTAGTAGTTTTCTTCTCTGCACTGATGAGGAGTCAGCACCCCAAAACATGTGTCTGCAGATGATTGTCTGGTTTGTATTCGTCCTAGTTATGTTGTAGTGTCCAATAGGTGGCACTAGAGACATAGCTGTTCTTTCAATGGAACAAGATCTAATTTAAATATTTTCTTCCCCCTTAGCTTATCGGACTCTTTGCCCCTACTTGGCACTCTCCTCAAGTAGATATAGTCTTCACATGACCACTTTATCTCCCATATCTTGATTCTTTGATAAGATATTGATAAAAAGCTTTTTCTATGTTTTGCTACTTTGCCCAATAAAAATTAAAAAAAAAAAAAACCATAGATTGCTTGTGTGTCATAAGGGCCATAACTTTTTATTTATTTTTCAATAACTATATCTTTGGAGTGTGGAAATAAGCCGGATTACCTGGAGGAAACCAAAACAAACATTTGGAGAACCTACAAGAATAGATGAGTGCACCCGAAGTGTAGGTTTGGCATTCGGTTGTTTTCCGCTCGACCCAGACATATTGCCGTATTGTGTCCTTGGACAATCTAAGCCATGGCTAGCTGTTAGGGGTATTAATTTGGACGAGCAGCCAAAATGACAATATGATCAGGTCATGAGGAACATACCCAACGCCAAACCTTCACTTCAGGTCTACTAATCTCTAGTTAAAAGTTCCATGCAGACACTGGTTGAGCATCAACTTGGCACCCCAGTACCGGAAATGCTAAGCACGTAACGACCATGCCTATTTTTTCCCTGTTTCATACACGCCTATAGACGGTAGACCCCCAGTACATGGAAGACTTTTGAACCACTTTTATACCACTTTTCTGCCGTGGTTGTTATTGGCCAAAGTAAATAAGTGGTTGAATGGGGTCAGGATTAGATTTATCTCTGATCTCGACCATCGCCACAACGATAATAGATGCTGCTTAGCAAATTGAGTCCATGTCTTTGACCTTATATTTCCATATAAGTAGAATGAGCTCATGGCTCCTCTATCCTCTGCCCCACATGTTCTCGTTGTGTTAATGAAATCCGCAGATCGCCTGTCCCTTCATTTCTTCACTTCCTGGAATAGCTAAGGATGGGTCAACTTTACTGGAAATGGGTTTTCCATTCCCACACGTCCATTGTATCCTGCGCCGTCTGTATTACTCAGAGATAGCGGGACTTTGAACCTTACTGACTCCATAACCCTGATTGATTCATGGTGTAGGGGAGAGGTTGAGCGGCAGCTGCAGTCTGTTTACTGCCATGTAAAGCGCAGTAAAATAAAAGTACACCTTATCATAGGTGAGGTCCACGTATGATTAACGCTGGAAGATCAGCCCAGAGCTGATGATTTACTCGCTGCAATTATCCCAAATAGGCGCCAAAATCATACTGAATAGATAGGGATTACTATGTAACAGATGTATGTACTTTGTAATATTGCATCATATAAATTACATCTGTGTCCATACTGTGACTGCTGTCCATATGCCTCCAATAGGTGCTGGGCCAAGATCTCTTCTCCCTAGTTCCCCCACACACATGTGTTTTTAGCTTGGTTAAGGACCCATGGAACCTCAATGTGTGTAAAACACCACCCCAAGGTAGATGGGCAATGATATTCAACATTGACCTGTTTCAGCTAGCGATTGGCTGAGAAATCTAGGAGCACTTCCTGTGTGTCGGGAGATGACAGGAAGTGGAGCTTAGCTAATTCCTATGCTGGAATGTAAATGGTTAATATGTAGCCCTTTTTACATTTGTTTTTACTGCGTTGGGGAAACCCACTTGAACTGGGATTCCAGATACAGGCGGTCCCCTACTTAAGGACACCCGACTTACAGACAACCCATAGTTACAGACAGACCCCTCTGCCCCATGTGACCTCTGGTGAAGCTCTCTGGATGCTTTACTATAGTCCCAGACTGCAATGATCAGCTGTAAGGTGTCTGTAATGAAGATTTATTGATAATTCTTGGTCCAATTACAGCAAAAATGTTGAAACTCCAATTGTCACTGGGGCAAAAGAAAAAAAATTGTCTAGAACTTCCATTATAAAATATACAGTTTCGACTTACAAACAAATTCAACT
This sequence comes from Engystomops pustulosus, assembly GCF_040894005.1. NCBI lineage: Eukaryota > Metazoa > Chordata > Amphibia > Anura > Leptodactylidae > Engystomops > Engystomops pustulosus. The sequence goes on along the minus strand of NC_092413.1, from coordinate 21,562,737 downwards.
TAAGAACAAACCTCCAGACCCTATCTTGTATGTAACCCGGGGACTGCCTGTACTCCCAAGTGACAGGTTTTTAAAATGATAATATGTTAATATTATTATGAATTTATTTTTATTTTATTTTTTTTTTATAAAGAAGAGGTTTCCTAATTATGTGCATGCCCTACATTTTTAGACTATTTGTATTTCTTCTAGAAACTGCGCCACGCCTTTCAGCAGGTTGAATCTGGTATTACAGCTTGACTTGATTTGACTGAAGGCTATACAGGAAGTCCTCTACTTAAAGACACCCGACTTACAGACGACCCCTAGTTAAAGACAGACCCCTCTGACCTCTGGTGACCTCTCTGGATGTTACTATAGTCCCAGGCTGCAATGATCATCTGTAAGGTGTCTGTAATGAAGCTTTATTCATAATCCTTGGTCCCATTACAGCAAAAAATTTTGAAACTCCCAATTGTCACTGGGACAAAAAGAAATTTTGTCTGGATGTACAATGATAAAATATACAGTTCCGACTTACATACAAATTTGACTTAAGAACAAACCTATGGACCCAATCTTGTATGTAACCCGGGGACTTGCCTGTATATGCCTTTGACCAAACTTATAAAAAGGCTGAATGCCATTAAGATCATTGGAAAACCCCCAAATTTAATTGCTCTGTTCAAAAATTCACAGGAATAATTGTCATGCGTCAGATTTTGAATACTGTTGTAGAATTTTGAATGCCAAAACTATACAAGGTGTCAGGAGAATTCTTGAAGTTAGTGATTTTGGAGCCTTAGTTGGCGTAAGTAGTGTCAGATATTTCTCAAATTCTCCAGCTTCTGCAATGTTACTCCACTCTGTACGTCAGAGTGAGATTGTGACATGAGTGGACCTAAACGGGTTTGCCCAGTTCGTCCGAACCCTAAAAAAAAATTTGGGGTTCTGGTAACCGAACTGACCGCTAATACCTATTATCAGCAGTTGGGTTGAACCCAAATTTCTGGCGCTTCGGGTCAGCTGATCCCCTAATTTTTGTCTTTTGTTTTAGAATTTGCCAGGTCCGATGTTTCGCAGCGGCACGGGATTTCCCCACCCATTTCCCCCTTCACTATTTAGATGTGGAGTGGTGTGAAAATGCAAAAAGTCAAAATTTTTTCCAAATTTGCCAACTTTTTGACAGTAGCAGGATTGATAGATCCCAGTGTGTCACACACATGGGCCGTGGCCGGGAGGTGCGATACATTACAGTTATTGACCGGCCACGTCACATGCAGCAGGGGATTTTCTTACTGTACAGGACAAAGGTGAAATCAGTTTAACTTTCAAGGTGGAGGTTAAAGTGTTTTCCTATATGTAATGTTTACCTTGGCAGCGGTTTACAATAGATAGATGTATCCTGGGTGCTGCATATCTGACATGAAAAATAACTTTGTACTTTCCCTATTCACAGCATAGAGGGGAATGTGTTTAAAGATTTTCTACAACTGGATGTATGTATTGTAAAAAACCTATAACCTGATGGCCTTGATGCCCTATTGTTAAAAGGAAATTGTCAGTAAATTTGACCCACCCCACCCATATTTTTGAAAACCGATATTAGAAAGCAGTATAACCATCCCTAAATTGTTCCTCTTCGTGCCTATAAGCAATCACATTCTCTATCCAAAGCTATCTCACCATGTATGCAAATCACCCTATATGTCTGTCTTCTGGACTGTCATAAGTCCACTCCACAGCCACACCTACAATGTGAGGGACAGGAGAAATGAGGGTGTTGATTACTCTTCAGCGAGTCACATACAGCCAATGTCTCAAGTGTTTCGTGTGTCCCCCCCCCCCGCCCCCCAAATCCTATTCAGCAAGTCACAGCCAACATCTTCCTCATTCCCCCCTTTCTCAGGAATGTTCTTCAACCAGTCACACACAGCCACCGTCTCTCTCAACTCCCTCATTTCATCCTCCCTTAGTAATCCTCTTCAACCAGTCACACACAGCCAACTTCTCTCTGAACTCCCTCATTCTATCCTCCCTTAGGAATTCTCTTCAACCAGTCACACACAGCCAACTTTTCTCTCAACTCCCTCATTTCATCCTCCCTTAGTAATCCTCTTCAACCAGTCACACACAGCCAACTTCTCTCTGAACTCCCTCATTCTATCCTCCCTTAGGAATTCTCTTCAACCAGTCACACACAGCCAATGTGTCTCTCAACTCTTTCATTCCCCCCTTCCTCAGTCTGGTGCCATTGAACTGTAGCACTCCTTTACTTATATGGCAGCTAACCTATATACACTGGACCGAACCTTCTGCTTCTGTCTCCTTTTAGAGGTTCTGGTGGCAGGATGAACCCGAATCAGCCAATCAATGCAATATCTGGATGTTGGACCCCAAAAACACGACATCTACACCTACAGCATGATGGATGACATATGTGCTTACATAGTGGTATATAAGGGATTTGAGAGAAGTAACTTCTCCTAATTTTTCCAAAAGTTATATGGTACATGGACCACTTCAGTCTGACCACGTAAAAAACAACAAAAGAAAAAAAACCCAGAATTTTGATCTGAGCCCTATAACATGTATCCCAACTAATGCAGAGTATAGTACAAAGCTATATGGCAGGAACGAGTCCCACTCCTCAGTCCCAGGATAACAATCTTATTTTTAACCCCTTAAGGACGCAGCCTGTTTGCAGGTTAAGGCTCGCAACTTTTTTTGGAAATTTGACCAGTGTCTCTTCCTGTGGTAATAACTTTTCAACGCTTTAAGATATCTCTGTGATTTTGAGATTGTTTTCTCGTGAGACATTGTAGTTTATGTTAGTAGTGTCATTTCGGTGATCCGTTCCTTTTTTGGGGGGTAAAAATTCAAAAATTTAGGAAAAATTTGAAAAAAATGACTATTTTCAAAGTTTCAAATGTTATAATTTTTAGACAAAAAGTGATACCACAAATTTTTTTTGATAGAAACCTTTTGCCATTGGTCTTCTTTTTATATCCATAATTTGTTTTACGTTTCCATTATTTTTATGGATGTGAGAAGGTTTGAAGTTTTAGTAGCAACTTCTCAGATTTTCTTGAAATTTGAAAAATGCGAACTTTTTGGTGATCAATTCAGTTTGGAAGTGCCGTATAAAGGCTTATGTACTATATACCCCCACAAGTAACACCATTTTATGAACCTAACATCTCAACCTATTCAAATCAGCATTTAAGAAGTCTGTTAACCCTTTAATTATTTTTCCGGAAGCATATGAAAATGGAGTGGAAATTTTGAAATTTCAATTTTTGATTTCAATCTTTCCAATTTAGCCCTAAAACGGATACATTCAGAAGGAATTTGAGGTAAATATATATTCCTAATTTCTTGCCCTGCTTCTTCCGAGTACGGCAATACCAGACATGTGGATGTCAGCTGCTGTTTCCCCGCACATCGATGTCCAGAACAGAGTTAGCGATACCGGGAATTTGGAAGGCCAATTTGGCTGCAAATATTTTGTGGTGCCACAGTGTAATTGAAGAGCCCCTGAAGTAAAAGTACAATAGAAAACCCCCCAAAATGTCACCATTTCGGAAACTAGACCCCTCAAAGAATTTATCGGTGGTTGTGGTGAGCATTTTAACCCCCGACACGCTGGTCAAAATTGAATGCAAAGTAAATGGTGCAGAGTAAAAATTGTGTTTTTATCTCAAAAATGTCATTTTAGTGCCTCATATACTGTGCCCAACTCATGCCACTTTAGACAAACACCCCAAAAATCATTCTGCGGGTTGTCCCGAGTACGGCAATACCACACATGTGCCAATAATTTACAGACTGGGCGCACAGAAGGAATGAGAACGGAAGGAGTGAAATTTTGATTTTCCAGCTCCGTTTTCACATGTTTGGATTTGGAGTGCCATGTCATGTTGGCAGGGCCCGTGAGGTGCCAGTGCAATAGAAACCCCCAATAAATGATACCATTACGGAAACTAGACCCCTCAAAGAATTTATCGGTGGTTGTGGTGAGCATTTTAACCCCCGACACGCTGGTCAAAATTAAATGCAAAGCAAATGGTGCAGAGTAAAAATTGCGTTTTTATCTCAAAAATGTCATTTTAGTGCCTCATATACTGTGCCCAACCCATGCCACTTTAGACAAACACCCCAAAAATCATTCTGCGGGTTGTCCTGAGTACAGCAATACCACACATGTGCCAATAATTTACAGACTGGGCACACAGAAGGGATGAAAACGGAAGGAGTGAAATTTTGATTTTCCAGCTCCGTTTTCACATGTTTGGATTTGGAGTGCCATGTCATGTTGGCAGGGCCCGTGAGGTGCCAGTGCAATAGAAACCCCCAATAAATGATACCATTACGGAAACTAGACCCCTCAAAGAATTTATCGGTGGTTGTGGTGAGCATTTTAACCCCCGACACGCTGGTCAAAATTGAATGCAAAGTAAATGGTGCAGAGTAAAAATTGCGTTTTTATCTCAAAAATGTCATTTTAGTGCCTCATATACTGTGCCCAACCCATGCCACTTCAGACAAACACCCCAAAAATCATTCTGCGGGTTGTCCCGAGTACGGCAATACCACACATGTGCCAATAATTTACAGGCTGGGCACACAGAAGGGATGAGAACGGAAGGAGTGAAATTTTGATTTTCCAGCTCCGTTTTCACACGTTTGGATTTGGAGTGCCATGTCATGTTGGCAGGGCCCGTGAGGTGCCAGTGCAATAGAAACCCCCAATAAATGATACCATTACGGAAACTAGACCCCTCAAAGAATTTATCGGTGGTTGTGGTGAGCATTTTAACCCCCGACACGCTGGTCAAAATTGAATGCAAAGTAAATGGTGCAGAGTAAAAATTGTGTTTTTATCTCAAAAAAGTCATTTTTGTGCCTCATATACTGTGCCCAACCCATGCCACTTTAGACAAACACCCCAAAAATCATTCTGGGGGTTGTCCTGAGTACGGCAATACCACACATGTGCCAATAATTTACAGGCTGGGCACACGGCAGGGGTCAGGAAGAAAGAAGCACAATTTAGGTTTTCAAGCTTCGTTTTCACTAGATTGGTAATGGGGGGTACCCCCGAGGTACCAGTACAATAGAAACTCCCAAGTAGTGAACCCATTTTGGAAAGGGCACCCCTCAAAGAATGTATGTAGGCTTGTATGATCATTTTAACCCCCAACACGCTGGTCAAAATTTAATGCAAAGTAAATGGTGCAGAGTAAAAATTGTGTTTTTATCTCAAAAAAGTCATTTTTGTGCCTCATATACTGTGCCCAACCCATGCCACTTTAGACAAACACCCCAAAAATCATTCTGGGGGTTGTCCTGAGTACGGCAATACCACACATGTGCCAATAATTTACAGGCTGGGCACACGGCAGGGGTCAGGAAGAAAGAAGCACAATTTAGGTTTTCAAGCTTCGTTTTCACTAGATTGGTAATGGGGGGTACCCCCGAGGTACCAGTACAATAGAAACTCCCAAGTAGTGAACCCATTTTGGAAAGGGCACCCCTCAAAGAATGTATGTAGGCTTGTATGATCATTTTAACCCCCAACACGCTGGTCAAAATTGAATGCAAAGTAAATGGTGCAGAGTAAAAATTGTGTTTTTATCTCAAAAAAGTCATTTTTGTGCCTCATATACTGTGCCCAACCCATGCCACTTTAGACAAACACCCCAAAAATCATTCTGGGGGTTGTCCTGAGTACGGCAATACCACACATGTGCCAATAATTTACAGGCTGGGCACACGGCAGGGGTCAGGAAGAAAGAAGCACAATTTAGGTTTTCAAGCTTCGTTTTCACTAGATTGGTAATGGGGGGTACCCCCGAGGTACCAGTACAATAGAAAGCCCAAGTAGTGAACCCATTTTGGAAAGGGCACCCCTCAAAGAATGTATGTAGGCTTGTATGAGTATTTTAACCCCTAAGGTGCTGGCTCAAATGTAATACAAAGTGAGTAGTGCAGAGAAACAGTTGTATTGCAATTTATCAAATATGCCATTGAAGTGACAAAAGTATTTTGCCCAACTCATGCCACTGGGGAAAAACACATCAAAAATCATTCTGCGGGTTACCCCGGTTAGGGCAATACCCCATAGGAGGCAATAATCTGTAGGACGGTGACACGGCTCAAAAGGGAATAACTTGTTGGAGCACAGACATTGTACTTTTTTTTTTTCTTTTTGGCATCATGAAAGATTTGTAGATGCCAATAGGGGCCAGTACAGTAGAAACCCCTAAGAACTGACCCTATTTTGGAAACTACACCCCTCCATGAATTAATCTAGGGGTATAGTTAGCATTTTAACCCCACAGGTGGACCCCTGAAAAAGTGCAAAATGGATAGTGCATAGTAAAAAATATCTATTATGTCATTTTGTGCCCAGCTGCTGCCATGGGAGACAAACACCCTAAAAATCATGATGCATGTTTTCCCGGGTAAAGCATACGGGACAGTAATCTAGAAGCTGGGCACATGGCAGGGCTTAGAAGGGAAGGTGCGGCATGATGTATAAGCTGTGCGTCAGGGTAACAACAGGGTACTCTAAAAATCCAGGGATGTATGATAAATTCGGAAGCAATCTTTCATACATAACCCTGGTTTTTCTGGGCATGTCTCACAGTGATGAATGGTGTCCTTCCGAATGCCATTTTTGGAGCACACCCTGCACCTCTTTTGTGACCTTCCCTTGCTGGCTGATTGGGGAACTACTCCTGGAAAGTGCTGCCCTGGTACAATACGTGATGTGGCCTCACTTCCAGATGTGCTAGCACTCCCCCCTTCCTGGTCTCCAAAAAGAAAGTACTTTATTACCATCTCTTGAAATTCCAGGAAAGTTCCCCTCTGGCCGGCATATCGATGCAGCACATAAGCATTATACAATGCCATCTGCATGATGTGCACGGCCAGCTTCTTGTACCACACCCTCGACTTCCGCATGGCATTGTACGGCTGAAGCACCTGGTCAGACAAGTCCACCCCTCCCATGTATTTGTTATAATCTAAAATACAGTCTGGCTTGGGGGTTTCTGTACTGGCACCTCGTACTGGGACAGGGGTGGTGGTGTGCTCATGTATTGTGGTTAATACAAGGACCTCTCTCTTGTCCTTGTACTTAACACACAATACAGAGTCGCTGCATAGTGCCCTGCTTTCGTGCCTTTTAAGTTTTTGCCCAAGCAGCGACTTAGGGAGACCTCTCTGATTTCTGCGTACAGTGCCGCATGCCGCAGTATTTCTGGAAGTGAGGCACTTGAACAGGGTGGTGCTGGTGTAGAAATTGTCCAGGTAGAGGTGGTAGCCCTGGTCCAGCAGTGGGTGCACTAAATCCCACACTATCTTCCCTGTAACACCCAGGAAGGGGGGGCATTCTGGGGGCACTATAGAGGAGTCCTTCCCTTCATATACCCTGAACTTGTATGTGTACCCTGATGAACTTTCGCACAGCTTATACATTTTCACACCATATCTTGCCCTCTTATTGGGCAGGTACTGGCGGAATTGAAGTCTCCCTTTGAATTGTACCAGGGACTCGTCTATGCTCACATGTTTGGCGGGAGTATATGCCTGGGCAAACTTGGCACTAAAATGATCTAATATGGGCCTGACCTTAAATAACCGATCATAACTGGGGTCACCTCTGGGTGGGCACTGTGTGTTGTCAGTGTAGTGCAAAAACTTATGGATGGCTTCAAAGCGCATCCTGCTCATTGCCATGCGGAACATGGGGGAGTGGTACAGAATGTCTGTGCTCCAGTAGTCCCTGATTGAAGGCTTCTTTACTATCCCCATAAGGAGCATTATGCCCCAATACTTGTACATCTCTGCTGCAGTGACAGGGGTCCACCTGTAGGGTTGTGCATAAAAGGACGTGGGGTTTTGGGCAATATGTTGTGCAGCGTAGAGATTTGTCTGAAATATAATAATATTTAGCAGCTCCTCATCAAAAAAAAACTTAAAAAAGTCCACAGCTCTGAGCCCTGTCGTGTCAAAGTTAATGCCAGGATGGCCCAAAAAGTCAGGGACCTGAGGGGTATAATTATCTGGGGCTACCCATGTGGGGTCAGTGGAAGCCCCAGACGCTTCTCCTGCAGAAGTCCCAGAAACTTCTCCTGCAGAAGTCCCAGGCACTTCTCCTGCAGAAGTCCCAGGCACTTCAATTGCAGAAGTCCCTGGAACCCTACGGCGCCTTCTTGGGGGTCCTTCCAGGTCACTGGAAGATGAGCAGGAGGATGATGATAGGTAAAAGGGACCATCATCCCCACTAGCTGACTCGGTGTCAGAGGCAAGCATGTTATATGCCTCCAACACGGTGTACGTCTTCTGAGACATTGCACACAAAAAAAAATAGAGAACAAGAAAAATTAGATAATGTGCACCAAACTACACGGATAAACCGTCTAGCAGGCACACAAAAAAAAAATATAATGCACACCAAACTACACGGACAAGCCGCACAGATGGCACACACAAAAAATAATGTGCACTAAACTACACGGACAAGCCGCACAGATAGCACACAAAAAAAAAAAGATAATGCGCACCAAACTACACGGACAAGCCGCACAGATGGCACACACAAAAAATAATGTGCACTAAACTACACGGACAAGCCGCACAGATAGCACACAAAAAAAAAAGATAATGCGCACCAAACTACACGGACAAGCCGCACAGATAGCACACAAAAAAAATAATGCGCACTAAACTACACGGACAAGCCGCACAGATAGCACACAAAAAAAATAATGCGCACTAAACTACACGGACAAGCCGCACAGATAGCACACAAAAAAAAAAGGTAATGCACACCAAACTACACGGACAAGCCGCACAGATAGCACACAAAAAAAATAATGCGCACTAAACTACACGGACAAGCCGCACAGATAGCACACAAAAAAAAAGGTAATGCACACCAAGCCACACGGACCAGCCGCACAGATGGCACACACAAAAAGTAGCTATGTACGGGTACACCTACGGCGTTCTGGAAAAAAATATTACCAGGCACCGAAAAAAAACCTATGTGCACCGCGCAAAAAGGCGCTACAAATGCACCTAGTTTGCCCTAAGACAAACTAACTACCGCTAAGATTGCTAAAGATTCTGTGCAGCGCTATTCACACGGTGCACTGAAAAGTGCGTCCAGTGCAGAACAACGCTAACACAGCGCACTGAAAAGTGCGTTTGGGTTCAGAAGGGACAGACAGGGAAAAACGGAAGACACGTGGGATCACACAAGGCGATCACACAGGGAACACACAGGACACAGGAAAAAACAGATAGGATGGGAATTTGTAGGGAACAATAGGGATCAGATAAGGATCAGAACACTATTTATAGTGTAAAAGTGTATTTTGGTGCACACAGTAACGCTCTTTCCTCTCTCCAGCGATACCAAACCAAAATGGTGCCGCTGGAGGAAGAGGAAAGTGCTAAAAGCACGTTTTTTAGCCTAAAATCGCTGTAATTGGCCAGTCAGGTTTGACTGGCCAATCACGGCGATCGGCGGGCGGGACCAATTTGATTGGTCGGGTGACGGAGACAGGAACTCCTCCTGCCTCTGTCACCCAAATTTCAGCCCGATGTCACCACGTCTCGCGACGTGGTGACAATTCTAAAATAGTATGCGCTCGCGCAGTAGCTGTACTGCGCTGAGCGTCAATAGTGGGTAGCTGCGCAGTACAGCTACGGCGCGGAGCGCTAAGGGGTTAAAGGAATAGAAAACTCATTATACGTCTTGTAACAATGGCAGGACGCAAGTCCCAGCAGACACATCCTCCGAGCTGATTGAGACTGGGAATGTTTTTAGTCAAACCAATGGAATTTTCTCAGAAATACTGTTTGATGAAACAAATCTATACCCCTCCACGGATGAATTTAATGTAATATTTTGTTATAAAATAAGCAACGGGAATGACCAACTTAAAGGGGTTGTCCGGGATCAATATATGTATAAATGACCAACTTAAAGGGGTCATCCAGGATCAATAGATATATATATTTATTGATCCCTGACGACCCCATTAAGTTGGTCAAATATATATAATGGGGGTCATTTACTAAGGGCCCGAATCGCTTTTTTTCGTCGGGTTTCCCGAAAGTTACAGATTTGCGCCAAACTTGTTATGGTACTAGCGACCTATTCATAGGATTAGTCATTGTTAATATATTGGTGGGGTCAGACCCTCTGGACCATATTGCTGAACCAATCTGCCTCTGGTACCAGCATCAACCTAGAGAAAAGAATGCAAAAGAACAGCACCGTTATCTGTGTTGTGGCCAGACTGTGTTATTGCAATTTAGTTTTAGAGCTTGTCTAATATACAGAGAATGAACTCTCTGGGGGAGATTTATCAGAAGTGTCTGAGAGCCGAGCTGAAACCAATCAAATCTCAGCTTTCATTTTCCCACAGCTGTTTATAGAATGAAAGCTGAGCTCTGATTGGTTTCCGCTTGTAACCCATATGGCGCTACAATCCATTCTGCTGTTATAAAGCTTTTACAGGACATTGGTATTGTTTGACGACTGTGTATAGCGGTATTACTTAGTGAAGTGTATTTGTTTGGGAATATTACATGGTGTTTTGAACTATTCGGGTCCATTAATACTGTTTGGCCCAGGTCACATCACCGTCGGGGTTTTCAGTTTCAGTTTACAGAGAGCTCAATAACACCCGAAATTAAAGATGTACCATTCACCCTACGTTCACTGTAGCCTTCAGTAGAGCTTCCATGATGCTACCGCACTCTTCTTTCCCATATTAATAATGAAAAGTCTAATAGAACCTGCCACACGAGGAGTTAACATAACCTCACATGACAAACGCCAATGGCATATGATGGATCCTATTAAAATATAGTAGGGTCTCATAGCAGTCACTTGTACTGTAGGACATATGGAAGGGGAGACTGTTGTTGCTTCATATCAAATCTGATGATCAAACTCACCAATATAAGAGTTTCTTGCCTTTAAAGAGAACCTGACACCGGGTTTTACACCACTAAACCACCAGCCCCCTCAGGTAGGGTATAAAATGTCCTTTCTTGAATTTCTGCTATTATGTTAAATCTCCCCAAAAGTCAGGAAAATCTGACTCTTCTGACCTCATTTTCACATGAGATGAGTCAAGTTTAGTGGTTGCAGGGGAAGTGTCACTTCAGAAGCCCTTCAGAAGGACCAGAGGACCAGAGATACAGGACTGCTATATACATACATGGAAATGCAATCTGCAGATAAAGATCTAGTTCTGTATGTCCAATATTATTCCTCACAGAACCGTAAGCCTGATGGGAACTGAAAGGTGTGATTCTTATGTCCAATATTGTTCTTCACAGAATGATAAGCCTGATGGCATCCAAAAGATTAGATTCTTATCTTTAATACAACACAAAAAGCATGTTTCTAGGTGCTACAGAACCACAGATGAGGGCTTCTGAAGTGACATTCCCTTTGCAATGACTAAACTTGACTCGTTTCATGTGAACATGAGATGAGAAGAGTCATATTTGCCTGACTTTGGGAAAGATTTTTTTTATAATGGATGTTTAATGGATGAGATTTCAAATAAAAGAGGAAAATCTAGAATGAAAATTTCCCCAGTGAATGCCGGAATATTCCCAGATAAGACGAATTATTATTTGTTACATCTCATTGGCAACTTGATCGCTATAACAAAAGGTAACAATATTGGGAGTCTGAACTTTCCTGCGCCTGGTACATAAGGATATGAATTGGGGAGTATTCCCTGGCAGCTGATTGGTTTATAGGCTGTGTTCTGTTTTTATTATTTTGCCCAAAAAAAAAAAATTAAATTTTTTTTTGTTTGTGTTTTTGGGAACTTTTATAAGCTCTCACGCAGTTCAGGTCAGGGTGACCCAATTCATCCTCATATGGGACTTTTTAAGATAATTCATAAACTGCAAGTCAGACCATCAACTCTTTCCACTCTTAATAATTTAATCTGCGATTTAGTTGACGTATTTCTTATCCGGGATCCAAAAATCTGTCCGCCTTTATTATGATTAACATGACATGCCGAGCGAGCGCCGCCGAAACCCCGGAGCACGGACAGATGAGATGTAAAGTTATACAGTGCGTCTTTATGGCGCGGCCTCCGCGATGCCAGCTTCACTTACCGCCACTCGCTTTCACCGCACTAAAAATGTACTCGTTATAATGTATCCCACCCGAGGGGCTTTCTTCTACTCGCTTTTATGTTTGTACTGTTACCGAGCATTTTCGGAACAGAATTACTGTATAAGAAGTGCTGTAATATACTCCAGACAAGAGGGTATTGTTTTTTTTTCGGGGGCCGGACTTGAGGGGGTACAACGGGTGCGGTCATAACTGGGACAAGGAGCCTTAGAGGAGCCATAATGAGATACATTATACATAAGATACATTATAGTGACTGCTGGTAAAATAGCATTAAAGGGGTTGTGCCAAGTCACAGCTTGGTCCGAAAGTTGAGACCCCCCCACCATTCTCCGGCACCAGGCGTCCAGTTGAGAATACATCCTGTCACGCCATTCGTCCGTCTATGCAAAAGTGGTGCTCATTAGCCCTACGATATGGATTTAAACAAGACCCCTTTTCTCGTCATCGCTGGAGGTCTCGGTAGTCAGAGTATAAAACTCCCCTTTAATAAACATGTACATTTTATGGCATATTGCGTCATTTAAAGGGGTTGTAACAACTTTGATTGCTAGCCCATGTCCATAGGATATGGGATATTAACATTATTTGGGGGGGGGGCTGCTGGGATCACGAGATGAGACCCCCTGCAATTCGGGAGATAGGGGGTCATTTTGTCACTTATTCAATGGGCTCCATTCAGTACTATGGTACTGCTGAAAATTGTTGGACTAAGTGCTCAGTATGTCTGTCACTGTGAATGGGAGATACCTGAGCGTTGTGCTCAGCTATTTCCTGCACTTCCATAGTAGTGAACAGAGCGGGAGGACTTAGGCCCCTTCTCCACTGGCGTTTTTCACGCGCGAGTTCTGCGCGTGCATTTGACGCTCAGAACTCGCATTGCACTCTGTCCCATTGTATTCAATGGGTCTTTCTCCATTTGCGTGGTTTTCAACGCGCGTGCTTGCGTTCGTTTGCACGCGCGTCAAAATCGCAGCATGCTCTATTTTTGCGATTCACGCGCATTTTTCACGCACCATTCAAGTCTATGGGGACGTATCAAAAACGCATTGCACTCGCAAACATTGCAAGTGCAATGCGAGTGCAATGCGTTTTAAACGTAAGGGTTGCTAGGTGACCAGAATAACATTATTTCCCCTGCTCGCGAACGATCATTTAATTAAAAAAACACAATGAAGAACAGTGAAGAATAGAATAAAAACAGTGAACACAGTGAACACAGGATCATTTAAGATAAAAACACAGTGCAGAATAGATTACAGATGTTCGGCACATCTGCTTACTTGTCGGGAGATACGCGCGGAGCGGTGCGAACAAAATAGCATGTGAAGAACAATATATATGTGTGTAAAGAACACATTGCAGATGTTTCCATACATCTGCAATGTCTTCTTCACACATATATATTGTTCTTCACATGCTATTTTGTTCGCACCGCTCCGCGCGTATCTCCCGACAAGTAAGCAGATGTGCCGAACATCTGTAATCTATTCTGCACTGTGTTTTTATCTTAAATGATCCTGTGTTCACTGTGTTCACTGTTTTTATTCTATTCTTCACTGTTCTTCACATCTGCTAACTTGTCGGGAGATAATATACGCGCGCGGAACAGTGAAGAATAGATCGCAGATGTTTGCAACTTATCAGAAGACATTATTTTTCAATTAAATAAAACATTTTATTCCCGAACCTTGGTCCCTTTGAAAAAGTCCCATTGACTTAAAAAAACGCGCGTGAAAAACGCACCGAAAACGCAAAAAAACGCGAACAAAAATGAAACAAAAACGCAGCAAAAACGTCAGTTTTTCACGCATTGCACCCTGACGTGAAATGCAACGCTAGTGTGCAAGAGGCCTTATGCTTTTCCTGTTGCTACATTTAGTTAGGCGGAGTAGGACCCTCATTCTCCTAAATTGTGTTTGGCACTGTCTCAGTAATTGGACTCCCGCCTTTCATTTGAGGCTAGGAGATAATAATCGAAGTTGGTACTGCCACCACTAGAGGGAGCTCCCTGCATACTACTACGGATAAAATCCCAATATAAAAGCTTCTAGGCTCCCCCTAGTGGTGGCCGCACCCAGTTGTTTTTTTTCCATTTTCTTTCACATCTATTTGTCCGGCTCGTCATAAACTCAAGGTCAATCAAAATGATTTAGAATCTGTGTGGAGTAAAAGTAAAAACGAAACGGGTATAATGGGTCGGCGTACCCTTCTGTATTCTTTAGAGGTTTATACACATCTTCCTATAGGGATTATTCCGCACAGCAGGATACAGTTGTGTAATCCCCCATTAAGCCCTGTACCCAAAATATCCCCTGCAGCCAGAGGCTCGTGGCCTTGTGGTGCTTGGACTGGTTTTGTGCCGACCCTCGTGGAAGCGTGTACAAGGCTAAAAAAAATCTAACCCGATATGTGAAAAAAAAAAAATGCTTATCTGACAAATAAAATTCCGACATCATGCCAAAAATATTTCCCAACACGGCATGAATCAGCTTGTGCAGCCGCATACTAGTTTATTTAATCTTGGGGAGGAAAATCCCAAATGATTAATGGGGTGGAGAGATAAACGCACAATCAATGCAGAGTGTTTACTCTGGTCAATAGGACTCGGTGTAACCCCTTCATGACTGAATTACCCAGATGGTTCCGGCAGGGCGGGGGGTCAGTCGGGTGGTCATTATGGGGACTTGTTAGACTGTAAGCTCTTGGGTCACCTTTATACCTGATAAACCAGGGACATTACTCATAGATCCAGGCCCCGTGACTGTGGTAATCTTCTAATATTTGTTATCCATGATCTCCTTCCTTCTAAATAAGCTTTTAAAATTATGCTAATGAGTCAGAAGGGCTCCTGGGGGAGTTACAAGAGCCCCTTAGTGCTTCAGCTTCACAGACTGTTACAATGATTAGAACATGTCTCAACCATCACCCGGCTCTCTCCCTCCTCCCTCTGCCTGTGTAATCTGGCAGCAGGCAGTGCAGGAGGGTAGACCTGCTCTGCTAATTGTACAAAAACTAAATGTGTTTCATTTGTATTATAAAAAAAACTGTCATACAATTAAATGCATTTTCATAGAAATGTAAGGGGCGGCACAGTGTCTTAGTGGGTAGCATTACAGCCTTGCAGCGCTGGGGACCTGGGTTCAACTCCCAGGGTCAACATCTGCAAAGAGTTTATATGTTCTCTCCGTGTTTGCGTGGGTTTCCTCTGGGTCCTCCGGTTTCCTCCCCCACCCCAAAACATACTGATAGGTTGATTAGACTGAGCCCCACGGGGACAGGGACTGATTTGGCAAACTCTGTGGAGTGCTGTATAAATAACAAATTATTATTATTTTTATTATTAAATGTATAAATAAATTGGCAACTGGGTGTTACCAGTTGGGGGTGTGTCCTTCAGTCAGTGTGGACTGTAACTGGTACCACCCCGTGGTCATTGTATTCAACAATTTCTAGGCAGAATAGCAGAGGAACAGCACAATGCAGAACTGTAGAATTTTATGGACAAGCACAAGAATTTTCTAAGACGAGCATTGATTCTGGGGATAACCCAGGGTAGTTTTGGGTTATAACACCCCCCAACCTGCGTCAGTCACAGTGGATACGACCCATACAAACTGCTATAATCTGCACCCGTATTATTAGGAGATCATTGTCATTGCTTGTTTATGGTGTATTTTTGCTTGAAATTTTGCCAAAATCTTCAATATTTCCCCACAACTTGGCAGCAAATCCTTATCACCTGCCCCGTCTAT
Organism: Engystomops pustulosus; assembly: GCF_040894005.1. Classification (NCBI taxonomy): domain Eukaryota; kingdom Metazoa; phylum Chordata; class Amphibia; order Anura; family Leptodactylidae; genus Engystomops; species Engystomops pustulosus. Next base: position 21,546,813 of record NC_092413.1, on the reverse strand, counting down.
GGCCTTAGCTGTAACGTGATGAGGACAGGGACTGGTTGTCGGAGTCCAGATGCCCACTTTTTTTTTTTTCTTGTCCTAAATAGTGATCTGCCCGGCTTTTACTGCACCGCAGCCGACATTTACAGCTTGTGTGATATATTGGCCGTAATGACCTTGGTCACTAATTTTATCCCTCGAGAGCCGGGCCACGGTCAGTACAGTTCTGTTTGCCCGGGCTGCAGCACTACAGAGACGTGGCATTGTGACACAGCATGGGATTGCAGCTGCGGACCTTTCCTGACCGCTTACCCCACAATAAGCGGCAGCGGGGGGCGAGGAAAGAACATTGTTCTCTGCCTCATTGACTATAAATGTGTCAATTTATCAGATTAGGAGTAATCATGAGACGGATCAGGTTTTTGCATGTTGGAGAGGTGGAATTTTAATTAGAGTCCATTGCGATATACAGTACAGTATGTGTAATATGGGTATCTACAGACACATATAGCGGAATGGGACTGAGACAGTCTGATATGGAGGGTCATTATGTGAATTTTAACCCAAATGGAACTACAGTTGTGCTCAAAAGTTTACATGCCCCTGCAAGATTTTGGCTTTCCTGGCCTTTTTTTTGCTGTGAATATGAGTAACTCAAAAACTTTTTGTTCCACTCATGAAAAAACACAGTAATTTGACAATAAATGGTTTCATTCAACCGCTAACTATAAGTGGGGGAAAAAGGTTTTGTGTTATCATACATATTCCCTGAAAATTAACCAAAAAACCCCAAAATTCTGCAGAGATATGTAAACCTTTGTGCATGGCAACCATCAGGGGGGTTTAATGCGACTGTGTTCAGGGGGCCCCAAGGAGAGGAAGGGGCCCCAAGTCACAGAAAACCTTTAGGGCCGGATTATCATTCTTGGGGGGGAGGGGGGTCCCCACAAAATTTGCCAGTCGGGCCCCAAACTTTTTAGTGGCAGCTCTGCATTTGAGCACCAGTGTATATGTGTAATGTGCTCATTTCGCTTTGTTATTGAGAATATCGGACGTTCCCCTGCTACAGAATCCTGATTGAACCATCATTTACAAAACAAACATCTCAATGGGAGAAATTTATCAGTCAGAAAACCTTCACAACCACCTCTAAATTTTACATGATGATATTGAGTCCTTTGAAATGAAATCACAAGACAAAAACACACAAAGATATGACCCATAAATTAAAAAAAAAAACAATCAAGTTTTATTTTTAGAAAAATACATCATTAAAAAATAGGAAACTGCATAGTGGAGAATTATCAGAAGTGTCTGAGGTAAAACCATTCTCGTTGCCTGTGGAAACCAATCAGAGTTCAGCTTTCATTTTATACACTGCTGTGGGAAGATGAGAGCTGAGCTCTGATTGGTTGCCATGGGCAACTAGAACAGCTCTGTTCTCAGACACTTCTGATAAATACCCCAATAGGCTTGAATAATTTACTATTAGTAAGACACTTTGTGCAGTTTGCCTCACTAACGGAGAGTGCGCCAGGTTATTGAGGACTGGCGCCGGTCTTCAATAATGTAGCGCACCCTGCACATGCAAAACACTCAAACACTGTTTTTTTTTTTTCTGGTGCACTCAGTTTAACGTGCCCATGCCACAAATATATCGACATAAATGTCATCATAAATGTGGCGCCCAGTGTGAATGCACAGCAGAACACCCTTTTAGGTGCACGGGACTGTGTCGCGGTGTGCGTAGTGAAGCCATATACTGAATAAAACTCTTTCAAGTCTCTAGGTCAGTGAGGGTAAATATTTCAGAGACCAAGAGGGAGATCTATTTGCAAGAATTTGCCATGTGGAGATGGAAGTGGCGTAGAGGGAATGGGATCTTCCCGCCTCGTGCTTGCATTAATTTGAAGGACCAGCAAACTTTTGCTGGTTTCTACTCAAAACTCTGCCAGGTCGGACTTTGCTCGCCAGCCGTGTCACCCGCCAGATACGTTAAAATGCCTAAGCCTCTTGATGTATCCGGCACGACAAAGGAAGGTGTGTCCGCTATCATACACAAGCACAGAATGATGGGGAAATTAGGCCCAGCAAAGGAGCTCATATGACCCCATTCAAACCTGTACGCACCTTCTCCTGCAGTCTCAGGTAGACCAGGATGCTTTCCTTTAAAATAACACTGAGCGTGGCGTGCTGAGACCCCACACAAATGACGAAAACGTTGGGTCCGGCGCTCTGTCGGACTAATAGAGCAGACGGCCGCGCATGACTGTTCTGCTCCATTAATCTCTATGGAGCCGATGGAAATTGCTGAGCAATCTCCATCAACTCCATAGAAATTAATAGAGCAGAATTGTCGTGCACATCTGTCTGCTCCATTAGTCCGACAGAGCGCCGGACCCAACGTTTTCGTCATTTGTGTGGGGTCTCAGCACTGAGACCCCCACTGGTCAGCAAGTTAGGCCCTATCCCTTTGATAGGGCTTAGCTTTACTTCGGGGGGAAACCCTTTTAGGTCCTGTTTGGTGAACTCTGTGCTGGGACAACAACATGAGTGCCCACTGGAAGGACTCTGGGTGCCATCACTGGCACCTATGCCATTAGTTCACCACCACTTCTCTAGACATAGGCCATCTATAGTGTATCAAACGTATTAGTAAATGCACTCAGTTTTGGGCTTTTTATATGAAGTGACTGTGCAAAATTTTACATTTTTTATTATTATTTTTAGTGATGATGGATAATATCATAGAAATTCCACAATGTAATCTACAAGTATATACTCTCTGTAGGAGACTCTGTGATCTAGAATACATTGTATATGACAAGATCACACCCAGACCCCCCCCCCCCCCGATTGCACAGCTATAAGGAACTGATATACAATTGCACATTGTTCACATTATCGCACACTAAGCCCCTAAAACCACTTAAAAGCAAACAGCAATATACAAAAGTGAAATAAAATTCAAGCACGACTTTTCCTGGAAAAAAGTTGAAAATGAAACGGCGGAACCCGTCCTGCACCAGCCGAGAACACGTAGCGCAGCGTTTCAGTCCTCCTTCGTGTTGGGGCCACCTTCCCCACATCTGGCTACGCTTTACCCCGAACATATCTGTAATGTGAAACTCATGTAAAATTCTGATTTGTGTCTAAATTCTTGTCTGTTCCTTATTTTCAGTTCCTCTTGTTATTTTTGGCGTGATCTATTTGTTGTAGATGACATGATGCGTGAAATATCATAGTGTCGCGGTTGTGTAGCGCGCTGGAGACGTGCATGGATGTGTATTTATCCTGACACTTTTCACGTTCTCTGACTTTTTTCGGATTTATTTTTATGGCTTATGTTACTTTTAATCAAAGTGAAGATTTTTTTTACCGTTGGGGGGGGGGGGGGGATAAAGCTGATACATTGGTTGAAAGAGTCTTGTCCGGTCCCCCCTCGAGGAATCTGTTTCTTTTAGTTAAATTACATTTCATTTCAAATTTTAATTTATTATTTTGTGGTTTCCCTCAGAATATTGCACTGGGTGTGGACCCAAGGGGCCCGACAGATTTGGTATACAGCTACTCCTGAGATTGCTTATCCCTTACACAAATCTGGACAATGCTGCAGGGAACCACAGGGGGCGCTACGCCTTATGTAGTATCTGTTGAGTTGCAGCTGGTTGAGTTTGGTGGACAGCTGCTAGTATGTATGAGTATATAGACAGGCGGAGAGAAGGTCGGTGAGCATGCCAAGGTCAGGGCAGGCAGTAGGCCAGTATTGGGACCGGGGTTGCGGCATAGGTCAAATAGGTTAATTAGAGAGAATGGTAAGAACGGGTGGAACTCATTCTGAGGCAGGGAAACCAGAAAACACAGAGATAAAAAATATTTACATGGAACTTTGCAGGAAACTAGTATCTATGTGCCTTAATGACAGTGTCTTAAAGGGAACCTGTTATCATGAAGGTCATATATTCTAGATGACAGGTTCCAATATCCTCTGGCATGTTGTTTTTTTAGGGAACCGGTCACCAGATTTTCTCTAATAAACCTCATAAGAAGTTCCCATAGCACTATACTATCTTGTGCCCACACTGCTTTTGGCTAAAAATACACAGTTCCTATCCCCAGAAAATGAAGTTTGTAAGCCTACCTGGCTCCCTGTCTGAAGGAGCAGGTTGTTCCAAGAGCATGTGCTATTATGAAAGGCAGTGTGTCTCTCACCTCTTGTCTGCTCTTCCCCCTCCCTCCTGCAGGGCAGAGGATGACTCGTCAAAACTTCCCTGCAAACATGGGGTGAGAGACACACTGCCTTGCATAAATAGCAAACACCCTTAGGACACCCTGCTCCTGCAGGCAGTGTGCCAGGTAGGCTTACAAACTTAATTTTCTGGGGATAGGAACTATGCATTTTTTTAAGCTAAAAACATTGTTGGCACAAGTTAGTAAAGTGGTAACTCATTATTAGGATTATTAGTGAATTTTGTGATAGGTTCACTTTAAAGAATTCCTTTGTGGAGCATCTGAATAATTACAATGCTTTCTAATTGTTTCTTTAACATTTCCTGAAGTGTGTACCTACACATTTGACCCCTCTGAGATTGAGTGACCTGTTTTCAGGAGGGAAAAGTAACCCCCAGTTGTCACTTTTGACGTTCCAGTTTTGTTTCTAAGAAAAAGATACCAAAAAATTGTGACTGAGGGGTAGCTCAAGCTCTAATAATCAAGCTCTACAGCTCTTGCAAGGGCTCTGGGCAGGTTTTTCAGCCTGGAGAGCTTTCTGCTCTCTGCATTGTACTGTTCCTCCCTTTTACTATGAGTATGAACCGTATCAGGATTTTGGTTGGATACTTACAGCAGTCACTCAACAAGGGGAAGAGCTTGTCGAACTGTTAATTTTTAAAGAGCAGAAAGCTCTTCAGGCTGAAAGACTCACCTACAGCAATTGCAGGAACTGCAAACCTGGATTAAAAGTTCACTTTTCACAGTCCTGCTGCTACTTACTACAAAAAAAAAGTTTGTCTGTACAGCCTATACCTAGCAATGTCTATTTATTATGGTCAAAACTGATGACAGATTCCTTTTAAGTCACTAGAAACTTCCACAGCTCTTCCTTACCTATGAGTGTAGGAGGGTTATCATCTTCACTTTTGCTTTTATGTGGTTTGGCTTAAACATTTAGTTACTTATTGATTTTTGAGCCCAAACATTGTTGGGGTCCTGTGACTCACAATTGGTCTGTCTGGTTCCACCTTTGTGTCTTCCGTTAAAACAATAGAATCTGCAATGAAGCCTCTTAATGCAGATTTTCAGAGGATTTTCAAGTCGATATCGTCAGAATGGAGGGTCCATTCCCTCGAAGTCTGTTACGAGGAAGGCATTGAGATCATGTGGAGCCCAACTCCTCAGAAGACTTTTGTTCCACCCAAATATTACCCTCTCACGCTATGACGGACACTTGCAGATGGTTTTACCCATCGTATAGGAATCGGGAGCGCTCCTCCGGGAATACAATGCCATGAATTATTACCGAGTTTTTACCTGCTCTCGGAATGTATGAGTCACGCGTCGCATGTGATCGCCACACGCTTACACCTATCATCATGGCAAAGGTCTCATGAATGTTTAGACTCTGGTGTGTTACTTGAGTTGGTCTTCTTATTGACTGGGTAAGATGGGGGGAACGTCTAATGAAAATAAACGTGCTGACAGCCGTCAGTGAGTAACTTCTAACAGCTGCGGCCCTCGCAACGGCGGCCACCTTACCCCGGCACAGGCTGATCTTACGTGAATTATTAATAAAACAAACCCATGTGGATTCCGGCCAAGAATGTATTGGAGAATTGTACTATTAACTGACTGTATATTTTACATGGTATATTTTATTATAAAGGGGTTATGAAACACCTCGGTGGCGCACGCAGGGTACGGTTTTTGTAATAAAGTGCTTACAGTATTATCTGTAATGTATGCCCTTTGTATAGTGGGTGCCTTTATTAAAATAGGAGGGGTTTTTTTTGTGTTTGCGTAATTTTGGCCTTGGGACTGTGTTATTAGTTATTCATATAGCATCACGTAGGATACAGTGTGGTACAACGTGAAGACAAAATCTAAAATGATGAGCAGATGTCCAGAGAGAAATGACCATCCCAACAGAGTTCTGTCCATGAAATACAGACTGCTTATCAGCCATATTTTGTAGACCGAACACCAGGGCAATGGTCCATGTATGTGCCGTTCTGGACGTCCAAGTACGAGGTCGAAGTACAGTCCTGGACATCAGGTTGATGTAGAGCTTAGGATCAGTTACGTCACTGGGGCCTACTGAGGTTACTGATTGGTCAAAGCAGGTCCCAAAACCGTGCTTGGATGGCCATGTGAAACTAACCTGTAGACCAGAAAGTTTGGACTACATTACAGTTTTGGTCTCAACTCTCTACTTATGGACAAAGGTTGCCAAGTAGAGATGAGCAGACACAAGGTTCCCCGTTCATGGTCGGCTGACCTAACCTGGACATATTGGCTTCCAATTCGGCAATATATCCGGGTCCGGTCAGCCGAACCCAAATAGGGAACATTGGGTCTGCTCATCTCTATCTGGTAACCGTTGACGGCCCTAACAACTAGCCGTGGCTACGCTTGGCAATGGGAACATGGCCAATCTATTGCCATGTAAACCTTTTGACAAATAATGTAAGGCAATGACTCTTTAAGGGGATGTCCCAAATATTTATGTTATCCCCTATCTACAGGATAAGGGATAACTAGCTGATTGGTGAAGGTCCTACCGCTGGGACTTCCATGGTCATGAGAACGGAGATCTTGCCTCCTGACATCCATTAATTTCTATGGAACAGACTAAAGAAGCGGAGCACAGGACACAGGCCTTTGGCCTTTATGTAGACAATGAATGGAGCCGCACAGCTCACACTCGTCCTTCTGCCCTGTGTGAACAGGATCCACATTCTCTGGAGACCTGAAGGACCCATTCTCCTGATCAGATTAGATCCCAGCATTTGGAATGTTGTCACCCCATAAGGCAGCCCCAGTCACCCCAGTTTGATAAAAAGTGAATTAATTATATACTAAATACAGTTGAGTAAACTTAAAGGAATTCTGGAAAACCCCACAGGGGCCGGACAAGGTTCAGTGAGCTGGAGGTTCTTGGGTTTTTCGGACGTACTTTGACCAATTGATGGCCTCAGTAGGCCCCAGTGACTTCGTAAGCTCCTCCCTCCTTTTTAAGAATCCCCTCCCTTTCCACCTAAGCTCCACCCCCATGTCATACAAGATCTACAAAGTGTCTTTCATCATAGGAATTCTATTGCACTCTCATTAGTTACTCTTCCCAGCTACATTCCTATGTCTATAGGTAATTTATGGCAACAATTACCGCTCCCTGAAGGGCAGGCTATCCCCCGATTAGCGATTTTTAGATGTAGCTGTTTATACCTTAAATAATAAAATCCCGGGTATTATTTTGCCACAATAAATCTCCCCCACATTGTGTAACGTCTTGGCGAATGGTTTGAAACTTTTATAGAATTCCCAGAACACATTAAAAAAAAAATTACCTTGAAGCCTCCGTCCATGTTGTCGTCTTATCAATTTTTGACTGTGATTTCTAATCTGAGAATAGTAATTAGCGAGAAGTCCTTGTCCTCTACGGCAAGCAACGTCCGTGCCCTAGAAGAAGGAAGGATCATAACAAGGCATGTGATGTGTAAACCATGGCGGTTCTTTATCGCGCACGATTTTTTTTTTCCATTGCAGATGTCCTTGGGGAGTCATTGTCAAACACTATTTTGTAATGTCTGCCTCTGCCAATATTATCTGTACAAACAAGAAAATGTCTGAAAATAGAAGTGAAATGTAGGTGATACAGTCACATCGATCGGCCGGCTGTTTACATGGTAAATGGTCGCACTCCCCGATGGACGTGACATAGCTTGGGAGGTCAGAGGTCACCTCAGCCCTGATGTTCATTGGAAGGCAGGGTAGTTGTTTGCGCATTGCCCCATTTCAGAGAATCGGGTAGATGATGATATTAAAGTTTACTCTGCCCCATCCTGGCAAGACAAAAAAAAAATCCACTATCCATAAATATCTCGCTAGATGGCGCTCTATTTGCACAGAATTTTTTCCGCAGCTGTGGCCAGACTGTATTGTCTATGGAGAGATACTTTTATGTGTGTTTGTTAGTAGCAGCAAGACTATGAAAATAGATTTCTATTCCATGATGTCCTCACACTGCTGTGTTCTTAGTTCTCTACATTATGCTTCAGCCCAGCCCCTCTCTTTCTGCTTTTCATAAAAGTTGCAGACAGTTTTATGTATTGTCCCTGGAAAGTTGTGTCATCATACTTTTGTGTGTTTTGTTAGTAGCAAAATAGATTTATATTACATGATGTCCTCACACTGCTGTGTTCTTAGTTCTCTGCATTGAGCTTCAGCCCAGCCCCTCTCTTTCTGCTTTTCATAAAAGTTGCAGACAGTTTTATGTATTGTCCCTGGAAAGTTGTGTCATCATACCTTTGTGTGTTTTGTTAGTAGCAAAATAGATTTATATTACATGATGTCCTCACACTGCTGTGTTCTTAGCTCTCTACATTGAGCTTCAGCCCAGCACCTCCCTTTCTGCTCTTCAGTTGCAGACAGTTTTGTGTATTGTCCCTGGAAAGTTGTCATCATACCTTTGTGTGTTTTATTAGTAGCAGCAGGACTTATTTATATTACACGATTTCATGTCCTCACACTGCTGTTTTCTGATCTCTGAGCATTGAGCTACTGCACTCTTACTGCTTTGCGTAGAAGCTGCAGACAGGGTTGGGTATGCTTCCTGGAAATTTGTGTAATTGTATCTTTGTGCATGTTGTTAGCAGCAGCATGGCTATGAAAATAGCTTTATCTTTCTGACAGTGTTAAGTATTGTCCCTGAAAAGTTGTGTAATCATACCTTTGTGTGTTTTGTTAGTAGCAGCAGGACTATGAAAATAGATTTATATTCCATCACTGCATATCTTCACACTGCTGTGTTGTTAGCTCTCTACGTAGAGCTCCTACCCTGCCCTCTCCCTTTCTTCTGTTTTGCATAAACGCTGCAGCAGGCTTCTGGTTGGTTAATAACTTAGAGCAGGGAGAGACTTAGAACTTAGGGAGGGACTGTGTGAAGCGGCTCAATGCAGAGTGCACAGAAAGCAGCAGTGTGAGGACGTAAAAAAGGCAATATCTAGGAATATAAATCAATTTTTTTTGTTCTTCTGCTACTTATAACACACCTTGATATAATCCAATAGGTCTCCATAGCTCGGTCAGCACTTTTTTGCATGGTCAGGACTGCTGACTGGTCCCATTTATTATCAGTTTTGCTGTAGTTTTAGCTGTCAGATCAAGACCGGTGTTGGATTTGGGGTGAATACTTCCATTTTCTAAACCATTTCTGCCACTTTTTTTTTTTTTCCCCAGACCAATAAAGATCCTGCATTATACACCAGAGCTGCATTCACAATTCTGCTAGTTAATTTTATATATGTTAAAGAAATGGAGTAAATTGTGGTATGTTCTGTGCCGACCAACTAAAATCTCCTGATCTAGTCTAGTTCTAACCGCTATATAGACACAGGACTGCACCAGACATAACACAAGCTAGAAGTTTTTCTTGTCGTCTGAGCCCCTCGGATATTTTGTTTTATTAAAACAACCTATAGGTTAAAGCTAAAAATCCTCTAAATTGTAAAGTTCCTATGTTGTAAACCAGCATAGTGATCCTCCTGGAGATTAGTGGGGGGATTATAGTAATAACCGTTCCCCTGTATTCCCGGATTTCTTACTTCCAGCAGCCTCTCCGCCTGTGTGGTCCCTCTCGCTGTATCCGCTGATGACGCGTATAGCCGCTCGTGGTTACACCTCTACATCACCTCGTACCTTCTAATAGTCTGTAAGCAACATAGTGGCCAATATCGTAACATGAAACCTATAAATGTGTGTGGAATATATTGATAAATATATAGTATATGTGAGTGTCTAAAATATTTTCTATCCGGAATCTGCATAATCTAAATAATACCATATATACTCGAGTATAAGCCTAGTTTTTCAGCACAAAATAAATGTGCTGAAACCCCAAAACTCACCTTTCTGGCTTCCCCCACTGCTGGCTATATACTAGGGCAGGGGGCTGGCTATATACTGGGGCAGGGGGCTGGCTATATACTGGGGCAGGGGGCTGGCTATATACTGGGGCAGGGGGCTGGCTATATACTGGGGCAGGGGGCTGGCTATATACTGGGGCAGGGGGCTGGCTATATACTGGGGCAGGGGGCTGGCTATATACTGGGGCAGGGGGCTGGCTATATACTGGGGCAGGGGGCTGGCTATATACTGGGGCAGGGGGCTGGCTATATACTGGGGATATGGGCTGGCAGGCTATATACTGGGGGGCAGGTGATGGCTATATACTATGGGGCAGGGTCCGGCAGGCTATATGCTGGGAGGCTGTGACCAATGCATTTACCACCCTCGGCTTATACTTAAGTCAATAGGTTTTCCCAGGTTTTTGTGGTAAAATTAGGGGCATCGGGTTATACTTGGGTCGGCTTATAGTTTCATAGTTTATACGGTTGAGAAAAGACACTTGTCCATCAAGTTCAACCAAGGAAGGGAAGGGATTGGATGAGGAAGGGATTTAGGGGAAACAATTCTATATAACATAACAATCAATGTTATTTAGGTGTATATACTCAAGTATATACGGTAATATAAATAACGAATTATTATTATTAAAACAAAAATTAACAGAAATTCTTGTTTAAAAAATAAATAAATGTAAAAAATCCACAGGGTTAGCAACATTTTTTGCTGTTTTATTAATAACCACGATCGTTAAAAGTAGCATTTTGGTGAGACAATGGTATTTTGGGTGAAAAAAGTAAACCATACTTAAAAATATTAATCAGAAGTTTGCTGTCAGCTCCGGAGCTCCCTCTAGTGGTGGTCTTTGTCAGCTAAAATGTTTAATTTTAGAGGAGTATTCTGGTAATTTTCCATCATAAGTTGCTGATTGGTGGAGGCCAAGCTCCTAGGACGCCCCTCTGACAAAAACATGGCCCCGTCTCTATTCTTATTTAACTATGCATAATATTTGACAATTTAATTGTGACAATTTAATCAATCTACAAATAACCTTAAAAAATAAATGGAGCAGCATTGCAATCAGGACCAGCCCCTCCATTCATTCATGGGTACAAGGGGCCCCTAAGTTTTGTAACCATTTTAAGTTCCAGCAATTAAATTTCCATTGATTAGCAAGTTAACCCCTTACACTGTAAATAGTTTAAAACTATAACACCCCTCAACTTCAATTCTCATGATATATTTCTCAACAGACCCAAATTTTAATATTCTACCAAAGGTTGTCAAACCTGTTCTTTTACAGTGCGGCACGGTGGCTGAGTGAGTAGCGCTTCTGCCTTGCAGCGCTGGATTCCTGGGTTCGAATCCCACCCAGGTCAACATCTGCAAAGAGTTTGTATGTTCTCTCAGTGTTTGTGTGGGTTTCCTCCGGGTCCTCCGGTTTCCTCCCACACTCCAAAACATACTGTTAGGTCGTTTAGATTGTGAGCCCCATGCGGACAGGGACTGATTTGCAATGCTGTGTGCGCTATATAAATAAAGAATAATTATTAAAGGACCTCGCTGCTCAGGAGGCTCTAAGATCTGGCAGATGCCCTTTCTGCAAGTCAGCCCCATCCAAGTCAACAGAATAGAGCTGCAATACCAGAAACAACCACTATAAATGTCACCATGCTGGGCCTTGTACAGTGTGAAAGCAATTGACTGGTTGACATATTTGATATCAATGACCTATTCCAAGATTACGTCATTCGTATTAAAGGGGTTGGCCACTTTACATCATGTTTTTTGTAATGTGTTTAAGTTTGGGGGGCTGGATATTAGGTAATTTACAAATATACATCTATTAAGTAGGTGCAAGGTGCCCTGCATTCTTGATATATTAAGTGTAGCAGCTAGTTCAGAGATGTCTTCTACCTGCCAGTCCTGTCCATAAAAAATGGCCACAAATGGAGGCTCTTGTGATCTCTTGTTGACTAATCTTCCTTCTAGGACCTTAAAGGAAATTTACCACCAGGATAAAGGATTGTAAACCAAGCACACTTACATGCTGGTGTGTGCCCCCTCTGCTAGGATCTGCCTTGTTTTAGTTTCTTTTGCCCTAGTTTCCACAAAAAATAGGCTTTACAAATTATGCAAATAAGCCTGAGGGGCTCTTAGCTCCATAGTTGTTAATTGAGCCTGGATCCCCGCAGGCTATTTTGTATAATTTTAAAGCCTTTTTTGTCAAACCAAGGGCATAAGAAGCTAAAAGAAGAGCGGATCGTAACAGAGGGGGCACATACCAGTAGGGCGGTGTGCTTGGTTTACAATCCTTCATCCTGGTGGTAGATGTCCTTTAAAGGGGATCTCCCACAAAACAAATTAAGCCCTATGCACTAGATAGGGCCTAACTTGCTGATCACTGGGAGTCTCTGGGATAGGACCCCCAGACCACTAGAATGAGGGGTCCGATGTTCCACAGTCGGTCCCTTGTTGTTCCCCGGACGTGCATGTCCGCCCTGCCTTGTTCATCTCTTTGGAGCTGTCAGACATAACCGAGTACGGCACTTGGAAATCTCAGTCAGCTTTATAGAGATGAACGGGGCAGCGCGGATATGCACGACCGTCTGCTCCACTCAATTGGGGAGCAACAAGGAGTCCGACTGGGGTACATCGGACCCCCCATTCTCACTTTCACTTTACATATCAAGAAAGAGGATAAGAACTATTAAATAAGTTAATAGATTAGTAAATGACCTAAAATCTTGCTCCCCCCACACTTACACACATTACAAAAAACATGGAGGTCCTGCAAGGCCTCTTTTAAATTTATCTTGGAAATTTAGAGCTACCTTAAAAAAGTTTTTGTGTCAAAAAGTTTGACTTAAAATGTTGTTTTACCCCTCTAACAAAGACCCCCGCATTACCCCCCGGCTTCTGACTGTGGCATTGTAAAAATTTTTAGTGCTCCTGGACTTCACAGGACTCGTTACTATTTACATTTTCCAATTTTTTTTCCCCCCCTTTTCCTCCCTTCCCGGCACTGATGGGAAACGATACAGCGAGCGGGATTTTTTTTTTTTCTATAATGAACTGAAATGTAATTATGTGTTTACCCGCCGAGAGCCGCACCTTATGTAACCAGATGCACAAGCGTGTAATAAAAGATCTGCGTTTCATATGCTCTCTGAGAAGTCCCCTGCGCTCGCTTGTCGCTGCCAGGAGAACAACTTGGCCCCCGTCCCATTTTCCAGACTTCCCACTGAGCCAGAGCCAAATTCCTTTGGGAAATCATTTCCCCCCCGAAGGTCAGAATAGAAAGGAGGACATTCTTCAGCAGGGCCGTCCGTCTCTGTTAATATAGAAATCTAAACATCTGCAACAATATGTGTTGTTTATATGCGCTAAGAAGAGAAATGTACATGCACGTCCTGAGGCTTAATATATGGCAGAACCGGGGGGGGGGGGGGGCGGTGGAAAGAATCTCCATGAAGCCCAGACACATTCTTTATTATTTTCAATGAACAACAACTGAGTTTCTGTGTCTAAGGAGTTTACAACCAGTTATTTCCTCTTTGGAGAACCGATCTTTTAAACATTTACAAGATGTTTTTTCCCGACAACGAGAATTTTTTTTTTTTTTTTGCTTTAAAGATTGCCGATTTTAAGGCATTGTTAGGATGCTTTGTAAACTTTAAGCGCAACTCCACCCAAAGTAGGAGAACATTAAAAGGTTTGGACCTGTAACAAGGGAGAAGGAACTAATCACAAATCTTGATCAGCTTTGATCTGTAGAGTAGTAAGTGTTCTGTTTTATTTTTCTACAGCACCACCACTGGCGACATGTGGTATTACAGTGTGTCCTTTCAAATCAATGGCATGTCCGTGAAATACAGGACAGGACGGGTCCTCCAAAGGGTCATATGCTCTTTGTAGTAAGTTTAATAGCTTGTCCATGTAATACAGGACAGGGCGGGTCCTCCAAAGGGTCATATGCTCTTTGTAGCAAGTTTCATAGCTTGTCCATGTAATACAGGACAGGACAGGTCCTCCAAAGGGTCATAAGCTCTTTGTAGTAAGTTTAATAGCTTGTCCATGTAATACAGGACAGGGCGGGTCCTCCAAAGGGTCATATGCTCTTTGTAGTAAGTTTAATAGCTTGTCCATGTAATACAGGACAGGACGGGTCCTCCAAAGGGTCATATGCTCTTTGTAGTAAGTTTAATAGCTTGTCCATGTAATACAGGGCAGAACGGGTCCTCCAAAGGGTCATATGCTCTTTGTAGCAAGTTTCATAGCTTGTCCATGTAATACAGGACAGGACAGGTCCTCCAAAGGGTCATAAGCTCTTTGTAGCAAGTTTAATAGCTTGTCCATGTAATACAGGACAGGACGGGTCCTCCAAAGGGTCATATGCTCTTTGTAGCAAGTTTAATAGCCTGTCCATGTAATACAGGACAGGACGGGTCCTCCAAAGGGTCATATGCTCTTTGTAGTAAGTTTAATAGCTTGTCCATGTAATACAGGACAGGACGGGTCCTCCAAAGGGTCATATGCTCTTTGTAGTAAGTTTAATAGCTTGTCCATGTAATACAGGACAGGACGGGTCCTCCAAAGGGTCATATGCTCTTTGTAGCAAGTTTAATAGCTTGTCCATGTAATACAGGACAGGACGGGTCCTCCAAAGGGTCATATGCTCTTTGTAGTAAGTTTAATAGCTTGTCCATGTAATACAGGACAGGACGGGTCCTCCAAAGGGTCATATGCTCTTTGTAGTAAGTTTAATAGCTTGTCCATGTAATACAGGACAGGACGGGTCCTCCAAAGGGTCATATGCTCATTGTACTAAGTTTAATAGCCTGTCCATGTAATACAGGACGGGTCCTCCAAAGGGTCATATGCTCTTTGTAGTAAGTGTATACCTTGGTTTACCTGATTTAATATAGTCTCCTTTTGTTCACTTTCTACAGTGCAGATATTTCACTTGATTCAGTGGTTAAAAAACATGGCTGCTCTCTTGTAAAAACAGCGCCACACTTGACCATGGTATGTCCCGGTATTGCAGCTTAGCTGTATGGAAGTGAATGGAGCCCAGTTTCAATACCACCACCACCCCTGGTCAAGTGTGGAGCTGTTTCTAGAAGAAAACAGCTATGTTTTTCAACCCGCTTTAATGGGACCTGAGCTACATACAGGCCACTTGACGAGTGAAGTTGAGGTCATTGACCAGTGAAGCTGAAGTAGCTCTCACAAGCTACAGGTAGTTGAATATACCAGGAATCCTTTTTCTAAAAACCCATAATACCCATTAAGACTAAGAAAAGTTTTTTTTTTCTAAATTAGATTATTCCGTTTAATACCCATATCCCAAACATCGCTTTGTCATGGTCATTGAGGAACTGCGAGACACGTTCTCTACACGGGACGTGACCTTATGGAACATCTCTCCTTGACGTGTCTGTTTTAGTAAACACTTGAATTCCCCATAAAATTACTTTTTCTAAGAAGAATTACATCATTCGTAGAAAAGAGGCACATCAATTGTTACTTTATCAGAAATTAAAGTATTTACTAAAACAGATGAGTCTGGAGATGTATGGGTATACTTGGCCTGGTTCTGTAGACCAGGGGTCTGAGATCTGTCCGTTTTCACTGTTATGGAATCATCGTTGAGCAGATTTCTACCAAATTCTCCCCTTCCATTACCACCGAAGGGTCTGTTTTGCACAAAGGACATTGTCCACTGGCGGAATAAAGAAGCAACTTGCTCTATGTTTTTAGAAACCACATACAATAGAGGGCATGTTCAGAAGTTCAACAGTGTATTTTAACTTGAATTGTCAAATACTGCTGCGTCAACAGATACTTGCTAACTGTGGCTAATTCCTAAAGGTTCATCAAGTGATTCAGCAGTCCTGCTACTTACTTTTGTGCTGTGTGCAGACTCTCTGTGATTCTTTGTTTACTTTTCTAAGCTCTGATGATTGGGAGGAACTGCAGCAGGAGAGTTATGACACATACCGCTCCCTTCCCCGGGATTCAGCGGTCCTGCTACTTACTTTTGTGCTGTGTGCAGACTCTCTGTGATTCTTTGTTTAGTTTTCTAAGCTCTGATGATCAGGAGGAGCTGCAGCAGGAGAGTTATGACTCGTACTGCTCCCTCCCATTTCCCTTTTCCTGTCTCTGTCCGTGATGATTGACAGTGATAAGAAAGACACAATGGGAGATGCCATAATTATCCAAATTCCCTTCCTTCTTTCAACAGTATTAGTGTCCTCAATATAATTGAAAGCTGTAGCAGAGCAAGGAACAATAAGTTTCTGATTAAATTAATGTCAGCACTTTGTGATCAATAAGCGGGTTTTTGGCGGTAGTTGGGCACTTGACCTCTAAAAGGTCCACCATCATTTCTCTAGAACATATTAGAACTGATCCCTCACCAATCTCTTTTTGGACCACCTGTCTCTTCCTGGTCCATTTCAATGCAGGAAGTTAATGTTTTGGTCGGCGATTGTCTCAGAGGGAGGAGGGACTTGAGTAGAACTTGCTGTGGTTGGTGTTGGGGCGGGAGTGTCCAGATATCGTGAAGTTGAGTATGACATCACTTTGAGATTATTTCTTCTTAATGAAGTATAATATGAGCTCCACACGTTTCATTCATACAGTTTTGGCCCAGTTTCCTAACAATTCTCTTGTTTATGTCGCGGTAGATCTTGTGATCCTTCGGTATGATTTTGGTAGGTCTCCA
The DNA here is from genome assembly GCF_040894005.1 of Engystomops pustulosus. Classification (NCBI taxonomy): domain Eukaryota; kingdom Metazoa; phylum Chordata; class Amphibia; order Anura; family Leptodactylidae; genus Engystomops; species Engystomops pustulosus. The sequence goes on along the minus strand of NC_092413.1, from coordinate 21,529,988 downwards.
TGTCTCCAAGGTTGCCTATCCCTTGCGTTGTGATGTGGGGTCTCGGTACAGCATGTGCTTTCCATGTCCCTCCATTCTCTTCTTCTCACAGCTGTCGTGCGTCTGGGTTACCATGAGAATTCGGAGTATTACGGAGATGAGTCACGGCCCTGCCACAATGATGTCTCTTTCCTGTGGATGCTTTATCCATTAGCCACAGCCACAGTCAGCGCTGGAGGAATGCGTGCCGCTTTCCAGCTGATAATTTATAAATAATACAGGATAGAATAGGTGACTCACCACCGCGAAAAAGTAACGGGGGCCATGTCAGGAGCCTTGCACTCATTACACAAATGTCAGGATGTGTCCTCAGATGAATCTGACTATAAACCGCTCCTACGTAATGTATTATTACATTGTACGCTCATTACAACGCTGAATAATTAGTGCGTGAAGGGGAGTTTTCTTTTTACTATAAGTGGAAAAAGATGGTTACAAAGTCACTGAGAACTTAAGATTTGTATCTACTGCAGTACCAGGAACGGCCTGTGCATAGCGGTGGCGCTGTTTCAGAAAACTGAAATGATAAATTATGAAACTCTGATCCAACTTTTGCAAACTCGTGAAAGAAGAGACTGCGTTGTCCAAGAGTGGAGATGAGCAGACCCAATGATGGGGTGCAGCCTGGACATATTGCCGGATTGGTGCTCAACATCCAATCAGGCAACTTAATGCCCCTATCTACTAGCCATGTCTATGAATGGCAAGGGGAACATTCCTGTCCAATCATAACCATGGCTACTTCTAGGGGGGACAATTTGCTGGCTCGGCTGTTCGGAAATCTGTTCAGGCCAAACCCGAACGGAAACATTGACCGCCTGGTCTCTGTATCCATTTGTAAATGTCTGCCCACTGATTCTGTCCACGCAGGAGTCGGGGGTGGGTCGCCATGTGTATCATGTCCGGAGGGGAAAACGGTGCGGAGGCGGAGCTAAGGGGGAGATGGGAGTTTTTTTTTAAATTTTGAAATGGAGCATGACTGAGCAGTTTCCCGAGGGGGGGGGGGGTGCGCCCATGGGACTAGGGACTCATCTCTGCATACAGTCAGGTAAACCTTGATTTAACTTATCTTTTTTCAGTAAAAACCATCTTTACTACAAAAACTTTTGGGCAAATGCTACACTATTCTCTATGGCCACATGAGGGGGAGCAAAAAATGGGTTCCTGGTGACACGTTCCCTTTAATGTGGTGCTCGCCATTTTTATGTGCAGATTCCTCCAGTTTTCTGGCATAGACAGATTGATAGATCTCCCCTAGTGTGTCTGTGCTTGGAAATTGTAGCTGTACATCGGAAAAAACAAGTCTTCAGATGACGCATAGATACAGTATAATTTCTCTTCATAGTTGTGTAATATTCAGGTTCTACACAAATTTTCCCTTTTTTCTCCCCTCTCAGGTGTGGCCACTCCCCAGTTTACCGTTCCCGGGAGATGGCAGCGCAGGCCCTTGTGCCTTTCCTCATGGTACAAGACATTCCCGAAACTGCAGCAAACCTGCTGAGGAGTCTCCCCGATACCAATGACTCTACGATACGGCAGAACCACATCCATGGCGTCCTTCTACAGGTACAGAACCACATCATATTCTCATGTTACACCTGTAAAATATATTTTTCAGCCTCACATTTCTTTCAACAGGAGAGGGATATTACTGTGGAATTTGCCAATGCAAAATTCAAGATGTACACTTACCAGAGCTGAAGGAAATCTACTATCAAAATCCATCCTGATAAACCAGGGGGCACTTACTCATAGATCCAGGCACCGTGACTGTGGTAATCTTCTTATATTTGTTATCCATGGCCTCCTTCCTTCTAAAATCAACTTTTACAATTATGCAAATGGCCTATAGGGGCTTTTCCTGAGCCAATCTTTGCTTTGGCTTTATAGACTGTTAGACTGTCTCCCCCTTGTAACATTGTAACAGCATGTGAAGCTGCAGCACATACTCTGGTAACACCCCTAAGTACCGTTCATGCTCATTATCATAAATGTAAAAGTTGATTTTAGAAGGAAGGAGACCATAGATAAAAAATATAAGAAGATTCCCACATGATGCCTGGATCTATGAATAAGCGTCATTGGTTTATCATGATTGATTTTTATGGTAGATTATTTATTTTATTCCTGGTTTGTATAATGTCGAGTCCTCCGTAAAGTCACTTTCTTTTCCACCCAATTATTCCGCTGTGAAATCTGTGTAACTCCTTCACATAGTTGGTTGTCCTGTTGTATATGACACAGATGAGGCAGCACCAAGTTCCTGTCTTCTGTCCACCTTCCTTTTCCGTTAGATGAGGAGTAGTACACAGGAGATCCGAGAGGGGCGGGAGACAACAGATAACACATAGGGGAGGATTGCACAGAAGGCACAGACTGTGTACGAGTGTGGTGACAGGAGAGCAGACATGGTAGAAGGTACCTCACACCTCAGAATCAATGTGTGTCATCATCATCAGCTTCATAAGGGAGAGGAGATCCCTCATGAGATGAAAAAGGAAAAATTATTCCAAAAGTGACTTTGTTGATTCATTAGAGTCAGTGAAAGAGGTCCTTTGATGAACACGTTATGTGCTACAGAGATTCAGCAACACTTTGAATTTTCTTTCTAGCCCCCATGGTTGCTGAGATCTCAGTCCTGGTATCTGACCATTATAATCCTCTCCTCTGTCTAAGAGGTGGAGCAGAGGAGGGGGCGTGTGTTATAATAATCTTCTCTGACAAGTAAAAGCTGATAACACGTGCTCCCGCCCAGATCCTCCTCTCTGACACTAGAGAGGATTACAATGGTCAAATACTGGGACTGATATCTCTGCAACTGTGGGCGCTAGAAAGAAAATTCAAAGTGCACCTAAATGGTAAACATGTGTGTGGTGGTGAAAGGGGCAGATCCGAATCACAAGAGTCTGGCACAAAGTTCAATTTATAAATGGCATATCCAAGAATCCTAAAATGATTTCTTCAAAATGTGTGAGAAGTTGGAGGCAGAGGAGAATCCTTCCATTACTGCTGATGACTTTGGCTTTACGTAGGAAATGTCAGCTAAGAATAGATGTACAGTATGGAGCGGAGCTTATCATCTGGCAAAAGTCATTGTGATATCATAAGGTGAACTTACTCCGTTATCCCTATTCAGGGACTTATCGCTGCTCACAAAGTAATAGTCAGAGGGTCACAGGCTACGGTTATTTTTAGAATAATGTGATTAGTACCTGAGCCCTACAGTAAAGCTCTACTAACCTGCTTCATATCTCACCTCTCCCCACATTACCAACCTGTCACAGCATAACCCACCCTCATGTCACGTGAGACGGATATATGAGATAGATGGATAGATATGGGATGGAGGGATGGATAGATATGGGATGGAGGGATGGATAGATATGGGATGGAGGGAGAAATAGATAGGCGATAGAGGGAGAAATAGATAGGGGATGGAGGGATGGATAGAAAGAAAGGTAATAACAGTTCTCCAGACGTAGAATTGTGCAAAACGATAAGTGGATTTATTCTATATTCAAAGTGTGAGCCTTCCTCAAGCTTAGATACATAGATAGATACATAGATAGATAGATAGATACATAGATAGATAGATACATAGATAGATACATAGATACATAGATAGATATGAGATAGATAGATATGAGATAGATACATAGATAGATAGATAGATATGGGATAGATAGATAAATATGAGATAGATAGATACATAGATAGATAGATAGATAGATACATAGATAGATAGGAGATAGATAGATACGTATAGAAAGTCCAAGCAGCACATTCAATATCTTGTGCAGGTGGGTGCAAGCTTCTCAGGTCCGGGCCCAAGGACCTCCAGCGATAAACAACAAGGAAACTGCGCAGCACACCGGTTTAAGTGGTAAAAAAAAAGTGTTCTTCCTCTTTATTCCATGTACAATAACGACAGCGACGTTTCAGCTACAAGTAGCCTTTTTCAAGCTTGAGAGAGATGGATAGAGTGAGAGAGAGATATGAGATGAGATAGATAGATAGATATGGGATCGATAGAATATATAGATATGAGATAGATAGATAGATAGATAGATATGAGAGAGATAGATAGATAGATATGCGATAGATAGATAGATAGATAGATAGATAGATAGATAGATAGATATGAGATAGATAGATATGAGATAGATATGAGATAGATATGAGATAGATATGAGATAGATGGATAGATATGAGATGGATGGATATGAGATACATTGTTGGAGACTGATATAACTCCATAGATATGTCTCCTCCCTCTCCCGCAGTTGTATTATCAGTGTAATGGATCCTTACAGGAATTCTGGATGAAATTCTCCAGTGGAGAATTGCTGGGAGTTGCGTGACTGCTCCGGCTCTCCTGCAGGCCGGCATACCATAGTGGGTAGGACTTAATTCCCAACTCAGGAAATAATTCTCTCTTCCAAGCCCGGACTGTTCCAGATATCAGCTTTTCTTCCAAGCAGTATAAATTTGAGGCAGAGTTTTCCATGAGCAGGCGTCCTGCTGTGTGTCCTCCCGTCCTCTCCCTGGCCTGCACGTGCCTTGTGTATCTGCTATTGATCCGGACGCTCCTCTGCCTTGGATACCCTCATGGCTCGCAGAGACGTCCAGATACTTTCATTCTCCATACATTGGGGCACATTTACTAAGCGTCCGCAGCCGCGAATCCGTCGGGTTTTTCACGAATATTTCTGCTTTGCGCTGTATTTCACGGGATTGTGGCGCACGCGATCGGTTTTTGGCGCAATCGCGCCGATTTTCATGCGACAGAAATCGGGGGCGTGGCCACCGGACAACCCGAAAGATTCGGAAAAATCGCGGAATTTAAAAAGCCATTTGTGTCGCAAAATCAAGCACTCACATACACCAGAAAAAAGCAGATGAACTCCGGCGGACCTCGGCGCAGCAGCGACACCTGGTGAATATCAACGCACGGACCTTAGTGAATCCCGGAAGAACCCGAATCAGCGACGGAGAACCCGCCGCAGGATCGCGACTGGACCGGGTAAGTAAATGTGCCCCATTGTCTCTGTATTGGATGCGCTGCACACGTTGATAAGTGTAAACCGCAGGTTTGTGTGGATGAGTGTATCGCCTGTATGCACCTGAGCAGAAATTTTTGTCCTCCTTCAACCTGGAAAGTTATGTGTACTACTCCATGAATGAAGGACCATATATGAGACGGATCTCTGTGCCTTGGAATGTTGGACCCCAACTTGATGACTAAAATTGGAGTCCCCCAAAGTGCCGTTAATAGACCGTTGCATCTTCTTAACCAAGCACTTGAAACTTCTCATACTTGTCTTCCTTACACCTTTTATATTGACCTCTTTTAGGTCCAGATTTTTTAAAAAAATAGAGTTACCATTGCCCTGGTAGAGCAAGTTCTTGTCCCCATTGCACTTCACTTTCTGTGCATCTTTAGACACCTGTGGAAAGACTAGGCTGGTCAGCCAATCGATGGTGGTAGCCATGACCTGCCCAAGCCAATGATTGGCTGAGCAGCCTTCCCTAGTTTATCCCGATATAATAAGGAGAAAAGTTTTATTTATTTTGACGGTATAAGAATTTGAAGTTCAATGGTAACGCGTTTCGGGAAAACCCTTTATCAGACCATAAATATAATTGCAGGATAGACGGGAGCTGATGACTGCCGATTCAAATTCTTATACCGTTGAAATAAATATGAAATGGCTCTATATCAAGCCTAGATCTATTTTTCCCTCTGCATTTGGTTACAAGCGCACCCGTTTATATACTTGTATACTTACGGTTCCTCTGGATACCGGTCACTGGAGCAACTGGGAGCTGCTGAAGTAACCATCAAAGGAGATTCCCAAAAGAGTGAAAAGCATTCCCCCATTGATTTCCGTATTGCACACTTACAAGTGGCCATCAGGCGAGCACCTTTCAATACTTACCTGAAACCAATTATCCTGACGTTATCACACGAGGCGCCGTCCTCTTCCGTTGTCATTTTTGTTTTCTTCTTCTATTCTAGATTATCCTGAGACTTTAGGTGAGTGTTTTTGGTGCCGGTGCTATCTAGGTATGCCCCCACCTGACCTTACAAGATACAATCCCCGGGTCATGCAATGCCGGCTTAGGGCCTCTACTCAGTGGTTGATCAATATTTTGGGGGCCTATTGACCAACCTAGTCCTAAATTCTGCCCCTTGTTGTTAGGTTCATTACACTCTTCTTTCCTTACTCAGTCTAGTTTATTCTCCGATTAAGCCGTAAGGGAAAAAACTAGACGTAAAGGAGGAAGAGAGTGACGGCATGTCACACCAAGGGTTGAACAGGAAGGAAGGTTCCCTCAACGGCCCTGATATGACACCATCCCTAGTTTTGTTCCAGTCTGTCGAAATTACGTCTGACCGTTGTGTAGGGCAGTTGCATTGGATGCGTTATGGACAAATTGGTTTCCATTGCCTCTACTGGCCAAAATGTACTCCAGTCGCTTCTATAATAATTTAGACCTTGTGGATTCCTAAATCTAAGTGGTTTGAATAAAAAACAAAGTAAAAACACTCGGTGGACACTTTTCAGGAGAATCGTAGCCTTGATCAGCCCGATTTCCAGGAACGAGCCAGTGTTCTGTACATGTTCTCACTCAGGATGTTGTGTGACTTGGCGTCTCTCTCCATGACGGCCGCTGCAGATCACGAGTAACTATAAACATGCATTTCCCCCGGCTCGCCATAATGAATTTGTAAGAAATATATTTGGTTGTTTTGATGAGAAAAAAGAAGCTGCTGTGTCGTAACGGGCACGTCTTGTATCCAGATGGCGACACTTGTTGGATTGCAAAGCGAAAGAATCCACTAAAGCTTGCAAACAATAAAATAAGCAGATGGTTTTGTGATTCTATGTGTGTAGGTGTGCGCTGGCTGAAGAAGAGGCTCTGCACAATGGATCTGACAAAAAGCTTAGCTCTTCAAATCCGGGCAAAATCTCATCCACGGTCTTGGTCTTTTTCAAAAAGTTTCAGGAGCTATGGACTGCGTCACCTTTGGTCTTCCATTGAGTCGTCACTCTACCACGAGTTACTACTGAGGTTGGAAGCTACAGAACTTGGAGCTACTTAGGAATATTTCCAAATTGGTTCAGGGTTTTATTAAGATTCTGAGGGAACCTTTTATTAAATTTTAGAACATTTTTATGTTTCAATGACTTTTGTGTATTAATAGTTCCAAAAATGAGCCTGGTATCTGGTCCATGTAATCCTCTCCACTGTCAGAGAGGAGGTGCTCGAGCAGAGGAGGGGACATGTGTTATGAAAATCTTCTCGGTGTCAGAGAAGAATTGTAAGCCTCTCTACTGTCAGAGATGAGGTGCTGGAGTGGAGGAGGGGACATGTGTTATGATACTTTTCTCTATGTCAGAGAGAGAGAGAGTAGCATAGCACATACCCGCTCCTTATTTGGTCCAGCTCCTTCTCTCTGACAGTGGAGAGGATTATAATGGTCAGATACCAGAAGTGATATCTCAGCAACCGAGGGGGCTGCAAAGATAAATCAAAGTTGCCCTGAAACTGTGTTGAAGACCCTACTGTATACAATGAGGTGGTGAAATGTCCAATTTATAGGCTTCCTTTAGTAACACAATTATTTTCTAATATACTCTTTGCTATAGAATAGTGAAGGATCAATGAAATGAGCTGCGTTGACCATAATATTGGACCACATAGACCAGTAATGGCGAACCTTTTGGATCCTGAGTGCCCAAACTTCAACCAAAAGCCACTTATTTATAGCAAAGTGCCAGCACAGCAATTTTAAGCAGTAATGTATTTCTCCTTGTTCTTTGACAACTTTCAATCGTTCAGCCTCCTAAAGACACCAACGCAGTTGAAAGGAGGAGGGAAAATTCCCCTATCATTGTAGGAAGGTTCTGTAGGAAGATTCTTTGAGTCCTGTCTGGTGAACTTCATGTTGGGGTAATGGCCTGGGTGCCCACAGAGAGGGCTCCGAGTGCCGCCTCTGGCACCAGTGCCATAGGTTCGCCACCACTGATATAGACTGTTCTCCACGGACCAGACACAATTGGACTTGGATCAGACGATGTTCTGGGGCAACAATGGTCTGGCCTAAAATGACACCCTTTTTCAGATTTGCATTTGGAGATGCCCTATTATACGTGCAATGGAAAATATTTCCTATATTCTGCAGAAATTCTTAGCTTACGCCCAAAAGAGTCAATTTTTTTAAGCCCAAATCTGAGACCTTATATAAACGTATATGTTTATGGGATGTCTAGAGCTAAATCTTGACTCTTTAGACTTGCCTAGAAGACCCTCCATTGGCCATGCACCATTTATAATCTTGTCAAGGGGACCTTTGGATACCCCCTCTTACAGCAGCACCCGGTTATTGCTCCTACACATGCACCTTATATCTACTGCCCTGACTGCAATGATAGTTTCCCTCTTTCTGTGGTTTTTGCCTCTATGTGATTGGCAGGAGGATTTTCAGTTTCTCTTTCTAGTGAGTCATATCATTTCTAAATATACATTTCAATGAGCGGGCCCTGAGTCATGCACAAACCATACTGACAGTATAGGGGTCGGGAGCTGTCACATGACTAATGTTGTACATTTCTAAAACATGACACATGGGGTTAAATCTCAGAAATTTGTGGAGTGAGCGCTGATTTATATTGTGCAATGATCTGCTATCATATTCTATCAGGGTCATTGTACAGGGGGTGCATTATGGTTCTGTAGGGTCTTCGTAAAAAAAAGAAAGATGCCCACTTTTTTAAGAAATTGTGCCACACCTATCCTCATGGTTATGGTTATGTGGTTATGTCTGCTATTGCAGCTCAACTATGTTGATGGTGAAAGCTTAACAAGTCCATCTTGAAGCCAACTTACGGCATCGGCTTGTCCTTCAAGCTGCCCTAAAAGTCCCCTTGAAGTCAACGGAGCACAAGATGAGTTTTTGTCCGGCCTTCCATAGGCTGTTATGAGATGGTGGCATCAGGGAAGCTAAGGGAGACTTGCAGAAGACAAATTCATTCAAGTCAGCAAAGCTTATGAGATCCTTTCAAACGAAGAGAAGAGGACCAACTATGACCGATCCGGAGACGAGGTGGGGGGTCCACATTGGCTCCTAACAGGTTGGATATATTAATCTAAAATTGTAATATGGAATAGAGAAGGATTAAAAAAAATAGGGTGAAATCAAATTTTATTTTAAAAAAATCCCATGATGGTCACATTGTAGAGGTGCAGCAGATGGAGCGGATTAAAGCTTCATCGTGGCGGATAACTGTGACGTTCCCGAATACTGCCTTCATGCCGTATACACACGTAGAAGAATGGGATGTTTCATTCCTGCTCCAGAGCTCCAAACCACTCGCTGTCATAACACAGCGCTGACCCCCGGCCCCATCATTTCACAAACACGCTGCTTATCAGAGACGGGTGTGCGACCGCTAATAGGAGAGTTATATCTCTGGCGCTCTGCCCCCAAAAATTCATCTGTGTGGAATTCACAATACTTAGTGATTCAGTGATGTAAAAGACAATGTCACAAGTCATTTTTTTCATCAAGAATTAAATGCACATTAATTTAACTAAGGCAGAACATCCTTTAAAAATGAAAAGGCCCATCTGTAGGGAGAGTAGCTGCTCCTCTCATCAGTGCAGGGCAGGTGCTACTTCTGATGCCTCAGGTGAAGATTGGGTAGCTACTGGTTCTCAATGATAACACCTACAGTCATGGCCATAAGTTTTGAGAATGACACAAATCTTATATTATCACATGATCTGTTTCCCTCTGGTTTGTCAGATGTTTTTATCACATACAGAAATACAAGTGCAATCATATTATGAGTAACAAAAGCTTTTATTGGCAGTTAGATTGAGTTACTGCAGCGAGTCAGTATTTGCAGCGTTGTTCCTTCTTCTTCAGGACCTCTGCATTTCTCCCTGGCAGCTCTCAATCACCTTCTGGACCAAATCCTGACTGATAGCCTCCATTCCTGCACAATCACTGCTGCATTTTGTCACAATTTGTTGGTTTTTGTTTGTCCTCCCGTCTCTTGATGATTGACCACAAGTTCTCAATGGGATTAAGATCTGGGGAGGTCCCAGGCCATGGACCCAAAATCTCTCTGTTTTGTTCCATGAGCCATTTAGTTATCACCTTTGCTTTATGGCAGGAGCTCCATCATGCTGGAAAAGGCATTGTTCATCACCAAACTGCTCTTGGACGGTTGGGAGAAGTTGCTCTTGGAGGACATTCTGGTCCCATTCTTTATTCATGGATGTGTTTTCAGGCAAGACAGTGAGAGAGCCGATTCCCTTGGCTGAGAAGCCGCCCCACACATGAATGGTTGCAGGAGGCTTTACAGTTGGCATGATACAGGACTGGTGGTATCACTCACCTTGTCTTCTCCCAACAAGCTGTTTTCCAGATGTTCCAAACAATCGGAAAGAGGATTCATCAGAGAAAATGACTTTACCCCAGTCCTCAGCAGTCCACTCCCTGTACCTTCTGCAGAATATCAGTCTGTCCTGGATGTTTTTTTTGGAGAGAAGTGGCTTCTTTGCTGCCCTCCTTGACACCAGGCCTTGCTCCAAGAGTCTCCGCAGTCTCACAGTGCGTGCAGATGCCTCACACCTGCCTGCTGCCATTCCTGAGCAAGCTCTGCACTGCTGGGAGCCCCTGGCGCTTGCTGGTCCTTCTTGGGCGCCCTGGAGCCTTTTTGGCAACAATGGAGCCTCTCTCCTTGAATTCCTTGATGATGCGATAGATTGGTGACTGAGGTGCAATCTTTCTAGCTGCGATACTCTTCCCTGTTAGGCCAGTTTTGTGCGGTGCAATGATGACTGGACGTGTTTCTTTAGAGATAACCATGGTTAACAGAGGAGAAACAATGTTTCTCCTTTTAAAGTGTCCAGTGGTGTGATTCTTACTTAATCATGACAGATTTATCTCCCGCCCTGTCCTCATCAGCACCCGCACCTGTGTTACTGGAGCAATCACTGAAATGATGTTAGCTGCTCCTTTTAAGGCACCTGCAATTAAGTTGAAAAATTGTTTGGGGGGAAAAAGTTAATTTTCTAGGCAAACATTGACTTTGCAAGTAATTGCTGGTAAGCTGATCACTTTATAACATTCTGGAGTATATGCAAATTGCCATTATAAAACCTGATGCAGTAGACTTTGTAAAAATTAACATTTGTATAATTCTCAAAACTTTTGGCCATGACTGTAGTGAGTGTATGTAGTTTTGCTTTCTGGTAAGGCTCCATGAGAAGAAGTATTCCGATTCGCACATCGGCAAAGGGAAAGTAAATCCATCTGTAGTTATATATATCTCTGGGTTATTGCCCTCATCAGTACAGAGCAGGGCACTGGTTATGTTTCCTGAGATGCAGCTTGGGCAGCTACTGGTTTACATTGATAAAACTCAATTTGGGGGAGATTTATCAGAATTGTCTGAGGTAAAACTCTTCTAGTTGCCCATGGAAACCAATCAGAGCTCAGCTTTCATTTTATAAACGGCTGTGGGGTAATGTGAAAGCTGAGCTCTGAACACTTCTGTTCTCAGACACTTCTGATAAATCTCCCCCACAGTCAGTGCATGGAGACTTATTTAGTGGTCTCTGTGAGGAGACGTATGTATATTAGCACGTCAGCCAAGAAGTAAAAGAGAGACCCATCTGTAGAAATCTACTTCTGGGTTATTGCCCCTCATCAGTACAGAGCAGGATACCGGTACTAGTTCTCAATGATAAAACCCAGTGAGTGTGTGGAGACTTATTCAGTGGTCAGGCGCCATGAAAAGAAATATGTGGCTGAGCACATCAGCCATGAAGTTGGAGACACATCCGTAGACATCTACCTCTGGGTTATTGCCCCTCGTCAGTGTAGAGTAGGATACAGGTTATAAATCCTAAGGTACAGCTTTGGCAGCTGCTGGTTCTAAATGATAAAACCTAGTGAGTTTACGGAGACTTCTTTAGCCGAAAGGCTAAGTATGAATAATAAGTCGTATCAAACCGGCGACTCCTCAAAAACTACAAGACGCTCATCTATAGACCTGTGTTTTGGTTTTACCAACCCTCATCAGTGCCGAGCTTACTGCTTCTTATTGATGAGACCAAAGACTTTGTGAAATGACTTATATTGGGGAGGATCCGTAGGGCAAAATGTATGCCCTGTGCTCAAGGGGCTTTGCCTGTTCACTTTTTGGTATGTAGCGGCTGGGTCTCTTTAGTAGAACCGAATACTCCGTGAGATCCATCTTCAGATCTTGTCTAGCCAACCTCTACTTGTATTGACAAAGCCAAGGGCCCCCGGATATCTTCCGATCTGTCCATTTTTGGGAAGAGTCTATGGTGTTCTGCAGGCTTTGTGTACCGGTTAGGTCTCTCACCTCAAAAAATTAAAATTTTTTTTGAATTTTCATGTGTTGAATAACTATGGACCTCTCTGAACCATCCTTTGTAGCACGGTTCTACTATAATTCGGGACCACTTGAGGTTCTGTCCAGTCCATGTAAGTGTCCATGTATCTCCTCCGTGTATTGACGCTACAAAAATTTGTGTTCCATTTAATTTCCATTCTGTGGTGGAGGTGACGTGACCTGAAAGCTAATCTGGGAACGTCTCCCCTGACTTTAACCTTGTTCACACAAGCCCCACACTTGGTAACCACAGGCATGCGCTTTCATGTGGGTGCCAGTCTGCCGAAATCTGCTTGTCTGTTGACGGTCTTATTTTTAGGATCAGTTTCTCAATCACCTGCGAGTTACTATATATATATCTCCGCAGTCCACTTCATTAATGATCCTTCCCCGACCTCCTCATCAAAGCCGGGATGTTATGTCATTAATGGTCTCACACTGGATGGTATCTTTATCCTGAGTAACCAAAACACCATGGAATTATTATTGGGGGTTTCCATAGTAAAATCCATTGGATAAATCATGAATATCAGGTTGGTGGGGGTCCGACACTCAGTTTATTCCACCAAAAACAAGTTACCCAGGTTGGACACCACTCAGTGGTGTTGCCCTTGCGGCTCAAAATTCTGTGTTGGTTCTGATGTCAGATTTTTGGTCTGTTGAAAACGGTGAACAGCTCCTTCTCCTCTATAACATGCTGCCTGCAGATAGGACACTATGTACAATCTGCTCAACTCCTCCTGCTCTATAATATGCATCCTGCCCATAGGACACTATGTACAATCTGCTCAGCTCCTTCTGCTCTATAACATGTTGCCTGCAGATAGGACACTATGAACAATATGCTCATCTCCTTCTGCTCTATAACATGCTGCCTGCAGATAGGACACTATGTACAATCTGCTCAGCTCCTTCTGCTCTATAACATGCTGCTTGCAGATAGGACACTATGAACAATATGCTCAGGTCCTTCTGCTCTATAACATGCTGCCTGCAGATAGGACACTATGTGCAATCTACTCAGCTCTTCCTGCTCTATAACATGCTGCCTGCAGATAGGACACTATGTACAATCTGCTATACTCCTCCGGCTCTATAATATGCATCCTGCCGATAGGACACTATGTACAATCTACTCATCCTCTCCTGCTCTATAACATGTTGCCTGCAGATAGGACACTATGTACAATCTACTCAGCCTCTCCTGCTCTATAACATGTTGCCTGCAGATAGGACACTATGTACAATTTGCTCAGCTCCTTCTGCTCTATAACATGCTGTTTGCAGATAGGACACTATGAACAATATGCTCAGGTCCTCCTGCTCTATAGCATGCTGCCTGCTGATAGGACACTATGTACAATCTGGTCAGCTCCTCCTGCTCTATAACATGCTGCCTGTAGATAAGACACGATGAACAATCTACTCAGCTCATCCTGCTCTATAACATGCTTCTTGCCGATAGGACACTATGTACAATCTACTCAGCTCCTCCTGCTCTATAACATGCTGCCTGCAGATAGGACACTATGTACAATCTACTCAGCTCCTCCTTCTCTATAACATGCTGCCTGCAGATAGGACGCTATGTACAAGCTGCTCAACCCCTCCTGCTATATAACATGCTGCCTGCAGATAGGACACTATGTACAATCTGGTCAGCTCCTCCTGCTCTATAACATAAACCCCACAATCTCATGTTTATGATTTATCCTTTTGTTAGGCCATTAGTATCAATTTACTAGAAATCCCCTTTAAATAGGTTTTCTAGGTATTCTGGGAGATGGGGCTGTTGAAACCAACAATTTGGAAGGCCTACATACATCTGTTGGCTCCAACTAGGCCTAAAGTATCAGGGGTCATGGGACCAGCTCTGGTCAGTGGTTGGAAGTAGCAGTTCTTATGACCTTTGGCTGGGTCAGTAGTACGGATGGAACATAGACCACCGCAATAAGGGAACCTGAACTAGGGGTAAGTACATTTATGTTACATATTTGTGCCTACTGTGTAGCCAAATGTGGGTGGAGGATCGCCTAAAATCTGGAAGCATCTCCTGGTAACAAGTTTAAGATATCAGCCAGCAAGTGTACAACTACAACCCCCAGCATGCATGGTCAGACAGTGTTGCCCGGCTGGTCTTGGCAGCCCCTACCACGCGTAGCGGGTAGAGCTGCCGCTATCTAATGTTTAGATTATTAAGTGCTATAAAACTTCCTGTGTTTATTCTAGTCCAGAATAGCTGCAGGAGAATACAGCGAGATTTACTGCCCCGCAGCTGGAATATTCACTGTCTGGATGATGAAATGGAAATTCAGGCCACAAAATGTAATATATAATATAGATTTAAGCAACAGCAAAACAAAACTTAATGTAGAACAAGACCTGAATATTTCTCCTGTGGAGAAATTTGGATAATGCAAAAAATTCCTTTGGAAAAAACGTCTGGCTACTAGGTCTGTTGAAGATAATGAGCAGCTCCTCCTGCTCTATAACATGCTGCCTGCAGATAGGACACTATGTACAATCTGCTCAGCCCCTCCCGCTCTATAACATGCTGCCTGCAGATAGGACAGTATATACTATCTGCTCAGCTCCTCCTGCTCTATAACATGCTGCCTGCAGATAGGACACTATGTACAATCTGCTCAGCCCCTCCCGCTCTATAACATGCTGCCTGCAGATAGGACAGTATATACTATCTGCTCAGCTCCTCCTGCTCTATAACATGCTGCCTGCAGATAGGACACTATGTACAATCTGCTCAGCTTCTCCTTCTCTATAACATGCTACCTTCAGATAGGACAATATTTACAATCTGCTCAGCTCCTCCTGCTCTATAACATGCTGCCTGCAGATATGACAGTACATACTATCTGCTCAGCTCCGCCTGCTCTATAACATGCTGCCTGCAGATAGGACACTATGTACAATCTGCTCAGCTTCTCCTTCTCTATAACATGCTACCTTCAGATAGGACAATATTTACAATCTGCTCAGCTCCTCCTGCTCTATAACATGCTGCCTGCAGATATGACAGTACATACTATCTGCTCAGCTCCTCCTACTCTATAACATGCTGCCTGCAGATAGGACACTATGTACAATCTGCTCAGCTCCTCCTGCTCTATAACATGCTGCCTGCATATAGGACACTGTGTGCAATCTGCTCAGCTCCTTTTGCTCTATTACAAGCTCTATACAGAAGGGAAACTATGTACAATCGGCTCAGCCCCTGCTGCTTTATAACCTGCTGCCTGCAGATTGTACATAGTGTCCTATCTGTTTAGACTCTCCTGCTCTATAACATGCTGTCTGCAGACAGGACACTATGTACAATCTGCTCAGATCCTCCTGCTCTATAACATAGCAGGTTTTAGAAGGACTATACAAAAAAAAATAGTTTATATATCACCATCATATTCTGCAATGCTTTACAGGTTATGAGTACATATTTGAATAAAGCTTCATACAAAGCTATATGAAGCTACAGCATATTTTGTTGGTAATTGAACAAGAAATGGTATGCAGTACTGTATACTATATATACCAAACTAGAGAATATTATAGGGCGGCACAGTGGAGTGGGTAGCACTTCTGCCTTGCAACACTGGGGTCCTGGGTTCGAATCCCATCCAGGTCAACATCTGCAAAGAGTTATATGTTCTCTCTGTGTTTGCGTGGGTTTCCTCCGGGTCCTCCGGTTTCCTCCCATACTCCAAAAAACATACTGTTAGGTTGTTTAGATTGTGAGCCCCACAGGGACAGGGATTGATTTGGCAAACTCTGTGCAGCGCTGTGTAATCTGTGTACACTATATAAATAAAGCAATTATTATTATTATTATTATTATTATTATTATTATTATTATTATAGAGAAGAGCGAAAAATAAAAAACAAACAATGTCCGGTTAGTTAGTAATTGCTGAGTCAGAGGGGAGACTGAGAAAGGGGAAGGGAGAGTCTGGGGGGAGACTGGTAGAAGGGAAGGGAGAGTCAGGGGGAGAAAAGGAGAGGGGAAGGAAG
Organism: Engystomops pustulosus; assembly: GCF_040894005.1. Taxonomy (NCBI): domain Eukaryota; kingdom Metazoa; phylum Chordata; class Amphibia; order Anura; family Leptodactylidae; genus Engystomops; species Engystomops pustulosus. The sequence continues at coordinate 21,513,486 of NC_092413.1, read as the reverse complement.
AGTCAGGGGGAGACAAGGAGAGGGGAAGGGAGAGTCAGGGGGAGACTGGTAGAGGGGAAGGGAGAGTCAGGGGGAGAAAAGGAGAGGGGAAGGGAGAGTCAGGGGGGAGACTGGGAGAGGGGAAGGGAGAGTCAGGGGGGAGACTGGGAGAGGGGAAGGGAGAGTCGGGGGGAGAAAAGGAGAGGGGAAGGGCGAGTCAGGGGGAGACTGGTGGAGGGGAAGGGAGAGTTAGGGGGAGACTGGGAGAGGGGAAGGCAAAGTCTGGGGGGAGACTGGGAGAGGGGAAGGCAGAGTCGGGGGGGAAACTGGGAGAGGGGAAGGGAGAGTCAGGGGGGAGACTGGGAGAGGGGAAGGGAGAGTCAGGGGGGAGACTGGGAGAGGGGAAGGGAGAGTCGGGGGCGAGACTGGGAGAAGGGAATGGAGAGTTAGCAGGGAGACTGGTAGAGGGAAAAGGAAAGTCAGAGGGGAGACTGGGAGAAGGTAAGTACACTTCAGCCTATGTGTGTATTTTCCACAAGCTGTGAGTAATCCATGATAAAAAATACATGCAGTGTGATCATGAGTGATAACGTGCAAATTACAGTAAATGAGGGCTTGTCAGGAGATGCAGGTATGGGGCAGCGGGCTCCTCTGAGCGCTTAGTAAGGATCTGAGTATAACAGGTACCAGATGTGCTGCACCCCTGCATCTACAGTTCCCAGAGGCTCTGTACTCTGCCCATGGAGATCTTTATAGCATCTCCCACTTGGCGCTCCTCGAGGAGGGGGGGGGGGTCTACCAAATAAATGAAGCCTGGCCTAATCTTTAAATTAAAAGCCTGCACTTCTTTCTTGTCTATTAAAAACAAGCGTTAATAAGATTCCTGGAAGGGGCCGTGTTTATTTGTCTTAAGTGTGTGCGGAGGAGGGCGATGATCTTACCTTTGGCTGCCAGATATTTTTGGTTTATACAAGTGCAGGGGAGTGTGTTTTTTTTTCTTACCCTTGTACTTTGGTCTTTCTGGTGTACAGTATAATGGTTGATGGATGGGTAGAGGGGAGATGCCGAGGGTGAGGGAGTGAGACTCGTTGTGCGGAGATTGGTTATTTTAAAAGCAGAAAGTCAAAATGGGGAAAAAAAAAATAATATTTGTATATACATGATTGTAAAATCCAAAACCTGTCACAAGTATTCAGTATCTTTGCAGTAAAATCCATACAATGTCCCATCTGTTTTATAAACGATCATTTAATTTTACTATTAAAGGGGTTGTCCAGTGGTAACAAGTTATCATCAGGGTAGGTCCTAACTTGCTGATCGATATGGGTCTCAGTAATGGGACGCCCCCGGATCACGAGAACGGGGGGGGGGGGGGGTTGTCCAGTGTGCCCCAGATAAATAGAGCAGGCGGTCACACATGCGCCCTATGGTCCTATTCATCTCTACGGCGCTGATGGAGATGGCCTCGGGCCCCGTTCAGCTCTCTCTCAGACAGTGATTGGAGCAGCAGCGCACATGTTTCACCTACCGCTCCAATCTTTTGGGAACCAAGGGGGTGCAAAGGACGCCTGTTCTTGTGATCCGTAGGGGTCCAATCGTCGGGAACCCCTATCAATCAGTAATTTAGTCCCTTACATGGATTATTGAGGACCATCTTCAAATATCAGGATTCTGGGACACCGATGGTGTTTTTGTTTTACCCTCTTAAAGGGGTTGTTGGAAAATAAAAAAAATATTATATGGGGCTTGGAGTGGGTGCTATAGGAACAATACACTTTATTTGCTGACCTCCTCTGGTTCTGATCAGCCACTGGTCCACAGAGACCGGCAGTGATGAGGCAATGCGGCTGCTAGTGCAGGAGTTTCAGGCTGTAACAGGCGCTGGGCTATGGAGGGGGTGGCATCATCCGTCTCTATATAAAAACAGAAACCTGGCATTGCCCGGGGGGGGGGGGGCGGTGCGGGTGCCGCTGCAGAACAGGAGAGCCAAAGGAGGTGGGTATAAGAGGTTTGTTTGTTATTTTTACAGCCCCCCAGATGTATATAGCTTTTTTTTTTTATTCCTTGAAAACCCCTTGATAATGATGATATCTTCGCTCTAAATAAGAGTTAAAGGGATCAGGAGCTTTTAAATATAGAACCTGGGGGGAGGGGGAGGGAGGGCTAAATATACTTTTCACAACTCCTGTCCACCAAAGGACCTCTATTTTTATATAGTGGCACACAACAGTGAGGACACCCGCTACAGCCTGCAACTGCTGCTCTAGTGGGTGTGGACAATTATCGCTGCGTCACAGCCGAGCCTCTGTATGGCTGCATAGATGAGAAAGCTCCTTCTGGGAAATTAGAGGAAAATATATTATAAGATTCTAGTGAGGGAAGGAGAAGGATTGTGTCCAGAGTCTTCCTGCAGCAACAAGCGGAGACACATTAAAAAAAAAAATATGATTCTAGAACAACTTGTATTCTAGAACATTCTCTTTTTTGGTATAAAAATAAAATAGAATAAACCCATGTTTTCCAATGACCCCCTTTTAGAGATTATCTGCCCTGGACAGCCTTGACCTTTGTTTTCTATAGTATCCTGCCAGCAGCTAAAAAAGGGGTTTTCCGGGCACATAAGCTACTAATGACCTAATGACCTATTCATTGGCTAGTCAGGCGGTCAGTGCCGGTGTGATCAGGCTGCTAAGCAAGGAGAAGCTGGTTCTGTCCAGGGGATAGAAGTAACATTGCAGCTCACAAAGAGGTGATTGGGAGCTCCACTTGGTAATGTGAAACAATTTTTTATAAAGCAGTCGCAGCATTCAGAATGCTGACAAAGGCATTTTTACAATTTCCTGTCATCAGCTGAAAAAAAGACATTACTGGATCAATTTGTAGGACAGCTACAACCAGGATGAAAGATTGTACACTAAGCACACTGACATACTGGTGTGTGCCCCCTGTGGCAGGATCTGCACTTCTTTAAGCTTCTTATTTCCGTTTTTTTGGTCTTTTTTTTTTTTTAAAGGGTTTTAAAATTATGAAAATGAGCCTGAGGGGCTCTGTACTCCATAGGTGTTAATGGATCTTGGAGCCCCTCTGGCAAATTTGCATAATTTTTAAATCCTTTTTATCTTAAGAACTATAACAGGGGGCACACACCAGTATGTCAGTGTGCTTGGTTTATAAGCCTTCATCCTGGTGGTAGATGTCCTATAGAAGGGGGTCTTGAGTCTTAAAAGAAATCTGTATGCTTGCTTGGTTTATAATCCTTCATCCCGGTGGTAGAGTTCCTATAAAAGGCGTTCCTGAGTCTTTAAGGAAATCTGTATGTGTGCTTGATTTATAATCCTTTATCCTGGTGGTTGAGTTCCTATAAAAGGGGTTCCTGAGTCTTAAAGGAAATCTGTATGTGTGCTTGGTTTATAATCCTTCATCCTGGTGGTAGAGTTACTATAAAAGGGGTTCCTGAGTCTTAAAGGAAATCTGTATGTGTGCTTGGTTTATAATCCTTCATCCTGGTGGTGGATGTCCTCTAATATCTGAGATGCAAGGATCCCCCCAGCAGTGCACGTATGCAGGACAGTGTGTGTTGACATTGCACCTGTTTTGTGTTATCTCCCACTAGTCAGACAAGCTGTACCACTCTATCACGGGGCATTGAAAGCTGATTTTTACAGCTCTGCGGGGTTACTGAATGCTAATTTTCCTGAATGGTTTTCGATGAGACACCAGATTAGTACATTGGAAGGTTCAATTTTTCACCTTGGAGGCACCGATCCAAGTCGAGCAAGAAGACATTTTTTTTTTCTTCCCCCTCCACACAATAGGGGAGTGTTACTGTGCGCAGCGCCGGGGCCTCGCTTTACCGTTACAGCCTCTCCATGTGCAGAGCCTCTCCTAATGGCTGATGGGACCGGCTGACTTGGCTACTCCCTCGCTTCCTGTAACACAATCCATCCATCCACCAAATTCCTCTCCCTGACATCTAAGCCGCAACCACTGGGTCCTTTTAACTCGGTTGTTATGGAATTTCTTATTAATCTTGTTTTCACTGGACGCTAAGAACTCGCTGAATCGGATCGCTGTGCGTTACAGACTCGTTAGCGACCCTGCCCCATCAGAACCAGCGCCTGGAAACTATTTCTATGCCGTAAATTGGATAGGACTTGACAAAGTTTTGCTGGAACTGCAGATTTTTTTCTCCCCCCTTTTTCTCTGGAGAAGGAATTAAATTGCATAGTTTTTTCGGTTCTGAGTTTTGGGTTCATACTGTGTAGGCGGAGGGTTTGCAGTTTCTTAATAGAACTTTTTCCCCGGTTTAGTTTCATAGGGTAAAAATGTGTAAAATGGGGTGAGGGGCTCAAGGAAATCTCCCATCAAAATCCATCCTGATAAACCAGGGACATTACTCATAGATCCAGGCACCGGGACTGTGGTAATCCTCTTATATTTGTCATCCTCCTTCCTTCTAAAATCAACTTTTATGATGATAAAAGGCTATGGGTGTGTTACCAGAGGCCCTCCGTGCTGTAGCTTCACAGGCTGTTTCCCCCTCGCCCTGCTCCCTGAACACTTCCCCCATCCCTCTGCCTGCTGTAATCTCACACAGAAGGAGGGGAAAAGTGCTCCTGGACAGCCACAGCACAGAGGGGCTCTGGTAACACCCCCAGGATTCCCCCTCTGGTTCATTAGCATAATTGTAAAAGCTGATTTTAGAAAGAAGTTGGCCATGAATAACAAATATAAGAAGATTACCACAGTCCAGTGCCTGGATCTATTAGTAAGTGTCCCTGGTTTATCAGGATGGATTTTGATGGTAGATTTCCTTTTAAAGGCAAAGCTGCAGCTGGTGTTTGGCATTGTCCCTGGAGATCTGTTTAATCCTACCGTGATGTGTGTTGTCAGTAGCAGTGGCCACACTGTGAAAAAGCATTTATATTCCAGGATTGTAGCTCGACATGGTGCACTCCTTTGTAAGATCTTAACTCACAGCCCCTCCCACTGCTCTGTGTAAGAGCTGTAACAGGCTTCTCATTAGATGTTGAAGCACTTGAGAGAAGCTGGGGAGCAGTTTAAATGCAAAGAACATAGCGGTTTGAGGAGACTCCATTGGTGTTCAAGGTCCAGCTACAATCCTGGAATTTAAATGCATTTTCTTACATTTCATATTCTTACTACTGTTATAATATAAAGTTATGATTACACAGATTTCCAGGGACAATACCTAACACTGTCAGCAGCTTTGGGTGATCAAAACTTCTGGTTAAATCCCTTTAAAGGCGGTCTACCAGCTCCCAGCATCAGAGTTGTGTAGATCACTACATGAGCTTTCCAGATATACTTTTCCTGGTTCCTACTGACCTGTCGCTTTAGAGAAAATTCAATTCTGGTTTTATGCAAATGAGCTACACAGTTCACCAGGGGCGGGGCCTGTGATTATTGATGAGCGGACCCAACGTTCAGGTTCTGCACATGACCCGGAAGTATAACCGGATTTGCGGTGTACAGCCAATCGGGCTATGATTGAGTGTCCGCTCATCTCTACTTGGGATGTATTACTACTTGATGTAATAAACCCCAGACCCAGCAGGGAAAGTAAAGCCTGAATTATTTCTACATACGGGTAGATTGCCATCCCAGGGTCCTGTCCTCTTCCTATAGGTTCATTGACTGACTCCTAAATTTCCAATATTTGCTCATAACAAATAAAACAATACTATAAAACTTGGTAAACTCTGTAGACTTGGGTGGAGAAGACAAATTCTACACTATAGCAAAGTTAACCTGAGCAACTAGTGCCAGGCAGCTGCTGCCAAAGCAAATAAAACCATCAAAAGAAGCAAAGATGCCCTTGACGAGAAAATAAGTTCCTCTGGTTGGATGAAAACGTGGAATTTTGTATACAATAACAATAAAAAAAATTTTAAAAAACACAATTGAAACTAGAGACGGTACAGACGAAGAAAACCACATACCAGAGGTTTTGGATAAAACATTGTTAAAGGAACACTCCATTCAGAACCTAGAACCTAGAGTCAGGCTCCTCCCTTCAGGCCCTGCACAGGGTATAATTCAGTCAATCAGCTGTGACTGGAGTGTTCCTTTAATTTAAAAAAAAGGATCTTATGGCCCCTTCACCACTTAACAGCCCAATGCAATTTTTTTTTTTTACGAGCCCTCCTTTAAGGGAAATCAACCTTATGGGTGCAGTGCTTCTAAACCAAGCACACTTACACACTTTTATTACACTTACATCCCAAATAAAAAGGATCTATTATTTTTGCTTCTAATAGCTTAGTTTTTTTTTTGAGAAAACCATCTTTTAAAATTATTCAAATGATCTTCTGGGGCTCCTGGATACATGAGAGAAGCCCCTTGCGTCTCTGCCCTCTGCTAATTATTCTCACGTCCTTCCGATTCTCTGTATGGGACGCAGGAGATGGCCAAATGGGGGAGGTGTGAATAACTAGCAGAGTGGGATGCTGAGATGTAGCCAGGAGCCCCTGAAGCTCATTTGCATAATTGTAAAAGATGTTTTTCTCAAAAACTGAGCGATTAGAAACTTAAAGAAGAGCTCATCCAGTTTCAGGAGGGACACCCCGTCATGTAAGTGTGATTGGTTTAGACGCACCCCATCCATGTGGTAAATTTTCTTTAACCCCTTCCTTCACCCATTTTGGTCCAGTACAACTTATTTGTGATAGGTTAAACCCTATCACATGATACAGACAGATATGTTCTGCACGTTGATGTGTCTCATGACACAGACAAGTACAAAAACCGTCCTAGGGCGGCATAAGAGAGCCCATATCCTGACAATAGAAAGTATCAGCTAAAACTTATTAGCCCGACCCCTGATGAAGCCAGGTCACTGGCGAAACATGTCGGGGGGCTAATCTCTTCCTTTATTTTTATACTGCAGTGTACCTAGTGGGAGGTGTTACCTTTGTACTACCTGGCTGGTTAAGACTAGGGTTTTGTTGTGACAACCACAACAGGTTTCTGTATAAGGTTGGGATCGGTTCGATCCCTAACCACAGGAATCAATGCATGGGTTTAAATGATAATAACTCATAGCATTCAGGTTTGTATCATCGCAATATTAGCTAGCACTATCCACCAGCTACGAAACAGCAAACCTCATACTTAACACCTATACCGGTTAGGGTGTCTACCCGCTCCCCCTCATCCTACAGGGGGCCGTCTTTTCAGCCAATCTTTACGTTACTATTAGCCTCTAATACGATTTAACAAACATAGGACACCTCTCCTAGGACATTTGTGTTTTTAATTTTTCTTGATTAGAATACTATAGTGGTTTTTATTTCTACAACCAATAAAAGCTAAGTTTTAGCTGATACTTTCTATTGTCAGGATATGGGCTCTCTTATGCCGCCCTAGGACGGTTTTTGTACTTACTTTATCAAAACACCCTGCCTGACAATTGGTCCAATCTTTCGTTAAAATTCATGACACAGACCACACAATGTGCACATGAGGAGACATGTCCGTCGCAAGGCTTGGTTTACAACAATGTTAATCTATCTCCAATGTGAATAAGGACATTTTGGGAAAATTAACATTCCATGTTCTGTATCAGATATCAGAAGGGCTAAGCCGTAATTTGACTATAAAGAAATCTGCCATATAATACAGTATACTAAGGCTACATTCACACTACAGTATGGGGGACGTATATGCGGCCGATCTACGTTCCCCATACACTTCTATGGGCTCACGGCGCCCTACGGGAGCGATACGGTGCAGCACACGTGCGGCACCGTACCGCTCCGTAGCCTGGGAAAAGATAGGACATGTCCTATCTTTTCCCGTATTACGGCGCCGCGACCATATATCGCTATGGAGAGGGGTGGGGGTGAGCTGCGCTCACCTCCTCCTCCTCTCCCCGCGCTGCCGCGTGCCTGCCGTGACACGGAGCGGCGGGCTCATGCCAGTGTGAATGTAGCCCAAGTGTTATCTGTAAATAAGTAATTAGATGTGGTCGGGTGGAAAATCGAACAATTCTTGGTAAACTAAGAACAATACGCTGAGGGTCTATTATATTCTTATCATCAGTCTTGATTTCTAAGATCTCTACCTTTAAACGGAACCTGCCATGCAAATTAACCCACCCAAAATAAAGAATTGCCCTTATCCGTAAATTGTTCCTATTCATGGCTTCAATGTTACAAAAATCAGTTTGTAAACCTATATGCAACTCACCTGAGGTGAGTCCAGTGACACTACAGGCGGTCCCCTACTTAAGAACACTCGACTTACATACAACCCATAGTTACAAACGGACCTCTGGATATTGGTAATTTATTGTACTTTACTCCTAGGCTACAATAATCAGCTATAACAGTTATCACAGGTGTCTGTAATGAAGATTTAGTGTTAATCCTGATTCTTATGACAATCCAACATTTTTAAAATCCAATTTTCACAGAGACCAAAAAAGTTCTGGCTGGGATTACAATGATAAAATATACAGTTCCGACTTACATACAAACTCAACTTAAGAACAAACCTACAGACCCTATCTTGTATGTCTGCCTGTACTTGAGTCTAATGCAGCCCTGAATATTCATGAGTTTCTTGCATTGCCCTGCCTCCTTGTATCTGATTGACAGGCTATGACATTCTGCTGTATGGAGAGCTATGTTACATCATTGAGCACTTAGTCATGTGACCCGGATGACCTCATCAAGAGTCCTGTTACATGCATTGTCTAACCCATGTATGTATCTGATCACATAAAAGTCTCTGTACAGGAAGGGGAGGGGGGGGGGAGTAGAAGTCCCTGGTGAATGCTGTGATATAATGTGATCACATGTATGCATGGTGTACAGTTTGCTAATATTAGGGGGCTAAAGGACCTGTGATGATTTCACTCTGGTCACATGACATGCTGAGAAGAAGCATGGGACATGGGGAGGAGTAGATGGGAGGGGCTGGCCAAGCAGAACAAGCCAATTTTTAGCTAAAAGAAGGGTGTCTCCATTAATAGGGTTCTAATACCTGTATATGTGAAAATGTGGTGACAGTTTCCCTCTAAATATCATAAAACAGATTATAATCCAGAGGTTCCTTCCCTAACTTTTTGGGATCAAGATCACAATACCAGCACCAGTTATGGCAGCCAATCTCAAATATCTTTGTGTTACCAATAAATCCAACTATTCTAAGCTCCTTTGGCCTTGCAGGAATGCTATCGGAGCATCCGTGGGAAATCCAACATGATATGAGGAGGAATCAGCTGGTAGTTCTCTTCAGATAACACTGGGCGAAGCCTTCTAGAGAAATCCTCTAAGACCGTCTTCACGTGAGGAACATGGTTCTTGTGCTCTCCTGATTTGACCATATGAACCAGATCCATTGCCTCATCACAAGGACCTGGTTCCAAAACTTGCTGCCTCATTATTAAAATAACGCGGCTCAAATGTTGGTGGTTGGATTGGGGAGTGCAGCCAACGACAGTGTTTCTTGGACCAAACCTGGTCATAACCAACCAGCCAGCCTTAGTCCAAAGAGCAGCTTGACGCTGTAGCTCAGCCACCTCCTACATGTTCCTCCACTTCTGTAAATACTGTTTGTGCACTTCTGGCATCAGGGATGTTATAACGTTACCCCTTGGATGCTGGGTCAAACTAATATCACGGGACGCTTCTATTGCATCCAACTGAAGGTGGTCCTAAGCGTTACATAGAACCTGGTTGATGCTTAAAAAACTGTTGAAGGAAAGATCATTTGGAATCGTCAGCCTCAGGTTTCTGCTCTCTTATAATTACAGGTTTTCTATAGTATGGAAACAGACCCTAGAAATAACCAAATATAAAGAGTTTTTCTACACATCTGATAAGAGAATCTTCATTCATCTTCATTGGGTTCCACTAAGTGGTTGTCGAAATACGCGATCACTGTCCTAGGCACAGGGAAGTGAATAGAGAGGGGGCCATGTGCTATTACTCACACAAGGGGGTTCAGAGACCCCTATACACGTGATCAGAGAGACCCTCACCAGCCGATTACCTTCTATGCTTGGTATATATTTATATACGCACATGAATTACGCTTCGCTCTACAAGTCATCGGTCACATTGAGGTATCGGCCTAGTGTATCCGTCAGCGGTGCATTAGCCAATTCTGTAGAGTAGGGATGGTAACACATAGGGGCTTATTTACTAAGGGTCGCGGATCGCACTTTCGTCGGACTGTTCACTGGGTTTTTTGTGATTTGCGCAGCTTTGACAGGTATTTAACAGGAGTCTGCGCTGCCCCGGATTTCATGCGACAGAAATCAGGGAAGGGGGAGCGGGCCGACTGATTCTGACTGAGCGGAGGATTTAAGTTTCAAATTGTGTCGCAAGCCCAAGCACTTACATGCACCAGGAAGAAGAAGGTGAACTCCTGTGGACCTGAGCGGGGAAGCGACACACGCAGGATATCGGGCGCACGATCTTAGTGAATCACGGCACAGGGCATTATCTTCGGACAATGCACTTTCGTGAACTCCGCGGAACCGGGCAAGTAAATGTGGCCCATAGGTTACTTTTAATTTGCCTTTTTATGCTATGATTTCTTTTTTAACCAATTTTTTTTTATATACATTTTCACACCAAGATTTTTGAACAATTTTAAAAATGAGAGAAAAACAATGTAGAAAACAATCCCTGCACTGTACCATCCTCTGTGTGAACAGTTCTCAGAAATATTTGCACATCTAAGTCTGGGAGAATATGGGGGAGGGGGCTTATGTGATCCCCATAGGCACAGGATTATAACCAATTTTGACACGGTGTAAAACGCTGACAGCTGCCAGTACCCTTCCAGTGTGCCCGGCGAGTGAAGTAGATAATTGGGGTGTGGTGACCCAGTAGGTGTCTATCCCAGCAATTGCTTCTAGTCCAACGCTCTCAAGGAATTTGCAAAACCCTGGTGTTAGCGCTGCACAATCTCCCCGCTAGTAAATGTCCTGACAGCCTCTAATTAAGAGAACTGATTTGTGCTCAGCTTTTGCTGCTATTGCCCTCCTGGGATATGGCGAGTTTTAATACAGACCATTTGGAAAAACAGAGTATGTATGACTTACTATTAAAAAGGAAAGAAATCATTTGAACCCGGGCCAAGCACATCATCAAAAATCCTGCCACAGTTCAGAGAGGGGCCTTCACCGCCGCTAACGTTTCCAAGCCTTGTTTTGGTTGGGGGGGGGGGGCAGCAGTGTTCCTATTTGATTTTAGAATACACACTCGTGTTGACTTAACATGTTAAGCGTCTGTTAGCTTTGTAGGACTGCAGTATTTTTCTTTGACAATTCGTCTTTGGGTTTCATTTTTCCGTACGGCTGACATGTTATAAATGAGAAATTCCCCAAGTTCTCGCTTGTCGGAGACTCCGGGGATGTTTACTGTAAATTGGATAAATTACTCGGACAATATTGGCGTTACGGAGGCTTTGTCAGAACTTGTTTCTGAGGACCTAAGGTTTGACATTTTGTAGTGAGCTGCCCATGTCTTCGATTCATCTTACTAGGGGGGTGGCTATTGACGGGAGCAATGGAAGAGTCAAAACTCGACCCCAGTCACCAGTACAAGCGGTCCCCCACTTAAGAACACCCGACTTGCAGACGACTCCTAGTTACAAACGGACCTCTGGATGTTGGTAATTTACTCTACTCTAGTTCCAGGCTTCAATTATCAGTTGCAACAGTTATCAGATGTGTCTGTAATGAAGCTTTAGTGTTGATCCTGGTTCTTATGACAATCCAAAAGTTTTAAAATCCAATTGTCACAGAGACAAAAAAAATTCTGTCTTGGGTTACAATTATAAAATATACAGTTCCGACTTACATACAAATTCAGCTTGAGAACAAACCTACGGAACCGATCTTGTACGTAATTCGGGGACTGCCTGTACTTTCATTGGCTCGTGGTAGATTGGTGCATTGTTATAGATTTTGCCCAAACAGCTTTGTCATAAAACATAGATTAATGGAGTATAACAGTGTTTGTGCCCATGGAATATTCTTGGTACATTGGGGATATCCAATAAGAAAACCGTGTTGGAATTCATTTGTATCTTTCCCAAATACTTCCTGACTTTGCACTTTATCACAAGTTTTAGATGGTTTTAGACACAACTTAGACACAGAAAAGACTGAAGGTTTTCCAGAAAGACGATATGGTTAAGCATAATAGGGTTATTTTGTGCAAGTAAAGGTTGGGGGGGGGGGGGGTCCAAAAGTAGACATCAAATCTACCATCACAATCCATCATGATAAACCAAATCTTACTCATTGATCCAGCACCAGGACTGTGGCTTTCTTTCCGCTACCAAATGCAAATATAGACCAGTGGTGGCGAACCTATGGCATGGGGGCTGGAGGTGATACTCGGAGCCATCTCTCGGGGGCACCCAGGCTATCACCCCAGCAGAGTGGTTTCCAGACAGGACAAGCCTACTCCCGCAGGCCGAGGCATCCTAGGATGTGCCTCGCTCCGTGCTATTTTAAATCTGGGAGGAGTGGGGAGGTGCAGACAAGGTTTGGGTTATCATTGGAGCTCTTACTACAGGCCCAGCAATTCCTCATGTCTGGGGAAACTGGAGAGAAGCTACAATGATAATCCAAATTTACTCCTCCTTGATATTGTATTGGTGTCCTCAGGATGCTGATACGATTGAAAGGTCTGACAGAGCGTGTAGAGTTAATTCACTGCTTAAATCGCAATGTTGGCACTTTAAGATAAATAAGTATGGGGGGAAAATATGTGAGGGGGGAAAAAACTTTCAGCATACAGTCTGCAGATTTTAGTAGATGGTGTGAAATGAGGGTCAGGTCCACGAGATTCCAAAACGCCGGTCCAATCCAGCACTCCTAAAGCTAGTGAAAAACTTTAATAATAATAATAATAATAATAATAACTAATAACAGGGGAAAAGCAGGTGACGCGTTTTGGATTTTCGGACTAAAAGTTTAAAAGTTTTTCACTAGCGTTTGGAGTGCTTGATTCCAGCACGTCCTCTCCTTTTTTGCTTACTAGGGTTTTGGTTGTAGTTTGGGCACTCGGTCTCGGAAAGGTTGGACATCACTGATCTAGACCCTTCAATCTGCTTGTCGGTTTCGGACCCTACGTGATATTAACAATTTCATTTTAAAGTCCTGGAGATCTCCTTTAAACATGTAACTTACATGCTGGTCTGTGCCCCCTCTTCTATTAGCTTTCTATGCTCCCGTTTTTACGGAAAAAAAAAAACTTTAAATATTATGCAAATAAGTGTGAGAGGCTCTGAGCTATCCAACCCGTAGCACCTCCGGTTCATTTGCATAGTTTTTAAAGCCTTTTTTTTTGTAAAAACAAGGGCTTAAGGAGCTAAAGGGAGACCAGATACTAGCAGAGGGGGCACACACCAACATGTTAGCGTATATGTTTGTCATGATTAAGAGCGGGGTCTCCGCTCGAAACACGTAGACATTACTTATGTCCTGGAGCTTTTAATGGAAAATTGCTAAATAAAGATATGTGAAGTTGGAGACATTTGGCTGGACCGTGACCTCCTTCTATGCCTGAGCAGCAAGGTGGCCCGTGCCTATCCAACCACATGTGCCGCGAATTAAGGGAAAAGTGAGCTGGTTAGTCTTTTTTCATTGTGCTTGGTTTACAATCCTTCATCCTGGTTGTAGATGTCCTTTAAATAGCTTGTATGAAGGGGGTCACTGCTGGAATTATACTCATTTTAACATATTTATTATGTTCATTTCATTTTATTCTGTAAAAGAATACTCATAGGCTCATATAACATCTATAATGCAACAGGCTACCCACCAATCTTGGGCCATTTACACTATCGGTATCCATGAATGTGTCCAAAAGGACCAAAGTCCTCGAAAACTGGAGTCCCCCCTGCTATATATGATCCTCTTTTGTTTCTTAAAAATTCATAAAACGATTCACACCCAAAGAATTGCTTGGGAGTGAGGGAGGGGGGACATGCTGAGGGAGCAGATGACTAATTGGAAAAAGACATTTTACCCAAACCATCTGCTAACGAAGTATCTATTGTCAACTGGAGCTAAAAAATGTTACATGGATGCATCCTGTTAAATTATTATTTAAATTTTTTTTTGGCCGTGTACATGGAAAAGCAGGAAGTAATTAAGAGTGCGCAGTGCGGTGTATTGAGGGGCACAGATTGTTTTCATAAAGGGCCGTGGATTTAATCATCTTTACTGGAAGGTTAAAAATGGTTCCCTCAAAAAAAAAAACATTTGTCCAATTCTTTGGGATATGCCGAAGGGGCTGCTGAACCTGCCCCGGCGTTTACCTTGGACTGCACACCAGCGGGGAGACGGCACACTGACAATGAATGGAAAACATCAATGTTGTTGTGTTAAGCTGACATCACGCTGAGCGTGGCGGGACGCAGCCTCATCCATATGTGAGGACCTGCAGAGACTCGTCGCTAGGCCCGCCCCGATAGCGCGCCTCAATCATTTCCTCTATTACCACCGCCTGTTTATTTTCACTTGTACCTTCAAATTCACAGGTTATCATTGCCAGCTAGGGCGGCACAGGCTCAGATTTTTGACTTTTTTATTTTTCTCTCACTATGTTTGGTCGCAAAAGACTACGCTGGCTCGTTTAGCTTAAAGGAAATCTACCATCACAATCCATCATGATAAACCAGGGACATTACTCATAGATCCAGGCACCGTGACTGTGGTAATCTGCTTATATGTGTTATCCATGGCCTCCCTACTTCTGAAATCAAAGGGCTCCTGGGGTGTTATCACAGCTCCTCTGTGCTGTAGCTTCACACGCTGTTACACTGTAGTGATGTGTCCTTCGCGAATAAGGATGACCCTTGTCTGCTATCACAGTCCAGACTCATCTCTACTTTCATCCATACGGATACTGATGGAACATATGGACAAAGTTTAAATTGCAAAACAATCCCCATAACGCACCGCGACAATGTAACGGGATATCCGGTGAATGTGTAGGGTGTTATTTCTGCGTTGTCGATTCCCACTCGTTTCTTCTGAGAAGCAGAGTCTCCGAGGTCGCCGAGTCACACTCATGCATTAGACACAACTACTGTCATTGTAAGTCATCACCATTAATCCATCTTACGGAAAGCGATACGCGCCGAACCGTGGGATGAGACGCCGCTCGCGAGGAGAAGAGGACAACGCCTCCGCATCCTCTGTAACCCTATATAAGCATTATTCACCATCCCAGAATACTGTGGTCTCCCAGATACTGCGGCGCGGGTGACACATAAGCCTGTGCTGGTATTAACGGGCTGCGAGGAGACAAAACCAAAGCCTAGAAACACAGACATTACAAAAACAGATGGAGAGGATCAGAAGAGCGAGCAACGTACAAAGCCAATGAGACCCCCCACACCCCCCACCCAGCCCCCAGACCATACACAGAGTAATACTAAATCCTAATGCACTATAAACCCTCCGCTCCCCTCACATCCTCCTCTTACCGGGTCTGGAGGGACGGGCATCCAGTGTGCGGTTACCGGGATTTCCATACAGTGTCAGGGATCAGATGTAAGGAACGTTCAGACTTTAGAATTCTGTTTAGAATAGTTGACTTCCATATGTAAAACTGTTGTTTGTTGTGATGTGTGAGGGGGCCGGATATTAGGTAATTTACCAATATACATCTATTAATTGTTCTGCTTTCTTGATATATAAAGTGAAGCCTCCTGTCTTTTACCTCATCAGCCGGACATTCCTGACCATAAAATGGCAGCAGATGGAGGGTCATGTGATCTCTATCTGTCCATGAGCAATCACCCTGCCAGGACGTTATGAGAGTATTCATAAATATAAGATCAAGACTGAAGATGTCTCGGTACACTGGGTATTGTGCCCAGGGGTGTTACTGTTATATGTGGATTCCCATAGCAATGGACCCCTACACATTCAGCAGCACATTTCAAAAAGTTTAGATAATGCACATGTTGATGTAACAGTGCAGGTATAATACACAGTGCTGTCACAGTACAGAGATAATACACACAGTGATGTCACAGTACAGAGATAATACACACAGTGATGTCACAGTACAGGGATAATACACACAGTGATGTCACAGTACAGAGATAATACACACAGTGATGTCACAGTACAGAGGTAATACACACAGTGATGTCACAGTACAGACATTATACACACAGTGATGTCACAGTACAGGATATAACACACAACGATGTCACAGTACAGAGATAATACACACAGTGATGTCACAGTACAGAGATAATACACACAGTGATGTCACAGTACAGAGATAATACACACAGTGATGTCACAGTACAGAGATAATACACACAGTGATGTCACAGTACAGGATAAAACACACAACGATGTCACAGTACAGGGATAATACACACAATGATGTCACAGTACAGGGATAATACACACAGTGATGTCACAGTACAGGGATAATACACACAGTGATGTCACAGTACAGGGATAATACACAGTGATGTCACAGTACAGAGATAATATAGTGATGTCACAGGACAGGGATAATACACACGGTGATGTCACAGTACAGAGATAATATAGTGATGTCACAGCACATGAATAATATACACAGTGATGTCACAGTACAGAGATAATACACACAGTGATGTCACAGTACAGGGATAATACACACAGGGATGTCACAGTACAGGGATAATACACACAGTGATGTCACAGTGCAGGGATAATACACACAGTGATATCACAGTACAGAGATAATACACACAGTGATGTCACAGTACATGGATAATACACACAGTGATGTCACAGTACAGGGATAATACAGACAGTGATGTCACAGTACAGAGATAATACACACAGTGGTGTCACAGTACAGGGATAATACACACAGTGATGTCACAGTACAGGGATAATACAGACAGTGATGTCACAGTACAGAGATAATACACACAGTGATGTCACAGTACAGGGATAATACACACAGTGATGTCACAGTACAGGGATAATACACACAGTGATGTCACAGTACAGGGATAATACACACAGTGATGTCACAGTGCAGGGATTATACACACAGTGATGTCACAGTACAGGGATAATACACACAGTGATGTCACAGTACAGAGATAATACACACAGTGATGTCACAGTACAGGGATAATACACACAGTGATGTCACAGTACAGGGATAATACACACAGTGATGTCACAGTACAGGGAAAATACACACAGTGATGTCACAGTACAGGGATAATACACACAGTGATGTCACAGTACAGGGATAATACACACAGTGATGTCACAGTACAGGGATAATACACACAGTGATGTCACAGTACAGGGATAATACACACAGTGATGTCACAGTACAGGGATAATACACACAGTGATGTCACAGTACAGGGATAATACACACAGTGATGTCACAGTACAGGGATAATACACACAGTGATGTCACAGTACAGGGATAATACACACAGTGATGTCACAGTACAGGGATAATACACAGTGATGTCACAGTGCAGGGATTATACACACAGTGATGTCACAGTACAGGGATAGTACACACAGTGATGTCACAGTACAGGTATAATACACACAGTGATGTCACAGCACAGGGATAATATACACAGTGATGTCACAGTACAGGATAATACACACAGTGATGTCACAGTACAGGGATAATACACACAGTGATGTCACAGTACAGGGATAATACACACAGTGATGTCACAGTACAGGGATAATACACACAGTGATGTCACAGTACAGGGATAATACACACAGTGATGTCACAGTACAGGGATAATACACAGTGATGTCACAGTGCAGGGATTATACACACAGTGATGTCACAGTACAGGGATAATACTTTAGTCACTTTTCTTTGCTTTACCTTAATAGTTGATATAATATTTTCCTATACGGATGTTCAGCCTTGGTCGTCCTATCCCAGTAGGGAAGAAGATCCATAAAACCCGGGACCCGCTGTCCTCTTCTGTACAGAACCTCTTTGTGGCTATTGGTATTTAAATTCATGTAAAGTTACATATGCGCCAGAAAGTTTAATGTGAACATTGTCCTAACAGCAGCCATGTCCTAGTGATTTGTGCCCAGTAAAGCCAGCGGGGGTCCGGCACAAGTGTTATTACAGGAAACAATACAGGGGGAGCATTCACTTCCATCTACTCCTCCCAGGACCCGGCATACGGGGCAGCATCTGTATACACTATACACTATCTGCAGTTTCGGGAGAGAAGTGCCACAAAGAGTTTTACAGCAAATTTCACAGTGAAAAAGTAACCAATGCGTCTGAAGTTCTCATATAGTTATAATTTATTAGCGATCACCTACTAAATCCTTATCTATAAGAGCCCAAAGAGGCTGCAAAGTGCATATCTTACTGTCTGGAGGACCTAGCATGGCTGAGTATTACAGGGACTAGTGGTAATACTTCCTTTGGCCTGTAGTGGTGCTATAGAGCAAGGGAATGCTTGCAGATCAAGGTGATCGCTTTGACTGATCATAGGGGTCTATAATGGAAGAATCACCCTCATTTAGGTCTAGTTTACATCTCTCGTGCTGGGGGTCATCTACAAAATCTGAGTGTCTTTTTCTGAAAGGCAAATGTAAGCAGGTGCAGTGTAATGACTTCTATTTCCTGCGGGGGCACTGCGGGGAAATTGAACACATGCTGCAGGATTTCTCGTGATCAAATTATTTTTGTGGGACACTTCTAACAAAAAAGGTTTGATTAAATTTTTTTTTTTAGATTTTTCATCTGTGGGCTAGAATGGGTTAGAAACAAGTCATTACTTAAAGGGGTTGTGCAGATTTGGTAAGTATTTCTCTGTCTATATGATTGTTGAGGATCAGACTGCTGGTATCCCCAGCAGTCATGAAAACAGGGTCCCACTCTCACAAATGGGTGAAGTAGTAGGGCAAACATGTGGCCAACCACTTCTTGGTGGAAGATTGCTGAGCACAGCGCTCCCCGTCATTCCTACTCTTTGTCTATGAGAGTTCTAGAGATAACCTAGTGCAGTGCGCTGCGATTTCCTGGACTCCCATAGTAATAAATCGAGTGTCAGGACTCATGCTTGACCTTCTACTCCACCCATTATTGAGATCAGGTCCCATTATCCAGTCCAATTCTCACAATCGAGGGTTTCCCTGCAGTTGGGCCCTCACCGACATCCTTTATCTTCTGGATTGGGGAAAACTTCATCATTTGGTGCAACCCCTTTTACACCCTAATACCCATTACCCAAAAAAGTGGAGGAAACTGTCTGATTGGACTGCCTCTGCCTATAATCTAATTCATGGAGAGGAGCCTTAGTGGCCCATAAGATACTTTGTATAATACAATGTGGTTAGGGGGCCTGGTACAGTTCTTACATTTGGGGCTCAGCATCTTCAAGTTATTCCTCTCATGTTGGAGCCAAACTTGCATTTTTATGCTGGAAACCGTTTTGGCCGCATGAGTAATAATTCTTTATTTATATAGTGCCCTCGGATTATGCAGCGCTGCACAAAGCATGTCAAGTTGGTCCCTGTCCCTATGGGGCTCACAATCTAAACAACCTACCAATATGTTTTGGAGTGTGGGAGGAAACCGGAGGACCCGGAGGAAACCCACACAAACACGGAGACAACATACAAACTCTTTGCAGATGTTGACCTGGGTGGGATTCAAACCCAGGACCCCAGCGCTGCAAGGCAGAAGTACTACCCACTCCACCGTGCCGCCCATGAGTGTTCAACCTAGAGCTATTTCTTGTGTGTGGCCAACTAGACCTTTCCTTTACCAGTCTGGAAGCCATACAAAGGACTGCAATATTATTATACAAATAGTGCGATCAATCGTTTTCGATTACTAGTCTACGTAGAGTAAAATGGGAGGTGAACATTGTATCTGGTGCCCATGTAGTCAGGGTCGGCTCCAGGTTTCAGTAGGCCCCCGGGGCGACAGAGCCTCTGTGGGCCCCTTTACAGTGAACTCACATGGCGGCATTAAAAATTCAGTTCCTGTTCCCTAAATTATTCTTTAGTTTATCATCCCAAACAGCCACCTCAGGGTCATTTTATATTGAGCCCCCCTCACCCCCATGTATTCCTTATGTACAGCCTTATGCGGGCCCCCCCAGCAGCTCTGGGTCCCGGCACTTGCCCAGGAATGGCCAGTGCTGATGCCGGCCCTGCATGTAGTCCTTTTGATTTCATAGATAGGACTATCTATGGGCAAAAACTTGGACACAGAAATTGGTCCAGAAGAAGATTATATTGCAATAAAAAGTTGAGTATATCAATGGTGGGTCGTCCTTTAGTGATCTTCTCTGGTGGTCGCTTGGAACCTCAGTCCAATACCGATGGAAGTTGATGGTTTGTTAGAGATTTTGTATTGTAAGAAGGTCAAGAGAGTAACAAGGAGGGACATGTCAGTAACATACAAATGACAAATCTTACATAAAATCCCCACAAGTACACCAGATGTCCAAAAAAAATAAACTGTACCGTCCGGTAAATATTTATATTTGCAGTAACAATGTTTCAGTTTTCAGTCACTTCTGAAATTTTCAACATTTTTTGGTAATATACAGACGTCAGCGGTTCATGCTATAGATTTTTGGGAAGATTATTTTTCTCATATTATCTTTTTATCAATGTCAAGTTTGTGAGTCTCGCGTCTGTCGGACAAGATAACAGAGAGACAGTTGAGACTATTCAGATTTTACGCAGCAAGGGCTGACGAGTTTAGTCTTTCAAGAGAAATCTGCCGTTTATTTCCGAAAACTGGGCCGGAATTCAAGTAAATGGACCTGTGTGGTGGTACCAGGCTTGATTAACAGTAGAGCTGTCCTTGGGTAAAAAGTAGACCCTCTTAGGATTGACCAAAAAGATTGGATTCAGTGAAGACCCACCCTTTTTTATAGTGATAAAGTAATCTCCTGTACATAGGGGTCCACTGTCGGAGAGCAGGTTGAAGCCTCTCCCTCTAGTGTGGTGGAGATGTCCATTGTAGACCAGTTTTTACGTAACACGGTCTATGAGGTGAATCTATAGGGGAGCAGAATAGCAGGTCGTGGTTACTGATTTGGCCAATTCAGTTGTCCTTCAGACCAGAAAACACAGTCCATGTGTTGATCAACATTTCCCAACCCAACCACCATTCATGACCTTAACTCATTGTGAGTCCCAGACCCACCGCGGCTTCTCCAGCCAGTTCTTGCAGGATCCTCCCGGTATGTAATAGTAGATCCATAGTAGTTCCAAAACCCTAGATCAAGTGGTCGACGAATTGAATAGCCATTTGGTCTGACCCATATTATCTGCTCATGCTAGATGAGAGGTGCAGAAGCTTCACGTAACGCCTGACATAACTCTTATTCCAGAACATAACTTCCTCAGCTGTTTTTAGGGTTTTTTTTAGCCCGTCTAGCCGAATTTAAACAAAATCTACTAATGGAATCTAAGTGTGATCCATTGGTCATTTTTCTATAACTTAAGTGAAACATTTTCAGACATCTAGAGATGTTAATGGGTCTCCGCTATGGAATGCACCAGTTTCCTTTTGGTGTTTTTTGGCTGATTTTGAAGTCCCATAAACGGAACAGCTGTAACGCTGAACACTGACATTGAGATTAAACAGAGATTCATTTATCGGTTCCTTCTCCTGCTAAACATGGAGGGAAGAAGTGTGACATACATTTTTGCCTCCTTATTTTTGGGCTCCCTGCAGTACTGACTCCCGGGTTTCAGTCTAATCAGTTCCGCATGGTCCTTGTGCTTCCATGGGCTTTCCTCCACCTCTGTATTGGAGGAGCACTTGGCAAGATGCTTTGTCTTGCATGTGGAAATGGTGGACACCACATTTGTGGTGTTGCACCAGTCTAAGGCTTAAAACCAATGGCCATGGGTGGTCCATGAATCACAGACCATCCGATGGCCGGACTTTGTGGATCGAACAATGTGCCAGGGACGGTGCTCCAAGCATCCAAGTTCTTATAGTTTGGGGCTGCTGTTCCGCAGGGATGAAAGCACTCTCTATATCTACAGAGTCCAGTGATATCCATGGACCGACCGTGGCGGTGTGTTTTATCTCTAAGACTTTAGACGGCGATGAAATGGAAGTCATGTGTTTGGAGAGTCACTTAAAATCCAACGATGGTCGGCCTCAAGCTTCCCCACCAGAGGATCCTCGCGTGGGCTTAGACTCTAAACCACTTCTGGACCCAGTGGTACATCACAAGTCAACCAAATCTAGAGGCTACGAGGCTTTTTCCTTGGGACTAATGGAAACTGGACCCTAAGAATAGTTTTATCTGGTGGGCCCAAAGAAATTGACAATGATAGAAACCTGGAGGACAAAATCAAAAATAACATTGCAGATGCCAGCAGAGTCTAGGAATATGTTCTTCTCCACCTAACGATTTCTTATTTTTAATGAGATATATGAAAATACGTTTTCCAAGGGGGTTATTTTTAACGGGATATACGTGACCCATTTCAGTTCAACCAAAAAGTTTTTAAAAACTTTGGAACATCCATTTTTACAAGGAGGAGAATTGAAACAAAAAAATGTATGTTTTTTGAACGTTTGAGTTTAAATAAGTGTAAATGTACTTGATGAGCGAACCGACGTTACGGTTTGGCCGCACATCCCAGACGTATTGACAGATTGGACGCCGACCAATCCCGCATATTGATGCCCACTTGCCATGGCTATGATTGGCCAGGGGGACAACATCGTGTCCGGTCATCTCTGTATACAAAAGCTTCATATGTGAGCAGAAAGTGGTCAATATCTAAGCTAAATTCCTTCACTTTAGGTGACCGAAAAAACCACTACAGGCAGTCCCCGGGTTACATACAAAATAGGGTCCGTAGGTTTCTACTTAAGTTGAATGTGTATGTAAGTCGAAACTGTATATTTTATAATGGTAGATCCAGACAAAAAAAATTTTTTGCCCCAGTGACAATTTTTTGCTGTAATGGGACCAAGGATTATTAATAAAGCTTCATTACAGACACCTTACAGCTGTTTGGGGCTATAGTAACACCCAGAGAGCTTCACCAGAGATCACAGGGAGCAGAGGGGTCCGTCTTTAACTATGGGTCGTCTGTAAGTTGGGTGTCCTTAAGTAGGGGACCGCCTGTATAACATTTAGGACGCAAAGTCGCTTTAGTCTATCATAGTAGCTTTTTTTTTTTACATTTCTAATAAACCCACCCAACCAGTTCCCCTTCCTACAATAAATTGGACATTTGGAAAAGACATCCATCACTTCCATATAAACACGGTATTAAAAAAAAAAAAAAAAATTGGCAAATGAATTCTGCAGTTTTTTGGGTTTTTTTTTACCCGTTCAGGTTTTTCTGCTCATGTCAGATTAATTTCTCACTTCTGAGAAGTCTACAAAAGAAGCTGCTGTGGAAATGCTGGCACGGAGTAGAATTATGACATGTTTGTCACTTACGCAACAAAAAAGGAGTCCCGAGATTTGTCTTAAAGCGTAAAACACACACAGGCATCCAGTGATTGAGCCGCTTTCCGTCACACTTACATAATTGTAAATTTTTTTTCTGCTCGGTAAGCCTTCTCCTCTCCACCACCTCCTGTCACACTGACCCAAAGTCATAAACCGTTTGCTTGCTTGCCCTTGGTCCTGTTTGTATAAATTATGTGTACACTATAAATATTCACGTTTCTCAGGGACCGTATTTCTAACAATGGTCACAGTGTTCTGCCTTCTCCGCAGAGAAGCAACTTGACATCACCGTGGACTGCACTTTTTCCCGGCAACGTCCTTACAAAAATACAGCTGTTTCGGCCCGACGAAATAAAACACTTTGTAAACAGAACGTTGGAAAAATGTGGCACAAAATCGCCCGCGGGCCAAGTCACAGAACCAAGAGAACGGATCAGAAAGTGGTGTTATCGGGGGCCAGTGATTTACTGTTCTCGTGGTTTTTTCCCGTAGACCTGGTTTAATGTAGGAACGGAGCAAACATGCGAGTCTGCGGAATCCCGCTCCGTCTACTTCCAGATTTCCAGTATTTAAATTTCCATTTGATGTCTAAGTTTTCTGGTTAATAATAAGGAGTTGCCAGACGTGGGCCGGATAAGGTCGTCACTTCAAAGGAATGGTCCCTAATAAAACGGATAAAATGGGTGAGATGTATCAGTGCTTGCATGGCAGGTGTACAACCCCTGAAATAATCGGAATTACTTCCAAACCGCCAGCAATTGGGAATATTTATCCACTAAGGCGCCACTTGGGCTCCCTATTTCCCCACTTGGGCTCCCTATCTCCCCACTTGGGCTCCCTATTCCCCCACTTGGGCTCCCTATTCCCCCACTTGGGCTCCCTATCTCCCCACTTTGGGCTCCCTATCTCCCCACTTTGGGCTCCCTATCTCCCCACTTTGGGCTCCCTATCTCCCCACTTTGGACTCCCTATCTCCCCACTTTGGGCTCTCTATCTCCCCACTTTGGGCTCCCTATCTCCCCACTTTGGGCTCCCTATCTCCCCACTTTGGGCTCCCTATCTCCCCACTTTGGGCTCCCTATCTCCCCACTTTGGGCTCCCTATCTCCCCACTTTGGGCTCCCTATCTCCCCACTTTGGGCTCCCTATCTCCCCACTTTGGGCTCCCTATCTCCCCACTTTGGGCTCCCTATCTCCCCACTTTGGACTCCCTATCTCCCCACTTTGGGCTCCCTATCTCCCCACTTTGGGCTCCCTATCTCCCCACTTTGGGCTCCCTATCTCCCCACTCTGGGCTCCCTATCTCCCCACTCTGGGCTCCCTATCTCCCCACTCTGGGCTCCCTATCTCCCCACTCTGGGCTCCCTATCTCCCCACTCTGGGCTCCCTATCTCCCCACTCTGGGCTCCCTATCTCCCCACTCTGGGCTCCCTATCTCCCCACTCTGGGCTCCCTATCTCCCCACTCTGGGCTCCCTATCTCCCCACTTTGGGCTCCCTATCTCCCCACTTTGGGCTCCCTATCTCCCCACTTTGGGCTCCCTATCTCCCCACTTTGGGCTCCCTATCTCCCCACTTTGGGCTCCCTATCTCCCCACTTTGGACTCCCTATCTCCCCACTTTGGGCTCCCTATCTCCCCACTTTGGGCTCCCTATCTCCCCACTTTGGGCTCCCTATCTCCCCACTCTGGGCTCCCTATCTCCCCACTCTGGGCTCCCTATCTCCCCACTCTGGGCTCCCTATCTCCCCACTCTGGGCTCCCTATCTCCCCACTCTGGGCTCCCTATCTCCCCACTCTGGGCTCCCTATCTCCCCACTCTGGGCTCCCTATCTCCCCACTCTGGGCTCCCTATCTCCCCACTTTGGGCTCCCTATCTCCCCACTTTGGGCTCCCTATCTCCCCACTTTGGGCTCCCTATCTCCCCACTTTGGGCTCCCTATCTCCCCACTTTGGGCTCCCTATCTCCCCACTTTGGGCTCCCTATCTCCCCACTTTGGGCTCCCTATCTCCCCACTCTGGGCTCCCTATCTCCCCACTCTGGGCTCCCTATCTCCCCACTCTGGGCTCCCTATCTCCCCACTCTGGGCTCCCTATCTCCCCACTCTGGGCTCCCTATCTCCCCACTCTGGGCTCCCTATCTCCCCACTCTGGGCTCCCTATCTCCCCACTTTGGGCTCCCTATCTCCCCACTTTGGGCTCCCTATCTCCCCACTGCACGGGGCATGAACTCCTGTAGCCTGCACTGTAACCTGCACACTTGTTCGCAGGTTATGGCCCAATTCGATGCAAGGCCGTCACTCGAAAAATCCCACCCCCTTTCCCAACTATATGGACTGATGGGGAGGAGCAGGACACAGCGAATCACGGGTCACCAAAAGATGTCATCTTCCGATCCGGTACATGGCTTAAAACAGAGGGGCGGAATTGATGAAAGTTAGTTGGGATAGTCTTGGCGCTATTTTGGATGAACCCAGGCAATCAATTAATCAGGAATTGTGCAGTATCCGATTTCATGGACCAACCGCAGGTCAGCGCTGTGACACGAAAGCTAGCGTCCCACTATTATGCACATTTTAACTTTCACTCTTGTGAGTATGATGATTTGAAATAAATTTTAATGTGTTGGAACGTGCCACACCATCTGCCTGTATATTTCGTCCAGCGATAGCGCTTTACAATATACAGGCGGTCCCCTACTTAAGAACACTCGACTTACATACGACCCCTAGTTACAAACGGACCTCTGGATGTTGGTCATTGCTGTACCTTAGTCCTAGGCTACAATGAGCAGCTGTAACAGTTATCACAGGCGTCTGTAATGAAGCTTTAGTGTTAATATTAATTCTTATGACAATCCAACATTTTTAAAATCCAATTGTCACAGAGACCAAAAAAGTTCTGGCTGGGATTACAATGATAAAATATACAGTTCCGACTTACATACAAATTCAACTTAAGAACAAACCTACAGAACCTATCTTGTATGTAACCCGGGGACTGCCTGTAATTGAAGGAGGATAAGAAAGAGCGATGGTGCTAGTCTGAATGGTGACATACTTTCAACTGGAGGATTTGTGGACTGGTGCCGTTCATCGGTGGAAAAACACTGGTTATCGTGGGAGAAAAAATGACTGGGAGCTGCGGCCATAGTGAACATTTTTTTTCTCTGTTTATTCTTTACCAGTCTGCTGATAGAAAACAAAAAAATGGATGTTTTGCAGAAATAAGATGGCAAAGCACCTGGTTCCCCTGCGTCATCTGAGAAAAATAACGGTTTCGGTCCCATTCAGTGAGTTAGTCCGTAGTCCACAAACGAGAAAAAAAAAATATTGCACGCTTCACTTTTTTTTACAGCGGATCGGTGAATGGGCACATAAACAATAATAGGATAATAATGTGAAATCACGGATAACATACTGAAAGAAAACGGATATGTGAATGAGCCCCAATACTGGGTAGTCGAACTATGTTCTGCTTATTTATTGGTTCAGTTTACACCAGAAATGTTGAAACATTTGCATAATTATTGGTGTACACTCCCCTTTTCCCCTGAAGCCACGCCTATTTTATTAGACCACACCCCTATAAAGTGTATTTGATAGAGTTCCTTTTTAACCTATTGAAGACCAAACACACTCCCAAAATCTTATGTTGCCCCCCTTTACAAAAAAATGTCCAGCAGAGCCCCTCCTTTAATGAAATGTCCAGCAGAGCCCCTCCTTTAATGAAATGTCCAGCAGAGCCCCTCCTTTAATGAAATGTCCAGCAGAGCCCCTCCTTTAATGAAATGTCCAGCAGAGCCCCTCCTTTAATGAAATGTCCAGCAGAGCCCCCCCCCCTTAATGAAATGTCCAGCAGAGCCCCCCCTTTAATGAAATGTCCAGCAGAGCCCCCCCTTTAATGAAATGTCCAGCAGAGCCCACCTTTAATGAAATGTCCAGCAGAGCCCCCCCCCCTTTAATGAAATGTCCAGCAGAGACCTCCTTTACAAAAAAATGTCCAGCAGAGCCCCCATTTAAAGAAGTTTTTAGCAGTAAATTTTTTTACAGAATTATATATATATATATATATATAATATATATATATATATATATATATATATATATATATATATATGTATATATATATATATATATAAATAATATATATTTACCAAAGTATAAGCCAAAATGGGTCTTTTTCAGTACAAAAATTTTGCTGAAAAACTGAGCTTATACTACAGAGTATATACAGTAATTAATATAAGTATTTCTGGAATTTTTGGACTTGTTTTGGGTGCTAATCATGTATCTATATAAGCAGATTACGATATGTAAAGGGCTGACGTTAAATTTAGAGTTTCCTAAACCTCACAGCATTTCAGGAAAGTTGCTAAACCTCACCAGGACTCACATGAAGCGACAACGCTCCAAACCATAAGTCAATACAGATGTGCTATATACAGTGCAGCTCCGCTATATATAGAGGTAGACATGGAGGTTTTATTGCTGTTATTCCTTTTTTGCCCCAGGCGCTGGAGAGATTTTACTAGAGGTCGTGTTTGTGCCCACAATGGCTATTTCGGGGCTGTCTTATAGTAGCAGCTTCACCTGTCCTAGGACCACATCTAGATAAAAATACTGCAGAGATAACATGCCGTGTGTAATCCGGTGTGAGGCCTCACAAAGGTCAGGTAAATGGTGGAATAGAGATACCCAAGTGTCTATAGAGCCAGAACATCGCTGCATGGGCCAGTACAGCAAGAATTTCTCACTTTATTCTGGGGTGCCGCCTAATTTCTTATAGATAGATATGAGATAGATGGGTAGATATTAGATGGATGGATAGATACAAGATGGATAGATAATAGAAGGATAGATGGACAGATCCGAGAAGGATCGAAATGAGAAGGATGGATCCGAGAAGGATAGATGCAAAGATACGAGAAGGATAGATGGATAAATACGAGAAGGATAGATGGAAAGATACGAGAAGGATAGATGGATAAATACGAGAAGGATAGATGGAAAGATACGAGAAGGATAGATGGAAAGATACGAGAAGGATAGATGCAAAGATACGAGAAGGATAGATGCAAAGATACGAGAAGGATAGATGGATAGATCCGAGATGGATAGATCCGAGATGGATAGATCCGAGATGGATAGATCCGAGATGGATAGATCCGAGATGGATAGATCCGAGATGGATAGATACGAGATGGATAGATCCGAGATGGATAGATGTGAGAAGGAGAGATCTGAGGAGCATAGATAGGAGATAGATGGATAGAAAAATAGATATGAGATGGATAGAGAGGATGGTAGATGGATGGATACATGGATAGTCATAGATACTAGATATATTGATGTGCTGTTATATGTTCAGAAACTACCGATACATTTTTGATTTGTATTTTTGGGATGGAAACCTTTAAAAAATAAAGTTGTTATGTAGAGGTTGTTTTTACTGACATGACAGGCGAGGTGACACGCAGGGAAGAGAGACCACAATTATGATCCTGTGGGTTATACTGTATCTGTTCCTAGGAAAGTTGGGTTGCAGTAAATACCGCTTCATCACAGCCCGACATAAAGGGGTTCACTTATTTTCCGTGTTTTAGGAAAGCTGTGTGGAGGTCAGTGATGGATCACTGGGGACATTACTGTAGCTCAGTGTCACCCCCTGAATACTTCATGGTCACGAGGCACGTGAGGTTGGTTTTAGGAAGCCTCAGTCTCTGTAACCATTGGTTGGAGCGTGTGGGGCGGTTGCTGTAGTTGGGTTTCGGCGTTCCAGCGCCTCATCGGTTGTTTTTAATCAGAAGGATGTGATTTCATTAGGAAACCATGATGAGCCGGTGAGGTCATCTCTCCATGAAAGGAGCTCACAGGCCGGGGTGTATACACAAGGAAGGATTTAGGCCCAGGACCTGTGCAGCGCCCTCCAATGGGAGCCGGCGTCCACCCCTCACCGACAGGTGCCCATTCACTCATCAAAGGATGGATCCCGACCAGAGCCGCTTCACAGGAGCTCGGATTAAGACCGGTGTTTTTACAGCTCGGGGAATTTTTTTTCCTGATTTTTTTTCTCGTTCCTCTTAGGTCTCATACATGCTGCAGTCCTTCTTCGAGGCGAAACACATAACTAATTCACAACAACTTCAGCAGGAGATCGGTGACATCAGCCACAGCTTGAAGGCCAGGCTATGGCTCGCCAGAAGGTATGTGCCATCAGAAAGCCAGGAAGAAGAAAGAAACAGAACTTATTACACTGTTTTGTTTGTTGTGAAAATCCGTACAGTCTGAACACCGACCTAATAAGGGCCTATATGTATTTCTAAAGGCACCCAAACCTAGAAAGGTTTTCGAAACCTAGGAATATAATTAGCTGTGCACCTGTGTGACATCACATGACCAGATATATTATGAGCCGTGCACCTGTGTGACATCACATGACCAGATATATTATGAGCCGTGCACCTGTGTAACATCACATGACCAGATATATTATGAGCCGTGTGCCTGTGTAACATCACATGACCAGATATATAATGAGCCGTGCACCTGTGTGACATCACATGACCAGGGACCAGTTCTTATCCACTGGAAGTAAACAATGAAGCTTCCTATAGAATGACAGCAAGCAAGAAGAAAGAAACAGAACTTATTACACAGAACTTTTGCTTGTTGTGAAAATCAGTACAGTCTGAACACGGACCTAATCATACAGTATTTCTAAAGGCACCCAAACATATAGGAAAATTTTCAAAACTTATATAACGAGCCGTGCATCTGTGTGACATCACTTGACCAGAGCTATATAACGAGCCGTGCACCTGTGTGACATCACATGACCAGGGATATAACGAGCCGTACACCTGTATGACATCACATGACCAGGGATATAACCAGCTGTGCACCTGTGTGACATCACATGACCAGGGATATAACCAGCTGTGCACCTGTGTGACATCACATGACCAGGGATATAACGAGCCGTGCACCAGTGTGACATCACTTGACCAGAGCTATATAACGAGCCGTGCACCTGTGTGACATCACATGACCAGGGATATAACGAGCCGTACACCTGTATGACATCACTTGACCAGAGATATATAAAGAGCCGTGCACCTGTGTGACATCACATGACCAGGGATATAACCAGCTGTGCACCTGTGTGACATCACATGACCAGGGATATAACGAGCCGTGCACCTGTGTGACATCACATGTCCAGGGATATAACGAGCCGTGCACCTGTGTGACATCACATGATCAGGGATATAATGAGCCATGCACCAGTGTGACATCACATGACATGGGATATAACATGCCCTGCACCTGTGTGACATCACATGATCAGGGATATAACGAGCCATACACCTGTGTGACATCACATAACCAGGAATATATAACGAGCCGTGCACCTGTGTGACATCACATGACCGTGAATATAACGAGCCGTGCACCTGTGTGACATCACATCACCAGGGATATAACGAGCTGTGCACCTGTGTCACATCACATGACTGTGAATATAACGAGCCGTGCACCTGTGTAACATCACATAACCAGGGATAGAAAGTACATCACATGACCAGGGACCAGTTCTTATGAAGCTTCCTATGGAATGACAGTAAGCAGAGATCTAGAAAACTGCGAGGAATTGATACAGAAAGTATATTGGAAAATTGTATAACTTTTCATTGCACAAACCATATCAATTACTGAAAGTGGACAACCCCTTTAAGAATTAAGTACCTCCCCTATATAGAGGGTCCTAGAAGAGGGCAGGACCATATAGACCCTGTGCTCTCCCATCTCATGACTGTGCACATACATAGCAGACTTTGTTGGGGCCAGAGCATAGTGTCATATGTTCCAGCGTGCGGGTACGACTAGTCCATACACTTGTTTATTCAGTAGCGTAGCAGTAAATACGTCCTGTGTATGGCGCATCTGTATACATGACACGCAGCAATGCTTCCCATTCATTCCCAAAGAGGAGAGGCGCTGCTCCCGAATATTGTAAAAATACCATGAAATCCTCTGAAAACTACATTTCTATCCAGTATAAGAATTTGGTCCTGCCAGCATCAGCATCAGTATTCCAGGAATAGCGCCACCTTGTCTATGGGCTGCACCTGGTATTGCAGCTCAGTATACTCAATATAACCTAAATTTGACTAATTTGTCACACAGTGTGAGATGTTGGGGCGCCTGAAGTGATGCTCCTCTTCAACTCCTGCAAGTGACTCATTTTATTCAAAAAGTGACTCTTTTCAGCTCATTTCATCATGACTTTGGAGGTGATTTGTTTTTAGTTCAGTGGCTGAGATTTCGCAAGAGTGAATTCTAGAACTAACATTTCATCACCTACATGAGGGGCTAATGGTTTTGGGGTGTAAATCCTGGTGTTTAGACCTTCGCGAGTAGTTGGGTTTCCAAATACCAAGATCCTCAACATGAGCTAATACTATGGGCCTGAAGTTCTCATCTGAAGGAGATCCTAGTCTCAGAGAGTCGAGCTAGTGTTATTAGGAATCATCCAAACCTTGCACCCACACCAAGGAGAAGAGACCAGAGGCACAGGACTGGGGAGGGTCCTCAGTTCAAGAACCCAACCCAGCAGAACTTGTCATTTTGACATTTAAAAAGTTTCTTTTAAAGGGATTTACCCCACTAAAATACTAGTCCTTGATACGGGAAGAAATGTCCTTTCTAGAATTCGCTTTTTTTTATTTGACGTCTCGCTCATTTACCTATAAAAATAAAATTTTCCCCAAAGTCAGGCAAATATGACTCTTCTCGCCTCAAGATGCGTCAAGTTTAGTGGTAACAGGGGTAACGTCACTACAGAAGCCCCTATGTTTTGTTCTGTAGCACCTAGAAACAGGCTGGTGTCATATTAAAGATAAGGATCTCATCTTTCAAATGACATCAGGATTCTAACTTTGTGAGCTACAGAACTGAAGATACAGACAGATAAAACATAATTTGTAATGTGATTTGTAAGGTAGTGAAGAAATAGACGGAAACTATAAGTCCGGTTCCATAGCTCACAGAACCATAAGCCCAAATAAGAGATCATTATCTTTAATAGGACATTAATATCATGTTTCTAGCTATTATAGAACAGAAGATATTATAGAACTTATAGTTTCCGTCTATTTCAATCACATTACAAATTATGTTTGATCTGTCTATATCTTCAGTTCTGTGGCTCACAAAGTTATAATCCTGATGTGCTCTGAAAGATGAGATCCTTATCTTTAATATGACACCAGCATGTTTCTAGGTACTACAGAACAAAACATAGGGGCTTCTGAAGAGACTCCACCGCTGCAACCACTAAACTTGACTCATCTCAGGTGAAAATGAGGTGAGAAGAGTCATATTTTTGTGACTTTGGAGGAGATTTTTTTTTTTGTAGGTAAACTGGTGAGATTTCACATAAAAGATTAAATTCTTGAGGGGATGGTAGATTAGAACCTGGTGATAGGTAGTTGGTAACAATAGGCCCCGTAGTTGTCTGGCCTTGATATTGTAGATGATGAGATGTTTTGGGGGTCTTGCTGATAATCTAAGTCCTCGGTGTCCTGCCTCGTGCCCGCTGTCTCATTAGGTCTATAATGTGATTTTCCGCTGCTGGTTTAGTTTTGCCGTTTCAGTCCTGATCAGAATCATCTGCATCGGGGCCCGAGATTGAATTACATAGAATAAATCCATTAGGTCAGTAAGAGCAGGGAGGGGGCGATGCATATTTATGTACTTATCCCATAGCCACAGGGGAAGGAAAACCCAATCCAGCCTCACATTATGTCCTGCCATTGTTCTATAAAACATGCCGTGTGTGTGTGTGTGTCACCCAGAGGCTCCGCGCCTGCACATGACGGGGCTGCAGGATTTAACCATTTTCCTAATTGTCTCGTTTTAGGCAAAATCCATGTCTGGTGACGAGAGCGACATTTACGGACATCCTAAATATAGTCGTCGGTCATTTGGGAACGGTTAGAGACCGAGGTACGTGACTGTGGAGTGTGCGAGCTGCTTCCTGTTTCTTCTTCATGGTGGTCATACAGAAGGGCGCCTCCTATTGGCTGTGCCTGGCATTGCAGCTCGCTAAATTGAGGATGAGCTGTGCAAAAGAGTAGACGTCGCTTTAATGCTCGGTACTACAGACAGCGTTAGGCTCAATCACGACTTTGTTGTGGGTGTCAGTAGCAGCAGGACTGTGAAAAATAGATTTATATTCCAGGATTTTAACATCTCCTCACACTGCTGTGCTCTTAGCTCACTACGTTGTACTTCTCTGCTATGCTGACTGCTATAGCAAGAGTCTGGTTTAATACTACAGCAGTAATACAGAGTTGAATTTCTTTGCACTAGCTCCTTGTAGAGAGCCACGAGCACAGCAGTGTAAGGACACACCACTTAGTGCACTTGGAGAGACTCAATCCTGGAATATAAATGTATTGTTTACAGTCCCGCTGCTACTAATAATGTACACAAAGGTATGGTCACACAGATCACCAGGCTGCAGAGAGTGCAGAGCACAACAGTGTAAGGA
Organism: Engystomops pustulosus; assembly: GCF_040894005.1. Taxonomy (NCBI): domain Eukaryota; kingdom Metazoa; phylum Chordata; class Amphibia; order Anura; family Leptodactylidae; genus Engystomops; species Engystomops pustulosus. Next base: position 21,479,469 of record NC_092413.1, on the reverse strand, counting down.
CACGCCCCCAGTGTACTTGGATAGGCTAGAAGCTTAAAATAGAAATGTCTTTTTTACAGTCCTGCTGCTACTAAGAGTACAACCTTTGTGATTGTACTAAGGCATGATTACACAGATCTCCAGGACCAATACCCAACACTGGCTGCAGAGAATACAGAGCACAGCAGTGGGAGGAGATCCCTTCAATTGGAGAGTCTGCAATACAGGGATTTAAATGCATTTTTTTCACAGTTCTGCTGCTCAAAGGTATAACACAGATCCCCAGTGACCGCACCAAACACTGGCTGCAGAGAATACAGAGCCCAGGAGTATAAGGACACACCCCCAGTGCACTTGGAGAGGCTAGAACATTGGTGGCAAACCTATGGCATGGAGTGACCGAGGTGGCACTCAGAGGCTTTTCTGTGGGCACCCAGGCCTTCACCCCAACACATAGATTGCCAGACAGCACTCAAGGCTTCCTCCAAGACAGCCCAGGACGCGCCGTGCGCTATTTTAAAGCAACATCCTTGGCTGCCAGGACTACAGGAGGAGGGTGGATAGAGATGGTTTAATCATTGGAGCTCCTGCTCTGGGTGCCCTGATTCTTCCTCCTCAGGGGACCCTGAAGGGAAGCTTCAATACAAATTTCTCCATCATCTTTCTATTGTATTGGTGTCCTCAGGACGCCAATACGATTGAAACCTGTATACAGCAGGGATCAATAAGTTGCTGCTTAAATTGTTATGTTGGCAATTTGCGATCTATAAGTGGGTTTTGGTTGTAGTTTGGGCACTCTGTCTCCAAAAGGTTCACAATCACTGGGCTAGAACTTAAATTTATTTTTTCCCAGTGCTAATAAGATTACACATAAAGGTCCAAGTGATTACACAGATCACCAGGGCCAATGCCTAACATGGCTGCAGAGAGTACAGAGCACAGCAGTGTGAGTAAAATCCTTTATAGTCCCTTTAATAGTCATGGATTGTCATTTCTAACCTGAATTTTTCCAACAATGTTTCATACATAGAAGGGGGACTGAATCTTAGGCGTCCATCACTACAGTGAATGTGACGCCTGTTAATGTAAACCCAGATTTTAGTATCCATATATATCTATAGGATATGATAAAAATAACAACATAAGTGTAAAAAACAAAACAAAAACACATGCTAATTTAATCTCCGGACAGATGCTGAGATTATATGCCAAAAAGCACAGTAACAAGGTAACAGGAAATCTTGGGTGCGGTTGTTGTGATCGCATTGCACCCTAGTGAGGGTGCTGACGCCCTGAGCGCGGTGGTGACGGTATGACACCCATGCTTGTGTACGTTTGTGGTCACATACATTGTGTGCTGTGCTGTGAATACAGATATAAAGTAGATATATACAGTAGATATGTAGCATCAGGTCTTATGTATTATTAATAAAGTATTTGTGCCTGGCCTGTGCTTAAAGGGATTGTACCCCCCTATTCACATGATAGGAGGTAACAATCTGATCAGCAGGTGGCGTCCGGCTGCTGGGACCCTCAAAAATGACAAAAAAAGGGGGATCTGTTCTCAGTAATTGGCTGAAGCTCCAAGTCAAGCATGTGTCCTGGCAGCTCATACAATACTGTGGACTAGGCGACGCTCCCATGCACCGTGACCCTGATTTCAGTGATCGATGGGTGTCCCAACAGTCAGACCCTCCCCAATCACAATATTTCCTATCCTGTGAATAGGTAGATAACAATTGAAGGTTGGTACAACACCATTAATGCTCCAATCGACTTCTTAAGGACTTCTCCTGAGCTGCACCAATTCTCCGAAATGCTCTACCCTGGACTATTCAGACTATTACTCAACTTGCAAAGTTTCTGACATGCCTGTAGTCCATCAGTGTCAGAAGAAATGGATTATAACTTCAAGCTGGTAGTAAAATCCGGATGTTACCATTATAAGATGTGATATTTATTAGTAAGATATTGGGATACGCCTCGCTGGTGCCAGGATTTCTCCATCCTGCAGTGCGGTGATGTACATTTCTGGAGGGACCTGTATCCTATAGGTTTCCTCCAGGCCCCGTGTATGAATGTGTTTGTCCTTCCCACAGTCCCTTCATGTATATCTGTATTTATTGTGTATATTTGATTTTCCCTTTGCGCTTTTCTGCCTCGTTCCTTTCCCCCTGTCATGGATGCTTTATTATCATGTTCAGGCGGCAGAACTTGAGATTTTCCTATATAGATCATTTTGAGGTTTTCTTGGCTAAATTTCTTGTTGTTTCTATTTCAAGTTATTTCCTTTCCTCCTCCCGTTTTTTTTTCTCTCCCGCTCCTTTAATCCAGACGTTTTGTGTCTTTGTAATTTGTTTCGTATCTGAGCCCAGTCCAGCGCATCGTGACCCATCATTATGTCTCCCGGCTTGTGCGGTACATTGCAGGTTTTAGGTTGGGGGGGGGGGGATGCGGTGGGGATGCAATGTACTCAATAAATTTCTACACTGTGGCAGCAACTTTGTTATTAGGGAAGGAGAAGACAGACACAACAAGGTTCATGGCTGCACCGGGAAAGATAGTTTTCCCAACTTTTTTTTTAAAGAGGCATTGCTTATTGATTTAGAATATCAGATAAGTTGGGCTTCAGCCACATCCGGGGTGCTCCATCATATGTCCTGTTTGCATCTTGATTTGACTCAAGTATATAAGGTTGACCTGCAATACCAAACATAGCCACTATACAAAATACAGCTTTGTAGAGGCTGCAGTCTCTACAGCTAAACATTGGGGGTTTACCCGGTGTCAAAATCTACCATTCTAAGGATTGGAGAGCATAAAAGAAATCCCGGAATATCTGAACACTCCCAGTAGAACATATAAAATGCACCATGCCATGGCTCTTGTACAGTCATGGCCAGAAGTTTTGAGAATGATACAAATGTTAATTTTGACAAAGTCTACTGCATCAGGTTTTATAATGGCAATTTGCATATACTCCAGAATGTTATAAAGAGTGATCAGCTTATCAGCAATTAATTGCAAAGTGAATATTTGCCTAGAAAATTTCCCCCAAAAACACATTTCAACTTCATTACAGGCCTGCCTTAAAAGGAGCAGCTAACATCGTTTCAGTGATGTCTCCACAAGTGTGGGTGTTGATGAGGACAGGGTTGGAGATCAATCTGTCATGATTAAGTAAGAATCACACCACTGGACACTTTAAAAGGAGGCTGGTGCATGGCATCATTGTTTCTCTTCTGTTAACCATGGTTATCTCTAAAGAAACACGTGCAGTCATCATTGCACTGCACAAAACTGGCCTAACAGGGAAGAGTATTGCAGCTAGAAAGATTGCACCTCAGTCACCAATCTATCGCATCATCAAGGAATTCAAGGAGAGAGGCTCCATTGTTGCCAAAAAGGCTCCAGGGCGCCCAAGAAGGACCAGCAAGCGCCAGGACCGTCTCTTACAAGTGTATCAGCTTCGGGATGGGGCTCCCAGCAGTGCAGAGCTTGCTCAGGAATGGCAGCAGGCAGGTGTGAGGCATCTGCACGCACTGTGACACTGCGGAGACTCTTGGAGCAAGGCCTGGTGTCCAGGAGGGCAGCAAAGAAGCCACTTCTCTCCAGAAAAACATCAGGGACAGACTGATATTCTGCAGGGAGTGGATGCTGAGGACTGGGGGAAAGTCATTTTCTCTGATGAATTCCCTTTCCGATTGTTTGGAACATCTGGAGAACAGCTTGTTGGGAGAAGACAAGGTGAGCGATACCACCAGTCTTGTCTCATGCCAACTGTAAAGCCTCCTGCAGCCATTCATGTGTGGGGCGGCTTCTCAGCCAAGGGAATCGGCTCTCTTACAGTCTTGCCTAAAAACACCTCCATGAATAAAGAATGGAACCAGAATGTCCTCCAAGAGCAACTTCTCCCAACCCTCCAAGAGCAGTTTGGTGATCAGCAATGCCTTTTCCAGCATGATGGAGCACCTTGCCATAAAGCAAAGGTAATAACTAAATGGCTCAGGGAACAAAACATAGAGATTTTGGGTCCATGGCCTGGGACCTCCCCAGATCTTATGCCATTGAGAACTTGTGGTCAATCATCAAGAGACGGGTGGACAAACCAACAAATTGTGACAAAATGCAAGCATTGATTGTGCAAGAATGTACGGCTATCATTCAGGATTTGGTCCAGAAGGTGATTGAGAGCTGCCAGGGAGAATTGCAGAGGTCCTGAAGAAGAAGGGACAACACTGCAGATACTGACTCGCTGCAGTAACTCCTTCTCACTGCCAATAAAAGCTTTTGTTCCTCATAATATGATTGCACTTGTATTTCTGTATGTGATAAAAACATCTGACAAACCAGAGGGCAACAGATCATGTGACAATGTAATATTTGCTGTACTGCCCCTAATGGTACCACTAACCACATGGTGGCCCTCAGTGTTTCTTTGTATCTCCAGGGCCCTGAGTTCTAATCTCCCAATTTTGCTAACAATCAGATATCAAAATTATTATATTAATTAATCTTTGTGTATAATTGGGTAAGGAAATAAGATTGAAGTCCCCATCATGGTACAGGGACCACATCCGCTATATACACATATGGGCCGGGGAAGGCACGATAAGAATTAGAGGATCCGAACTGCCTTAAAAGAACCATTGGAATTAGCCTTAGGAAAAAAAACAGGTGGTGTTTAACGTCCTAGAAATCCACAGTATCTTAAAAAGAAATTCAGATCTTAAAAAAAAAAATTGACATTCATTTATATATTTAGTACAGAACTGGACATAGAGTATAGCCCACAAGTTGAGGATGCTCCTCTTAGAACAGTCATGTATCCACCTCGGAATCTCCAATACCCATCGGAGTCCTCTGCTACATGTAATCCAAAGCTCCTAGGAGATCTGCAATAGGTGCCATAACCTTCTACTATGGTTCTAGTAATAATGGGTGCTACTATGGTTCTAGTAATAATGGGTGTCCTACATAATAGGATCTGATCTCTTTTCACAACAGAATTCTCTATGTCCAAGTGACCAGATGTCTACAACAAAATGGCGACAATGGTTCCAACTTTGTCATTAGAAACATCAGCTCGGGGACAGAACCTGCTCCCCTGGCGGGTGCTATACTGAGAGGACATCAATGTTTAGCAGCAGCTTTTAGCTTCATGGATGAGTCCAGTTTGTAGAGTTACACAGTAATAACTTATCTGGTTCCCCGGCGCTGATAAATTACAGTGTCGACTGCTGAGTTACTGAACCGAGCAGCCTGCACTCATTTTTCACCTGCGTACAATAATAGATGAAGTTGAACTCTGTTGACAGAACAACAATGACCCGGATCAGTATTTAGTATTTTATGTCTTTTACTCATTGTTCTGTCCAACAACAACTCCGAAATATATATCAAAGTCAGTGACTTCATCGGTATCAGTACCAGCTAAAAATAAGCCGACAAGTGAACAATGGAGGTAACACCGCGATTTATATCAAGCACGTGACAACCGAAATTGTGGGAAGAAGTGTGTCCAAGTGAGGCCCAGAGTAAAGGTACAACAAGAGAAAGTGATGCAAATATATGGCAACAAGTAAACTTTGTTAAACAAAATCTATTAATACACAGCGGACAAACAACCTCCCTAAGTAGACCCCCAATCCTGCAAAAATAAAGAGTAATATCCTAGGCAATCCTAGTAGTTCCCTCATCGAAACATGCCCAACTACTTCCCTCACTGAAAAATGGCTGACTACTTGCCACACTGAAACGTGGCCGAATACCTGCCACACTAAAAAATGGCTGACTACTTCCCACACCGAAACATGGCCGACTACTTCCCTCACCGAAACATGACTGACTACTTCCTTCACCGAAACTCGACCGACTACTTCTCTCACCGAAACACGACCGACTACTTCTCTCACCGAAACACGACCGACTACTTCTCTCACCGAAACACGACCGACTACTTCTCTCACCGAAACACGGCCGACTACTTCCCTCACCGAAACACAGCCGACTACTTCCCTCACCGAAACACGGCCGACTACTTCCCTCACTGAAATATGGCCGACTACTTCCCTCACCAAAACATGGCCGACTACTTCCCTCACCGAAACACGACCGACTACTTCTCTCACCGAAACACGACCGACTACTTCTCTCACCGAAACACGACCGACTACTTCTCTCACCGAAACACGACCGACTACTTCTCTCACCGAAACACGACCGACTACTTCTCTCACCGAAACACGACCGACTACTTCTCTCACCGAAACACGACCGACTACTTCTCTCACCGAAACACGACCGACTACTTCTCTCACCGAAACACGGCCGACTACTTCCCTCACCGAAACATGGCCGACTACTTCCCTCACCGAAACATGGCCGACTACTTCCCTCACCGAAACACGACCGACTACTTCTCTCACCGAAACACGACCAACTACTTCTCTCACCGAAACACGACCGACTACTTCTCTCACCGAAACACGACCGACTACTTCTCTCACCGAAACATGGCCGACTACTTCCCTCACCGAAACATGGCCGACTACTTCCCTCACCGAAACATGGCCGACTACTTCCCTCAATGAAATATAGCCGACTACTTCCCTCACCGAAACATGGCCGTCTACTTGCCACACTTAAACATGTATGACTACTTCCCTCACAATACATGGCTGACTACTTACCTCACTGAAACATGGCCGACTGCTTCCCACACCGAAACCTGGTCGACTACTTCCCACTCCAAAACATGGCTGACAACTCCCCACAGCTAAACAGTGATGACTGCTTCCCATACCTAAACATTAATGACTACATCCAACACTGAAACATGGCCGACTACTTCTCATACCTAAACATGGCACCAAAATCTAGGCTGGGAGAACTCAACATATGCATCAACGCTACATAATAAAAAGAAGCTTACAACTAGTAAATGATAGTAAATCCCCCATCCCCTTCCATTTCTTATCAGTAGTGACCCCTGTGCCCTGACATGGTGACCTCCCTATCATCCAGGTTGTCTGTAGATTGATGTGTGTGTGTCTGACCAACCACTTGGCACTCGCTGACCTAAGCCCCTGACACATTTATGGTTTTATGGTGTTTGGGTAAAGACAACAGGACACCAATAAATTCCTCGGCATTCTGTTTTTTTATGAAGAAAAGAAGACTCAATTATTAGATGGAGGGAAGCAGCAGCCGGATCAGCAGAGAGTCATGTGATAATGAATATAGAATCGGAACGTTAAGATTTCTTTAAAAATTTTTGTTATATCTTTGAACGGTTAGGAAAAGTAAGGATTTTTTTTAAACTTTAGTAATTATAATAATTGGGGTCACATCTTGTTCTACTTGGACCTGGCACCTAGTCCCCACTATCCTCTCTGTCCTGTAGTAGTAGTGTAGTAACCAGGCTCTGCTCAGTAGTTGGTGTCTCTCCTGAGGGCGCCATCACTTCTCCATCACTGGTCTATTGTAGGTTACAAGAGAAGATATAGAAATGAAATTTCAAACTGGATGTACCTCAGCTCAGCCGAGACCCAATACAACATTTTCATATTCTATATTGTAAATAGCAGAAACTACAATGATGGTCTTGTCCTCAGAATAGGCAATCAGTGTCTTATCTGTGGTTTCGGCTTGGTTCCCATTTAAGCTAGATGGAGCTACGGATGAAGGGTCACCATTTGGACACTATTGGGCTCAGGGCCGAAGAGCTGATCATGGTGGAGGTTGGATCCCCTGAGAACAGGCCATCAATGAAAATTCCTGGCCTACCCTGTTAAGGTGTCCATACACTTGTGGTATCTATTGAAAGACCACCCCCGATGCATGGCACTCAAGTTGGCCCGGCATACATGTGTTCTCAATGTAGAGAGGCCAATTCTCCCAAAATCTTTAGGTTCAGACAACCTTTCTCTTATGTGTAGGCTTCAAATAAACACTCTAGGGCCTAGGCACAGCTGATTTATTGACTGGAGCAGGACTCTAGGTTCTAGCAAGGTTCAGGCCCTGCACCATGTATAATTCAATGAATTCGCTCCGACTGGAGTGTTCCTTTAATTCCTCCTGTTGTCTGCTACGAGTCTATAACATGTCCACAGGTAGTCATTGTCAGGTTCCTTCAGTATTCGGGCTTGGACTTATCCATTATAAATAGTTTTATCTCTTTTATTCTCGTGGTGGTTTGTGTTTTTGCCACACACGGCGATGACACACAAGTTACAGACCTGATGGCAGCGCCCAGAATAGACTTTGATATTTCCTAGAACCCGTCAGCCTCATTTGAGGGTTATCTGTGTGTAACAAGTGCCACAAAGGTCACCTTAGTTTGTTGCTTTCTATTTTGGGATGTTTTTATGAATTTTTTTAAAAAGTTCATCGCTGCTTCATGCTCGGGTCGTAGGGAGTTTATGCTAATCGTGTTCTGCAAACGCTGCATTTGTGTAACACATATATATACATATAAACTATTGGGGTCAAGCACATACTATGGTTGTACATCCATCTTTCTGTTGAGTTCCCTACAGATTACACCGGCTTATTTGGGTGGAGGGGGGGGGGTATCAAAAGTAAAACAAGTTACATCTGACCTTATTATCTAGTGACCCTTCAGACAGAAAGTTGTGGTGCAGGGGTGTCTACCTTTTCCCCGACAGAATCCTATTTATTGACTTTTTAGTTCAGAACATGTGAGGTATATTCCAGTAGATCTTTATGAACTGAAATGTAACGGTGGCTCAGTGGTTGGCAAACTACAGCCTTGCAGCGCTGGGGTCCTGGGTTCAAGTCCAACCCAGGTCAACATCTGCAAAGGGTTTGTATGTTCTCTCTGTGTTTGTGTGGGTTTCCTCCGGGTCCTCCGGTTTCCTCCCACACTCCAAAACATACTGGTAGATTGATTAGATTGTGAGCCCCATTGGGGACAGGGACTGATTTGGGAAGCTCTGTGCAGCGCTGTGTAATCTGTGTGCACTATATAAATAAAGCAATTATTATTATAAATGTCAAGACATTTTCACAAATGTTGGCAAAATTGATTGGCAATTACGGTATGTTCCACAATGGTCACCATTAGAGCCTGTTTGCCCCTTTTCACATTTAATTGGGTCCTTTGGGTGCAGATTCTGCAGGTTTTACTCTAGAAGGGAGTCTCCCATGCAGATACGGGCAGAGCCTTATTCCTTCTCGCTTTTCTGTCTCCTGCAGCTCTGACCACTGACTTCTGGGATGATGTCCATCGTGTCATTACAGACAGCGAGCTCATAGAGGAAGCCGAGCACACCGCCGCAGTTCCTGGATTCATCCTGTACCTACAAAGTGTCACCAGGCTCATTTTATCAATGATATTTCTAGATATTCAAGGGGAAGTCCAAAATATTGCTCCTTCCATGAACATGAAGCCGTCAAGCTTGGTGCAGAGGATGCTGGGCTCAGAATTCCATGAAGTGCGTCTACTGACTCTCCATTCTTTGTTACAATGGATGAAACAAAGCTGTGGAGATGCCTACATGTCTCACCAGGTTCAGAAGATTCTCTTTGAGATGTTAATGAGGGAAATTAATCCCGAATGTCTATGCCAGGTAAACAGCGAGAAACCACCAACCCAAATATCAGATCTACCTGCGATTGGGGAGTCAGATTATGTTGATCCGCTTCCTGAACCAACTTAAATCATTATTATAAATAGAATTATAGGAATTGTACCGGAATTACTTACCTCTAAACTGTCCACCCAATCCACCATTTCCAGTCCTTCCAGGAATGGAGATAGGACATGACATCCTGTTTGTGGTCACATGACCCTTATAAGATTTAAAGGGGTATTCCAGGAATAAGCATAATGCATATTTAAATAGGTCATTAAAATATAAGTTATTATGTAATTAGCTATTTAAAATTCTGCTTCACTTAGCAGAAAAATGTTGTGGAGAATTAAATAATAATAATAATAATATATAGAATTAAAATGCTACCGGCCCTTTAATCAGTCCAGTGCTTTTGTCCCTATAGAGGAGACACAGGACAGAAGATGGCCGCTGGTCACATGTCCACATCACATGTCCTGCACCTTCCTGGGCAGGTCATGTGATCTCCACTATGTTTGGCTGTAGTCGGTTGGATGCAGTGCATCCAGTATGACTGGTGTTGTGGTGAGACCAAGCTCAGTGAGGCAATGTCCTGCGATGGCAGTTATACATCATTACTATGGTAACAGAGCAGGACAGTTTGTTAGATCAACCCTGGAAGCAGAGGCTGAGAGGGAGGAGCTATTACAGAGAACTGAGGGATCATGTGAGTTGTAATATCCTGTGGCAACCATCTTGGAGATAATTCCACCTACTTTACAAAGGCCGTAACATTTTGTGAATCATAAAAGCAAACTGTTTAAGCTCCATTTTGTGATTAATGAGATTGAGATTTGTTGTATTAATTTATATTTAGCATTATGGGTCATCAGACGTTCATATTACCGGAATACCCCCCTTTAAGCATGTTCTGTGCACATTACCCGAGAGACCATTGACTGACTGTGTCCCATTAACTGAGCTTTTTCACTTCTGGTTGGACCAGAATTTAGCTGGAATGAAGGGTATTTGAAAGGCCAATCAATAATATATTTTTCTCATAGTATATATATATTTGTAAAATATTGGTAATATTATCTCGTGTCCTAATAACTGGTCAGGTGCTGAAAGTCCTACATGAAATGGATATTGAGAAGACACTTAAGACTGCAAGTGATTTCCACATGAAGCCAAGGGAATTGTTGAGAAGAATCATACATCTTGTATCTACTTCCAGCCACAGGTAGGTGTCCATCACTTGGGTAATGTAACTACCTTTTATTGAGTTCCCTGGGACAATATAAACCTAAGCAAGCAAGATAAACCAGGGACATTACTCATAGATCCAGGCACCGTGACTGTGGTAATCTTCTTATATTTGTTATCCATGGCCTCCTTCCTACTAACATAAAATGACGCTCTTTCCTTCTGCCTGATGTAATCTCTCAGCAGCAGAGAGTTTCCTCTTACAGTGGTAGGGGGCAGTATAACAGCCTGTGAAGCTACAGCATGGAGGGACTTGGTTAACAGCCCTAGGAGCCCTTCTGACTCATTAGCATAATTTTAAAAGTTGATTTTATAAGGAAGGAGGACATGGATAAGAAATATAAGAAGATTACCACAGTCACGGGGCCTGGATGTATTAGTAATGTCCCTGGTTTATCATGATGGATTTTCATGGTAGATTTCCTTTAAACGGTTGCATCTTCTGCCACTGAAACTCCCCGGAAGTAACTGAACGAACTGGTGTGTTAAGGTAACTAAGATGAACTTGTCTGCCCCCTCCATTCCAGTGCCTTAGACCTGGTGCAGCTCCTGTTTGGCTGTCATCAGCTGGTGGGCCATGCCAGGCAGATGACTGCTGCAGCCAATCACTGGCCTCATCAGTGACCCTCAACACAAGGTCAGTAACTGACTGCTGAGTCCAGTGATAGTTCTGCCCTAAACAACTGAATGGGGCTATTTAAGATGGAGGGGGCGTGTAAGTTTTGATTACTATATTAAAAAAGAGGCAATGTTTTTCTTTTCCCACCTTGGAAAACATATTTGGATATTTCCCAGAATCTCCTAGCGGAGCATCAATGGCTATAAGTTTCCACACACCTGTAAGGCGGCCATAATTGGCAAAGTCTCCATAAGGAGAACTCTTACTTTTGAACCCTAACTATAAAAAGCAGCTTTGGGTTTGAAGTGGGCAGCTCACATTTTTAGTTCTTGTGAAGGAGGGGGATAAAAAAATCCCCCCCCCCCTTTTCCTAGTGTCGGGGATCATGGCTTCCCTAGAGTATGTCCAGCCTGGTACAGTAATAATAAAGCATCCAGACTTTCTCATTTCCGTCAAGTGGTCAGATGACGTGAGCGTGACCCTCCCCAGACACCGTCCTCTTGGCTCCCCGGAGCTCTGCTGAGTGGTTGGCAGCGCTGGCGAGTCAGATGCCCTCTTTACATTTTAATTCCCTGTTGCTGGGACCTATTGCAATTTAAACAAACCTGCTCTTATCTCCTCACAATTCAATTTATTAGACATCCCTGGTGCGGGGAGAGAAACTCCAGACAGGGAGCTGGAGCAGTAAATACTCTCTGGCGGACGTTTAGTGCCTTTCAGCCTCGGCTGTTGTTGTGATTAAAATGGCTAATTGCCTTTGAAAATAGAGAATGGAGCTGCACACGGAGGGGCGGGGGGGGGGGGGGGGGGGCACCCATGGTCTGCGGTTTCTTTCGGGGAGGGGCTTCAGCTGGTTGTTCCAACTTTTTGTGTTTTTGCAGGAGCCTGATCCAGAGCAAATCTACAATGTATGTCACGTGATTCATACTTCTGTAAAATCACTACTTTCTTGTATATAGGGTGGATTTGGTTCCTTGTTCCTTTAAAGGGAACCCGTCAACAGCTTTTACTCCACTAAACTAGCAGCCCCCTCTGGTAGGCGATGAAATGTCCTTTCTAGAATTCCCTCTTTTATGTTAACACACACCCATTTCTCTACAAATAATCTCCTCCAAAGTCATGTGCAAATGAGCTGAGAAGAGTCACTTTTTGCCTAATATTAGGCTGGAGCAGGGGCATCACTTCATACTCACCCCTCCCCCCCTTCACACACACACTCTTGATTGTAATTTTCTGTTCATTGTAAAAATCTTGTGAGAAAATCTTTAAATAAATCTTAAAGAGAACTTATCGCCAGGAATGTGATTTTCAGATGGTGACAGGTTCCAATAGCCCATGTTCTGCTGATTTTAAAAATGCCTTTGTCAGCATTCTGAATTATTTCAGTACTTTATATAAGTTTAATTCACATTACCTGGCTCCCTGCCAGCCGGGTGTGGTTAGTCCCTGGGGAGGGGCAGCTGCGGTCTTTGTGTGCCTGTGTCAGTCTCCTCTCCTCCACACTAATCCAGCTCCTTTAGCCCTCCCCACATCTGGTCATGTGCATTGAGCAGGCAGGGGAGGGAGGAGGATGGTGAGGAGTAGAGGAAGAATACATGAGGAGACACAGGCTGCAGTGTGCACATAGCACACCAAACTAAAACCAGTGAATGTTTGAAAGATTAAAAGCAAGCATCTAAAATTTACTCATCTGAGGCAAAAAGTGACTCTTCTCGGTGCATTTGTTTATGACATTGCAGGTGAATTGTTTTTATAGGTAATTATGCGAATTTTCCTTTGAGGGAATATTTCCTGCCAGAGTAGTAGGAGCATAATAAACTTGCTCAAAGATTGTACAGCAAATGACCTTACCATCCCCTGGCGTGCATTGGTTAGGCCAGTAAGTGCATCTGTGAGATGGATAGACGGCAACAACAATCCTGCAGCCAAACAGTCCAACTAGGGACCTCATGAGCAATGGCACTGGAGCCGAGGGGGGAGTCCTTTATCAACCCTAAATATATACTTTCATTACAGATAAGTGGACCCCAACTTTAGGATTGGCATCCTCTGCTCAGCAGCTCTGGCTAACCCGGTGGACACCCATGGCCAAACACAGACATAACTAGCTGCTAAGCGTGTAAAACTGCCTGACTGGCTGTTCTGATATGTCCTATCTAGTTCTAGAACCTATAGTTCGGGTCCACTCATCTCTAGCTTTCAAGTTTCCAATTTTTATTTTCTTTCTTTCACTTGCACGGGGGAGATTCCAGCTCACTGAGAAGTGTGGATGCAGCTCCGGGCTTTAAAAGGGGATTTCTTAGAGCTTGGGCTGGAAAGTTCCCGGATCATAGAGGAACTTCTATAGAACATACACCGTATAGACGTCATGGCTGCCATCTATCAGAGGCAATGACTCTTTAAAGTGCGACAGTACATTAGTGATGGGAAGTCCGGCTCTTCTTAGTGATCTGGCTCATGATGCTCTGCTCACTAAGAGGAGCCGGCTCTTCTGGCTCCTGAATGGCTCCTTTTACATGTATAATAAGAAGCCTCAGTCCAGTCAGTCACCCTTCTCCACACCGATTTTAACCCGATTTTGTCGGGTTGAAGTGGGTGTGGTGAGCAAATTAGGGGAGGGGTTGATTCACTCTTGTCATTCAAGTGAAAGAGCCGGCTCTTAGACCCGGTTTGTTTACAGATGTTCACTATTGTACATTTCCTTGTGCAGAGTATGAGCCACATGTGCGATAGTCTGCCACGTGCAGCGGTGGGTTACAGCTGCGCTGACATGGCGGATGCTCATCCACTATGAGCGTATTCTTTGGGCGCACAGGATCCTTACGTAATCATCCCATGCGCAGTACGGGTCACAGGCAGCGCCCGGCATGGATCCCGCCATCTATAATCCCCAGCCTCCAGACAGGAAGACAACTGTTGTGTTGTGTGTGTACTCAGGTGCTGCACACACTTTGTGGGTTACACTTGGACTGCGTTTCGCGTCGCCTGCAGCTTACAACGAATGTGTTCAGCCGAATGTTTGCCGCCAGACGTGGCTGGACATATGTGTTCAGGCATTTGCATTTTTCCCCCCCTTTAAATATACTGTAGTGTTTTTTTTCCTTAATTTTCCAGTGTGGAAATCCAGAGCTCAGCCTTGAAGCTGTCGTCTAAGTTGGTGATCAGACTCTCACACGAGGTCCAGGAGGTAAGTGCACTCACTTTCCTCTCCCAGTTACGTGGATGTATAACAAGATGTGAGGAAAGTGAAATACAGTCCGGGGGTATGTCTGTAAGTATAGGATATGTCTGGAAGATGCTTCTATTCGTATTTCACCTTAAAGGGGTTGGCCACTTTACCTCATGTTTTTTGTGTTGTGGGCAGGATATGAGGTAATTTACCAATATACATCTAGTAATAGTTCTGCTCCGCTTTCCTCAAATGTTATGTGAAGCCTCCTGTCTTTTACCTCATCAGCCAGACATTCCTGACCATAAAATGGCCGCTGATGGAGGGACATGTGATCTCTCAACAATCGCCCTGCCAGGATCTTAAGGTTGTATTCATGAATATACGATTAAGGTCCTGGCATGGTGATTGTTCGTGGACGGTTAGAGATCACATGACCCTCCATCTGCGGCCATTTTATGGTCAGGAATATCCGGCTGATGAGGTAAAAGACAGGAGGCTTCACTTTACATATCAAGAAAGCGGAGCAGAACTATTAATAGATGTATATTGGTAAATTACCTAATATACTGCCCCCCACACTAACGCACACATCACAAAAAACATGAGGTAAAGAGGCCAACTTCCTTAAGGTCACATCACAGTCAGGACCACCTCCCGCCAAAGTCATGACTGCCATCATCCTGGACTCCTCCTCCCTGAGGCCTGAATCATAGCTGCCTACCCTCAGGGCCAGACTCGTGACTCCCTCCCTTCCCCCTCCGGGCCAGACTCGTGACTCCTTCCCTTCCCCCTCAGGGCCAGACTCGTGACTCCCTCCCTTCCCCCTCCGGGCCAGACTCGTGACTCCCTCCCTTCCCCCTCCGGGCCAGACTCGTGACTCCCTCCCTTCCCCCTCCGGGCCAGACTCGTGACTCCCTCCCTTCCCCCTCAGGGCCAGACTCGTGACTCCCTCCCTTCCCCCTCAGGGCCAGACTCGTGACTCCCTCTCTTCCCCGTTCAGGACCAGAGTCGTGGCTCCCTCCCTTCCCCGTTCAGGACCAGAGTCGTGGCTCCCTCCCTTCCCCGTTCAGGACCAGAGTCGTGGCTCCCTCCCTTCCCCGTTCAGGACCAGAGTCGTGGCTCCCTCCCTTCCCCGTTCAGGACCAGAGTCGTGGCTCCCTCCCTTCCCCGTTCAGGACCAGAGTCGTGGCTCCCTCCCTTCCCCGTTCAGGACCAGAGTCGTGGCTCCCTCCCTTCCCCGTTCAGGACCAGAGTCGTGGCTCCCTCCCTTCCCCGTTCAGGACCAGAGTCGTGGCTCCCTCCCTTCCCCGTTCAGGACCAGAGTCGTGGCTCCCTCCCTTCCCCGTTCAGGACCAGAGTCGTGGCTCCCTCCCTTCCCCGTTCAGGACCAGAGTCGTGGCTCCCTCCCTTCCCCGTTCAGGACCAGAGTCGTGGCTCCCTCCCTTCCCCGTTCAGGACCAGAGTCGTGGCTCCCTCCCTTCCCCGTTCAGGACCAGAGTCGTGGCTCCCTCCCTTCCCCGTTCAGGACCAGAGTCGTGGCTCCCTCCCTTCCCCGTTCAGGACCAGAGTCGTGGCTCCCTCCCTTCCCCGTTCAGGACCAGAGTCGTGGCTCCCTCCCTTCCCCGTTCAGGACCAGAGTCGTGGCTCCCTCCCTTCCCCGTTCAGGACCAGAGTCGTGGCTCCCTCCCTTCCCCGTTCAGGACCAGAGTCGTGGCTCCCTCCCTTCCCCGTTCAGGACCAGAGTCGTGGCTCCCTCCCTTCCCCGTTCAGGACCAGAGTCGTGGCTCCCTCCCTTCCCCGTTCAGGACCAGAGTCGTGGCTCCCTCCCTTCCCCGTTCAGGACCAGAGTCGTGGCTCCCTCCCTTCCCCGTTCAGGACCAGAGTCGTGGCTCCCTCCCTTCCCCGTTCAGGACCAGAGTCGTGGCTCCCTCCCTTCCCCGTTCAGGACCAGAGTCGTGGCTCCCTCCCTTCCCCGTTCAGGACCAGAGTCGTGGCTCCCTCTCTTCCCCGTTCAGGACCAGAGTCGTGGCTCCCTCCCTTCCCCCTCAGGGCCATAGTCGTGGCTTCCTCCCTTCCCTCTCAGGGCCAGAGTCGTTGCTCTGGTACTCCTTGTAGTGGGAGAGAGAATTGTATGCAGTGGACAATATTGCAATGTATTAGCAAATAAATCAATGTACAGGCGGTCCCCTACTTAAGAACACCCAACTTACAGGCGACCACTAGTTACAAACAAACCTCTGAATGTTGGTTATTTACGGTACCTTAACCCTAGGCTACAATAATCAGCTGTAACAGTTAAGCTGTAAGGGTCTGCAACTAAGCTTTATTGTTAATCCTGGTTCTTATGACAACCCAACATTTTTAAAATCCAATAGTCATACAGACCCAAAAATTTTTGTCTGGAGCTACAATAAAGTATACAGTTCCCACTTAACATACAAATTCAACTTAAGAACAAACCTGCAGTACCTATCCTGTATGTAACCCGGGCACCGCCTGTATAAGGGTGAACCTTCCTATGTACAATCCTGTCCCTAGTGAGATATGGAGTAGATGGAGTACAGGAAAGCTCCTGGACGTGTCCCTACATCCTTATTTCTGTAAGATGAGGGCAGACAATGGTTATCAATCACAGGAGCTCCCAGATCTGACATTTTCTTGTCATCATCAGTAAAACCCTATTTTCTGCCCCAGACAATTCATGAGATGCTCTTTTTGATGACCAGGGGTTGTGGGATTGGAAGGATTGTTGTGAGGAACATCTGGATGATCTCAGGATGATTTTCTGGGTTTTTTCTCCTCAGGCCATTGAGTCAGAGTTGAAGGACTTGGTTGCGCTTGTGGTTCATTGCTGTGGAGATGAACTCCAGACTGAAGTAAAGTTGGCAGCTGCTGAGATCCTTGCAGATATCGCTCCTCATTTCCTGACCGGCCCTCAACTGGTGCTAGGTAAGAGACGGCAATGTGATGACGGTGCACACCCCAGTGCTCCACCAGTAAAGGAATGTACAGATGGTTTCATCATCGGCTGGAGGGATCACTATCAGCAGGAGCTTGTGGTCTGTATACATCGACATCGAGTATTTAGCTTATTCCTCGAAATGCAGCTGCCTCATCTGTAGAAGGTAAAGGCCATGGATTGGGTCAAGTGTTTGATTGAGCGCTCATTAGGTTCTTGGAAGAGCCACCATCAGGGATTTTAAAGACCCTTTTTCCAAGCCTTTCACGCTCTTTCCAAACTCCTGTAACGTTTTATTCCTATAGAAAACTAATTTTTGGTCACATTAATGTGGTCCTGTCACATGCAGACCATGGAGGAAACCCTCTGAGAAATTAACCCTGATATCCATGGAATAAAATTTTATCACTTAAGTTCTGTTCATATTGTGAGGCTGTGTATGAAATTTAGGACCTGGAAGACAGTGGACCTCAACCTCTTTTTGCACCAGTGACCAATCGCTTAGTGACCAAGGACTAGGGTGGTATTGTTGGCAAAAAAAGTTGGGCACTACTGCTGAGGATGAGGCAGGAGTGGTGGAGATGCCTGGCTATGACTCTGCTCATGGCACTTTGTGGGGAGTGGGATATGTACGGAGCAGAAGCGCCTTGCCTAGGTACCTCCACCACACCTTCAATGAGTCAACGGTCCTGCCTAATCCTCTACCTGACTGAGCCCTGGCCTGATCATAGACCGTGGCACGGTAGTTGGAGAAAAATGTTGTGGAATCCTACTAGACGTGGGCTTTACCAAACGGTCATATGCCGTAAAAAGGGTCCATCAAGTTGCATTAGTATCCATTGGTCTATAGATCCGGCACCCTGTTAGGGTTAAGTATAACTATATATACCTTCAAAATCTTTCCAACAATGCTCAATTTCGGTGGGTGAGGTTCCAGCCACATGCAGCAGCCTAAACCTCTGGGAACCCTTATAATAGGTAGACAAGACCCAAACACAGCCTTACATGTAGTAATTCTGAGGTGGTTTTCCTGAACCCTAAAGTAATGATGACTCCAGTGAGTGTCTACCGGTTGATTGTCTTGACACCTCTAAAAGTTAGACCGTAGAAAGATCTTAACTAGAGATGCATGGAGTCGATGTTCAAGTTTGGGTTCCTTGTCTGGCTTCCTGTCCCGGAAATATTGCTGGATTGGTCACCAAACAGCCAATTCGGCAAATGGACACCCTTAGAAACTAGCAATGACTATGATTGTCCAGGGGTGTCCCTAGTTGTTAGAGAAGTCAATTTGTGGCTGTTCGTCCGGCAATATGTCTGGGTCAGGCAGCTGAAGCCGAACTTGAACATCAGGCCTCCTCATCTTAACACGTCAAGGGGGTAGGACATCCTACCACATCAGAAAGAGCTGCTATTCAATAAGCCAGGCTGCTAGGGTGGTTGGTCTCTGGAGTGGATCCACCATATGGTTGACCTTCACCCTCCTCGCCATTAAGGCTTCCATTGTCATGCCACTTCCACTGTAAACGGGAGAAACATTGGCCGTCCCAAGAACAGACATATCGTCAGACATTCTGCAGAAGAAAATTCAGTGTCACGTCTTGGATTATGCCAACTTCACATCCAATTTCCCTCGTAGAGAATGCCTGGAAGTCCAGGCTGCAGACCGGCCTGTAATGAGTCCTGTAGGGGAATTTTCAGCAGGTGGCTCTGGTATTTGATGAAGTCACTGACTGTTTTAGGTAAATAGCTTACAGCAAATTATGTTCCGACATGTAATTGCTGCAGCGACTGGGCCGCTGCCAACGCTGCCTTCCCCAAAGTTATTAGTTTTAATTGATCCTGCATGATTACCGCGTGTCAAACATGAGATTCCTAGAAGTGACGGCAAGCCACCGCTGGATGAATCATGAATTGGACCTCACGGTCTTGGCATTAGATGCCGTGTAATTCGGATGTCTCGCTCTCAGCTGGGAGGTTTGTCTGGAGAACTTATGTTGCTTCTCCTCCATAGACCCTCCTATTGTACATAAAGTATGGGCTGTCTTGTCCCGCAGATGCCTGGAGGCCACCACCGGTGGTGTCACCTCTGGTGTCTACAGCTTGGTTTCCAGCTGCTTCAAATTCGCAACTCCCGGACTGCAGGCCATGCTGGAGGTTGTACTTTTGCTCCTATCTATCAGTAGTTTTGACCACACATACTATAGCCAGTTTTAAGGTAGCTTCCCTGAGAGCTGTGTATCCATTCATACATGTATCTCCTTAGTAGCAGCAGGACTGTGGAAAAAAATGGGTTTATAGTCCAGGATCTTAGTTCATATGTCCTCACACTGCTTTGCTCTGTGCATCCACTTGTTTATCATTCCCCTGGAAAAAAAAAATTCTGTAAATTAAAAAAAAAAAAAGGAGGAGCTTTGGGTCACTTTAATGCACAGCAGTGTGAGGACACGCCCCCAGAGCACTTGAGAAAGCTACAAACCTGGAATATAAATGCATTTTTCACACTCCTTCTGCTACCAACACCACACACAGATCTCCAGGACCTTTACACAACAATGGCTACAGCTTTGTATGGTCATTACTGCCCTGCTGTGACCTGCTCCTGAGCTCGGCTATTCCACACATTCACAGTTCTTATAGTAAAGACTTGTTTCCCCTGGAGACTAAAAAATTTTTTTTCTCTTTTAAAACTGATACTTCTGAATATTCTGGGGAGAATTCATGATTGCTTCTGCGCAAATTTTTGCACCAAATTTTTAGGTTTTGCGCAAAAAAAATGTCTAAAATGACTTCTGACAATTTATGAATGCTTCTAAATCATTTTTTGGCCATTATGTTGGAGCCTGAGGCACATCAATGAACATCTCCCTCTTTATGTCTTTAACCATTTGATAATCCATCACCTATAGAGATGGCTGCACTTAGTTAATGAACTGGTTGTGGAATGTATGTTCTCTCTCTCCTCCTCTGCACACATGACAGGCCCCATTGTATGGAAGATAAAGATCTGCATTGGGCGTTATACATCTTTTTTCAATATACGCAGCGGGTACAGTAAAGAGTTTTCCTTTGATACAGACAGAATCATATCAGGGCTAAGATCAGATGATCAGTTTATTTACATGGCGCCACACATGAGATGTTACGACTGGTGCCGAGCATCAAACAACGAGGAACGCGGAGCCCCCCCCCCCCCCCCCCCGACTCCTCATGCTGTCAGGATTAAAATACCGATCCTAGAATAAAATAAATGTTGTTCCCTTCATCCCAGCGTAATCCCGACATCGGATGAGATCCTGCTGGCTACAGCTGGGGACATGGACGCTTCCCGCCATCAGATCGCTGGGTTTTTTTTTATTCTTGTGCTCTTCCAGATGTTGTCGCTTTCTCGATATAATGTCATGTCCGTGCGTACAGTGAAAGGAAAAACGAAATTTATTTGGCAACTACAAGATGTGCTCTGTTAGCCTCAGTTCACACAGAAGTTGTGAGGCGTCCATCAAACAATAGATCCGAATCTTTACCTGCAGTCTCCATTTTTTGGTCTTTTTGGAAGCAACAAAAGAACAGTAGAAATAGTCATGAATAGTAACATCATGCCTCACACCCCTCCATTAATGAACGGCAGATAAAAAATCTAATTCCTGCCTCTTTCTCTTTAACTTTCTGTATATCTGGTCCTGTACGACACATGTAGAACCAAAGGGGAGATTCTTATCTTTAATATAACACCAAAAGCATACACCTAGGTACTACAGAACCCAAGATAATGGCATCTGAACTTACACTTCCCCTGCAGCCTCTCAGGGTGACTCATCTCTGACAAAAAGTGACTCTTTTCTTCTCATTTCACATGATTTTGGAGATTTTTTTTTATCGGTAAACAGACAAGATTTCACATAATAGAGGGAATTCTAGAAAGCATGTTATGTACCCCACCTGAGTACCTTTAAAAGCTTAGGTACAATTTGGGGCATACCCCCAGGTCCTTAGATTGGTAGTTTAGTGTCCCATACATGGTTGGAATTAGAGAATGAGTAAACACTCATATTTACTTCGAGCTGGGGTCTTCTTCCGTGCCGCCGGACACCAGGTAAGAGACCCAGGACTCCGGCCCATATAGGGCTGTTTCTGAAACCATATGTACCTGCCTGACTGACCACTCCACCCATTAGTGATAATGTGATCCCCGTTCTCTGGATTGCAGGGAGTCCCGTTCTCGTGATCGGTGGGAGGTCCCAATCAACTTGTTATCCCCAATCATGTGGATAGAGAATAACTTAAATACATGGGCTACCCCTTTAAATGCATATGCCTCTCTACAAATGCTACCACTTTAAGCGACAGATCTCAAATATCCGAGCATCCCCTGCTTGTTCATTATCTGGGTAGTGTATTGTTTTTGTGTAGGGGAACAGGGCAGACCTTTGGGGATCTGCTGACGCCCTGATGTCAAGTGTGGCTACAGTTTTGTATGTCGACCATCTTTCTACCCAAATGATGCTCAGAAAAGCTCTTCCCCCATAACTCAGAGCCCCCTCTCCTATAAGCACATAGTCCTATGTCCCCCCATCTTTGCTGCCCTCTTCTTATGTAGGAAGGTTCCTTCAGTTTTCAATGCGATAAGTTGTATTTTGCGTTTCGTTGCCGGAGTAGACGTTATTGACACAGGGATCCAGGTGCCTTCTCTGCTTCTATTTGCTGTTTCCCCACACTCCGCAGGCAGCAGGTAATCTCCTACATCAGCCGTGTGTACCTAAGCAAATTTTCAGCTGCTTTCAACTGGGTGACCCAAGGTGGTGTGCAGAGCCCTGGAAAAGTCATCACGCCGCGCTCCAGCTGCGCTCCCCGGCCGTACACACATCACCGTAATGCACAAAACATTAACTCCAGCAGCACCGTCAGCATCAGCAGGGAATCACATCCCTCATTTCACTAAATGTACAGAACAAACCCCCCGCTGTCCACGTCACTGCCCTCGAGAGGTGCCTGAACCTCAAGAGCCTTGATGGAAAATCGATAACAGGATTTTTCCAACTTCAGGGCCCAAGTGTTTTGTATAGGGGATAACCGGGAGCACTGTGTGCACCTACAGGGGATCTACCATCTCATTAGTTTGTTGTTACATCACCACATTGAGCTGCAGCGCTTCGCCTCTTCTCTGTGTGACTGCTGTAGTAGTCAACCAGAAGCTTGCTACAGCATAGTCAAAGCAGTGCAACATATCAAATAGATAATAGCGTGTGATTGCTGTAGTAGTCAACCAGAAGCTTGCTACAGCATAGTCAAAGCAGTGCAACATATCAAATAGATAACAGCGTGTGATTGCTGTAGTAGTCAACCAGAAGCCTGCTACAGCATAGTCAAAGCAGTGCAACATATCAAATAGATAACAGCGTGTGATTGCTGTAGTAGTCAACCAGAAGCCTGCTACAGCATAGTCAAAGCAGCGCAACATATCAAATAGATGACAGTGTGTGATTGCAGTAGTAGTCAACCAGAAGCCTGCTACAGCATAGTCAAAGCAGTGCAACGTATCAAACAGATAACAGTGTGTGATTGCTGTAGTAGTCAACCAGAAGCCTACTACAGTATAGTCAATGCAGTGCAACACATCAAATAGATAACAGTGTGTGATTGCTGTAGTAGTCAACCAGAAGCCCGCTACAGCATAGTCAAAGCAGTGCAACATGTCAAAGAGATAAGTGTGAGGACACACCCGCAGTGCATGCTTCAAAGTCCTGCTACAATCTTCGAATGTAGGTACACTCAAAGTTATGTATACACCGCTCTCTAAGACTTTTAACACTACCGCTAGTATGTTCGAAAGCGTGATGTATTGGGTGAGAAAAGTAAAAACCTTCTAAATACAAAAAGGCAAAGAAAAAAAACAACTTATTTGCTCTGATTTTTGTTTTACAATGTTAAATATTGTCATATTAGATGTTTTTCTATTAGAGTACTGGGATTTTGATAGTAGAGTGACTTTCCAATTTTTTTATTACATTTTTTGTCTTTGGAAGTGATCTACACCTGCCAGGACAGGAAAAACTGAACATGTATCACCAGAAAAAAAGACTTGATCATACGCAAAGGCACAAAATAGACCTTCCAAATGTCTCAATTATACACCCAAAAAAAATGTCCCCCAATGATTTTAATGGACAATGTGTAATTCTTCTTCTCTCCTGTGGAGGTGCTGCATTGGAACGTAACACTGATTCTATTCCTTAAGCCCCACCCCCATAGATTACATCTGATCAGTGAGGAACTTTTCTTCACAGGATCAAAAGCGGGTGCTGAGGGACACTTACAGTCCTGATTCTGAAAGTTCTTTGTCTTTTCATCCAACCATAGAGGATAGAAATTTCTTTATAAATGAAAAAAATTGTAATGTAGGAGGAGTCCTGAATGTTGATACAGCAGGGGGTAAATGCTGTATACAGTCACAGGCTCTGCTTCCTTCGTCCGCTTCCCATTTGTGCTGTAGAATTTTAGGATCTTTGTATTTTGTAGAGATTGTAACTTTCCGGAGAATTGTTTGTTCCTTTATAGAATTGCGGAGCTGCATGAGTGGAGGAGGAGAACGTTACACTTCAGGGATGAAAGATGAAGGGGCTTAACAAACACAAACAAAGTTTATTTTAAACTTGATTTTTTTTTTCCAGAAAGTTCTACATTGCTCCACCGAGAGCTCCGAGTCCCCTGGGCAACAGGCAGACATCAAAGCATTCTCCTCCATCCTGATTCCCAGGGCGACCATCACTGAGCAACTCTCTAAAATTACCAGCTACAAGGGTTCAGGCCCTCAATAAATATACAAAAGCTGCCCTGCTCATAAATAGCTCCGTTACCCCTGACACTTGGCTAAGAGAGAAACTATACACCAGTAAGCGGACCGCATGGAGAGTCCTGTACAAAAACAGCCAAATCTCCAAAATACAGCACAAGTAGGAAAACTGGCGAACCTTCATAGGAGAAGTAGAGATCATCTTATTAGTCACTGTCCCGAAAAAAAGAAAAAGAAATTAATTTGCATAATTCAAAAAAAAAAAAAACAGCCGTAAATTTCTAAAGCTGTGTGTAATGCCACAGGTCACCAGCAGTGGCCACTGTAGTGGAGTAGTGATGAGCGGACCCGTTAGAATTCAATTTTGAATTCGAATTTAAAAACGGTAACACCCACGATCGGTGCTGGCAATGATCACGAGGGTTAACTCTAAATACGGATGGCAAATTCTCCAATGACATTTAAACGGCTGCCCCAAGACTAGCATACTGGAAGTTATCAGCCCCTGAGGCACTGTGCCTTTATTACACCTGTTTTTATTATATGCAAATGAGTAGACATGAGTCAACTTCTGACGAGAATAGTCAAGTTTTCTCCAGGAAGCCAGTGAGCCACGCCTCCTTCTTTTGACTGACAGCTCTGTGTCTCTTCAAATCTCGGCCGGCACAGACAGGAAGTTCTTTCCCTATCCACTTCCTGTTCTTACTAGAATGCTGCCCCTTTTCACTAAGCAGTGAGCACTGTGTAAGAAACAGTAGATCTTCTCACCATTTCACGCACCCTCGATAGGCCCAACCACGTGCCAGTGGGAGAGGCCAAACATAGACAGAAAAGGTTTTAATGGTAGGAGGAGGCAGATTTAGGCAGGGACGTCAGAGCTGCAGTTTTCAACAAAGGCGCAGTGGGTGGGTAAGGTTTATTGTGCCTGTTCTTAATAACATGATGATAGGTTCCCTTTAAATATGACTCCACGCCTATACAAGTGGCAAAAGATCGAGGCTTCCATCAAATATATATGTTATACGTGGTGGAATACTCTCCATTGTCCACTTCCAGCTAAGAAATATGTGAATACTCACTCAACTGATGGTCAAAGGTGACAAGTTCATGAACACGTATGGTTCCACCAAGCAGGTGTTTCCACCGGGAAGATAGGAATATTCTGAGAGCGGACATCTTTAGTTGCAGCTCCGTTTGAGGAAGCACATCTTTGTCATCATCATACACCTTATTAGGGGAGATTCGGATGTCCCCTGTATACACACTACAAAGTTATCGTAAGGTTTCATTACGTTTTGGTTAACTTACTGTGGCCTTCACGTCAAGGATTGACATAAAGATGTGGCCTTCACATCAAGGATTGACATGAAGATTCAAACCTCAAGTTGCTTTTCCCCAGTTTATCCAGCAAGATAGTCTTTCCCGAAATCTTACATCCCGCAGTAAGAAGATTCCCTTGTGTCTTTACAGGTCTATCGGATACACTACAGCTATGGATGTGTGTACTGTGGCTCCTGCAGTGTGAAGATCCAGAGGTCAGAGATGTTGCGGCAGATATCATCCGCGTCTATCACGTTCAGAAGAGTAACCCTTCCGGAGCAGGTACTGCGGATATCAGGAGATTATATTGTGGATGATTTAAAGGAAACCTACCACTTGTAGTGGCAGGTTTCCGATGGCAATACCGGGCACCAGCTCAGGGTGAGCTGGTGCCGGAGCTTATTTTAGTTAGTGTTTTAAACCGCGGTATCGCGGTTTAAAACACTTTTTAAACGTTACAGCCGGCGCAGGCAGGTACGCGCTCGGCGCTTACCGTGCACGCGGCTACATAGGAAGTGAATGAGAGCCTCGTGCACGGCAAGCGCCGAGCGCGTACCTGCCTGCGCCGGCTATAACGTTTAAAAAGTGTTTTAAACCGCGATACCGCGGTTTAAAACACTAACTAAAATAAGCTCCGGCACCAGCTCACCCTGAGCTGGTGCCCGGTATTTTCATCGGAAACCTGCCACTACAAGTGGTAGGTTTCCTTTAATATTAATACTGATGATAGATGGGGAAGAGTCTTTGTACAGTCCTTGGCTCTGGCGTCGGAGTTCAGGGACGGGAGGTTTCGCATGGTTGATCTCCTTTATTTGCGGTGATACAACTTAATAGCTCCTTGAAGATTGAGGCAAACAGTTCATGTTGGTTTTGCCCAATTCATATCATACACTCACCGGCCACTTTATTAGGTACACCATGCTAGTAACGGGTTGGACCCCCTTTTGCCTTCAGAACTGCCTCAATTCTTCGTGGCATAGATTCAACAAGGTGCTGGAAGCTCCTCAGAGATTTTGGTCCATATTGACATGATGGCATCACACAGTTGCCGCAGATTTGTCGGCTGCACATCCATGATGTGAATCTCCCGTTCCACCACATCCCAAAGATGCTCTATTGGATTGAGATCTGGTGACTGTGGAGGCCATTTGTGTCCAGTGACCTCATTGTCATGTTCAAGAAACCAGTCTGAGATGATTCCAGCTTTATGACATGGCGCATTTGAAAGTAGCCATCAGATGTTACAGGGTACATTGTGGTCATAAAGGGATGGACATGGTCAGCAACAATACTCAGGTAGGCTGTGGCCCATCTGCCTCAAAGTTCGACGTACTGTGTGTTCAGAGATGCTCTTCTGCCTACCTTGGTTGTAACGGGTGGAGATTTGAGTCACTGTTGCCTTTCTATCAGCTCGAACCAGTCTGCCCATTCTCCTCTGACCTCTGGCATCAACAAGGCATTTCCGCCCACAGAACTGCCACTCACTGGATGTTTTTTCTTTTACGGACCATTCTCTGTAAACCCTAGAGATGGTTGTGCGTGAAAATCATAGTAGATCAGCAGTTTCTGAAATACTCAGACCAGCCCTTCTGGCACCAACAACCATGCCACGTTCAAAGGCCTCAAATCACCTTTCTTCCCCATACTGATGCTCGGTTTGAACTGCAGGAGATTGTCTTGACCATGTCTGCATGCCTAAATGCACTGAGTTGCCGCCATGTGATTGGCTGATTAGAAATTAAGTGTTAACGAGCAGTTGGACAGGTGTACCTAATAAAGTGGCCGGTGAGTGTATACAATGTATGAGAACTGTCACAACTGGTGGAGGAGCAAGGGAGCCGCCTGTTGTAATTCCCTAAACCCATTAGATCACACTGGTCATAATCCAATGGGAATTTTCTCAAAAACATAAAACCTATTTTCTTTCATTTTCATTTACTTGTGTCTGTATTTAGGATGGCTTATAGTAAAAGTTTAATTTCCAAGAATCTGTGACACTGATATTCCCTCTAGCTTATTTTGTGGCCCTCCAGAATATTGATTACAGATTGTGCCCTAATTAAGCAAGTTAAGTTTTTGGTGCCAATGACCAGTGGTTCTCTACTTCTTAATGCTGCAACCCTTGGTTATAATTTTGGTAGGGTTATGAATCATAATTGTAGTCACAGTGATTCCTCCAGTAGTCACCCTAATACCTATAGTAGACAGTAGTCACTGTAATCCCCCAGCAGTCACAGTAATACCGCCAGTAGTCACAGTGATCCCCTCAGTAGCCAGTAGTCATATTGATTCCTATAGTAGCCAGTAGTCACAGTAATACCCACAGTAGCCAAAAGTCACAGTGATCCCCCCAGGAGCCAGTTGTCATAGTAATACTCACAGTAGCCAATAGTCACATAAATGCCCCCAGTAGCCAGTTGTCACAGTGATGCCCCCAGTAGCCAGTTGTCACAGTGATGCCCTCAGTAGTCAGTAGTAACAGGAATGCCCCCAGCAGTCATAGTAATACCCACAGTAGCCAGTAGTCTCAGGAATCCCCCCAGTAGCCAGTTGTCACAGTGATAGCCCTGTAGCATATGAAAAAATAACCTACCTTGTTCCTATCGGTCTGCACCTTTTTCTCGGATCTTACTGCCTTCTTCACTCCAATGCTGAAGCTGAAACATAGGCAAATGTCACCTATGCTGCATCTACTATCACACAGACCGTGCTGAGAAAGCTTCTGTCCTATGCTGCCACATGTGCCATGCGGTGTCTCGGTTTCTAAGACAGTCGGAAAATACTTATTTTCAATGGTCTTAGGCGACCCCTGTAAAAGGGTCGTTCCACCCCCAAAGGGTTCACAACCCACAGCTTGAGAACCACTGACGCAGACCAATACTAGTGCATATTACAGTAGACAAATCCATTTCCCACATGGATCTACTGTCCATGCAGACCACACATGGGAGAAAACAAAGTTCTTTCATAACAGTAATACAGGCAGATGTCAGGGCAGACAGAACAGGTTTAGATACTTGTGGAACATTTTGAAAACTTTGCTCAGGCAACTTCCTATAAGAGAAGTTGCCTTAAACCGAGGTTTGGTGGACCATAAGGAAGTACTTGCTCTAACCTTTTAGGAGAAAGGTTCACACTTCAGTTCTAGGACTAGGTGGTGGCCGACCTTGTAGACCAGGTAATGGACAGAGTGGACACTGCACACTTGCTCAATAGACCCCATCAATAAAACAACACTGTACATGAGGCTAAATATAATTCTTTGAAGAACAAATCTAGAGACACATTGTAATAAAGTGAAGATATTCCGAACTACTATTTATTGTAAACTATCCTCTGTCCTATGTCATAAAACGGACAGACGGAGCATCACTTAATATTATATTACATTGGAATTGCTACATTTTCCATTTCTCACTGTCCAGTTCTGGAAACCCATCGGTATGAAGGATGTGTCCCCTCCCATCTGGTATCCACCATAAGGAGAAGTCTCACACAATGCATTAAATTTCACTTCAGTCCTTGATGCTCTGAGATTTTACCCAAAAAAACCAGTAAGCCGTTCCTTGCTATGGGCTGGCACACCGGCGGCCTCTAGAGCTCGTAGGCAGTGGGAGGACGGGGAACAGTAAAACCTAGTTATTTTTCCAGATGTTTCAGCTCAGTTCCCTGTCACATTTGTCCCAGAATAATAGTGCGCTCATTTCGGAGAAGCATCTACACATCCAAAATTCATTAAGCCCGTCATAAACCAACCAGACGTGGCAAAGAGAACGGGAAAATGAGCGAGGAGAAGGCCGGAGCGAGGCGCGCTTGTTCTACTAGAGTATTTATAAAAGCATCTGGTCGCTGGCATCTCACCCGTATATATAATGTGCTCCAATGTTCCCAGTCACTGGAGGTGATTGTGGAGAAGCTGGAGTGGTTTCCATCTATGGGGGGGGGGGCATTGTCCCGATGTGTAATATTAATGAATATAAACTTTATAACTAACACTTGGCCCATGACTAGTTGATACAGTAAAAAAAAAAATCTTTACATGGATTTTGGCAAACCAACCAAATTAATCTCTCACGCATTAACTAAACCAGATGTTCAACGTTAAGAGCCTGGAAATCCCCAAGAATCCCAGAGTTGGTATCTGCAGGACGCCATGGTCTCATGTGAATACTGGCAGATGGACCTGTAGTAAATAGCCTATTGTAGGAGATGTGATGGACCATGGTAAATGTTCTGCCCTCTACTGTCAGGTCTCTGCCCATCAGAGCTGATGGGGCTTGTCTAGAGGAGATGACTATTCCATCAGCACGGCAAATCCTAGCAGATCTCTATGTGACACTTGTGATCATCATCGTGGCTACCCGCAGGTGTGTCAGTGAATTTGGTTGGTGGATACATAGACCTCTATCAGTACATGTAGTCCCCGGGTTACGTACATGATAGGTTTGTTCTTAAAGGGGTTCTCCAGTCATAGCAAGTTAAGGCCTATCCATTGCATAGGGCCCAAATTGCTGATCGGCGGGGGTCAGTGATGAGACCCTCACGGATCTCTAGAACGGAGGTCTGTAGAACCCCTTTTGTGCTTGAGATGCAGTTCTATTCATCTCTCTGGTGATGGCAAAGATTGGTGAGTAAGGCGCTGGGCTATTTCCGTCAGCGCTACATAGAGGAACCGAGCAGCTGGCGCATGCGCGACTGGCTGCTCCAGTCATCTGGAACCCAACAGGGGTACAATGGATCCCGTTCTCGAGATCCGTGGGGGTACCATAACTGAGACCCCCGCCGATCAGCAAGTTAGGTCCTGTCCTGCTGATCGGGCCAAACTTGCTATGACTGGAGAACCCTTTTAAGTAGAATTTTTATGTAAGTTAGAACCGATATATTTTATAGTTGTTTCTCCAGACAAAACACTTTTTCATCCCAGTGACAATTGGATATTTTGTGCTGTCAAGGGACCAAGGATTATCAATAAAGCTTCATTACAGACACCTTACAGCTGATCATTGCAGTCTGGGACTATAGTAACATCGAGAGAGCTTCACCAGAGATCACAGGGGGCAGAGGGGTCCATCTGTAAGGGGATCATCTGTAAGTCGGATGTCCGTAAGTTGGGGATTGTCTGTATAACTTACTACATGCCTCACCATTCAACAGGCTTTGCAGAAATAAGTAGTCCAGTGTGTACATGAGGATGAGGAATAACACTGTTGCTGTGGTAATCATCTATGGCCTCCTTCCTTCTAAAATCAAGTTTGCAATGTATTCAAATTAGTCAGAAGGGCTCTGGTGGGCGTTATTAGAGCACCACATGCTCTGGCTTCACAGGCTTCTCCCACATCTTCTTCTCATATTTGTTAACCCTGGCCTCCTTCCTTCTAACATCAATTTACGCTCCCTCCTTCTACCTGATATACTCTCACAGCAGCAGGGAGTTTCATCTAACAGTGGGAGGAGGAAGTGCTCCTGCACAGTATAACAGCCTGTGAAGCTACAACAAAAAGGTATTCATTTAACACAGCTAGGAGCCCTTCTGACTTATTAGCATAATTATAAAAGTTGATTTTACAAGGAAGGAGGCCATGGATAACAAATATAAGAAGATTACCACAGTCCCGGTGCCTGGATCTATGAGTAATGTCCCTGGTTTATCAGGATGGATTTGGTAAGTCTATTGATCATTTAGAAGAGTCATATAGGACATTATAGAGAAATAATGACCGGATAATGTGGATATCGCTCATTTTGGATATAATTCAGTTACATGTATCCAGAACCTAAAGGGTAAAGAGAATCTGCCAGCCTAATGCACACAGGCAGCAGTAACCATACATGCTATAGTCTCTCCTCTAGATTCATACACCCACACGCAGTCTATCATCCTCCATTCCAGCCATTATTCTGATTTACTGAACTTATCCAGATTATCAGATTCATTCCTCATTGTTTCCCGGCTATTAGGGTGATTCATGGAGGTTGAGGTCCCGCTAATCATCTATCACTGGTGATATGAAAATTACAAAGTGAACATAAGAGCGTTATCTCCCCGTGTGAATGATGGGAGTGATGAAAGAGGAGACGGCGCCGACTTCAGCCATTGTTCTGCGTAGCCATATTATTCTTTATCGATGTATTATGGGACGGTGACACTAAGCGGCAGCATTTGTATGATAATAATCTTTATTTATATAGCACCATCATTGGCCCTAGTGTTTTCTTCTTTTCATTACTTTATATACAAGTATAGCAAAAATACTGATTACTACATTCACTGTGCAACCCAGAGGCCGGGTAATAGGATGTTGTTGCTTCCTTCCAGAGCCAAGTACATAAATACATACAGGATTCATATGTAATATATTGTGTATTGGGGCATGTAACAACCACTGTATGAATATTACGGCATACCCTGCTATAATATCACTCCTATAGAAGTGAATGTGTTTCTTGCTATACTTCCATTCACCCGGGAGCTAGTTGGAGCTGTAATAGGGACCACAGATTTAAATATTATTTATATTGCAACACCCCTGCCAATGCATAGGCAAGGTGGTTGTTGCGAATAGCGCCCTCACCCTAGCTCAACTCATGCAGATGCTGCCTCTAGGAGAACTTAGTGATTGCAGCTGTAGCCACAGCCTTGTGACTGTCCAATTTTGTTCTTGTAATATAAGCTGGAAGATGATTGGAGGAGTGCTTCCGCCTGACCAGGGAGTATATAAACCCCTGCTGGACGGAAGGGGTTTTGGTAATGGTCTTCTAAGAAAACCAGACCTCGGGGTCTGTCTGCCACAGTCACTGTCCTAATTCCAGGAACTACAGCTGTCTCAGGCCATCGCCTAACACCCAGGGCAAGCTTGGAGACATAAGCCCAGAACTGAGAATCACCACCCAGACTCAGTTCTATCTGCACCAGCAGACTTACCTACTACCAGACTGCATGTAAACTTCCTGTGGACCGGCTCTTCATGACTCCTCCAGCTTGCGAATCTGCTATTACCAGTTCTGACCGTTGCCTGCCGTTATAAAGAACTGTAAGTTAATTTGCACAATGTTGCCCCCATCTGATCCCTGGATACGGCTGTCTACCACCACGGGCTTCCCCATCCATCTCCCAGGGATTCATCCTATAAACACCTCAGGGGTTGCCTCAGGAAGAAACCAGTATAGCAGCCTCTCCCTCCATATTTCTTTCACACACCACCTGCTGGAGAGCTGCCAGGCTGTAGGACAGCCCTCTGGTCCCCATACCAAGCACCGTGACACTAGCGTGCCTGGGCCGCTACCGCCAGTCACTTCAGTATTCTGGGCCTCCAGGCCCCAAGTAAAGGCTAGATCCCGGTGGGGGATGTTGCATACATATACACTTTTTCAATTGGAATTTAAAATAATTTGCCATCTTATACAAGATGCCTAGGTTAAAGTG
The DNA here is from genome assembly GCF_040894005.1 of Engystomops pustulosus. Classification (NCBI taxonomy): domain Eukaryota; kingdom Metazoa; phylum Chordata; class Amphibia; order Anura; family Leptodactylidae; genus Engystomops; species Engystomops pustulosus. The sequence goes on along the minus strand of NC_092413.1, from coordinate 21,446,366 downwards.
ATTGGCCACTTTTCAATAAATCCTTTATTATCTGTATCCAGTCTTCTAGACTCTACTCAACGGAATATATTGGGGAGAAAAGGATCGGGCCATTGGTTTATTGGCTCAGAGACAATAGGCTACTGCCACCACCACATGAGGTGCTATCACATGTCCACTTAAGTCATGGTGCTGCATATTCAGATAAGTAGGGTTTAGCTCCAACCCTAGGTTTTACGGAGACCATGGTGCCCCCATAATAATAGAATGTACACAAATATCTCAATTATTAAAATGCACGTACCTGAAACAGTTCTCTTTGGATAGTGTCACATCCAGCTCCCTCCAAAAATCCCGACTCTAGGACCCTCCAAGCAGTGCCAGCCATACCGCTCCGTATACTAGAGTATGTAAGTAACTTGGCATGTGGCTATGTATTAGCGAGCAGTAGGACCTCAGAGAGTCCTCGTCGATAAATAGTCAAACTCTCCTTCCTCTAAAGATTCCAGGCACTCCCTTCCATTAGCAGAGCTTTAGATGGGTTCCTACACCTGGAACTCTAAATATTCTCTTTATGTAGCAGTTCCAGCACTTCCACCATGGACAGTGTCCAAACATCATAGCCAGAGAGTTTCGGTTCCCCCGCTGTATTGAACCCTTTGTGTTTCACCCAAGGTGATTGCCAGAGGCACCATGCCTGGATAAATCGAGCAAATACTGGGATTTCTGCTTAGCGGTCCCCACCCGCTCACTCACTATTAGGTTTCTACGTGGAGTTGTAGGTGAACAATTCCTTTTAGGATCTGAGAATCTTCTTTGTCATCACTTTGTGGATTTTTGAGGTTTTTTTTTTTAAAGACCTGAGACTCCACCAATTCCTTCTCCATAGTTCTGTATCATGTGCCGGCAAGTGGCAAACTAGCGTAAGGAATCTTAAGACGTTGGCCTTGTGTTTGATTAAGTGTTTTTCTTCTTCAAAGCCCCTCGCATGCAAGTTCAAGTTACTGAACCCAAATGAATACATAACACTCTGCATAATAACTGCTACAGATCGCCCCGGCCGGGGGAGTATCGGCTTTCGGCCGCACTATTTGCTTTTCTTTCGCGTTTCACTTATTTGTACAGTCTTGGCTTTGACCATAATGTAATTTCAAGTTATGACAACCCTTCCAGCTCGCCCCGTTTTGGACTCAAATCCTCCTGTCGCCATTTCCTTCCAATTTCTCACTTATTGTGAATGTGTTATATGGAGTTTCTTTATGACAATGAAATTCATTTTTGGATTGGTACCGTAGTTTTGCTGTTGTTATTTCTCATTTTTCTTGATTTTTTTAAAATACATTGTAAACTCAACTGTTGATTCTTAAAGGGGTTGGCCACTTTTCAATAAGTCTCTTCGGTTAGACATGTCTCTGCATGTACATGTACCTGTGTCCTTGCCTCCTTTGATAGCTTCAGGTTTTCTCTGTTCTCACCATGCTGCCCTCTGCATATACACACAACTTCCTCTCTCACTCTGTTCTAGGCCTTCCTTATGGTGTCAACCTCTGTGTCTGCCTTTCGACAGTTCATCCTCATTGACAGATACTGGGGAGGGGGAGCAGGATGAGTCATAACTCTCCTGCCACATCTCCTCCTATTTAGAGCTCAGATATATAAACCAAGAATCACAGAGAATCTGCACACAGAACAAAAGTAATTAGCAGGACTGCTGAATCACTTGATGAGCAATCAGGGATTATCTACAAAGAAGTAAAGGCACATGGGAAACTTATATAAAAGAGCGACCAAACCCTTTATTTCCATTTCATTCAGTTGTATATAAGTTGGTTGTACTTGTTCCAAGTTTTATTATTACTAAAATGTGTTCTGTTATCACTAATTCATGGAGCACCAGGTTGAACCACAACCACGGAATCTTATGTTCAAAACCAACAATGCCTGCTAATAAAGGGTTATCGTCCTCCCCATATCACCTAAAATTAGCTGCCAAAGATACACTGTACCTTAATAACAGCCATTTGTCTGATATGCAAATTTGCCTTCTTGACTTTTATCTTTTGGTTTTGACTCTTCTCCTCTCCAAGGCTGATCCCTTATTTTGACTTACAGCTCAGTGTCTCATTGTACTTGTACCATCAGCCAATATTCGACTACAGACATATAAAGCTCTATTTACCTTGTAACAATTTTTTTTACACAATGCCTTGCATTACATTTATGTCATGTGACCAGGGTGATGTCATCTAAGGTCCTATACTCTTTACATTTGCAAAATATACCCCATGTATTTGTCTGATCACATGAAATCACAGCAGCCTCCATGGAGGATGAAGAGGAATAGAAGTCTATGGAGGCTGTTGGGATTTCATGTGAGCAGATAGATACATTGGGTACCTTTTAAAAATGTAAAAGGTATATGACCTTAGATGACATCACTCTGGTCACAAGAAGTGAATATAAAACAAGGTCACATGACAAGAACTGCTGAATAGTGTTAAATAGTGGATAAAATTGATTTATGGGGATGTGAGAGAAACAATTGTTAACTAAAAGAAGGTTGTCAGCTAGTTACTAAACCTCTATAGAAACCTGTCACTAGCTGTGTTTGTGAAAAAGTGATGACGGGTTCCCTTTAAGTTGAATGGCAAAATCGGTAATTGCCAAACACACTCCGAAAATTGTGTCTGTCAACATTCGGCACTCTGATACACAATGAAAATAACCATACTTGACCTATACCTGAGAAGACCCATACTATACTAGAACTATACCACAAGTTCTCTCCGCAGAGGGGATAATGAAACATGTGACAAGCCCTTTAAGGAAAACTATCTACATTGTCTAACTTCGTAAAAAGAGTAGTATCATCCTGAAATGGTAAAAATAGAAAACCTTGACGGTTTGAGTTCCTGGAAGCAGCTGTCAGTGTTCACCATAGACATGTTCCAGAGACCTGTATATATGGGATCACAGTTTCTCTCTTCCCGGATATTTTTTACATGTTACGGGTGTTGTGGCTGAATGTAGCGAAATGGTCAGCAGTAACAGATGATTGGAGGAACAGACTACACAGGGTTTTGTTGGTAGTCTGTTACCGTGGTGATACATCAAAATGCAATGTATCAAAAAAACTTGGTGTTAACGAGAGGTGGACGGTTCCTTTTCCGCTCCAGCTGGATTTGTTGATAATCCACAAGAAGAGGGTCGGAAGAGTTTTCCAAATTTCGCCATGTGAACAAACCCCCCGTTTCTTGTAGTTAAAGTTCCAGCCATACCGGCATTGAGATGGCCATTGGCTCTAGGCTCCCTCCCTCTGATTTTCTCTATCTTCCTCGTTTCAATCTTCTCGTGATTGTCTCTGGCGAGATGTTCCCCTGTGGAATTGTGGTTGGAATCCTCTGTACATGTTCTTCCCGACTTGTCTGCTTTGCTTGTCGGTACTTTGGACTTCTCCCTGTACTGGGGCATTAGAGTATTGGGGTCTGTGTCCATATGGTCTTCTCCAGTAGTATGGAGGGCTTTGTTGGTTATCTCCGTCTACCACCTTGTCATTTCCTTCGGTCTACTTTCACTTCTTTGGTGGTTTTTTTCCTAAGGGGGCCACACAAAGACTGCATCACCCAGGGGCCCAAGTAAACCATGAGCCAGCCCAGTGTATGTACGTATATGTACCGTAATATAACGCATTGATGATATATTGTATTATAGAAGCATCTTGTGATGAGTCAATGAGACAATGGCTGTACCCTGTTGCCTGGATACAATAACTCCTCACATCTGTGTCCACAGGTTATAATTACAGACTTTATAGAGTTTCTCTTATTTAAAACAAAAAAAAAAAACTTTTCTCAATTAATAACTTGCTAGAAATAAAAGTGACAGGTCTATGGCAGGAGAACGCTCACACCGCTCACCCCAAGAAGCTTTTTCATCTTTTAATATCCGGCAGTAGGAGCTAACCTTGAAGATTGAGCCTTTCTTTCTTACTCCAGTTGTTTACCCAGAGTTTTTTTTTTTTTTTGAGTCTTTCATATGGAAATCTGCATAGGCCTGAAGTTCAAAAGAAGCCTGGCAGCCCTCCCGGGGGCTCTTGTATCCAGGCCTTGATGTTTGTTTTTCCAAATCTGAATACCACCAGCAGAGGATCTACTCCTTTACGTAACAACTACTTGGATCTGGGAGTCATCAATATGGCAGATCCACCAAACGGAGAAGATGGAAGATGATTTGCTTATGATTCAAGAACAGACTTTGGATTTAAAGGGTTATTCCTATCTTGTTTTTATGATGGTACAGATATATCCATCCTCAACTTGACTCTTACAACACCCTTCACAGGGACATCACACAATAAAACATATTGAAATCAATAGAAAAAAAGTCAGAGGTTGTCCAGGAATTCTGGAAAACCCCTTGTGGTACTTACCTTACTCTGGCTCTCTGACCCCCATGTTGCACCCTTACTTCCAGTCTTTAGCACTTATTCCCAGCTGTGCCGGTAAGGGTATCATGGGACTGGCACAATCTATGGCCTCCATGGTCCACAGGATGTTGCATCAGAAAACGTGATGTTCTGAGTAGGACAATGATAATTAAAACAGGTCCCATGGATCCCCCAACCCCAGTACATCCAAGTGGACATAGGATTCAGAGACTGGAAGTCACGGCAGGAGTCGGAGCAGTACATTTTGTTTTTATCTTGCCACAATTGTCCTGCCTCACTAGAGATTTTTCCAGCAGAAACCCGAAACGGCGACCAAAAGTAGTAAAGGAGTAGTCAACAAACAAGGCAGTAGAGGGAGTACACTGCAGGAATGGGGTGTCCCTGTTCTGGCCACCCTTTGGTCACTGGAGAATCCCTTTGATTAAAGTGTTTGAGTGCGTCACTGTCTTCCCTGCAAAATATATGCAGTGGGCACCTCGGAGATTGAGGTGCTTAGAGAAGTACATTGGTGCCTGGCCAACCATTGTGAGGGCAACTCCATCGATCTTCAATACTTTGAATATATCTCTTCCCTGTCTATGTACCTTTTATCTTATGTGTGTATAGTCCATGATGGTGAATGTGTTACAGTCTTCAGCGTAGATCTGCTTCTCCAGGACTTTGGCCTCCACCACCTTATAAAATGTTGGCACGTGCTACCTCATTATTGTCCGCCTCGCATACACCACAGTAATTTCCTCGCACAATCATGGCCCGGTGCCAGAGGTGCCGCCAGTATTTCACGTTTGAGATGCTGCCAGTTGACACTTATTTTGCGAAAAACATTGCTGCGATTAAATATCAGATGGATTGTTTTGTTTTGCTATGAAAGAAAACCGTAGAGAGTTACACTTTTCTCCGGCTGACCTTTGGCGTTGTAACCACCCTGCGGTTTATCGGAGGAGGGCCGGGACTTTGTTGTTGCTCTCCCATGCATTGAGGTGTAAACCTCTGGAGGTTTGTTTTATTGCCTCTGTTGGGAGGTGAGGACACAGGAAGGTATTGTATTCAGCTTTTGGTAAATCTAGATTCTAGCCTTTGAAATCTAATTGAATTACTGATCCATGGCTGTGCAAAGTCTAGACTGATTCATACTAATAAAAGTCTTAGCAAAAGTTTAGATTGGAGTTACATTATTCTCGGTAATGAAGAGCATGGGCATGGTGGAGAGAAGAGGACCATCTGTCCCCGGTCATGTGATACAGTGCAGTTTATTGTAGTGGTGATAATTTATACCATGTGCTATGGCTGAAATACAGCCTGGATCTCGCCGGACCCAAATATTCTAAGTGGGAGGTTAGTTCAGAGCTGTATTCACATGGGATGGCCAAGCGAGCTGAGAGCAATCCGATCTGAAGAACCTATCCAGTGTTCCTATGTAGCGTAACCACTTTTTATGGCTCATATTTTGTGCTTTGTTACACTTGTGGTAATATTATACTGTGTGACTCTTAAGTGGCTCCACCGCATCATTTTTACCCTTCGATGTAGACCCAAATTCTAATTTCCTATATGAGGTGGGGATAGATCCTGCGTAATGACTTATAAAGTAACATGCTAAGAGTCTAGTAATATGGGTGATCTTGATTGCAAAAATGAAAGTCTGGGCCCCTGTCCCTTGCTATGTTCATGGCACAGAAAGAACAGTATCAGAGTCTTGTTTTTCTAATATATCATGGCTTAAGTTTCTGGTGCCAAAGCTTTGATGTGCAGGAGATCCCTATGTCTACCTACACTGGTAAGGAACTTTGGATCTGCTGTAGAGACACAATCGCCCTACAAAACGGAAGTTTTATATAAAGGATCCCCTCTCTGAACAGTAGGAGCCGAAAGTGGGGATCCTCTTTTTAAATCTGCAGGAGGCGAATGCAAGGATCCTGTCTCGGAAACAGCAGGAGCCCCCGTACTCCAATGCTCCTCGGCTCCATAGAGATGAACGGGGCGGCCCGGACATGTGCGCCTGCTCCTTTGCTCATCTCCGGGAGCATTGAGGGGTACTTTGAACCCCATCGGACCCCCCGTTCTCAGGTTCTGGGGGGTCTTGTTTAGTGGGAGTACCCCTTTTAGAGTCTGGCAATATGACCAATCACTTATTCTTATGTGGATTAAGCGATCTACTACAGATATCTAGCAGCATCAATAAATGCCTGCTTAAACGTCTAGATTAATATATAAGGTGCACCGGATTATAAGGATGAATGACCAGCAGGTAGCAGACCTGTGCACAGTTCAAGGCAGCTGTTGTCTGTAAGTACGGTTCATATATAAGGCGCACTGGACTATAAGGCGCACCTTTGATTTCTGAGAAAATCAAAGGATTTTTTGTGCGCCTTATAGTCCGAAAAATACGGTACTTGTTCTGTGTC